>NC_141693.1:820073251-820673251 GCF_964263255.1 Lissotriton vulgaris | reverse complement strand
CTGGCGGTCACATCCTCTATTTTTAACATTGCGGCGGGTGCGGCTTCAAGCTGCACCCGCAGCAATGTTAAAAATGCATGCATTGCATTTGTATGTAGAAAGTGGCAGGCACCGCACAGTGCCTGCCGGTTTCTGCATAAAAATGCAAGGGGGTACCACAGGTACCCCCCATGTGCACCCCCCACCCCCCCTTCACCTAGGGGGCCGGCAACGGGCCCCCGCAGTGAAGTTACACATGCTTTTCCACAGCGGAAAAGCAGCCGCGGAAAAGCATGTTTCAGAGCCCATCCTAATCTGGCTGACGGAGTCTGAGAGACACCGTCACCATATTAGTGCTTTTCCGCCACGGTTGTAAGCCAACCGCAGCAGAAAAGCTGCGGACGGAAACCAGGACCCACCAGCCATCCTAATGTGGCGGTGGGTCTTTGGTGGGTCCGCAGAGGATTTTCCGCATCCTCCGGGCCGGCAGTGGCTTCCGCCGGCCCGGAGCATGAGGAAAATCCTCCATCCTAATGAGGCCCATAGAATGGTCAAAAGGACTGACAAATAACCATTTACACTGCCCACTGCAAGGTCTTGCTGGATGAAAGACAAAACAAATAAAAGTACATCCAACAGCTTTACCAGTAATTGGTCCGTAATTAGGGGTCGTTTAGGATGGTGGACGGATCGCCACCGCCATGCAGGCGGTGGCGATCCGTCCGCCATCCGTGCCCGTCCGCTCTCAATTTCCCCCCGCCATATTACAATGGCGGGGGGACCGCGGCGGTCAGAAAGACCGTCCGCCGCTTTTCCGCCACGGTCGGCTTGCGACCGTGGCGGTAAAGCTCTAATATGGTGGCGGTGTCTATCAGGCACCGCCAGCCATATTAGGGTGGGCTGTGGGGTATGCCTTTCCGTGGCGGCAATGCCGCCACCGAAAGGCATACGGTCTTTGCTTTTGGGGCCCGTTGCGGGCCCCCAGGGTGTAGGGGGGGTTGGGTGTACCTATGGTACCCCCCTGCGTTTCCAAGTACAACATGGCAGGCACAGCGCGGTGCCTGTCATGCTGTGCTTTGAAACGCACAGCATGCCTTTTTAGCATTGCGGCAGCCAGTGCTTTAAGAACCGTCTGCCGCAATGTTAAAAATGCGGGATGCCCCCGCCACTGTGGTGGGTGCATCCTAATTGGGGGCACGGTTCCTCCGCCCTTGTGGCGGATGGTACCCTCCCCAGACAGGATGGCGGACGGACTTTGTCCGTCCGCCATCCTAATCGACCCCTTAGTCTGTATTTTGTGCACCGCAAAAGGTCATACATTTGTTCAAGCGCCTGGCATAAGTGGATTTTGTGGAAGGGCACTTAGTACGGCAGATGACCTCAGTCAGCAAACTGGGCACAGTCAGTTACCAACACACAATATCCACACATGGTGGAGTAAGGTGTCCAGATTCAGGTGGAGGACCCTACTCTGTTGTTGAGACAAGAAGTCCTCCCAAAGTGGCAGCCTGATCAGCTCCTATTGTTCAGGAGTTCTTGGTATCACGCTCTCTTGGTACCATCCTGGCCACCAGAATGACTTAGGCCCTGTTGATTCTGATTGTAATAAAACAGGTCATTTTGCAGTAGTTCCTCCACTTTTTGCCCCCATTTGAACTACTAGATGCTGGTTTTCGGCTCGGGCAGTGCACTGGAGCCTGTTAACCAGGCAACAGTGCCAGTGCTCTTTCTCTAAAACTTCAGTTCGGACTCGACTGTGCCCCACATGGCGAGGGCACAGTCGAGATGCACTGCTTTTGGTATATGTCAGTCACCCCTAGAGAAAGCCTCCTTGTGCCCAGGAGGTACGGAGCAGTATATTAAGAAAGTAGACATGTAAGTGCAAGCTTACATGTCTCTATTGTGTCCTTACCCTTAAAGTACACTATAAGTGATAGGTGGTCAGTAGAATAATATGGAACTTGGAGCCGGGATGTTAGCTCCAATAAGATGCCACCTAAATATGCAGTTTGGTGTCAAACAATGTGCCTTCTTTCCCGGGACATAAATCTGGTGTCAAGGGAAGGCTGACATGCACCCAGGTAGCACCTTAGAGGTTGTCCACCTAGTTACCCCAGCTTTACTGTGCTTTAGCTGACCAGCCCTCGCTTTTCCACGCCTGTTGAAACCAAGACAGGATTCTCACCATCTGCCAGGCAGTTGGATCACTCTCAGGAGTTAGGAACAAAGGCCTGAGCAGGAAGGAGATCACACCTCCTCCCCTTCAGGCAGGCTGGTGAAGGGAAACATCAAAGTGGGAGCTTCAAAGTCTGCACCGCCTCAGATCTGCATCTGGGCTGTCCCCCGAAGGCGGACACAGCCCCCTCCTTGCTCCAGGCAGGCTTGTACCCAGACAAGGTGGGAGATTAGGTATGAAGAAGGTGTACTTCTCCAGGAAGCCTGGCCACACTTCCAGGGTGAGCAGCTTGATCTGTACACCCAAACTATATTTTTTCCAACTTTAGGAGGGCAGAAATAGTGGGTTCTGGGTAAAAAAGGTGACCCACACCCCCAAATGTGTTCACCTCAGGGGCGGATTATAGCTGCAGGGACTAGATGCTGGTGTAATTTGGGTGGTAACTCGGATCACCCTTTGCCCTGAGCCTAACACCCGGAGCTTTGCTCCCCCAACCTTGTGGTCTGCTGCTTTTGCTCAGCCACCAACCTGAGGCCCCCTATCGGATAACATTGGACCGCAGCACTCTGCACCCGGCACGCCCTAGTGCCGCTGAGGCTGCTATGAGAGTGCATCTTTGAACCTGGGGGGACCCTGGTTCTAACCCCAGAATACCAACTCCCACACACTTGTACTTACCTGCAAACCATTAACTTCATTTTTCTCCATAGGAATAAATTTACTGTTTCCTTGAAAAGTGTTCTAAGTGTGGAGATGGTTTTGTATGAAACATTAAAACAACCTCTGCTGATAGCTGAGGCACAATAGTGTAGGCTGTCTGACAACCAGCAGTGCTTTTGAAATTTCATAACACAAGCTTGGGCTGATGCCAGTTGTGGGTCTGACATAGGCATCCGTGCCAGATCATCCTCAGGCATCAGAGTGGCCAGAGCCATTGTGTAATGCTGGGCTGAAGTAGTCGGTAAGGGCACAGATAACATGTCCCAAGGCGACAGACTACATATAGGGTGGACCTGCTAGCAATAACCCGATCGAAAGACGCTGTTGTTCAGTGGGGCCTGAAAACACGGCAGAGGGAACTGGCAGCAAACTTGATATTTGCCAGATGGCCTCCTTTAACCCCTTCGATGCTCATGACGAGCTCAGCTCGTCATGAGGCACGGTTGAGCTGTGCTTATGACGAGCTGAGCTCGTCATGAACAATGGGAAAGCTTACAAAGCAGCACAGGAGGGGAAAACCATCAGCAGCGATGGTGTTAAAGCTTTGATCTGCTGCAGGGTTGACAACAGCCTGAGGAATCCAGTGTGTGTTGGGACCAGCTGAGGAATCGGCTCAGTGACCCGTGGCCTTGAAAGAGTAGGATTTACATCATGACACCCTTGTGCCTCCTCTTTTCCTTGAAGTCGGAGTGATAGGATGGCGTTGACTCCAGCTTTGCTTTTTTATGTTTGCAGTTGAACTTCGACTTACTGGAAGACTTAGAGTGGGAAGTGGAACTGTGGCAGAAGCGACACTGGGACCAATTCCGGGCAAGTGACTTGGTGCATGAGTGGAATCTAAGCGAGGACCGCAACTTTTTCTTGTGCTCAGTGACATATTGAATCACCTCCGGGTCTCAAATAGTCTTTGGGTCCAATAGGAGCACTTATCACACAACACAGTTCTGTCCTGAGCCCAGGCACAAAAGACAGACCTCTTGCAGATTTGTGACCGAAAATCCGACATCAGCTATCAGCAGTTGCAGCATGGCTTGATTCCTGTGATTTTCGGTGGGGACACTGTTCCCTGGCACACTGAAAAATCTGAAAGTCACAAGAAAATCCAACAAATTCAGGATAAAAGCTCCAGATCTGACACAGAAGGTTAGGACTGGAACTGAAGTCACCACTGTGTTCCATGGACACCTTACCTGACGAATGGAAACACGCGCAAGTAAAACAAAAAAAACACCAACCCTAGCAAACTCAAGTACCTGTGACCCATTTCCCTGCTCCCCTTACCCGCCAAGGTGCTTGAAAAAGCCATCAACCACCAACTCATGGAGCACCTGGAGAACAACAACCTTTTGGACATCTCCCAATCTGAATTCCGCACCAACCCCAGCACCGAAAGTGCCCGCATCGCTGCCACGGATGACATTAGAGCCCTCCTAGACCGTTGAGGAACGGCGGCCATGATCCTCCTCGACCTCTCAGCAGCTTTCAACACTGTATCCCACCACACCCTTATCAAAAGACTCCACCACATCGGAATTCAAGGAGACGCCCTCAGATGGATCCCCTCCCTCACAGTAAGAACCCAGAGAATCCGCCTTCCTCCCTACAACTCCGGGGACCTGCTAATATACAGCTCCCCTTGGGGAAAAGCACTCTGCTTTGCATTTTAAAAGAGAGAGTCGGTTTTCGTGTTTTTTCTTTCTTTTTTGCTTCTGGTGCAAATGGTATGGGTTATGTGTGTGATCTATGCTGAAAGCACTTCGGTCATGCTTAATGAAGAGTGAAATGTACTCCCGACATCACTATGATTGAGTATATGGAAAAGTAATATATAGCTGTGTATTTAGACTTGCCTACCATCCAAGAGAGGGCAGTGTTCTTGCTCTTTGTTGGATTTGAGCACCAGAGTAGCAACCCATAGGAAAGCAATAATTAAGGCAGTGAAGGTAAATATTGTATTCAGTCCTTTTGTGAGCCACAGAAGAGTACATGCAGTACTGGCTCACTGACAGCCAAGGAAAATTAGCAGAGCAGTCCACATGAGAGGGGAAAAGAGCAACTACTAGAAATGTGCTGGATTAAGCGCAGGCATTATAAAAGCGCTTTACACACTACCTAGAAACAACAGAGCAAATCTAAGAAATGCTCTGGCAACAGGCAGCTATTGAAAATGATTGAATGATGGATAAGTAACCCACAGCCATGCACAGGAGAAACAGAACCATAACGGTAGTAACCATAACGGTAGTACATGCTCGTTATGGATTGCCCAGGAAGCAACCCATAGGCATATTCTGGTTGTAGCTAGTCTAGTCCCCAAAGCTCGGATGGGGGTGTAGGTCTACAAACACGTGAAACTAGACAGACTTGGAATGGAAATGCACCAAGTCACAAATAGCCTAATGCCCAATCCTTACAACTCACAATCAGCCCTTGGTTAGCAAGAAAAAACAGCACCTGGGAAATTTCAGCATTTGTTTTCCACCCCAGGCATGTACTCGTTACAGGCAGACATGCTCAATAGAGTGAACCCAGGACAGACAACCCAGAAGTATGCACTTGAAGACAGACAGCCAGTAAATAAGCTGAAGAGTCTAGCGTGAGTGACAGAAGCAACTTATTGGAACATTTACAGGTGTAAACTTAATTACAGGCATCAATGATAAATGACCTGAAGAATTAACCCATAAGCAGCAGTTGAGTGACCCAGAGGAACACAATGCGTCAAGAAGAAAGCCTGTGTAACATTTCTGAAATGTCCATCTGAGAGAGAAGGTGTGCTATAAAGATGCTGGTTATACTTGTGAATGATCATTTGTTGATCAAGAAAGAAATGTATTATAGTAATAACAACACTAATAGTAACAAAACATATTTTTAAAAGGGTTTCATTCCACCCTTTTGCGGCTTCGAAGCATTGCAAGTAATAGGTGTTACTATCATCAAATGTAATGGTTCTCCATTCACTGATATCGAAATTAGAGGAAGTTTCAGTAGGCCTTGTAGTGATTCAACTAGTGGCCTGCAAATCACAGTGGACATCAACAGCAAGCCTTTAACCAAATGTGCCGCCTTTCTGGCTTATATGCAGTAGCTGTGCTCAAAACTAATGTAGAAGTAAATGGGTTAAGCAGATCACCTTCACTAGAGAACTCTCCAAGACCAACATCTTCTTGTTCCATAAACAGCTGAGAGCCGATAATGTAGGGTAAAGGTCTATCAATATAAAGATCCTGAAAGAAAAAAATGAAAATATATTCATTAAATCTCATCCTTCCAGCCAGGTTCAAGCAAAATGCTATTATAAAAAGAAAAGAAAGCACCTAGTAGGGCGACCATGAAGGAATCCATTACTTGAGCTATTAAAGGGTTCCTTACCACACCCAAAGGTTCTATTTCTTTTTTAACTATCATTTTGATTTAAAAAAGACTTTGACAGGGCTTCAAAACCTTGGAACTTTGACTTCTAGTATGGGCTGGTCACATGGAAAAAGTCATTTTGTTCAGGGCAAATAACTATTCTGCAATCTGTAAATATGGGTACTTTAAAAATGTGAAAGTGAAATGTACAGTGTGCTGTTTAGTGCTGTCCCATTTCCATGGTCACCCACACTTGGTAACACAACCTGGCTTTTGTAATCATGTCTCAGCGGAATCCCTAACACAGTACTTCCTTGTGTTTAAAATGCTCCTGGTATAATTAGAAAAGCTCTCATTTAAGCTCTTCACTGTCCCCTGCAGACAGAGCAGAACTGTCATAAGCATCATGTTCTGTATGGCTTCAGCCATTATTATGAACATGGGTTACAAAACCTTGCTATTCAGCTTAGAATCAGTCAGAACAGTGAAAAATGACATTTGTTTTTCACAACTCTGACATATGAAGAGCTGGAAAATCAGGCTATAAAGCCTGTGCTCTGGTAGATGTGGCTTCGCCATCTCCCCCAGGTCACCAGACACTCGAGGGAAGCAGTGGAATGGGGGCTGACAGATTGCCATCCCTCCCACCACACTCAGGTTTTCGGCTGGGGAAAGTCATCCTCTAGTTCCCCTGTCAGCATAAGTCTGCATAGGTCCAAGGCGAGAGAAGGTTCCAGGACACAGCAACACATGCATCTTTCACAGCCACTGCCAGTGTGGCCCTGATTCACAGCTCATCAATAGGGAGAAGGGTTAGGGAAGCCACATAGGGTGGTGAGGAAAGTGGTAGGATATAAAGTATTGAATTATTAAATATTGGGACGAGAAGGGTATTTTTTATATAGAGGGATAGGAGTGTGGCACTGGGGGTAGTGGAGGAGTTTTGGCAGGAGGCCAAGTATTTTCTTGTGTAACTGAGTTAGGGCAGAGTACTGTTTTTTTTGTTTAAATTTGTTTATTGGTTTTTAACATCATACATAGCAGATTGGCATTGTACAGTCATAATAGAGCGATACGTGTTCGTAATACGGACAAAGAAGGAAACATCTACTGATGATCAAGTTTGCAATAACTGTTCATACAATGTACAAGTGACATGTCTCTGAGGTATGGACTGGGTGCTACCTATTTGGTAGGTCCGAATATTTTAACAGGCATGTGCAATAGCCTAGTTGGGCGCAGTTCCCAGTAGTCCGGAGCTATGCCTATCCCCAAACTGACTAATGGGCGCTATTTAGTGTAATAGGTAAGGGATACGTTCCCTGTTGATCACCGGCTATGGAACTGCCAATGGATAGTATTAACTTCAAACTTGAGGGTGTGAACTGGGGAAGCTGTAAGGGGGGATGGCGGAGATATGTATGCGGAAATCCGATATGTGACTGGTCATAGTGTGACATCACTGTGTGGTCATGCATACATGGGGGGCCGTCTTGGGCCGTTACGAGTGGTCTTGGATCAGTGTATGGGGCTTACTGGGTTGGCTCGGGTAGGGCAACCATCTTAGGTCCTTGGGCTCAGACTACTGTGTACTGCCATCGGTCCGTTTGGGGATACATGTGGTGTCAGGGGCGGAGAGGCCTCAGGCGTTTCTGCTGGTGTGGTTTCGTGTTTAAATTGGTGTAATATCGGTGCCCACTCCAGGGATATGGGGTGTTTGCACGTTCCCTACCCTTCCTCATCTCGCAACACCTCTTCTTCGGCTGCACCCCATTTTTGCACCGTAAGGGGAGAGTACTGTTAGAACTGCTGGGAAGAGCAGTAGGATGGTTTGTCCTTTTTTAAAAATATTTTGGTGGGGGGTTGGAAGAGATCCGGATGCTTGTGAAGATTAGTGGGGGACAGGGCACACTCTGTACACAAGGTGTGTACTATTTTGTTTCTGTAGTAGTTTAAGGGGGGCTAAGGGAGTGAGGTGATCCATGTTGTGCAATGTTCCCCAATGACTCCTCTACCCCTGTGCAGTTGATCCATGTGATCAGCTGAGCAGGAGAACAGAATCTGGAGGGAACACCATACAATTCTAGCTAACATGAAGTTTTTAAAAGTCATGGCTTCAAATGGCGCTAAAGACATATTTACCTTTGCTCTCCTAGTTTATTTAATTCTCACTTGGAGCCCCTTGGTGGAACACAACCCCGTTATTTACAGCTACCCATTTATAATTTTATATGTACATGCCTCTCCTTTTTAAATAATAGGGGATTTTGGAGCTTGACCGGTGGAGTTCAAGAGTCACTATCTGGAGGCTTGTCATAGGAAGAGTTGACCTTATTATCAAGTGATCTTTTAAGAGACTGTACAGAAATAGAGAAAGTGTTCTTACCTTAGGCTCAAGTATTGGTTCAACTCTTTCATTAACTTCTTCCTCTTCTGAATCTGAATTTCCTGCCTTGATATCCAATTGCTCAAATGCACTCTCCAACACTTGCAATCCATAATTGACAGCTTCTTGGACTTTGGGGATAAGTTCTGCTTCCTTTTGTTCACGTGTTTTTTCCTTTAAGAACAGTAATATTTTTTTTCAAGAAATACATACTATATCTTTCATAGCTTTAAAAAAAAAAAAAATCCCACCCCGTGCTCCCTTTGGACTCTGCCAGGTCACAGCCATAGCACCTTCCGGGGGTTTTACAACCATCCAGTGATCTCATGGGTCTAAACACCAATCCGTGTCTCCCCATTTCTGACCCATACCCAGTATTTACAACCCATGATTCTCCCATGCGAGCACCCACTTGAGTGATCCTCTTCATTCGCCTCCTTTAATACAAATTAACCGTGGTACAATGATTTCATTCACAGTCTTGTCTAAATTACACCCAACTAAACACTTTAGCTGCATTGGAGACCTCATGTTGCTAATAGTTTAAAAAAGGGACATGTAAGAATTAGTACAAAGAGGGTTAGGTTTGGGTCAGCCCATCATTTTAGACACAGATGTCATACTTTTATTAGCCCGAACTGCCAAGCCAGGTCTTCCCTGGACCGGAAACAAGCATCCTGGGACCGGATTGGGGTAACACCCCTCATCAGCCAGGCTAGCTTGTATCCAGTGGCAATGTGAGCAAGAAACCCACGTCTGGGCATTCCCCAAGGACTTAGGGCAAACAAAGCAAACAGAAGTAAATAATGGTCAGAGCGCTGAAACTTTTCAGACACTCACCCCCAGTCACACATCTGAGTTGAATCATTCATCCATCATTTTTGTATTTAAATCTCTTTTATTAGATTTTTTGGTTGTTAATACAAACATGATATATTAAATCAATCATAGATCAGTACAACAGGATAGCAGTATTTCCGAGAGCATGGTTACGTTGCATTTCAATATTCAACAATATTCAATCAAGTGCTTAAGCAACACTTACATCTGCTTCTCCATATTAATAGATGCGCTGTGTATCTATTAGTCGCCTCTGATTACAATGGACACCACTGATATATAAATTTACATTGTAAGTGCAGCCCCAGCTAAAAAAAGGTACCTTTGGAATGCTATGCTTATAGGCGGTCTGTATTCGGGTATTGCTGCGTTGCGTAATGATCTAATGATCTGCCGGGGTTTTTAGACCAAGAGATAACACGTTTCTTATATTATACTAAGAAAGATATAAACTGAGAGAGAAAAACAGAAAAACCATATATAAAATACTAAACGAGCGCCGTCTAGCACATGCTGTAGGTGGGTTGGGATGTATGCGTCGAGGTGTGTTAAAACCTGTGCTTGACTTGTGTTTGTGTATGGATTGTAGAAGAGTTGTGACGTAGCGATTGCCCCTGGGGCGCCACAGGAATAACTGACTGTATAATCTGTATTGAGAGAAGAGGGCCTCTCGTTAGGGCGTTTGTGGCGAGGGGGCATCTATTGACACACAGCTCCATAAATGTCTCTGGCTGGTTGTGGAGATGCAAGACCATCTGTGTTTTCTGGATGCAAGAGCATTTTAAGGATGACGTTCCAGGACTGCGCTATTGGATACTTGCGTAGTCCCGCAGTTTCCTCTCTATATAATGTAGTGCTCTCAGCCTGCGCCCACACCGCAAGGAATTTCACCCAGCTAACTAGTGTTGGGGGGTTGCCGTGTTTCCATCTCTTTGTGATTAGGCGCTTTGCCGTTATTAATCCCAAATCCCTGAATCTGGAGGTAACGTTATTTTTTATGTCCGCCGACATAGTCCTAATATGCAAAGTTCCCATGTGTGCGATATCGTCATCTGGATGCACTTCGTTAATGCCTCCCTAACTGCATGCCAATGTGGTTGAAGTGAGGTGCAGGACCATAGCCTATGTAAAAGATCAGCGTCAGCCAGTTGGCACCTTGGGCAGGAAGAGGTAGCGATATTGAAGTATTTATTCATTTTATCTGGGGAGAGGTACACCTTGAGAAGTATATATGTCTGTATGAGCTTAAATCTCGAACTTCGTGGGATACACGTGGGGCCAGCGATTATCATGTCCCATTCCTTATCTGTCCATGGTTGCCCCTGTCCACAGCCCATCTCTCACGGAGACTAGTCAGTGGTGTCAGTGTGTGTGTAGGTAGAGCATCTACCAACCAACGGACCAAGTGCGAACCGTGTTCCATGACATGTAAGTATTGTAAGAGCTGATGCGTTTGTGGCTCGGCCATAATATCTCCCAAGGCCATTGTCAAAGTGAGCTAATTCAAAATACATTTGAGGTGGGCGGGAGAGCCTAGTAAAAGGGTGGAATAGATGATTGAGTTGAGATGGAGTCCACGGTGAAGATGTTGTAGCAGTATCATCTAGATGTTTCCCACTCATCCACTTTGCTACCCACTGCAATTGAGACGCTAGGTAATAGAGCTCCATGTTTGGAACTGCTAGCCCGCCTTTTTCCTCGTTGGCGCATACATTTTCCATAATGCCATTCTTGGCCTTCCATTATTCCAAATTAAGTCTCGAAAAGTACTTTCCAAGTTCCTAAGTATGTTGACCAGGACACATACAGGGAGATTTGAAAAATAGTATACCAATCTTGGCAATATTATCATCTTAGTTAGGGTAATGTGGCCCATAACGCTTAATGGAAGGGTTTTCCATAAATGCACCTGCGTTTTAATGGCAGCGATGGCTCTTACTAGATTGCCATCGAGTACATCAGTAGGGGATCTATATATGTAGATTTTCAAATATTGAATCCATCATAAGCATTTTTTGACATACCAATATACCAATCTTTGGTGATAAAGTCACTCACATATAGTGAGAGACGCCGCATCTGAATTAGTTGCCACTGTCATCTTTTATTTAGAACCTGTAAATGAGGAAACTAATATTCATAGCTTACAATTGTGCCGCGAGCACCAGGGGTGAAATCCCTTGAAAGGAAAGTTAGAGGCTGTGAGCAATTCTCATTTCTACTGCCAACTGACGACTGCCGTTTCCGGAGTGTGCTGAGTTTCGCACGTGCTTTACCACAAATATACTGTACATGTTACACAGTGTCATTCCAATCCAAGGTACAAATGAAATAGAGGAGATGCAGCATAGGACATCACTTCAAAAGTTGGTTGAGATTTGGTCTGAGATCAAGCATTTCCTAAGGTAAATAGCCAATCCCTCTTCTTTCAAAATGAGAAGGTGCAAAAGAAACGTTTTCCACGATACACTGTTGCAATTACTAAGAAGCATTGTGGCATTTCTGCTGCACAGCTGCTGTTTGCTCATAGCAGTAACCACCTCCAAAGTGATGCATAGTGAACAGATAGAAAACAACATGGATTGCACATATTCATTAGTCAGTGAAAGCTGATGATTTTCATTACTACATAATACATTATTGCTTGAGGTTTACATAATATGACCAAATATACACCTATTGCTCATGTATTCAAACTTTCCCATAATAGTTTATATGCAAAGTGTCTTCTTATGCATATTTACGCATGACACTTTAAAAATTCCTGTTTGATTGTTCACCTGCTGCATCACGTACCACAAAGGCCACATTGGCACTGTGGAAATAGAACAAATATAATGCCCTGTGTTTTCTCAGACTGAGACGCACAATTCTTTGATCCAAAGAGAGAGTTTAAGCAAGGACACTGACTGATAACTTAGCTGGGCTCTCAGACTGAACGTGGCCTTGCAAACAAACAGGTATGCAATGGTGTATCCACCTCTCATATCAGCAGATCTTCCAGGTGCTAATTCTAATTAGCAGAGAGGTGACTGTACTGGAGTCATTCTCACTGAACTGTATGTACCGTTATGGAGAGGAGCTTGTCCTGCACAAAACGGGGGGCTAGGCGGGAGTTCGATGGAACATGCAGCCTGCGAGGACCCAGTGCAAAGAACGCTGGGAGGCAGAGCGGGGATCAAGGAGCACTCCCTGGGGGCAGAGCGAGGCACCCCAAGCAGATCGAGTGGGACATCAGAAGAGGCAGAGGCAGTGGCAGAGCCCTTGAAAGCCCGCGACGGCGAGAACTTGGTTTCCCTTTCCAATCGCCCCCATTCATTCGTCCTGCTGCTATGCTTTGGGGTTCTGCAGTCCTACTGGACTCTTCATTGGTGTTGCGTGGGTAACAGGGGTCGCACGGTTGAGCGGTTGCCCTGATCGTCATAAGGAGGCACTGGGCCCAGGCAGATGCAGCAGAGTTTCTTGTGCACGATCAGTGACCGCCGAGTTGTGAGCAGAGAATGGCTCATATAAGGAGGCCCTGCCTGAACTGATTAGATGCAAATTTCCCCATATTACTGTCAGTGGTTTACTAAAGCCATATATTAGGACACTCCAGGAAGGGCGCCTGGCTTAGATAAGGTGCCTGGGGACTTGTTCATGGCAGACACGGTAATTTGGGACCCTTACTATGCTATGTATTTAAATTGTATATTGGAAGGCCTGCCTACTCCCCCCCACATAGACAAGGGTCGAGATTGTACCAATATACAAGAAAGGCTTATGGTCCCTGCCATCAAACTACCAGCCAATTAGCCTCATAGACAGTTCCCAAAAGCTCTTTGGTTGCGTATTGCTGGATAGGCTGCGTGATTGGGTAGTGGGTCGCTTAACTCCTCTCCAAGCAAGGTTCAGATCAGGGACTAGCACCATTGACCAAGTATTTCAACTACAACTTATCTATTGAAGTACATTGTCCTGGGAGGTGGTGGCTTTATGTAGTCTTTGTTTACTTTCACACAGCCTTTAATATTGTGCCATAGAATGCCCTGTGGAAAGTTCTGATCGACCTCAGAGCCCCAAAATATCTTGTTGATGTTATTAGGAGGCTGAATCAAAAGAATCATCCATAGGTTAGGTATGACACACATGGAAAGTTGTCAAATTAGATCCCAGTCACGAGGGGAGTAAGGCAGGTCTGCGACCTTGCCCCAATCTATGGTTATTATACACCATTGATCTGGTAGTTAGAGAAGTGCACCCACAATGCCCCAAACTTAGCGGGCAGGAAGCCCCCAGTCCTCCTGTTCGTAGAGGACACCCTACTAGTATCCAAGTCTCCTATGAGCATTCAAAATCTTTAGAACAAGTTGAGTGTCTTCTGTGAACAAAGAGGGCTTGAGATCAACCTCCAAATGACCAGGTATATGGTCTTTAATCAGAGCCACACAACCTGCCCAAACCCATCTCTTAACGGTGCTCCCTTTGCGAGTGTATGCACTTTTGAGTACCTGGCTCTTACTCTGATGAAGAATTTTTGCTGGACTACACAGATCCAAATGAGCAAGTTGAAGCTAGAATATTATGCAAGAGGTATCAGGAGGGGTTTTAAGGGTTCCTGCTTTTGAACAAAATCCCAGACCATACACACTTTCAACTTACAAGCTCTTGGTGGGTCATTATATGGGGGAGACTTTTAGAGACAAGAGAGGGCCTGCCGCTTTGGAGGTGGTTGAGAATCAACATTTGCAAAATCAGATGAGACTCCCACCTAGTACCACACTCCTGCCACTACGGTAATATCTTGGCCATACATCTATTGCTCACAAGGCTGCTCTAGACCTTTGCTGTATTGGAGACGGCTGTGGGCCTCTGCGGATGTAGTATTGTATATGGTGGGATTGGAGGAGCTACTCAGGAAGCCCAGAGTTTCAAGGTTCTCTTGGTTTTGCATACAAAATCTTATCTGACAAAGCTAGGGTGTGAACATTTGTGGTCTAAGCATGGAGCTTTGACTCGTGGCAAAGGCTGCTCTCAAGGGTATTTATTGGAGGCAAGTAGACCGAGAATTGAGTAGGAGCAGGAGTTTGGGTGCTCTGACTCTTACTTTCTTGGAATTCACAGATACCTTCCTTATGGAAGAATATATGTACTCCACGGAACTCCCCCACCCCCACCAATTGGCAAAATCCTTGTACATCAAATTACATTTCGGGGCCTTACCAGACAAAGGAATGTATTAATCATTTGTTGTTATTTTGTCATCGTTTATCATGATTATAGGAAGAGGTGGATACCAGCACTCTGTCGTAACATGGGGATTAGGGACTTTAAGCTTGTTTCTAGAATTATCAGATCCAATACAGCGCACTCTTGATTGTATTTGCTGTGTCCCACATTTTATTGGGAGTGTGTAGAACCAGAAAGGGCGATGTAGGGCACTTGGCCTCTTGTTGTTGGCAATGCAACCCATCGAAAACAGTTTAACTCCACCTTGTAAGTTAGTGGCTTCCATTTTAATGTGGTGTTTCACCTTCTATTGGACTCTGAAAGCATAAGATAATTGGCTGTAAACCAGTTTAGAATATTTTCATGATTATAAAGGTTTACAGATTATGCTGCTGCTTAGCAGCTGTTTATAAATGGTCATTTATGATGTCTTAAATAATTTTTTCAAGTTTTTATTGATTGTAAGTTTTTTTGTGAATTGTATTTATGTGAACGTTTATGGCATGGTTTGATGAATGAATATTCTATTGATTTGATTTAAATTTGCAGAGACGTGGTAGGAAAGGCAATTATGGCAAATGTCAGGTTACCCCTTGTCATATTATTCACATTCTGTTCACTCGGCACTGCCTCTGTAATTGGGATACTTTCTTCTATAATTCAGCAGATCCTCTTCCGTGTTCTGGCTTTTAATAAAATCCTTACAAAATACCACTAGTCAAGTTTTCTTGTGTGTGTGTAGTCTCTGGCGAAAGGGTAAGAAGGTCCCTGCAAGTATCTCTAGAGTGTCTTGTTGATTCCAGGTAATTTAGTGGAGAGATTCATGAAGCACGTGTTTCCCTGCTTCAAATGGTAAGTTCGCCTACCTGCATTGCCTTGGGGCTAAGGGATATCTACTAGGTGCAACCAAGAATTATTTGACAACACAGCATCCATACTTAGTTTGTGAAGATCCAGATCCAAGCTCGCTGCACTTCAAAAACGCATGTACAGAACACAGCATTAGTTACAGGTAGCTACACACAAGGGAAACAACATTAGGTGTTACATCATGTTGTTGATTCAAGGAAAGGTGACTAAATTCAGAGAACACTTTTGTTTTATAGACCAGGTTTTCAAATGCAATACTCATTGTTCATTTTGGCCCTATATGCAACCATGCCGAAAATAGGTAGGAACAATCCAGGAAGGATATCTATGGAAAAATATTTGTGTATTTGTCATCAATCGTCGCTCATGCTATTACACGCCCTTTATGCTCCTCATTTTTTGCAGCAGCATAGAACTGTTGTGTACAGCCAATATTTTAAATGTTATATGACATGTTATTCTCGTATTTTGCCATCTGAGGGTTTGACAGGAGGACATACAGCATTGGTAGTTTCATGCTTCTAGAATGAATAGTTTGGTTATATAGCGGATTGTCAGTTAAGAAGACAAGAATATTTCTGCTGTTGCTCCATGTTCTTGTCTATATTCCATCCAATCTTGTTTCAAGGGTTGTGTCTGTGTTTACATGTAGGGACGAAAATGGCTCATGACTCTTTTTGTGTCAGCTTCTCATTCCTTCCAATTACCTTCTAAATGTAGCTATTGAACAATTATAAATACAGTAGTCACACTGTGCTGCTCAACAGTCCCTTATCATTTGACATTTGCGATAGGTGGCACTGTTTAATTCAGTCTGTCTCTACTTCATCTCTAAATACATTACTGTAAGGCGTAATAGTGCTACAAAAAACAAACAGATTTATCTTCTGGACACGCCCAGGCAAAGCCCGGGCCAAGGGCAGGCTCGTCTTCACCAGTCATCAACTGGAAGAGGCTGCTGGCTCTTCTGTTTTGATCAATAGTATGCTTGAATGGGTTGCTGGGATGGTAAGCAATGAAATTGAATTAACTTAACGCAGACACTTCCTTGAACAGGGGGCTTTGCAGCACCAAATTCGGGACAAAAGGTCAACAAATAGCTGTAACATTCCTGAGGCACAAGGTATTCATGTATCGAATCCAGTTGGCTTTGATAATGGCCATAAAACAATAACTCTAGAGGTGGCTGTAATTACATCTGGTACCCCTTTAACTTCAAAGCAGGTACCTATGGTAGCGCTTAAGAGGAAAAGGCAACCAGGAAAGAATGTGGGTGGCAAGAGGAAACATCCCTCCCCTTGTACAGGTATTAAGAATCAATTGCCTTACTGGATCCAGCCACCAACTGTATCTCTGACATAGGCTGTTGAATGCCAGACTAGAATTTTTTTGTCCACAGATTCTTTGGCTCTTGAAGCAATGTGCAAGATGTTTGATAACATTTTGGAGGATAAATTGAAACCGGTGATGGATCGCTTGGTCAGACTTGAAAGTTTAATGACCACTGCCCTGAATAAATACCTACTGGATCAACAAAAGCCCATAGGGAGCAATTTGCTTGTGAGAGGTCAGCCAAAATTGTTGCGCACCGCCTACGTAGATCAACATGCTGGCCTTAGCAATTTACCATTGTCTTCTGAGGGGAATCTAAGGACATATTACAATGCTGCACCCGGGGACATAGCTTCAGATCAGCCTGGTGCTCGACCTTAATCTGCAATCTGTCCTCTGGCCGGACCCACTACTGTACTGACTTCACAAGTTGAGGGCAGTTGTCTACTTGCCCCACGCTCGGATACCCTGAGTCTTACCCCTGCTACCTGGCCTTATGTTTTATTATTGGCTGGGGTTCCCCCACTAAGATCAAGCAGCAAGAATCTTGGGATCAGCCACGTAACAAGGCTGCTGATTGGCTTTGTAAGCATAAGCATTTTAATGCCTGGGGCCTGAATGAAATAATAATGGCCAGGAGGGTAGGCTGGCTAGGGCATGTATACTTGACATTCTGAGTACCAAGGAGCTCTTTTATCGAGAAACAGCTAAGATTCTCGACCTTTATCTTTTCTTTTTTTTTCTAGGGGCATTCCCCAGGCCTAAGATCACATATTATGAATATTAAAGGCCATGTTCCATGTTTTAATAGGTTTATTCGCATTAAGTGATTTATGGGCTGTGGACTGAATTCTGGATACTGAGTTTGCGATTAGTCAACCTTCTTTTCATAAGAATTTCCCTAGAATAAATCAAATTCCTAACGCTCTTGATTCCCTTGAACCCATAAGCCAGCTGGAAGACTAATTCACCCACCCTCTGCCAATTTTGGGTCTTATGGGAAGGTCCAGCTTATTTCTTGGAATTTAGCAGGTTTAGCCGCAAAAATAGTTTGCCCAGATTGGCTTGAGTACATAGATCAGTTTGAATTTTGTTTATTTCAGGAGACATGGTCCTGGCAAACTCAGTTTCATGTAGGCTATGAACATTTTTCAAGGATTCTGTCATAGTAGGAAGGAGTAGGCCATCTGGGGGCGTTACAGTTTGGGCAAGGACAACCGTGATAGGCATATTGCGAGAGGTTGAGGTGGACTCGCCAGACCTTGTGTGCGAGTCTCTAGGTCCCCCAGGGGGAAACCTGCTTATATATAATGTGTATTGTAGATCTGAGGTGAGCAATAAGGAACCAATTGTTCTCGAACAACTGAATACTTACCTATCCTTACAGCCACCTAATGTTAGGAAAATTGCAGGGGTGATTTTAATAGGCAATTTCAGCCGTTGAGCTCTAAAATTTCATCGTTTATGGCTGAAGAAGATGCTTTATGGTCAGTTCCGCGCCTTGAGATCCCATCAATTAAGAAATAGACCTCGACTGCAAGTACAATCCACACCATTATTTTAAACGAGGGGCTGACAGCATGTAATAGCAGAACTAGTTCTGACTGGTCAGGGGCCCACTTGTTTAGTCGTCAAAATTCAAACCGTTTAAATGATTACATTCTCTTGGATATCAAGCTATGGTCATACCTTGAGGATATGCACGTAATGCAACATTATCATAGTGATCAAAATGCCCTGGCCCTTAAGCTCAATTTAAACTTAAAGAACCAAACTGTTAACTTCAAGAAGCCAATGAACAGGAGATTGAGGATCACTAGTAATAGGTGTAGGGTCAAATGGTGCAATATTGAGACCTCGCAAGAGGACATAAGCCGAATCTTTTCTCTGTTGGTGGAAGGGATGAAGGAGATTGCAGGCCTCCTTTCAGGAGAGGGCTTGGAAAGATCACTGGGTGTAATATCAGAGATTTATATAGAATTGCTTTGGAAATTAAGTAGCTCATTACTCAAGTCTGTATGTGCAGAAAGGAGACTTAACCTCTGTAGTCGATGATTCCACATTCCCGGGGACATATAACCCAGATCCAGAGTGAGGAGGAGAGTAGTTCAGAAGTGTCTTCCCTGGCTGGTATCCTTAATGAGCATGGAATCTCGGTTGGTATTGTACCTAACAAGGCCCCGGGCTTAGACAAAATTCCTGAGGAGGCATTTTGGAGGTAGGTTGATATTTGGGGTTCTTATCTTTCACCATTTTCTATAGCCTTCTTGAAAGGGGCCCCCTTGCCCTGTACCTGGGCTGGGGCTGAAATTGTTCTTATACACAAGACAGGCCCTCGTGATGTACCTGCCAACTATAGACCCATAAGTTTGATCAACAGCTCTCAAAAGCTGTTTTGGAGGATCATACTTGGCTGACGAAAGAAATGGATGGATAGGATGACAGGAATTATATTTTGTCACCCCTTAATAAGGTTTTTGGTGAGGCAATGAGCAAGATTGATCAGGTGTTCCGCCTCCTGAAGGTATCCTGGAAGGTGGTCACCTTGTGTGTGGATCGCCTGTACATCGTGTTTGTTGACCTCCGTTCCGCCATTGATTTAGTCTCCAGGCCAACATTGTGGTGGGTACTTCAAGAACTAGGGTTACCAAGCTACCTGCTGAATATTATTGTGAGGCTGCACATGAATAATTATGCGCAGGTGAGGGGCGACCAGGCCGGTGAGATTACTGAGCCATTCTCTGTAAAAAAAAGGGGGTAAGACGGGGCTGCGTACTTGCCCCAATGCCCTTCTCTCTCTATATAAACGTCATATGGACTTTTTGGGGCAGAATGAGAACAATGCTCCTAGGTTAGCAGACATTAGAATCCCTGCTCTCATGTTTGCAGATCATACCCTTTTATTGTCTAAATCTCCCAAGAGTTTACTAAAGCTCCTGGAATGTTTTGAATATTTTTGTAAGGTTCGGGGCATTGAAATTAATGTAGGGTAAAACTAAGTATATAATCTTAAAACTGGTTTTAATAGGAACTTCCCTAGAAAGGGTACATAGCTTCACACATTTGGGTGTTACGTTAACTGAATGCCTGGGGTGGTAGGCACACGTTACCCACCGCAATCTGAAGTTAGAGCAAGCTACAGGATATATTTAAGATAGCACGCAGTACTCAATTTTGACCTGTCCACCCAGCCTTACAAGTATACCTATTGCAAGCCCTAGGGGCGACATCCTATGGTGCAGAGCTCTGGGATCCCCTGGACACATCTTTGCTCGAGTTAGTGGAAAATCATTTTGTTCGACGATTGGTAGGTGTTACGATAAATATCACTTGACAAATATATCAGACTTGACAATGGGTTGAGAGTATTTTCAGGTAAAATTGGTTTGCACCCTATCCTGTACTGGAGGAGGATCTGGGCTACATCAGAGCTCCAACAGTATCGGGTAGGTTTAGCAGAGATACTTAATATTATAGGCTCCTGTAAAAATACCATCGGTTCAAAATAATAAAATACTCTGAGAGAAACTAGCCTTGCATCTATCTGGACCGCTCCCAATGAGGATGAGGGAATATCCAAGAACACTATCAAAAAAGCCTCTTGGCAGTATAAAGACCTTGCAATATGCACCCAGGATAGTCGAGGGACTGTGACTGAAGCAAAGTTTTGTGATCCATCTGATCAGCACTCCACTGCAGATGCACTGATGTGATACGTTGTGCAATGTATGTCTAGTTCATGAATACTGCTATTTGGCTGCTCTTCCTTATTCCCTTTTTACCTCCTTTTGCACATTACAATTTAACTAAAGTTTGCAATAAGATGAGCTGGATTGAATTTTGTATGTATTTATGGTATTTTAATCTATTTATGTTTGAAACTGTTTTATAGGCTTTAATTGCCAATGTGCCGAAATAAAGAACTTTTGAATTGCACTGAATTGCAAATGCTACTTACCAGTATGCATCTGTTCTTGGCATGTAGGGCTGCTGACATTCATATCTGTGCATAGATCGCCGCCTAGTGTTGGGTCAGGATGATTGCACATTGTTGTCCTGGAAGAGTCTTCGAAGTATCACGAGA
Source organism: Lissotriton vulgaris (assembly GCF_964263255.1). Classification (NCBI taxonomy): domain Eukaryota; kingdom Metazoa; phylum Chordata; class Amphibia; order Caudata; family Salamandridae; genus Lissotriton; species Lissotriton vulgaris. The sequence continues at coordinate 820,652,299 of NC_141693.1, read as the reverse complement.
TAGGTGGCTCCTCCCCTGGACTACAGTGCGCATGGGCATCGCCTCCATCCCCAGATTGTTTTTAGCCATTGGCAGAGATGGAGTGAAGTATGTGAGTGATGCCCATGCTAAGAGCATATAAATATATGTAAATGAATACTGCAGCTGCTACAGGTGCCGGGGAGGAGGGCGGGCAATATGAATGTCAGCAGCCCTACATGCCAAGAACAGATGCATACTGGTAAGTAGCATTTGCAGTTCGAGGCATGTGGGCTGCTGAATTCATATCTGTGCATAGAATACATAGCAGTCCCTCCATTAGCGGCGGCCGCCCGTGCCAGCTGCAGCAGTTTGAAAAAGTGTTTTGAGAACAGCCTGACCAACAGCTGCCTGCTGTTTAGAGTGCACGTCTACACAGTAATGTTTAGTGAAAGTATGTGTGGTAGACCATGTGGCTGCTCTACAAATATCTTCTAAGGGAATGTTACCTAGGAAAGCCATAGAGGCCCCCAACTTTCTGGTGGAGTGGGCTCTTGGTGGAATTGTGAGAGTGCGTTTTGCTTTAGCGTAACAGATCTGAATGCATTTCACGATCCACCTAGCGATCCCAGCTTTGGAGATAGCGTTTCCCTTGTGGTGTGAGGCAAATGCAACAAAAAGTTGCTTGGTCTTACGAAAATCTTTTGTCCTGTCAACGTAGTACATCAAGGCTCTTTTAACATCAAGGGTGTGGAGCATCCGCTCCGCCAGTGACTCTGGGTTTTGAAAAAACACTGGTAACTCAATTGTCTGGTTTATGTGGAATTGAGATACAACCTTGGGTAAGGATACATATATGTGACATCATTTCATATTGTCTTAAAAAAAAAACAACGTGATGGATATGCATTAAAATCGACCAATTTTCGGGTTAAAATGACATACAGTTTGTTTGTGATGAAGGTATAAAATTTAAGGAAGAAGTAAGGGTGAGTCCCCGTCTGGGGGTGACGCCAGTGTCCGTAGTTCTAATAGTCTATTGTGTGGTTGTGGATGACTGCCTCAGGGTCGGAACGTAGTGGAAGTCAAAGAGAATTGCCGGATAAAAGAGCTTGGGTGAGCGCAACTGTGCTCAGGCTGCGGCGAGAAGCTTTATTTGGGCAGTTTTCATGTAGCGGACGAAGCTGCAGGTTAGTTTAACGTTGGCCCCGCTGAAGCACGCCTTCACTGCCTGTCTGCACGTCCGGATATGCATTTCATTTAGATGCGGTTTTAGCAGTTCTCTCCTCTCCCGGTCTAGGAACTTACATATGCATAGGAGATGCAGCATATCTTCTTTAGTTTCGCCACAGTCTGCATTGTGTAGATGTGAATATTCGTTTCCAGGGGGGCAAATGTGGTTTGACAGGAAGGATGCCCATCCTCAGGGCCAAGAAGCCTTCTTTTAAAGGCCCGGAAAAGCTGGTACCGAAGTACGGTTGTGGTGAGCATTTTGGATAGCTTTGTATCACGAACCAGCTATGGGCCCTCTTATTTAGACATTCTTTATCATTTGCGGTGGAGACGAGCTTTGTTGACTTATTCACCAGGTCTTTTACGGTCTTGAATGGGAGTCCTGACTCCCATATATTCTCCAGGGCTAACAAGCTGATCCCTGATTGGAGGTAGTCTTTGGCCGGTGAGGCATGTTTCCTTGAGATTTCCTTCCATAGGAATGAGTTCAGCGAGCCCGCCTCTGCACTCTTTATTTTATACCAGTTCTTTACATACGCGGCCTTCCTGCTTATTCTCTGGTTTACTATTCCAAATTCGAGGCGTAGTTGGGCTGGGGAGGTGTATTTAGGAAGCTTGAAGATTATTCTTAAAGCTTTAGCAACCGTTTTATTGAGGGTTTCTTCGTCCGACCCTCGCAAGGCCTCGCTGCCGTATGTGAGCGTGGGCAGCAGCTTTGCGCGAAGCACTTCAAGCAGCGGGAGCAGGTTTGGTCCTGCTATTTTGCTTTTAAGATTTTTCAGGGTGATTGCTAAGATGGTTCCTCGTCTCTGAATCATCTCTTTTTGTTGGTCATATGTCCCATTCTTATCAAAGATAATTCCTAGATATTTATAGTCGTGGACAACTTCAAGTTCTCTCTCGCCCAGCTGCCATTTCAGTCGCTTTTTTGGGTTGCGCTGGTTTAGCACCATTATTTTTGACTTTTCTAAGTTGATTTCTAACCCGTTTTTTGAGGCGTGGTTGTTCGTAGTATGGAGCAGGTGTTGTAAGCCGACTGGGGTTTGGCTGATTAAAATCAGGTCGTCGGCGTACAGTAAATTTGAGAGAGGGAGGCCTCCCAGGTTTGGTGCATGATGGTTACAATTATCTAGGTCAGTTGAAAGATCAGCCACGAAGAGGTTAAATAGAGTAGGGGCCAAAACGCACCCCTGCTTTAAGCCTCTGGAGGTTGGGATCCGCCTGGATACGATTGTACCACTCCCCAGTTTTATTTGGACCCATGTATCTGAATGTAGTAGGATGAGTTGATTCAGAAGTGCGGGAGGAATTTCCCATCGTACTAGCTTTGACCATAGCTTTCCTCGATCTATGCTGTCAAAGGCAGCTTTGTAATCGATGAAACAGACAAATAATGGTTTTCTTGCTGCTTTTGTCGCATCGGCTAAAAGGGAAAAAAGCCAGGATGTTTGTGGTGGTCCCCAGGTTTTCCTGGAAGCCTGTTTGGTTAATTGGGATTAAGGCCTTTTCCCTTGCCCATTCCCGGAGGTCGGCTAGAATAAGTCCCGCGTAGTACTTGGCCTCGATGTCAATGAGGGCGATGAGCCTGTAGTTTTTTGGTTCACTTTTACAGCCTTTTTTATAGATAGGCGAGAGGATTGAGCCTTTCCAGGATTCTGGGATTGTTCCTGTTGTAGTAATGTTGCCAAAGAGCTTTAGTAATGAGCCAGACCAATACTTTTGATCTTGTTTGTATAACAATGGGGGCAAGCCGTTTGGCCCGGGGGCACCCTCTTGGTGGCTGTGCTGTATTCTGTCCTCGATCGTTTTTAGGGAGGAACTAGGTGGTAGATTGTTCCTATAAAAGGTGGGCCGAGATAGATCAGCATAGAACTCAGCGGATTTTTGCAAGTTGCTTTGGGGGCCTACATTAAAGTAGTGTTGCAGATAGGTTGTCCAAACGTCCTCCGTTATGTAGGAGTTGATCCTGGGTGCCGATGGATTTTCGATGCTCTTGACCGTTTGCCAGAATCTGGCACTGTTATTCATTTTGGCATCATGGAGTAGTTTAGCCCAGAGTGATTCTTTGTATTCCTTTTTTGCGCGCCAGATGATTTTCTTTTTCCTTGTTCGAAGTTTTCTTAGTGCATCTATGGTGCCGACAGTTGCGCTGTTTTGGCGGATAGAGCGAATTGCTCTGTTTATGTCGCCCCTTAGGTGTCTTAATTCGGCATGCTCACTTGATGACAAGTGGGTGCACTGGTTTGTTCCTGCCCAAATGCTTTGTTCTGGCTGAGGCACTTTTTGTACTGGTTGGGTGACGGCAGGTGGGGCGGGTTGGCCCATAGCTTTGGTAAAAATTTCCCAGGCATGGACGGTGCTTCCTTCAGTGAGTTTGATTTCTTCCCACGTTGTTTTTGCAGCAGCTGCTAGCTTTTCTGGGTCGCGTATTTTACAACGGATTCTCCTATGTTGGTATCTCGTGGTCTGACAGGGTTCTGAAGTTGCGTATGTTGTGGCAGTGCCCTGGATACCTAGAGTGAGTTCTTGGGGCTGATGGTCACTGTAATCGGACACCCCAATCCTGAAATCTTTTACTAAGCCCAGAAGTGGGAGGGCGACGAAGGTATAGTCGATTGCGGTGTTGACCGCGTTTCTGTGGAAAGTTGGGGCTGGAGGTCTGTCCCCTGGCATGCGGCCGTTTAGTGCTACCATTGAGAGACTTTCCAGTTCTCTGTGCAGATCTTTCGAGATTTTTGTTGGTTTGCCCCACTTGTAGGTGTCCTGGGAGATGATCCCCCATGCTCGATGTTTATCGTCGTCTAGGTTGGAGTCTCCTGTTACCTCCCCTAGGAACATGTTGAAGTCTCCTGTTAGGATATAGTTCGAGCTTTCGTCCTCCGTTATTAACCGGGTAAGATCGAGTATCAACTGCTTTGCACCAGTCCTCTTGCCCTGGGGGTGGATATAAGTGTTTACCAGAGTTATGTGTTGTTGGTTACTTTGGCCCCGCATTTCGAATTGGGTTGCCATTATTTCAAGGGATGTGATGTTTTTGGTCGTATATTCTTTCCCTGCGGTTATGGCTGCAATCGAGGCGTAGACGGTTAGTCCTCCTTTGCGGTGGCCATAGATCGATTGTCGGGATGCAGGGAGGTGGTAGGTCTTGTAGCCTTGGAGATGTGAGGGGTCCTCCAGCCAAGTTTCCTGTAGGAGAACTAGATCAAAATGTTGAAAGTATAACAGTAGTGAGGGGTCGTTGATTTTCGTCCCGAGTCCATTGATGTTCTAAGAGCAGAGTTTTAGGTTTCTTTCCTTGTTTCCCTGTTCAAGGTTCGGTCATGGATTATCGGTTCTGAAATTTATTGTTTTGGATATCCAAGACCAGTCGGTTGAGGGATGGATTTCCTCTAGCCTCCTACCCCTCCTAGCTGTGAGGCTTGGACCATCGGGGCCAGTGACCGAAGTGCTGCGGGCTCCCTTGAGAAATGTGTTGCTTTGATTTCGTTCGGTCGAACTACTTAATGGTCTCTTATTGGAGTCAAGTTTGTATTGGAGTAGCGGGGTCGGGTACCAGACTGGTCGATGCTGATACACTCGAATCCCCCATGCTTCTAGTTGTGCATCTTCGCTGAGAATTCTTTCTACTAGCTCCGAACTTGCCCATTCGGTCTTGGTAGCCTCTTGGTCCGAGAGATGCTTGAAGGTTTCAAATTCTACGGACAGCAGGTCGTGGGTTTTAATCCCGGCCAAGCTTCTGATTGCTTTTAGAATTTGGAGGATGTTACCACGATTTAAGATGTCCCTTCTGCCTTTGGACTTGTATTCTGGGACGAACAGAATTATTTGTGAGGTTGCTTGTTGACCTTGGTTAGCTAGGTTGCTGCTGCCTAGGGACTTGTAGCCTAGTTCTTCAGTCTGGACATTCGTTTGGATTTTTTCTGTTTTATTTTCGATTCCGTGAGCTCGCTCCCTGTTATGAGGGTGACCATCTATATCGAAGATGGTGGTTCGGTTTACTTCAGTTATTTCTACTGAATTTAGTTGCGCAGTTGTGTGTTGATGTTGAGTAGTATCACATACTGGTGGGGTTCTATTCCTTTTTGAGTCGTCACTTCCGATTGTTCTAGACATTTTGCTGCAAGTCGCTTTATCCTGGGGATTTATTGGGTTTTGATTGAGGTCCTTGGGGGCATTGACTCCAACTCGTGCTTGGCTTCCTGATGTCTGGGTGGTGATTGGGCCTTGATCTGGCTGTTGATTTTTTGGCGTGCTAGATTCTTCTATCTCCTGCGGAAGGGCATTCTGGGTGTTTGGTACAATCTGAAAGTATGTTTTGATAGGTGAGTTCTTGTACCTCCCTTTCCTCCTTTGTTTCCTTCGCTGCTTGGAGGATTGTCCTTTTTTCTGCTCAGCTTTGCCTTCCAAAGTTGTAGCTTCATGCGTAGTTGGGTTGCTGATGGTTGCTGCAGCTGATTCCGGAAAGTTTACCTCGACATTCCTTGGGGGTTTTAAAGGGAACGAGTTGGTTACTGTGTGGGAAGTTTTCGTTCCGGGTTCCGGATATTGGCCAGCCTCGTAGGGGGTTTGGACCATCGGGTGTGATGCCTCTTCCTTTGGTCTTTCCCCTTGACCTTTGCTGAGGCTAAGAGAGTTACGGGTGCTGGGTGGATTGAGATCTTGAGTGACTGAATCTTGCGCCCCTTTATGTATCCTTGTTTCGGAGACGGTTTGGCTATTGGCTGCTAGTCCTCTAATGCTGATGTTCGCGCTATCAAGCTCGGGCTTTGTACTAGAGCCGATGGTTTTCAGGTCAGTGAGGAGGTCACTCATCACTGTGGGTAACGTGGCAATTTTTTCCACGATTAGATGGCAGGTGCAGCTTGGTGGAAGGATAGTTGCATCCCGTTGGGCCCTTTCAATAAAGTTATTCATATCTGAAAGCTTGCTGTCAATGCTGGTCACGTGTAGCGCTAGGCAGTTGAGGATGTTAAGCTGGATATCCATTTTGTCTGAGTGATATTCCAGGGCTTTAGTGGAGAGTTGCATGGTGTTCAGAAGTGAAGCCCATATTCCTGATTCGCTCGGCGGGGTGTTTGCGTCGGCTTTTTTTGAGGGACTTCCCAATCCTTGTGGGGCCACTTCCTTCTTTTCCTCGGATGTATAGGTGGTGACAAGATTTTCCCATTCTTCCTTTGTGAGGGTAGCAAGATGTGTGCTTCCTGCAATTGTGTCGTTCTGGTCGCCCTCTGTATTTGTCGTTGTAGGGAGGTGCTTAAGTAGGGGTACTTCGGGGTGAGGTTCCTCTGTAGTGGACTTTGAGGATTTGTAATTTAAACTGTTTTGAATGGGTAAGTGATTCTCTGTCGACGGTGTAAAGACAGTGTCTTTCTTGTGGTCTTTACGCTCCTGTTCGGAATTATGTTTATTGGATTTGTTGGGTTCTTGGTTGCATCCGGTAGAGTTGGAGAGATAGGATTTCAGTGGTTGTAGAGAAATTGACTCGCTGGCTTCTGTTGTGTTAGTTTTGTCTTCAGATGGGGAGGTCGGGTGACCTGTAAAATGAAACACTTCTGACACTGCAAGAGAAGAAACAGGAAATCTCATAGCTCGGGGGGGGCTTTTATGCTGGCGATGAAGTACTAAGATTTTAGGCTCTAAAGGCAGCCCAGATGGATCTCCTGGTAATTCCATTTCATTTGCTTGGTTAGACTGGAGACCTGGTAGAGCGGGTAAAGCTAGTAGAGCTGATGAACGCGTAGTTTCGTCGCCTGGCAGGGCCTCTTCTGGGGCGCCCTCTGTTGTTTTTCCAAAGTTAGTTATGGGGGGTGTGTTGAATGTCAATGTTTCCGTTGCGCCTTTTAAGGACTCTATGTTTGATTTGGTCGGTGTTTTAAAATAGTTGTTTCTTCTCTCCCCTAGTTCGGTTGATACGGTGTACATGCCGGTGTCTGCATCGAGTGTCGCCGATGAGGCCGAAAGGTAACTGGATGCCCCTTCTGGTAGCTGAGGGTGCAACGGGGAGGGGAGATTCAATTGGTTACGGGTGTTGAGGTGGAGAAGCGCACCTGCGTCTTTAATAAAGGAAAATTTTGAATAAATTTTAGGTTGAAGTAATTTTTTCCCTTGGGGCGCAGATTCCTTCCAGATAGACTCTTTTCCTACCTCGCTTGGATCTTGAACTAAGTCTACTAACAGGATATCTGGCGTTCCTAAGTTGGCGGCGATGGCCGCGCGGGATTCGTTCTCCCGTCCAGTCGAGGTGGTCGGGGTGGCCGGAGTGGTCAGGGTTTGTATGTTATTTTCCAACGGCTGGTTTGGAACCTTAGCGTTCCTTGTTTTACCTTTTCTGGTATTGCTAGTGGAGGTTGTGACTCGCCTCACCTTACCAGACCTCATTGTCGGCTTGGCGCCCTGTGCGGTGGGGTTGGTGGGTCAGGTTAGGAAATTTGGCGGGTCTCGGGTCTCGAGTGATTCGTCCTTTGCGTCCTTTACTTCCTTTGCTGGCTTTCCCCTGATGGCTTCCTGGGTGTTGAAGGGTATTTCAACTTTGCGCCTCCTCCCAGTTGGCAATAGATTGGGGATTTTTAGCAGTGATAGTGATTGCAGTTCCGAAAATGTTACTTCCCCCTCTCTTACCCTGGTTCAGCCTAGTTCAGCCTATTATGGCCTGGGCGGTTCTGGCGGCGCCTCAATGCTTCTCTCGTTGACGCGACTCCCCCTCAGTGCTTCCCGCCTTGCCACAGAGCTGCTCAGTACAGGGCGGTGATTCGGCATGGAGGATTCATGATCACCCGTCACTTCGCGCAGCTCATGGCTCTCCCCATGCGGTTTTCCTGTGCTACTTCTCCGTCTCCGTCACCCTCGCGGCAGAGAGGCAGGAGGGAAGGAAGGGGGGAGACTTTGTGTGGTTAATAGTGCGGAGAGAGCTGCGTGCGCGGCTCCTCCGTGACGCTGGTCTGTCTGAGCCACAACTCGGTCTGGCTCTGCTCTGCTCAACAACTCAGAGGATAAGGTGTTCAGTCCTGGGCAATATGGGGAACTACTGCAGTGGGTGGGCTCATCTAAAGATTTGAGCTCTCAGTCTTAAAAGTAGTGTCAGTAATGTTGGTTGGGCGGGAAGGGAGTAGGAGTAAGAGAGGGAGGCGGAGAAGAAGTTTCTGGCTCACCTCTCAATTCCGTAGCCTTTCCTCTTGTGTCTGTGGGGCTTTGTAGTATTTAATTTGGTCGTTTTTGTAGCTTGATGGCCCCTTGTGGCTCCTTGTGCCGCTGTACCCCTGGGGCTGAACAGCACAGAAAATGGGAGGGGGTAAAATGCGGATAGGAGCGATAATCCTTTAGTCTGATCCTGGTGCTTACTTGTCCTTGCTTGTCTTGCAGCCCTAGGGTGTTCCGCTCCTTCTTTGTTGGGGACTTGCTGCTTGCTGCTTGCTGCTCCTGCTGCTGCAGCTACTCCCTCTCTGTTTCTCTGGTGTTTCTCTGGTGTTTTTCTGCCCACTGCTCACTGCTCCCTGCAGTGGGTTTGCCACAGGGCTGCCAACACCACCACGGCAGAAGCAGCAGGGCAGGTCAACAGCAACGGCAACAGGTAGTCGGGCAGCTCTGCCACTGTGTGCGGTAGGTGACTGTAGATGGCTGTGAGGAGGCTGTATGAGGCTTGGGGGGGGGGCCAAGGGACGTGAAATTGCTGGATTTTTCCAGGCCCCCAGACCCCACTGGTCCCATCTGCTCCGCCGGCCTCGCCTCGGTTTTTTACCGATTTTCGCGGCTCCGTTTTTCGCTCCCGTTTTTCGGGACTCTCCCGCGGCTTCTCGTGCCTCCACCGATTTCCCAGGTGGAGGGGAGGGGGAGAGGGCAGGAGTGAGGTTGCAGGGCTCACCGTGTTGCCTTTCTCGGCGTCTCTTGTGCAGTAGCTGGTTAGCTGGCTCCGCAGGCAGGCTCCGCTCCGCTCCTCTCTGCTGTCTGACACTGCTCTGGTCTGCGGCAAGATTGCAAGCCCGGACTGGATCAATAGCACCTTGGGTAAGAATTTAGGGTTAGTGCAGAGCACACCCTGTTAGCGTGTACTTGGAAGAAAGGTTCTTGGATGGTTAGCGCCTGCAACTCGCTAACCCTCCGTAGCGATGTAATTGCTACTAAGAAAGCAACCTTCCAAGTCAGAAACTGAAGCTCACAAGAGTGCAGTGGCTCAAAGGGAGGACCCATCAGCCTTGTAAGAACCACATTGAGGTTCCATTCCGGAGCTGGTGGTGTCCGTGGTGGAATGACTCTTTTGAGTCCTTCCAGAAAAGCCTTGATAGCAGGGACCTTAAAAAGTGATAGGTGTTGCCTATTCTGGAGGTATGCTGCCATCGCAGACAAGTGAATGCGGATGGAAGAGTACGCCAAATTGCATTGGTACAGGTGGAACAGGTAGCAAATGATGCTCTGAATGGAAGCATCCAGTGGGTCAATATCGTGGTTTACACAGTACATGACAAACCGCTTCCATTTGGCCGCGTAACAAGCTCGAGTAGTGGGCTTCCTTGCCTCCCGAATGATGTCCATGCAGTCGGGGGGAAGATTGAGGTAGCCAAACTCTAGGACTTCAGGAGCCAGATCGCCAGGTTGAGCTGTTGCGGATCTGGGTGCTGAATGTCGCCATGGCTCTGCGTCAGAAGGCTGGGGGTGAGATGAAGCCTTTGATGCGGTACCACGGAGAGTTCCAGAAACGTGGTGTACCATGGTTGGCGAGCCCACGTTGGAGCAACCAGGATGAGAGTCATCGAGTGCTGCCTGAGTTTGCGTGCCACCAGCGGTATCAGAGGTGCTGGGGGAAAAGCGTACGCAAATCTGCCTGACCAGTTCATCCACATCGCATTGCCCTGCGATTGCGGGTGTGGGAACCTGGCGGCGAAGCTTTGGCATTTTGCGTTCTCCTTTGTGGCGAACAGGTCTATCTCTGGATGACCCCACTTTTGGAAGTACGGTTGGAGTACTGATGGATGTATCTCCCACTCGTGCATTTGGTGGCTGTGCCTGCTGAGCAGGTCCGCCATCTGGTTGTCTTTGCCCGGGAGATGCTCTGCCATGAGGAAGATGTTCCTCTGAATGGCCCACTTAAACATGCTCTGAGCCAGATGAGACAGCTGCGGAGAGTGTGTTCCTCCCTGCTTCTGAATGTAGTACATGGCCGTCATATTGTCCGTCCGGATCAACACGACCTTGTTGCACAGATGTACTTTGAATGCCTTCAAGGCCATGAAGATTGCCATCAGTTCCAAAACGTTGATGTGCATCTTCCTCTGCTGTAGTGTCCATAGTCCCTGCACCGTGTAATGGAGTACATGCGCTCCCCATCCCTGGAGAGAAGCGTCCGTTGTCAGGATAATCTGTGGCACAGGCTCCTGGAACGGTCGGCCCTTGCAAAGGTTTTGTGGATTCCACCAATGCAGAGAGTTGTACGCCCGACCGCTCAACCAACACTAGGTCTGTCAGTTGCCCATGAGCCTGAGTCCACTGACGTGCCAGGCACTCCTGAAGCGGACGCATATGTAGTCTCGCGTGCGGGACGATGGAGATGCAGGAGGCCATCATGCCTATCAACTGCATGAACACCTTCGCTGGAAGCGAGTGCTGAGGTCTGAATCGTTGGATCAGCGTTTGGATACTGGCGATTCTCACTGAGTTTGGCTGCGCAGTGGCTGCCAGTGTGTTTATTGTCGCGCCCAGATACTGCCGTACATGGGCGGGTTGGAGATGGGATTTTGGATAGTTCAGCGAGAATCCCAGATCGTGCAGGAGATGAATGGTGCGGGACACGAGGTCGGCGCACTGCTGCTCTGTTTTTGCCTGAATGAGCCAGTCGTCCAGATAAGGATAGACGTGGACGTTCTGGCGTCGTAGATGCGCCGCCACAGTCGCCAGGCACTTTGTAAAGACTCTTGGCGCTGTGGTGACCCCGAACGGCAGAACCCTGAACTGGTAGTGCTGGTCTTGGATCGTGAATCTGAGATACTTCCTGTGGGAAGGATGCAGGGGGATATGAAAGTATGCATCTTTTAGATCCAACGTAGCCAGGAAGTCCCCCTGTTGAAGCAGAGGGAGTACCTGCTGTAACGTGAGCATATGGAAGTGCTCAGAGAGAATATACCAGTTGAGGGGCCTGAGGTCCAGGATGGGCCTGAGGGATCCGTCCTTTTTGGGGATTAGAAAATACAGGGAGTAAACCCCTGTTCCCCTTTCTTGCAGTGGAACGAGCTCTATTGCCCCTTTTTGCAGCATGACTTTGACCTCCTGCTGCAACAAGTGCAAGTGCTCGCCGGACATAGGACGGCTTCTTGGAGGTATGTTTGGTGGAGTGGAAGTAAGTTCCAGACAGTAACCGTACTGGATAAGAGATTTGACCCACCTGTCCGTGGTGATGGATTTCCACGCGGGCAGGAACTGCTGGAGTCTCCCCCCGACCGGTGTTGTGTGGTCGGGGGGCAGTGACAAGACGTCACTGCTTGTTGGCGGTGGTGGACCTGGAGCTGTTGTTTCCACGTCCCCTGCCCTTGACGTTGTTGCCTCTGTAGCCACCTCTACCCTTGTTGGTGTATGAGGTCTGGGTATTGCTCTTATAGTACTGTGTGGATTGCGATGCCTGACCCCTTGAGGTGCCTCTGGTATTGGAGCGGCGAAAAGAACCACCCCGAAACTGCTGAGATTGGAGGGCCCCCATAGACTTAGCAGTGTCTGTGTCTTTCTTCATTTTTTCAAGTGTCGCATCCACCTCGGGGCCAAATAGGTGGTCAGGATTAACTGTTTAGTTCAGTATGGTTGTTTGTATATCTGGTTTAAAGCCTGATATCCGAAGCCATGCATGTCTTCTTAGCAACACACTAGTGTTGATTGCCCTGGAGGCTGTATCAGCCACATCTAGCGCACATTTGATGGAAGCGTTAGTGATTAGCTTGCCCTCCTGAATTAACATCTCCCCAGCCTCCTTGTACTGGTCAGGTAAGTGCTGCAACAGTGTTTCTAGGGTGTCATAGTGAGCCCTATCGTAGCGTGCAAGTAGGGCCTGCGTGTTTGAAATGCGCCAAATGTTAGCTGCCTGCGCAGCAATCCTTTTCCCTGAGGCCTCAAATATTTTCGACTCTTTGTCTGGGGGAGGAGCGTCACCAGTGGTCTGTGAATTCGCCCTCTTCCGAGCGTTGGATACAACCAAAGAGTCCAGTGGCAAGTGTCCCTTGATATATGTTGGATCTGAGGGCGCTGCCTTATATTGATGACACGTGCCCGAGTGGGCTCCTTGAAGACCTCCGGCGCGTGCTTTAGCACTCCTTTGAGCATTGGCAATGTCTTGACTGACTTCTCGGCCACCGAGAAAGTGTCAAACAAAAAATCCACATCCACAGGATCTGAGTGGAGCTCAACATCATGGTTAGCTGCGGCCCTCTCAATCAAAGCGTTGAAGGCTGCAGAGTCCTCCGTCGGTGAGGTTTTTGCCGCAAAGAGCTGCGGTTCCTGACCCGACTGCGGGTCGTCTGGGTCGGCTCCGGCCGACCAAGGTTCATGTTCCTCCTCCGGATCCGAGTACGCCGGATAGTTGTACTCGACCTCCTCCTCATCGTCACCCTCCCCGCGTTGGAACGCGTTGGAGAACGTTCTACGTGTTTGGGAGACGAAGGCTCCATAGGGGCCGAAGTACCCGCCGAGTCCTTCTTGTTTTTGAGAGGAATCCGAAAATGTTCCAACACCGGCTCCGTGGTGATTTTCCGTTTGAGGAGAGACAATTTCCCAGTATTGGCGTCGATGATGACCTCTCGACGCTCTTCCTCCGCGACGCTTTGGACGTCGACATCCCCTTCGAGGGCACGTCCGCCCCCTGCTTCGGAGCGAAGGCTTTCGGCGTCGACTTTGGCGGCAGGGTGAAGCGGATAGGCGTTTGCACCTTTGCCGGCTTCGATGCGGTCTTCGGCTTCACGCCCTCCGGTTCGGGAACCACAGCGTCCTTCCGAATCCGTTGCAGGGACTCCGCGACCTTTTTCGTCAAGGCTGGAGAGGGCTTGACCGGCTCGAACGATTTCCCCGAGTCGGGAGTCGGGAGTCGGGTCGGCTGGAGGCACCGTCTTTGGAGCCGACACAGTGCCATCCTTGGCCCCGACGGCCGGAGCCGGCGCAGCCAGAGCTTTGGAATCGCCTTGACGCTTCTTCGTAGCCTTCTTTGGGTCATCGACCTCGACCATCTTTGGCGCCGACGCAGCCGCGTCGGCCGCCTTCGCCTTTGGCGTCGACCCCGAGGCTTTGGGGTCGGCCATCTTGGCGTGGCTCTTCAAGTCGGCCATTTTGAGTTTCTTAGATGTTGACGCCTCTAGAGCCTTCTGTCCACCAGTGGAGCTTTCACTTTCGGTTTCGAAACCGATGGTGTGGATCCCGATGGCTTCACTTTCGTTTTCTTTAACGGGAGTGGCGCATCAGAAATGTCCGTGGCCGGGCCGAGAGGCGGGGCTGCTGGACTAGTAACAAGGTCTTGGGTAAGGCCCGAAGGCGATCCCTCGACCTGGGCCGTATGTTGGGGGTTGACCCCGGAGTCAGTGTGAGGGTGCTCTTCCTCCGAGCTATCCCCCACGGTGGCAATGGCCCCATCGTCATCCCCTACCTCGTCGCCGGCTTCATCAAACTCCTCATCTCCCGCGTCGTAGTCATCTCCCTCCGACGCAAGGCTAGAGTCCGAAACCTGAAAGACATTGTCGTCTTCCATAAATTCTTCGAAGATGTTGTCCGGCGGGGGCGCCGGGGGTGCCGACAACTGGGCCTGGAGTCGTGCGGCCCGACGATGCTTGAGGGTCTTCTTACACCGGAACTTTGAGCAGGCCATACACCTGGCCTCGTCATGGTCCGGTGACAAACACTTGTTGCACACAGGGTGCACGTCGAGGTGTGAATACTTGGAGGTGCACACCGGGCACCTCTTGAACGGAGTTCGTTCCATGTTAAGTAGTTTGGAGCGTCGAGTAGGCCCGTCCGCGCCGACAGCACACGGAGGGGCAGGAAGCGTTCGGAGCTGAGAAGGAAGACAAACCAAAACGAAAACAATACCGACGCCCAGCCTAAAGACCTTTTGGTCTCAAGTTAGAAAGTTAAACAACTATCGATCCCGACAGAGGGAACCGAAACACATCCGAACCCAATGGCGGAAAAAAACTATCTGGGGATGGAGGCGATGCCCATGCGCACTGTAGTCCAGGGGAGGAGCCACCTATCTCGTGATACTTCGAAGACTCTTCCAGGACAACAATGTGCAATCATCCGGACCCAACACTAGGCGGCGATCTATGCACAGATATGAATTCAGCAGCCCACATGCCTCGAACAAGTGGATACCTACAATAATAAAATAGCATATTCTTCTCGTGAGTTAGAAAAGTCAGGATGAGTTCAACTCGTATAATTAAAACTAAGGGCCTGAATATGAGCCCTGGCAGTCCGATGGACCGCCAAATCCACAGTGGCAGTGTGGCAAACGCCGCACCGGCGGTCCGACCGCCGTATTAGGACTTTGGTGGTCAGATACCCATTGGACCGATGCTACGCCAGGCATCTGTGATCCCTGGCAGACTTGCAGCGGTCTGAGGCCACAATATGCTGGTGCTGCAGCTCTGCCAAGCATATTATGAGTTTCCTCACTGCCCTCCTTTTTATGGCGGTGAGCCCGCCATGAAAAGAGTGGCAGAGAGGTAACTACTGGGCCCCTGCATGGGGGTGCATGCAGGGGGTGCACATAATGTGCTACAATGTCTTTCTGCACCCCCAATTCCTGCCTGGCATGGAATTTATAGACCATGCCATGCTGGAACTCACTGTGGCGGTCCCACAGCGCTACCTTTCTAAGACTCTCCTATGAGCCTTTAAAAAGGCAGTGCCATGGGTCAGGAGCCGCAGGACAGCCTGCCCGGATTACTTGTAATCTGATGGGAGGTTGGCGGTGTTGTGCCGCCCGACTCCCACACCACCATACTCATAATCAGTCCCGAAGTCAGCAGCAGCAGGTACTAACAACATAAATCTTTCTAATGAGACAAACATTTAAAATGCTATCTGGACCCCTCACTTCCTTGGTTCTACCAAGTAAACGTACTATAAAAAAATAAAAACTGAGTACAAGATTAGAGAGGTAGGGTGGGGATCATCTACATGAAGAAAGTAACATTAATAATAATCCAGCCATTCCATTGCAATGTTTGGAACTATTTTTGTGCTAATTGCTGAGCATGTTAGATAATTCCTCTACAGACACTAAATGTCAACCAAGATAATATTAGAAAATACTGACACATTCTTCATAAAGGTTATCAAAATGATAAGATTACTTTCCTTAAGCTATTATGCATACTGAGCTTGCATGGGTTCCACCCTTGCTAATAAACCATACTTTGATCTGAGCAGAATTGCAAGCAGCATTCCACTGGCTAAAGTTCAATTCCTAGCCAAATGCTAGGAAAAATAGTGCATATGGAAAAGCTGGGATTTTCCCAAAGAAGAACTATCTCAGGATTATTTGTAAGCAGGCTACTATCCTAGTGAAGGCATGGAACTGACACCGTTGATGTTAATGAATACCTCAGCAGAAGAAGACAGACGTTGCAGTATTTGTAATGCCTGAACTATTCGCTTGCTTTGACACCATCACATATGATTCTGTACTAGAACGAAAAACTGTTAAATTATTCGTAAAAGACTGGAGTTCTTGGATCTGCACAGGTTAATTTCAGGCCTTCCTGGCTACATTGGCCTAAGAGGACCTGTATACTTCCCACTTTTACTGCATTAGTTTAATACCTATACATCTCCCTTGAACAAAATCTGTGTTGGGTTTCACAATTATACAGATGGTACATGGTTGTACTTCTGCCTTTCTTGGAACTGTAATAAAGATTCGAAACACTGAAACTTTACTCTAAAGTTTATATCTCTGAATGGGTGCCAAAAGGTCTGTTCTTCACAATAGCTAGACAGAATTAATAATTCCTGATCCAAATAGTTTTATTGGCAAGTATTCATTAAGGGCTTTTTCACTTTTTTATATATTTAAAAGCAAATGTGCGCCTTATTTCTAAATTACCCAATTGAACAATTCTACAAAAAAGCTGCAGTTATTCTTTGAGGCTATTCCTCAGTCTCCAATCTGTTGTGCAAGAGCAATGGTCTGGCCAGATTCGACTACTGTTAGATACTGAGATAGCAACTGTGCATTGACCCTGGATGCAGTCACCTCTTATCCACGTTAATGAGACTATAATGGCTGCCACTCTTCCAATATGTGTTGTTGAAAAAAATCAAGGAAGAGCAAACTTCCCTTGGCCCTCAGCACCAACAGATCTAAAGAAACTCTTGACTCATTTCACGACCAGAAGAGAGCTTTTCTTGGCTTTGGAAGGGCTTTGATGATACAGAGAATTCAAAGACTCACCATCTGAGGATTAAACTCGGAGATGGCATGCTGCTGATTATGCATTTGGATGCCGAACTTTAGGAAGGCATTGAAACGTATTTGCTGATGTGATTACAATCTATACTACTATTATAAAGAGAGAACTTGCACCTTTTGGCCAGGTAAACTCGGGAACCACAGCGCCAATCTACACACCCGATACCTCTATGAAAATGTCAGGGTGTGTAGATGGACATAGGCTATATAAATAAAAATAAAAAAGTAAATTTAAAAAAGGAAGGAGGAGGTCGGTGCAGTGACGAGCGGCTGTGCAGTGAGGAGCGGCGGCACAGGTAAGGAAAGGGAAAGTGAGACTGTGTGATACAGGGGAGGCAAGAAGGAGGCAGCAGTAAATGAAAATGTCGGAGCGCGAGTGAGTCGGGGCGGGAGGGGAGTGCGAGTGAGTCGGGGCGGGAGGGGGGCACGAGTGAGTCGGGCGGGAGGGGGGCACGAGTGAGTCGGGCGGGAGGGGGGCACGAGTGAGTCGGGCGGGAGGGGGGCACGAGTGAGTCGGGCGGGAGGGGGGCACAAGTGAGTCGGGCGGGAGGGGGGCACAAGTGAGTCGGGGCGGGAGGGGGGCACAAGTGAGTCGGGCGGGAGGGGGGCACAAGTGAGTCGGGCGGGAGGGGGGCGCGAGTGAGTCGGGCGGGAGGGGGGCGCGAGTGAGTCGGGGCGGGAGGGGGGCGTGAGTGAGTCGGGGCGGGAGGAGGCGCGAGTGAGTCGGGGCGGGAGGAGGCGCGAGTGAGTCGGGGCGGGAGGAGGCGCGAGTGAGTCGGGGCGGGAGGGGGCGTGAGTGAGTCGGGCGGGAGGGGGGCGCGAGTGAGTCGGGCGGGAGGGGGGCACAAGTGAGTCGGGCGGGAGGGGGGCACAAGTGAGTCGGGGCGGGAGGGGGGCACAAGTGAGTCGGGGCGGGAGGGGGGCACAAGTGAGTCGGGCGGGAGGGGGGCACAAGTGAGTCGGGGCGGGAGGGGGGCGTGAGTGAGTCGGCGCGGGAGGAGGCGCGAGTGAGTCGGGGCGGGAGGAGGCGCGAGTGAGTCGGGGCGGGAGGAGGCGCGAGTGAGTCGGGGCGGGAGGGGGGCGTGAGTGAGTCGGGCGGGAGGGGGGCGCGAGTGAGTCGGGCGGGAGGGGGGCGCGAGTGAGTCGGGCGGGAGGGGGGCGCGAGTGAGTCGGGCGGGAGGGGGGCGCGAGTGAGTCGGGCGGGAGGGGGGCGCGAGTGAGTCGGGCGGGAGGGGGGCGCGAGTGAGTCGGGGCGGGAGGGGGGCGAAAGTGAGTCGGAGCGGGAGGGGGCACGAGTGAGTCGGAGCGGGAGGGGGGCACGAGTGAGTCGGGCGGGAGGGAGGCACGAGTGAGTCGGGCGGGAGGGAGTCGGTGCGGGAGGGGGTCGGGGCGGGAGCGGGTGTACTGCCCCCAGCCCCTTTCTGCCCCAGGCAACGCTGGGGCGGGCTGCTAGTTAAATACAAAGACCACAGCTCTTGGGCAGCATCAATCGGTTTCAGTGTTATTGAAAACTCTATGCCACCATTATCTGGTGTACAAAAGAGTGGTTGATTGCATCATAGGATCTTTAAGGACGTAGGCGTTGAATGATAGCTGAGAACTTAAGGCATACTAGATGATCTCTGTGGGATTCCGGAAGTTCACTGTAATGGGACACAATGGAGAATGTACATCCATAATTGAAAAGAGTGAGTTTTCACTGGTTTAATTTACAATTGAAAAATATGTGGAAGTGGACTTAAAACTCAAATTTTAGATGTCTATCTGTTCTAGAGGAACAAGGGATGCATTGGGACCAACGTTTAGTTATTAAATACAAAGATCTAGCATTATGCCAGGGAAGCGCAAGCAAAACTGCACACCAGTGCCATTTTGATAACAATTCTACATTTAGGCTATCCAGAACCTCAAGTCTATTCAGTAACAAATGGATTGAAGGGAATCAAAATATATATCAAGGATTTACAAAGAATATGCATTACAAAAAGGAGAGTCAATCATAAAAATTCAGCTGTAGAAACTGAACGAGAAGATAGTGATCAGCTTAATATTGTAGAAGAATTGAAGAAAGCAAATAATTAGAAGCAGCAGGACTGGAAGCTGTGAAGGTGTAGGGGGCTATGGAATAGAGTACGAAAGGTAAGAAGAGAGGCATGTAATGTATCCCAAAATGAAACAAAGTGTTTGTAGAAAGGTGAAATATGCAAAAAATGGGACTACAGGTGTCAGGAGAATGAAAGGGGCATTGACAGTAACGAAGGGCAAGCAGGAGAGAGAAGTTTGTTTGGGTTGGATAAGTTAATCAGAAGAAATGCTTTTTAAAAAGGTTAGTTGATGGAAGGCTTGCCTAACCAAAAGCTGGAGAAGAGAGAACTGTAATTAGCAGATTGCAAGATCCATCATGGGTTAAGAATAGGAACAGAGGATGGACAACTTATACTTTTCATAAATTAAAAGAGAAACATGGTTAGGGAGATTCCATTACTGCGTGTCCGAATGGCATGAAGTTTAGCGTTAGAAGGTCTGGTTGTGAGACAGTTGAGTTTAATTTGAAACACTAGACAGTAGGAGTGTGCACTGTTAGTTTAATTTGTTTCTCAGGAAGGAAGAATAAGGAGATAGTGGGATCAGTATCAATAAACAATAGTGTGACATATTTTAGGTGATGTTTGTGAGATATGCAGGATAACGAGTGAAATTGAAGGGAAAGAAATATTTTAATTAGTTGGTGACATTTAAGAAAAGTTAATGTATGTGCTTAAATGCATTAAAGTCCGCTGGAATAAACGATATGTGGATAACACATATTTTGCAGGTAAAGGAGGGGATCTATATTTGAATGCAGTGGATATAAGTGCAACGATTAAAGAAGAGGCCAATGGACAATGGCAGGGTGCAACACATTTATGACACGGAAGAGTTGGACTTAAATGATGAAAAGATCCGAAAGATAGGAGTAATAAACAGTGGCATCAAAGGTTCCAGGATTAAGATGTTATCACAGAGTCAGGGTGGGATGTTCAGAGATGGAAGTAGGAACAAACTAGGGGGCGTGGCTATGGCACATTGCAAGATGGCTGCCTGCTAAGGGAGCTACCATCCTTGAATCTTCCTGAAACCTCGCAGAATCGAGCTGGCGGCCGCGGTCCTCGTCCTCTAAATAAGTGTTGTTTGGCCGGAATTAAGTTGAGAGTGGCTTGGAGAGCGCAAAGGGAAAATGGCAGCTCGCAGCAGTGAAGCTGTGGAGTAATCCGACGCCGCCGAACCTGCTGAGAGGCTGGGCGACATTAATACTGCCATTCGCCTGGGAGCGGTGCTTATCTGTGTTGGCAGTGCTAGCAAATTACAGGCAGCGCTGCTGGGGGTTAACAAAGGACTCACCGATTCCTTGCGGAGGAGAGGAGTGACGTCCGCTGGGCCACTGGTGGGTTTCCGGACCAGAACCTGCGGGACGCCATCACAGAAAGTTTGAGGTGACTGGCGAGGAAGGCTGTCACGGTGGACGTCCCCCCCCCCCGGAGCAGACGGAGAGCAGAGTGATATACAGGTAAGAGAGGTGGGGGCCGGGACGCTCCGGTGCTGGGCACTGGCTCGCTGCGTGGACCGGATCACCCCTGGACGCTAGAGGCGTGCGGGACTGGGGCCTCGTGCTGCGGTCTATTGTGATCTAGTTGGGGGTTCTGTGCCTATCCGGCCTCCTCACTTGGGAGCTTCAGCCTGTGTTGTGTGCGTGGAGTGGAGCATGACAGGAGGACCGGGAGGTTATCTTGACTCCCCAATAGCACGCAACACTCTGGGTGTCCCTTACCCCGCTGACCACAAGGCAGCCGAGTTCCTTTGTGATTTGTGCGTTGAGACTGATCCGGCCGGGGCACTAGCTGAAAGCAGAACCGACGCATGTAGGTGTGTCCCGCGGATGTCAGGCCACTGCAAGTGATCTATTTCTTGAAGAAGGCTGCCTGCTGTTCACTAATAGGGGTGCGCTTTGCCACGGGGAACTTTCTCAGTTGCTCCTATCGGACTGAATGCTATGTGAGCTGCCTGAGCACCAGATTTACTTCGCTCCTGTATGTCAGACATTGTTCATTGACTAGGATTTGGTGTCACTATGTCGTGAATTGATCATCCCGTCTGTGGTCTGGTTCACCTTCTCCCACTGCGTTTTGCTTCACGTTGGGTTGGGGTTCACAACTGATAGCTGGTCATTGGCAAGGCGGACCCCAAACAGCCCAAGTTCCAATTCGAAAGTAAGCACAACACACGCACTGCAGACCCTCTCGGCGACTCGGGCCGCCCAAGGCCCGCCAGGGCATGCGGACGGCCTGGACTAAGATTTGAAATCCATCCTATTGGAACTGCGCACAGGATTAAAAACCATTGATAGCAAAATTGATGCTTTCACTTCCAGCCTTGATGCATTCAAGCAAAAGGTATATAAACATGAAAACAGGCTGGATGTGTTAGAGAACAAGTTGCCGGATACTCATGACTCCACTGCAAAAGCCAGAACCCAGATTCTAAACATGGAGAAGGTGTTGGAGGTCATTAGGGTGAAAAATGAAGATTTAGAAGCGCGCTCAAGGCTCAATAATCTCTGCATCATTGGACTTCCGGAGTCGACAGCCATCTCAAAAATGGAGTCATATATAGAAAATCTGTTGCGGGAAATGTTCGGGCCTGTGCTCTCATCTGTCATGATTGTTGAATGGGTGCACCGGTCACTTGGACCCCGACCAGTACCAGGGGCGCTTCCACGCCCAATCAAAGTGTGCTTACTAAATTATGCCGATAGGGACGCTATCCTTTGAGAGGCGAGGGCCAAGAGTCATCAGGGTAACAATCTCTCTTTTTACCCGGATTACACCCCCGCAGTGCAGGCGGCGAGGAGGGAGTTCATGCCTGCAAAGAGACTGCTGCAATCTGCCTCAGTTCCCTATGCCATGATGTACCCTGCCAAATTAAGAATTAATCAGGATGGTCAAACTCATTTGTTTACGGATTCAAAGTCAGCTCTGAAATTCACAAAACACATCTGTCCCAACAAAGTGTCTAAAACCACCTCTAAGAGTGTACAGACACCGCCGTCTCAGAGTGATGCTGATTGAAAGATTGATCTCATAGCTGCATAATGTTTGGTTTTAGTCCAACTGTGGGTCGATAATATTACACATACTCGCTGGTGCTATCAGAGAAAGTTGGGGGACCGGGCCACGGTGATATGGCGTGGGTGTACTGTCACAAATGTTACTGTCATCTGATAAGGATGTTTTTCTCTAGCATGTAGTATAATACAGAAATTACAGAGTTAGGAAGTTTCTATATAACTGGTACCTGACCACCCTACCGGCTGGTAGGTGTATGTTGCTGTTCCTCCCCACCCAGAGGGTCTTCCCCTAGTTTATTCTAGTATCTATGAAGTAAATGGAGTAGATTTGTGATGTGGGAGGGTGTTTATTCTCAACCTAATTGGAAGGTTGTAGTGGGAGAAGGGTGGGAAAGGAGAGTTCATGTGTCTGCTGCTAGTCACTGTGAGGAATATTGTGCTGGAACGACTGGTCGTTGTGATCACTTGGACACCAGGATTACGGTATGTGTTTATGGGCCTGTGTGTTCTGTCGGGGATGAAGGTTGCTGGGTCAATGCAGTTGTAAATTTTTATTCCACGGAGGGTAATGGGTGTCGACTACAAATTTATCACATGGAATATTAGAGATCTAAACTCTCCCAATAAAATTAGACAGGTGTTTGCATGTCTTAATCGGATAGTGCCCAAGTTGTATTTCTGCAGGAAACACACCTGACCAAAGTCATCGAAACCAAAGTGGCACTCAAGTGGGTGGGGTATTGACTGGCTTCTTCCTACTCGTCTTATGCCAGGGGGTCCTCATATTGATCAGAAAGGGCATTCCATTCACACCATACAAGACTCATATTGATGACGCAGGCTGATGTGGGATGGTTCAAGGTAAATTGGGAAACATGTTAATTACTCTTGTGAATATGTTTGGGTCCATAGCGGATGAGCCAGAGGTGTTTCCCCATATGTATAGCATTTTGCGACAATGGCCTGAGAGCATGTGGGGAGGAGACTCCAATACATATCTGGATCCATCCTTCGATATTTCTAACCCACAGAATACACGCACGCCCAATGTAGCGCATAGTATTAATCAAGCTAGGGTGGAATTCGGACTGGTAGATATTTGGAGATTACGTAATAGTGCAGTTTAGGAGGGAACACATGCTACACCTGCGCACAACAGCTGGTCTAGGCTGGATTATTGGCTCCTGAGTGAGGGTGCAATGGAGTGGGTAACTACAGTGGCCAACTACCTGCAAGCGCTTTCAGACCATAATTCGGTGGTGTTGGAACTGCATATCCCCACTAAGACACGTAGGACATTGACATGGTGTTTCCGCTCAGAGGCGTTGTTAGATCCATTGTATACTGACACAATCCGCACGGCAATAGGGAATTACTTTTTTTAAAACAAGGGCACGGTGGGCAGCGCTGGCACTTAGTGGGAGGCATTTAAGGTAACAATCAGGGGAGTATGTATAGGCACTACGGCTTGTATCCTGAAAGATCTTAGAGCACAGCCTACCAGAATAGAGACGGAACTGCAAACCCTGGAGAGGGGGTATGAGAAGGGTCCGACCATAGATATATTATCGCGCATTCATACATTACTTCAGGACTATAACACGGTCGCGGAGACTAAAATGCACTTTATTTCACGCAGACATGTAGCTCGGAACTTCGGGGAACGGGGTAGACCGGGCTGTAGCTTGGCTGAAAAAATTAGGATTAAAGCAGAATACACACACATTCATAAAATAAAAGACTCAGCCGGTACGGAGCATTATGCCCCCTTAGATATAGTGGAGCATTTCAGAGATTTCTATGCTGGCTTATATGCGTAGAGTGGGGCGGGTTCGGACACAGCGATTGAGGAGTATCTGGAGGGTATTGCATGTACATGGCTCTCAGAGGGCCACCGGGAATATCTGAGTCAACCCATCGATGAAACGGACATAAAAGCTGCGATCAATACCCTACCAAATGCAAAAGTGCCGGGACCGGACGGGTTAACAGTAGAATTTTATAAAGCCTATGCAGACCTCATCACTCAATTTCTATTGGAGGTGTATGCTGAGGCACACGAAGGGGGTGTTCTGCCTCCGTCCCTTAGACAGGCTCTAATAATTTCCCTCCTAAAGTAAGACAAGGTTCCTGACGCAGAGACCGCTGTCTCTGATTAATATCGATGCAAAAATACTCGCTAAGATTCTGGCCAAAAGACTACAGCAACTTATGCCGAAGCTGGTACTGCCGGATCAGTCTGGTTTTATCCCAGAGAGCTCTACATCTCACAATCTACGTACCATTTTTGCAATGATGCACGTACTTGACCTCAATCTACATGCTGAGGCGGTTATGCTAGACAGGGCAAAGGCTTTCGACTCCATTGATTGGATTTATATGTTTAATATTCTGGGGCGTAAGGGGTTTCCACCGATCTTCCTTGGGTGGGTGAGGACGTTGTATGCTGATCCGTCGGCCAGAGTTCGGGTGGGAGGACTGACGTCTGAGGAGTTCTCTATAGAGCGTGGTACAAGGTAAGGAAGCCCTTTATCGCCCCTGATATTTGCCATCGCTATTGAGCCCCTGGCATGTGTAATACGCCAAAGACATAGGGAAACCGCTTTAAATTTTAATCATTGACCAGTGAGTATCTCGCTTAACAATGATGATGTGGTGCTTTTCATGCGCAGACCTGTTCGTTACCTCTCGCAGGTACTGAGGGAGCACATTAAATTTGGGCTTGTTTACGGTCTGAATATTAATTGGGATTAATCGATCATAGTTCCCCTGACAGCAATTACTACTGCGCCACTCCTGGAATATCCAATAGTATGGTCAGCTGACCCACTAAAAATTCCTGGGAATATGGGTTCACCGGGATCCAGAGGTGGTCGTGCACGAAAATTATGGGCGAGCATGTGTGAAGCTAGATCAACAAGTAGAAACCTGGATAGTACTGGCACTATCACTTGCGGACCGCATCGCTCTTGTAAAAATTGTGGTATTGCCCCGTTTCCTTTATTTGTTCTCCAATATTCCCCTAAAGCGAACACAGGTTTTTTTTTTTGCCACATTGCAGTCTTGACTGATAAAATTTATTTGGGGAGGCAAGCAAACGAGAATAGCGTGAGCGACCATCACTCTAGACTATGACAGAGGGGAGGCAAGCAAACGAGAATAGCGTGAGCGACCATCACTCTAGACTATGACAGAGGGAGCTTTGGCGCACCGGACCCGTATGTATACTATTTGAGAGCTCAGGCACAATACTCATATTATTGGTTTCACGGACATGATTTCATACCGCATGTAGCGGTTGAGGATGGCGATGCTTCTCCGGTCCCTTTGCATGCCATTATTATTCACACAAGGCGGAACACTCATAAATCGGAAATAAACACGATAGACACCACCATAGCAGTATGGCAGGAGATAGGCAGACTTACTAATAGACTGCCTCTTTATGCACCGAACTGCCACTGGAAGATCACATGGAGTTATCTGTCACTCAGGAAGCTAAATCCATGCGTATACTTAAAGAGGCGGGGCTGAGCACAATGCAGGATTTTTACCCTGATGGCACATTCCTACATCAGATTTACCACACTCCCATGCGCTTACACAGATATGGATTGAGAGATACTAGTAGGTGTAAACGGTGTGGTCACACATACGCTAATTTCATGCATCTTGCATGGGAGTGTGAGGGAGTGGCTCAGTATTGGGGGCAGGTGGTGCGGAATATCCAAGACATGTTAGGTGTGGAGCTTCAGGTCCTGCCCCAGGTTTGTCTCTTATGTTATGTTCCTCATGTCAGGGTGGCTCTGGGGAAAATTGTACGTATCGCACTACTTTCAGCCAAACGTAGAGTCGCTATAACATGGGAAACCACATGGACGCCACAGGTGCTGCACTGGATCAGAGATATGGTGTACTGCAAGGAAAAACTTGAGCTGTATACTGAGGAACTACCGATTTCATCTAAGCCCAGAGACATATGGGAGCCACTGCAACAGTTTCTGCAGAGGCAGGACTCGTCTGAAACACAGGACTAAAGACTTCTGAACTTTCTGCCGGAGGCGGCTTTGCCCACATAGTCCTACATTGTGCCCCACAGTTTCATATGTAATGTAAATGGTCCAATGGTGTTTACTGATCAAAGGTTTTCGGTGACTAGCTGATGCAGAACGCAGATTGTGTAATAGGTTTGTTGTTTGTGGTTTCCTTTTGAAATGCAATAAACAGATTTAAAACAAGCATTTGCAATGCAATAGGTCTCGTATTAGGAAAGTTTGAGCTATTGGTTTTGTAAATGACAATTTTTTTATTTATGTGTTGTTTTTGAAAATAGCTAAATTAATAGCTTTGTCATTTACAATGTCAATAGTTATAACTTTCGCAAACGTGACACCTATAGCATTTGTAATGCAACATGTTTTGTATTTACGTGACTTAGATGTATTGATATTACAAATAACAATGGCTTTTAATTTTTTTAAATAATTAATACTTAAATAAAAGTGATTGCAATTTATAATGGCAATAGCTTAAACTTTTGTAAAGAACTTTTGTGAAGATTATGTTCAGTGACGAAAATCCAAGAACAGAGATTGAGAGAACATATTTGAACCAGTGATGCTCTGGTGGTGCTGAGTGATGCTGTGGTTGCGTTGAGTGATGCTGTGATTGTGCTGAGTGATGCTGTGGTTGTGCTGAGTGATGCTGTGGTGGTGCAGAGTGGTGCTGTGGTGGTGCAGAGTGGTGCTGTGGTGGTGCAGAGTGGTGCTGTGGTGGTGCAGAGTGGTGCTGTGGTGGTGCAGAGTGGTGCTGTGGTGGTGCAGAGTGGTGCTGTGGTGGTGCAGAGTGGTGCTGTGGTGGTGCAGAGTGGTGCTGTGGTGGTGCAGAGTGGTGCTGTGGTGGTGCAGAGTGGTGCTGTGGTGGTGCAGAGTGGTGCTGTGGTGGTGCAGAGTGGTGCTGTGGTGGTGCAGAGTGGTGCTGTGGTGGTGCAGAGTGGTGCTGTGGTGGTGCAGAGTGGTGCTGTGGTGGTGCAGAGTGGTGCTGTGGTAGTGCAGAGTGGTGCTGTGGTGGTGCAGAGTGGTGCTGTGGTGGTGCAGAGTGGTGCTGTGGTGGTGCAGAGTGGTGCTGTGGTGGTGCAGAGTGGTGCTGTGGTGGTGCAGAGTGGTGCTGTGGTGGTGCAGAGTGGTGCTGTGGTGGTGCAGAGTGGTGCTGTGGTGGTGCAGAGTGGTGCTGTGGTGGTGCAGAGGGATGCTGTGGTGGTGCTGAGTGGTGCTGTGGTGGCGCTGAGGTGGTGCTGAGTGGTGCTGTGGTGGTGCTGTGGTGGTGCTGAGTGGTGCTGTGGTGGTGCTGAGTGGTGCTGAGTGAGAATGTGGTGGTGCTGAGTGAGAATGTGGTGGTGCTGAGTGAGAATGTGGTGGTGCTGAGTGAGAATGTGGTGGTGCTGAGTGAGAATGTGGTGGTGCTGAGTGAGAATGTGGTGGTGCTGAGTGAGAATGTGGTGGTGCTGAGTGAGAATGTGGTGGTGCTGAGTGAGAATGTGGTGGTGCTGAGTGAGAATATGGTGGTGCTGAATGAGAATATGGTGGTGCTGAATGAGAATATGGTGGTGCTGAGTGATAATATGGTGGTGCTGAGTGATAATATGGTGGTGTTGAGTGATAATATGGTGGTGCTGTGGTGGTGAAGAGTGGTGGTGTGTTGGTGCGGAGTTGTGCAGTGGTGGTGCTAAGTGATGCTGGGGTAGCGCTGAGCTGTGCTGTGGTGGTGCTGAGTGGTGCTGTGGTGGTGCTGAGTGATAATGTGGTGGTGCTGAGTGATAATGTGGTGGTGCTGAGTGATAATGTGGTGGTGCTGAGTGGTGTTGTGGTGGTGCTGAGGGATGAGTGATGCTGTGGTAGTGCTGGGTGGTGCTGTGGTGGTGCTGAGTGGTGCTGTGGTGGTGCTGAGTGATGCTGGGGTGGCGCTGAGTGATGCTGGGGTGGCACTGAGTGGTGCTGAGTGGTGCTGCTGAGTGATGCTGTGGTGGTGCTGAGTTATGCTGTGGTGGTGCTGAGTGATGCTGTAGTGGTGCTGAGTGGTGCTGTGGTGGTGCTGAGTAGTGCTGTAGTCGTGCTGAGTGGTGCTGTGGTGGTGCTGAGTGGTGCTGTGGTGGTGCTGAGTGATAATGTGGTGGTGCTGAGTGATAATGTGGTGGTGCTGAGTGATAATGTGGTGGTGCTGAGTGATGCTGTGGTGGTGCTGAGTGGTGTTGTGGTGGTGCTAAGTGATAATGTGGTGGTGCTGAGTTATAATGTGGTGGTGCTGAGTGATGCTGGGGTAGCGCTGAGTGATGCTGGGGTAGCGCTGAGTGATGCTGGGGTAGCGCTGAGGGATGATGTGGTGATGCTGAGTGGTGGTGTGGTGGTGCTGAGTGGTGCTGGGGTGGAGCTGAGTGGTGCTGTGGTGGTGCTGAGTGGTGCTGTGGTGGTGCTGAGTGGTGCTGAGTGGTGCTGGGGTGGCGCTCAGTGATGCTGGGGTGGCGCTCAGTGATGCTGTGGTGGTGCCGAGTGGTGCTGGGGTTGAGCTGAGTGATGCAGGGGTTGCGCTGAGTGATGCAGGGGTTGCGCTGAGTGATGCAGGGGTTGCGCAGGGGTTGCGGTGAGTGATGCAGGGGTTGCGCTGAGTGATGCAGGGGTTGCGCTGAGTGAGGCAGGGGTTGCGCTGAGTGAGGCAGGGGATGCGCTGAGTGAGGCAGGGGATGCGCTGAGTGATGCAGGGGTTGCGCTGAGTGATGCAGGGGTTGCGCTGAGTGATGCTGGTGTTGCGCTGAGTGATGCTGGTGTTGCGCTGAGTGATGCTGGTGTTGCGCTGAGTGATGCTGGGGTTGCAAGGGAAAAACGAGTCTAACAGAGGGCAGAAAAACAAGGGGAAAACGAGTCAAACCGGGCAGTAGGGCACAAACAACGAGTCTGACAGGGGCAGAAGGGCACAAACAACGAGTCTGACAGGGGCAGAAGGGCACAAAAAATGAGTCTAATAGGGGCAAAAGGGCACAAAAAACGCTATGAATAAATGTAAGGTGCAAGCACATAAGGCAGGATGTACAGGAAACGCAGAAATATACAGTAAAGTGACGAAGAGGAGGACGGGGAGGGTCCACAGAGAAGGACAGGGGAGAAGAGGCGCATGAAAGCGGACTCTGCTCACCGAAGGGAAAGTAATTTGCATCTCTCTCAGATTACTGCTGCCGAGGCAGCCTGAGCCTCTCTACGAGACCTAAACAGGCTGTAACTTTGGTGTTTACACATTCTAACAGGCAGACTCTGCCTTGTCCTCACAACAAGCCTCGAAGCACCTGACGTTTTGGTAACCGTGACCTGGCCAACCCGGGAATGTTCCAGCTTCATGTGAACTCTTTCAGGGCAGGTTATCAAACAACCAGCGAAGGCAAGGTGTGCAAGTTACATTTCAGGTCCCACAGTCGCAGGTTTGGAAAACCCCACTTGCCCTGTGCGGCGCTTATGATCTGCGTGTATTTAACGGCTAGAGGCCTCACACTGTGTGCTGCGTGCAGGCAGCAGCGGCGAATCTGCACTGCATTATGTGGTGTTTGTCCTTCAATTAAGTCAAAAGCTTTCATTTCACAGCTCACTGTCACTCGGGCGGGCTTTTATCTGAGGTAATGAACAGGAATGCCCTCAGTTAGGAGTCACGTGGTGCGCTGCGTACATTAACTCTTTCCAAGCTGAACAAAAGTTTGTGGTTGCTCGCCGTATTACCTAGCACTGTTTTCTGAAAAAAAGAACTTGAGCTGCTTTCAAATAATGGATATTTTTCCAAAACGAGAAGCTATTTACAAGTTAGTACTCATTCCAGGTTGCCTGGAATTGCCATAACCCCTATTTTATGGGCAGCAGTTGTAACAACAACTCTATCACTATTCGTAGGGCATCCCTACAAACCATGCAAGGACTTTGAGACATGGCAATATTCGAGCACAAATAAAAATAAAGTCCAGTATATGATAATACCAGAAACTTTATTAGACAGGAACGCATCCTCAATGTTTAAAATTTTTCAATATAAGGTAGGTAAATAATATTGACGTGTACAACTCTCCGAAATGTATTGTTCATGCTGTTATAAAGGAACTTGTGTTATTGCATGGCAGTAAGATGTAGCAATGTAATCAATTTGCATATGTTATTACAAAAGCATATATCTCATGAACAAAATTACATAATAAAAATAAAAGCAATATAAAGAGATCACTGTATAAAGTATAAACCGCACAATTAGAAACTCCTTAGTTCGCGATAGTTGTCGTCAGTACATAACTCCATCACCCTTTCCTGTCTTCAACTCACTGATCACTTGACCAAAGATTTAAGCAATGTACAAACATTACTAATAATCTGTTTCTACCTCATTCACTTGTTACTGTTAGCACGTACATACTCTTACCCCCTCCATCTGTCTGGGATCGGATATGCCAGTGCATTAAATGAGCCGGCACTGTCCGGTACTAAGTACCGGCACTTTTTAAGAGGGGGAGAGTACCTGCACTTCTCAAGCGAGGCGTAATACTTTTAATTGGAGAGTACCAGCACTTCTCAGAAGCAAGGAGGTACTCTGATACAGGGTACCCGCACTTCTACTTTCCATTTAAGCACTAGATATATACCACATACTTCCACCTTTACAAAATGGTGAAAGCACATCATCTGAATTCACATATCTGCGTGTATAGAGCTGAAGAACATTCTTGAAGTGTTCGCAGAGAACAGCACTTCGTTCAAGACCTCTTCAGTTCAAAAAGTTATTTATGTGGCAGCCGGGAACAGAGCACTACAGTTCTTCAAACTCCCAACGAAAAGCGTGCACAAGACACAAACTACTTTAAGATAAATACAATAATTGTGCGGGATTACCATACCTCATATGCACAGAGACTAACTCCTAAACGCTGTGCTGAAAAGGCGTCACCTATTACACCAATTTAATAGAGCTCAACGAATGGCTTCGGGAGAATGAAGGGCTGTGTCGGCCCTGCAGGGACTCGACCTAGGGACCTGTAGGTCACTTCACACGCCCAGTCATCCCACCAATTAAACTCGATGACGACATTTCAGCTGTAACCAGACACACGTGAGGGGGTAAGGTTGCGAAACCTAACAGCAAAACACGAGCTTTAAAGTACCATGGAGGGGACTGCCCATCACAAAATTCACACTATCGCCAAAAACAATAAACCACATGCGCTGGAAACACTTATGGAATTAGGACAGTGACCACAAAGGAACATACGGCGGCCATTCTAGGCACATACATGAAAACACGGACACGTCAATATGTTCACAGCACTTCATCAGCAAACAGTTTATTGCAATGTGAGGAACGAGGCGCTTAAAAAAAAATTATTAGTAAAGAATGCGTCCGTGAAACCAAGCTAGTTTTGGGGAGGAACTAGAAGCGCGTGGTGACGTCGGAGGTTTCAGCTATAGGGCTTAGTGTATTGGGAAAGGCAGAGAGGGGTGATGAAAACACTGGGTAAGAAACGGGTGATGAAAACTCTGGTTAAGAAGAGGGGTGATGAAAAAACTAGTTAAGAAGAGGGTTGATGAAAAAACTGGTTAAGAAGAGGGATGACTAGGACGGCAGATGGGCACACAGAGTGGAATACGGGACAGGAAGGGGTGATGAAAATACATGGCAAGGAGAAGAAAGAAAACAGCGGTGCAGGGGGGCGCGAGGAGTGGCAGACGAGGCACATAGTGGGAAACAGGGGACAGGAAGGGGTGATAAAAACACAGGACAAGGAGAGGGGCGATGAAAACACCGGCAAGGAGAGGGGTGAGAACAGAGGGGTGCAGGGGGGCAGCAGTTAGTGGCAAATGAGCAAGCAGTGGAAAACATGACAGTAAGGGGTGATGAAAACACAAGACAAGGAGAGGGCGAGAAGAGAGGGTGGCAGACATCCGTGGGCAGTGAATAATTAGGGGAGCAGCAGCCTTTGATGTGCCGGCCAGGCAGCGCTGGGAGGGGAGATGGGCACGAAGGAAGGAGAAATGCGAGTCACGGCCTGGCGGCTGTGAAGTGTGAAGCAGTGGGCGGGGAAACAGATCCCTTTGAAGCTCTCGGAGGCAGGAGCAAATGGTAAGGGGAGGAGAAATGCTGCTGGAAGGCTCGGGCAAGCTCGTGCATGAGGACGTCGTGCAACTCTAGAAATCCGCTGGTTTAGCTTTTTGATTTCACTCCAATAGGTCTCTCTACGAGACCTAAAAAAGTAGGAACAAACTAAGCATGAATTAAAAGCTGACAAGGAAGATAGGCATATAAGTCAAAGATGTGAGATGCCAACAGAACCACATCTTAGAGGCAGTAAATATACAGCGGGTCAGGGCCGGACTGGGAACCAGAACCGGCCCTGGCAAAGTGCTCGGCCGGCCCCCCTCCCCCACTCCGGGAGGAGGGGTGGGGGGGGGGGGGCGTTTTTGTTACAGGGCCGTTTTTGCAGCATACCAACCATGCGGCCCAATGGGGGATTGCCGGGTGCCCGCAACGGCCAGTCCAGGCCTGCAGAGGGTTATCGTAAGAGGGCATGGAACGAGTACAAAGAAACTAAAGCACACAGAGAGGGGAATAGCGAAATGTAAGGAAATGTATCCGTTCTATTTTAACATTTGTTGTGCTTTAAATTTTTCTGACACTGAAGAAAATCTGAGGCTGATGGATGTGACAACATACACTTGCATGCTACGGTACCTTTAAGGTTAACATCATCCACTTAAGCACAATAAAAATAACTTCAGTTAAAAATAAACACCTAATAAAGTACCTGATCTTGTTTATCTCCTGTATCAGATTTTGGAATGGGTTCTGCAACTTCTTCATCATACACCCTCTGTACATAACAAGATAGAAAAATTCAACTATTGTACAATGTAGTATATAAAAATATAAAATATAATGAAATAAGCTGCAGATAGCGGACATTTGCAGCATAATGAGAAGCAACACAAAGAACAACTTGCCCTAGTTTGTATTTCAACTACAATCTAGAAAACCTTTTTTACATCATTTTCAGAGCTCACTAAGCACAAAAGGAACTAACAATTTTTTTCCATACGTGAACATGGAAAAGCACTGACACATTGCACTTGTTTAACAATAAGTGGAAATAGCATAAAAATAATTTGCATTCTTTGATCCTCAGTAGAGATCCCTGGCATTTCTGCTACCTTAAAATGTGCACACAACATCCAACATATGGCAGATTTTTCAGCCTGTCCTGTGGTTGTGGCCAAATCCTTCTGTGCAAAAAATGGTTCAGGCATCCTTCAAGTAATAAAAGTGTTGTAAGGAGTAGTTTCTGTCCTGTAACTCCAGTTATGTAGTAGGGGTATCTCTGTTATAGTCATAATCTAGGTTAATCTATGCTTATAAGTGGAAGAGGTTCTGTATCTGGTGCCAGTCTAAGAACCATTACCCGACGAAGTGCAAGGAAGATGTCATCCTTCCTTACCTTCTACATTTGGCGCAGTCTGGACTTCATGTTCATTCCATTAAGGTTCATCTCGCTGCATTGACTGCCTACAGGAAATACCCTTCACAGACTTCCTTCTTCCAGATCACTGTGATCAAAGATTTTCTGGAAGGCTTGAAGAAAGTATTCCCTCCTGTCAGGCTTCCTTCGCCTTCATGGGAACTGAATGTGGTGCTGTCCAGGTTGATGAAGGAGCCTTTTGAACCTATTCATAAGGCTTCGTTGCAGCACCTGCCCTGGAAGGCGGCGTTCCTCGTGGCCATTACATCGGCCCGCAGGGTGAGTGAAATTCAGGCGTTGTGTTGCCAAGAACCTTATACTGTATTTAATGCTGCTAAGGTTGTTATGCGTACTCACCCTAAATTTCTTCCCAAGGTTATTTCTGATTTTCATGTCAACCAGACCATAACTTTGCCTACGTTTTTTCAGAATCCTTCATCTCCAGCGGAAAGGTCTCTCCATTCCCTGGATGTTAGGAGGGTGTTGAAATTTTATCTGGATAAAACCAAAGATTTTCGTAGGTCTGACCAGTTGTTTATCAATTATGGATCAGTCAGGACGGGTCTTGCTACCTCTAAGCAGTCCATTTCTAGGTGGATTGTGTCCTGCATACAATTGTGTTACCAAAAAGCTAATAAGACCTTAGGAGGTAAGCCTAAGGCTCATTCCACCAGGGGCAAAGCTGCCACGAAGGCTTTGCTCTGTAATGTTCCTATTGCAGAAATCTGCAAAGCAGCCATTTGGAAGTCGGTTCATACCTTTGCTAAGCATTACTGTCTGGACACTGATGCCAGGGCAGATGCTCAGGTTGGACAGGCTTCGCTGCGGAATTTGTTCGCACAATAGTAGTGTTAATTTCTTTCTCCACCGCCACTTTAGTGTGGGGATGGGCTTGCCATTCTATTTACTAGATTATGACTTTACACAGAGATCCCTACTACAGAAGGAGTAGTTTCTGTCCTGTAACACCAGTTCTGTAGTAGGGGTATGTCTGTTATAGTCATAAGCGCCCGCCTTCCTCCCCGGTGGAGATAATTCTTCATGTAAGGAATGCTACAGGTCTGGCGTGCTACGCCTTCAAAAAGAACTGAAAGTAAGAGGGACCTGCTATGCATTCTGGGATACTGGGAGAAAGTTCTCTTAAAGGCACATTATTCTATTTAAGCCACATAATGGCAGCCTATGGGGCTTGTCTGTCCATGCCTTCCTCTCTATGATTCCAGAGTCTTTTACTGGTGGAGGCAAGTTTCTCTATGGTAGAAACTGGGCAGGCTGTGTTGTGTGTGGTGTTGTTTGGTGGAATTTCTAGTTGAAGTACTGGACAGTGTAGCCTGTGTACTGTGTATATAGGCTGCATTATTTGTCTTTAAATTCTCTCTTAAGTGTCTTTGCAGTTTCTGCATGATTTGACAATTTAAGAGATTATTTTTGATTGCCGGGATCCACGCACATGGGCGGGACTATTCACTAGATTAGGACTATACACAGAGATCCCCTACTACAGAACTGCTATAACCTTTAGACAGTTAATATTATTTGGCAATGTTCTCAACATGTAAGAATGAGAATAAAATACAGAACTCAGCTGAATAGAAAATTCGTTCCCAATGTCCCCAAGGGGGTAAGGTGATGTCCCTAGGTCAAAAGAGCGTTAGTGGTAATTGAGAACTACTGTCATTTACATCAATTGTTCATCCTCAGTTCATCCAGAATGAGATAGTAAGCTCCTCACAAATGTGCATTTGTCCCTACCTTAACATGCCTATCAACCAACTCATTCATGTGTCCACCCACCATCATATGGCCACTCACAAAACATTACATATGACCGAACATCTTCCATTATATGTATACGCAAACACCAGTATACGCCCACACACCCCGCACCCCAACAAACAATTACAGCCACATTTATAAACCCACAGCCATGAACATCTCCATTACATCTATCATCAAATGCCCAAACCATCCACAAACATTGCACTCACACAATTACATATTTACGTATACCGAGAAATGTAGACTTATAAACAAATTATTTGAAAAGTCAATAATTCACTATTGCTGAATTTCAAGAAACTGATAATGGCATGGAAATGCTATAAATCTTTAGGGGCCTGCCTATAGAAAGACTACTAGAGAGAACTGAGGGATAAACAATAGATATGTGCACATTCAAGCTAGTTCTTGCACAATAAATGCTATATATAGGTTTTCCAGCCAATAAAACTGTAGAATTTACATAACAATAACATTAAAACTTTCTTTAAGTTGAAGAACAGATGTATCATGATAAGAAGAAGTCAGAGGAGACAGTGAAAAAGTATACAATGTACATGAGTCACCAGAGACGAAGAGTGGAGGAAGAGAAGTAATGCAGGAGAGAGTATATTCCTGCTCTGATGTTTTCTCTCCCACAATGCTGTGCAGGCCTCCTTTTTGCCAAAACAACAATGAAGAAACTAGTGTAGGAAAAAGAGGCAGGTACTTGGATAGGTCTAGAGGGCAAGGCAAGAAGCGCAAATCAACCACAGGTACTGCAACATTCAACAGCCCCTATG
The DNA here is from genome assembly GCF_964263255.1 of Lissotriton vulgaris. Lineage (NCBI taxonomy): Eukaryota > Metazoa > Chordata > Amphibia > Caudata > Salamandridae > Lissotriton > Lissotriton vulgaris. The sequence goes on along the minus strand of NC_141693.1, from coordinate 820,616,486 downwards.
TACCTGAAGTAGAACCTCCTCCTGTTGCTGGACACATTTTGAGGGCTTCTATGCCCAGAGTTACACAACAGACTAGAGAGACCAGATGTAACTGGTGCCACCTGGGATGTAGTTAGCTTCTAGACAAAGCCCAATATCTTTTCCTGTTGCCATGGGTGACAGTAACAAGACTGGAACTGGGAATGGGCAAGGGAAACGTACCTTAGACAAAGGATTTGGTTGAAGACATGCCACCACATACCAGGTTGTACATGTTTTGGGGAGAACGCATATCCATTTTACGCAATCAAAACCACCATCTTGTCAGGATGGACACTTCTTCTGGAGGACCCACAACCCACCTCACACTCACTTAGTAGATGTGCCAGACATGATGCATCCAATTGACCCCAGTTATGGGGGATGGACAGACATTTTGCTTGGAAGCACCAGTAGGCAGATCCCCCTCAAAGATACTGCTTAAAAAGGGCTGTCCCCGGGACCAGAATTACACTGCCATCACCAACAGTAACCACCTTCCCTAGGCTGAGGGTGTAGTATGTTTTCTCACTCAGCATGGGAGTCAACTTTTGGTCACATCATCTGCTTTCCCATACCCTCCACACCACATGGCTTGGTTCCGATGGTCATAAACAAAAACAAGATGAAGCAACTCTAGTGGGTTTCCATTATTGTTGAGATAACTATCCCCCTGGATTTTGCGCAGCAGGCACAGAGGGCAAATGTAGAACAGAGGAGGAGAGCAATAGGAAGAGAAAGAAAAAGAAAGGGAAGGGAAGAGAGATGAAGAGAGAGAGTGAATATTAATAGAAAGAAAGAGACGGGAACGAGTGGGATGATTTGAACATATGCCCGGGCTACTTCTGGTTTCCAGGCCTGCCCTAGTGAAGGGGTTAATGTATAAAGAATGTCTGTTCTGTAGGGTAGTTTATTAATTGTTAAGTGTGCTTTCAGATGCCCTGTTATGACATTTAAAAAATCCCAAACGTAAGTGGGCTGCTCCAAATCAACAAGATATGCTTTTTTAGGCCTCGCCTTCTAGACAGCAGCCTGTTGTGAAACACATTGTCAGCTTATAGTGGCCTAAGAACCTGCCCATTTATTACCATTGCTTGGTTTCATTGTCACTGATTTACTTGCTTGTGTGGTCTTTCCATCCTCTTCTTGTGTTTGTTACTACCCTGGAGAATGGATGCAAACTTGTATCCTTCCACTGCTCTGCTTTTCAGTCGCTACTTTTTTCTTTTTGCTTAAGCACTCCCGGGAGTGCTTGTGCTTTCCAGCTGTCTCCATCATGCACTTTTCTCCCCCCTTGAGTGCTGCTCTGTAGTCCGTGTGCTTCTACGCCACTCCGTCCGTGTGCTTCTACGCCACTCCATCCGTGTACCTTTCTCACCCATGTGTTTCTCCCTGCTAGCTCCATGTTGCTCTCTCCCCAGTGCACCAATCTGCTCTCTCTTCGCGTCCTTTCTCACACCTATGCTCTCCATGCTGCTTCCTTCAGCCGTGAGACCCCTGGGTTGTTTCCCCTCGCCGGCACCCCTGCTTGTTGCTTCACCCCACCACCACCTGTGTTGCTTCCCCCTACCCACGTTCCAGTGCTGTATCTGCCCTCATTTTTTTCTTTTAAGTTATTGATCAAACTCGGACCGGTAGCTAAATTGGAAAAAAAAGGATTATGTACTTACCCAGTAAGCATCTGTACTTGGCATGTGGAGTTGTAGATCCACATGCTTTGCATACTCCTGCCATCTAGTGTTGGGTCCGGATGTTTGCACGTTGTTTTTCTTCGAGGAAGTCATTCCAGTCACAAGGTAAGGTGACACCTTTCGGTGATAGTGCGCAAGGGCATCAACTACATTGTTAGATTGTTTTCCAGTAAGAGGATGAGAATGGAGTAAGTGAGTATAGTATAGCGATGTCCATGTGTATGTAATGTAGATAGTGAGAACTGCAACAAATGCAGGTGCCTGTGGAGATGGGAGGGCGTATGTGAATGTACAGTTCTATATGGCAAGAACAGATGCTTACTGGGTAAGTAACAATTTGTTTGAGGCATGTGTGCTGTAGATACACATGCTTTGCATAGACTATAAAGCACTTATCTCCCAAAGCGGTGGCTAACCAGTAGATGTTGCAGTTGTCTGGAACAGTGTCTTTAGCACGGATTGGCCTACAATGATTTGTTGATGTGCTAACCCATCCACACAATAGTGTTTGGTAAATGTATGTGGTGTAGACCATGTTGCTGCCTTACAGATGTAAACTATGGGAATGTTATCTAAAAAGGCCATAGTTGCTCCTATGTTGTGAGTGGAATGAGCTCTAGGAGGTATAGATAAAGTTCTCTTAGCTTTAGCATAGCACGTCTGAATACATTCAACAATCCATCTTGAAATGCCAAATTTAGACATAGTATTTCCCTTGTGAGGGGGAGCATATGTAACAAACAGTTGCTTCTTTTTTACGAAAATCCTTTGTCCTTTCAATATAGTACAATAGTGCTCTTCTGACATCAAGTGTGTGAAGAGCTCTTTCTGCTACTGAATCGGGCTGAGGAAAGAAGACAGGTAACGCAACCGATTGTTTAATATGAAAAGCAGAAACTACTTTAGGGAGGAACTTTGGGCTGGTGGGAAGAACTACCCTATCTTTATGAAGCTGAAAGAAGGGTTCTTCTACGGTTAATGCCTGCAGCTCACCAACTTTTCCTTAATGAGGTGATTGCAATGGGAAAGGCAACCTTCCATGAGAGAAACTGTAACAGACAGTTGTGTAATGACGCAAAGGGTGGACTCATAAGTCTTGTAAGAACAATGTTAATATTCCAGACTTGGTGCCAGAGGTATCTAGGTGGTATGCCTCTCTTTAAGCCTTCCATAAAGGCTTTAATAACAGGAACTTTGAACAAGGATAAATGATGTCTGTTCTGCAAATACACAGCTATTGCTGCAAGGTGCAATCAAATAGAAGTGTAAGCTAGACCAGTTTGCTATAGGTGCGAAAGGTAACAAATAATGTTTTGAACAGAAGCATCTAGGAGGATTAATGTTGTTGTTACAATAGACTACAAATCATTTCCAATTTGCTGCATAACAAGCTCTAGTGGTAGGCTGTCTTGCTTCCTTCAGAATAGCCATACGGTCTGGTGGCAAGTTTAGATATCCAAACTCTGATTTCAGGAGCCAGATGGCTAAATTGAACCCCTTGGGATTTGGAAACACGATTTCTCCACGGTTGTGAGTGAGAAGACTGGGAGATGAGATACTGCTTCTGATGTGGAACTACCGACAGCTCCAACAGGATGGTTTACCACAGGTTGCAGGCCCATATGGGAGTTACCAAAATCAGTGTGAGGGATGTTTGCTTGAGTTTCCGAACCAAAAACGGAAGGAGTGGGACAGGCGGAAAAGCGTAGGCAAATATCTGTGACCAATTCATCCACAGAGATGGGAACCTGGAGGCGAAGTTTGGGCATTTTGCGTTGTCTACTGTGGTGAATAGATCTATTTGTGAAAATCCCCATTGTTGAAAGTATGGAAGGAGAACTTGGAGATGACGTTCCCACTCGTGTATTTGCTGCCTCCTTCTGCTGAAGAGTGTGTGCAGATATTTGTGATAAGTGCTGGCTTTGATGAGCCAGTCATCTAGGTATGGGAAGACATGAATGTGTTGTCTTCTGAGATGAGCTGTCACTACTGCGAGGCATTAGGTAAAGACTATGGGAGCAGTAGTTACTTCGAACTGGTAATATGTGCCTGCCATTACAAATCTGAGGTATTGGGATGAGCTGGGTGAATTGGAATGTGAAAGTATGTGTCTTTTAACCCCTTTGATGCTTGTGACGGAACCATTCCGTCATCAGTCACGGTTGGGCTGTGCTGATGACGGAATGGTTCCGTCACGACCACACCCATTTTCATAGGGGCCCAGCACACCAGGATAATGTCCCTAGCAGCCAAGGTGTTAAGTCTAGTGTGAACATAACATCGCATTGCTGTATAAGTGGAAGCACTTGTTGATGCGTTAACATATGGCAGTGCTCTGACAGTATGTATTGGTTTAACATTCTAAGATCAAGAATTGGTCTTAAGGAGCCATCCTTTTTGGCAATTAAAAAATAGAGAGAGTAAACCCCTGAACCTTGGTACAGTAATGGAACTGGTTCTATGGCACCCTTTAGTAAGAGCGATTGCACTTCTTGTTTAAGTAATTGTAAGTGGTCTGGCGACAGTTTGTGAGAGTGAGGTGGAATGTTTGGAGGATTGGTAGTAAGCTCCAGGCAATAACCATGTGGGATAAGGCCGATTACCCATCTGTCAGTTGTTATGAGTTGCCAAATGGGGAGAAACTGTTGAAGTCTTCCCCCACAGGTATTAAGTAATCGGTGGGAAGTGTGGGCAAGTCGTGCTTATTGGGAGAAGGGGTGTTATGGGGTGTGGCGCCCCTACCCCTACCCTTGGGGTTGTTGCCTCTATATCCTGCTCTATAGAAACCTTTAAAGGAAGAGGATTGGTTGTTGCCTTTGTAAGAGAAATCATCGGGTCTGAAGATATGGTTTTAGACATTGCCCGATAAAAGGAGCAACAGAATGAGCCTCTATTCGAAGGAGACTGAAGTGTTCCCATGGACTTTGACATTTCAGTGTCTTTTTTCATCTTTCAAGAGCCTGATCGACTTCTGGACCAAAAAGATGTTCCTTGTCAAAGGGGGTGTTTAGGACAAATTGTTGAACTTCGGGTTTAAACCCAGAAATCCTAAACCATGCATGCTTTCTAAGGAGAATGCTGGTATTGACCTCTCTAGCTGCGGTATCAGCAGCGTCTAGAGCCCACCTAATTGAAGAGTTGAAAATTAGCTTGCCCTCCTGAACCAATTCTTGAGCTTCAGCCTTAAGTTCTTCTGGGAGATATTGGAGCAGTTGCTTCATTTCATCCCAGTGTGCCCTGTCATACCTAGCTAGTAGGCCCTGTGTATTTGCGATTCACCAATGATTGGCGGCATGAGCAGCTACATGCTTTCCTGAGGAATCTATGAGCATAGATTCTTTGTCTGGGGATGGTGCAGCACCAGAGATTTAGAGTTAGCTCTTTTGCGGCATTAGAGACTACCAAGGAGTCAAGAGGCAGTTGACCTTTCATAAAGATAGGGCCAGACGTTCAAGGTTTATATTTTTTATTGACTCTAGGAGTCAGAATGCATGCTCGTGCAGGGTCTTTGAAGATGTCATTTGTATGCCTCATCATGCCCTTCAGCATAAGGAGTGTCTTACTTGACCTGTGTGTAGACCCAAGTGTTTCGAATGACTCTTTATGTAATGCTACCCCATGGTACTCTGCTACTCTAGCAATGACTTCTTGATAAGCCATATTATCAGCAGGCGGCGATGGCTTTGCAGGGTAATGGTCTGGATCAGTGTCTAATGGAGGGTCAATGGTGTAATCGTTCCATGGGTCTACAGGTAATTGAACATCTTCCTCGTCAAGATCATCCCCTTCAGGCTGTGAAAGTGGGGATCCCGGAGGTGTGATGTGTAGAGGATCTAAATGTAGAGAAGAGGGTAGAGGTGGAGGGGATGGCTGGGCAAGATGAGCAGGGCTGTTAGCCATGTCTTTTGTCTTCTTAAAAGAAAACATAGTGAGAGTCTTTAGAAGGAAGCTTGTGTTTAGATGGAGATTTAGCATGAATATGTCCTGTATCAGGGTTGATATAAATGGTCTACTGTTTGGGGTCCAATTTGGGATGAACAATGTCTACATTTGGGGCAGAAGCCTCAGAGAGAATCTCTTTTAATGTTTTTGCATCAAAGGTTTGGGTGCTGAGATGAGTTTGCTTTTGTGAGCGGAAGATTTCAACTCCGAAGAATGCTTTTGTTTCGGCATAGATGGTTTTGGCTTGAAGCTGGTTTTGTTCTTCGAACCAGAAGGTTGAGGATCTGAAGAGGATTTCGGCCTACTCGGTCCCGAGCTGGAAGGCTTGACTATGTGTTTTGGTGCTGAGCAGGAAGGCAGGGCGTTGGAAACATCGTCTAGGTGCCAACCTTGGCCAGAAGGCAGAGGTGGTGCTGTAGCCTTGGGTTTTTTAGGCATGAGTATAGGGGGAAAGGGGTCTTCGGTACTCATGGCACCTGGCCCCAGAGGCATGTCTTCGGACTCCGGATCTATCTCGAGCTCCGAACCAGAGTCTGGAATGGAGAAGGTCTCATCTTCTTCTGGCGCTGACGCCTCAACCTCCTCATGCTTTGACTCTCCACTGAAGATATCCGGAGTGTGTCCTATACTTTGGTGTTGCATTTTATGACGTCAAGCTCAAGGATCGCGAAGAATCTTTTTGGACCAAAACAATTTACAAGCGTCACAGTCTTCTTCCTTGTGCTCCGGAGACCAGCACAATTACACACTTGATGTGAGTCTGTGCGAGGGTACTTGGCGTGGCACAGAGGACAGAATTTAAAAGGAGACAGTTCCATCGACAGAAGGCTGGACCGACGTGGTAAGGCACGAAGGCCGGACACAAAGTTTTTTTAATCGAAAGTCAAGGATTTGTTGATCAAAACGATACGAGGAGAAGTGGAAATGCATACAAAATAATACCGTCAAGGGGAGAGTGGATTGCCACCGAGGGAAACAAGAGGAACGGTTTCGAACCGGAGCTCAGCAATACACATCCGAACCAGATTGTGGAAAAAAAAAAACATTCTAACAATGGAGTCGATGCCCATGTGCACTATCAGAGAAAGGAGGAGTCAACTTACCTTGTGACCGGAAAGACTTCATCAAAGAAAAGTAACTTGCAAACATTCGGACCCACCATTAAATGGCATTATGAGGGAGTGTATACAGGTAGGTGGGTTTTCTGGTGACTGGAACATTCCATTTATGTCAAACTGATTACTTTGCGCTTGGAAGTACAAAGTATAGTGCAGACAAAATTTAAAATGGCAACTTCATGACGGTAAAGTTTTGTATCTTAAGAAACCTAGATAGTTTCTAAGGCATTGAGATCCCATCTGTATCAGTAACAGTTGAGGTGTCAGAAGAGTTAGGTAATAATGCCACAGTAAGTGCTGCATACTGTGTGTGTTTAATTGCATATATGCCACATACTTTGATTTTTATTGCTCCATCATTTGCCTTTTCTTTGTTGCATGATTTAGTCAATTCTGCCACAATAGCAGTCTTCCATTGCTGACTAACTCCAGAGGCCATGGTTATAAACTGAAATAAAAACTCTGAAAATCAACGATACCATTTGTTTAGACAACTATCCTTGGGTGACTGATTTTATGAAAGCAGAATAATGTCAGCCATCTTATAAAGCAGGCCTGTTAAGCCAGGTTGTGCACAAAAAGCTAAGGCCTTTAACTGACCACATCATTAATTTATTTGCCCGCAGACAGGTAGTATACTAACGCCCAAATCCTTGCACAATCTTGTATACTTACGTTCTCTATGAACTGTGTATTTGACAGCATAAGAAAGTCATTGAAGACATTATGGAGGCGACAATTCGTGGTTTTCGTATCTCGAATCAGACCATCCAACTGCTTTTCTATTTCATGTGTTTTCGATATGGTTTGTTGGGAAAATTCTTGCAGAAAATTCAGGAGCTGTTTAACACAAAAAAGAGAGAAATTAGTCTGATATGTAGCACAGCAAACGCTGGTGCTGCTGAGTGGCTAAGAATGGTTAAGGCAAGGGACTCACGTCTGAGCATACCTTGCCAACTTATGGCGAACAAAGCGCTTTGTTGGCAGGGTATGCTCAGACGTGAGTCCCTTGCTCACTTTGCCACTGGATTCAAGCAAGCCTGGCTGAAGACGGCTGTAATGCCAGAAACCGGTCCTAGGAAGCTTGTTTCCGGTCCAGGGAAGACATGGCTTGGCAGTTCGGGCTGGACTGTTCCCATGAGGAACAGGGTCAGACCGATTTGCATATGGCCATGTCTGAACTGGGGTGGCGGAGTGAGCTAAAGAACGGTGATGGATTAAACCCAGATCAGTTGACTGGGGGTGAGTGTTTGTATTGTCAACGCTCTGTCCATCATCACCTTTGGTTTTTCTTTGTTCGCCCTAAGTTGGCAGGGTATGCTCAGACGTGAGTCCCTTGCTCACTTTGCCACTGGAGTCAAGCAAGCCCGGCTGAAGACGGCTGTAATGCCAGAAACCGGTCCTGGGAAGCTTGATTCCGGTCCAGGGAAGACATGGCTTGGCAGTTCGGGCTGTACTGTTTCCATGAGGCACAGGGTCAGACTGATTTGCATATGGCCATGTCTGAACTGGGGTGGCAGAGTGGGCTAAAGAACAGTGATGGATTAAACCTAGATCTGTTGATTGGGTGTGAGTGTTTGATTGGTTCAGATGCTCCGTCCATCACCACCCCCTTTTGTACCGATTAGTGAGGAGCAGGCAGTACATTGGCAATGCCGAGCCTGGACGCTCTATGCTGACACTAGGCAGGAACAGCAGTGCTGGGAATCCGGAGATAATGGATGAAAGTGTATCCAAGAGCAGTGCCCTAGGTGTGCAGATAGCATATGGTTAGGGGTCCTCCAGGAATGTTTAAGTAAAGGGCCAGCAGTATCTCTTGGTAGCTGACAGTGAAGTGTCGGTAGTACTTGCCTTTGCCGTTAGTTGGAGGTTTGCAGTGCCTGCTGTGGTTGCTTCTATAGAGCTAGGAGTGCCCCCAAATATGCTGATAATGAACAGCAAGAAGGGAGGCATGTGTTAAATAAATATGAGGCTAGAAGTGTCTCAAATGTGGTGATAATGATGGGTCGGCGGCGCCTAGAGGTGCTTAAAGTAAAAGACCTGCCAGGGCACTGTGAAAGCAGATGCTATAGGTATAGAGCACAGAGGTGTGATGATTATTATTCAACAATGTGGTGTGCTAGGAATGAATTTTTGAATCGGTTATATTGATTTTCAATTAACAACACAGACATACACAGTATAAATCACATTCTGCATCAGCCAATATTGGTGTGTTACATTGATAAGCAGTATATATTGGTACAAAACAACCAGGGCATGTACACATTTCTGGCGATGGCAATCACATGTTCATGCCAAACTTATTAACACCTCACATGTTGACTTCTAGTGCTATCTGAAGTCCCTTCACAACTAAGTGCAACCTATGTGTTATTTCAGTGAGTGTCGACTGTGTGGAAGTCTGTTACCAGGAGAGGCAGGCGATAATGAAACAGGACAAAGTAAAAACATAACAGGTAGTTGTGAGTCGAACTGGAGCGTTTCCTGGTCCCCCATGTCTATACATCCCCTCTGCTTTTTGTGAGTTAGGTTATTTTAGTGTATGCTCTGAAACCCGCTTCAGGTGTTGATTGAGCGTGCCCTCCAGCCATAAACCCTCGACTACATCCGTATCAGGCCCCATATTCCTCCCCAGCATACACTTGGAGGTGCCACTGTCATTCGAGGCTGGCATGTGTATCTCGGCGTTATGAGTGTTTTGTAGCTCAGACAATATTATATCCCAGCTTGTAGCAATTGGGGTCATACATGTGCCCAATGTGTCCTCCCAGTGTAGCGCAACGATCTCCACTTTCGCCCCGTCAACAGGGAGCGCATCCAGCCAACACGCGAGGCGGCTCAGTGACCTTCCATCTCCTAGTGATCAGTCTCTTAGCTACTGCTAGTTCTAAATCATGGAAGCGGGACGTCACTTTGTGTTTTTCACTTCTGCTCTAGAGATGAAGGATATAAGTCTCCCACTGGAAGGGAATGGCGCACTATGTGCAGCGGGCTAGGGTGCCTGCCACCACACTCCTCTAAGACAAGGGCTCCCCCATAACATGCGTAAAAAGTCTGCATCGATAAGGAGACAGAGAGGGGAGGTGCATCGACACAATGGAAATATCTGTTAATTTTGGCTGGAGTGAGATATGCTCTCTGCATGATGTAGTATTGTGTCTGGTGAAAGCGCATGTTCCTGGGGATACGTACAGGGCCCTCCAATACAGCGGCCCATTTGGGGTATGTGAGTGGTTGGTTTAGGTCCCCCTCCTAATGGAGCTTCAATGGTACAAGTGTGATTGAGGCGGGCTGTCTAAGGGAAGCGGCAAACCACCACGTGAGGTGTCCACAGTGCCCCATCACATGCAGGCACTGGATTGTAAGGTGTGTTGGGGGCTCGTTTGCTATGTCTCCCCATTTAGTGGCCAGAGATCCAAGAAGCAAACGATGCAATAGGAACTGACCTGGGCGTAGCCCATTTTCCTCAGCTAGTGTGGCATGTGGTATTAGAACGCCCTTCCGGTACAAATTCCCCATGTCCTGAATCCTTACCTCCCACCGATCGCGCAGTTCAGCTGCTGTGCTTATGGCATGTCCCCTAGGCATGTCCCTCAGTGGTAAAGCGGGTGCATATACTGTGGTGCTCCCGGTGATATATAAGCACCTGAGGTAACATCTATATGCCACATTGATCAGCAGAGGCGCTGGCACTTTTGACTTTGCACATGGGTGAAACAGGTTTATTAGGTTTTGCTAGGGACCATGTCTGTTGCGTGGCTGCTGTGTTGCATAGTTGGCGGTCGGCTAGGCATCTAGCCACCCACTGCAGCTGTGCCGCAAGACAATATTATTCCATGTTGCTACCGGTAGGCCTCCTCTATCTGTAGGTAGGTAAAGCTCTTTGATGGCAATCAGGTGGCGAGAGTTACCCCAGATGAAGTCTCTGATTGTAATCTCGAGGGTCTGATGGGGGAGGGATGTATAAGGGCAAGTTTGCAAAGTAGTATAAGAGTCATGGTAGGATCACCATTTTAGCGAGAGCCACCCTGCCTCTCACGGATAGTGGGAGTGTGCCCCAGAAGGATACTTGACAGCAGACAGCTGTCAATGCTCTGCCTAGGTTGCCATCCAATAAGTCTGCCTGCTGTAGATATATTCATATGCCGCGGTAGCGAACAGTAACAGCCTTCCACTGCAACCGTACCCCATTAAGTACATACATCAGGTCCCGACATGTGCTGTTGAAGGGATACAAACATGACTTTGCCGCATTGACTCTCAGTCCTGACAAGATAGCAAAGTATCCCAGGATGCACACTAGTGATTGGGGAAATCGATCGGATTTGCTGATATACATTAGGATATTGTCCACGTACATTGAGATTGTGTGCACTCCATTTCCGAGCAGAACACCCCGACCACTTCAACGTGGTTGGACTCCTCCAAGGGCTTTATGGCTAAGGAGCAGAGGAGCTGGGATAACAGGCATCCTTGCCTAGTTCCCCATAGCACCATTATTGGCTCAGATATGTATGCGCCTATTCTCACTCGGAAAGTCGGCTCCTTATATAGAAGCTTAACATTTCACCAAGGCCATATCGGGCTAGTGCGGCGAATAAGAATTCCCATTCCAAAGAGTCAAAGGCCTTCTCCAGGTCTAATATTAATCATCCCGAATGTGGCCAGAGACATGCAGAGTATGCAGCAACGCTAAAAAAAGCCTCAGGTTTAAGGGAATGCTACAAGAGGGCACAAACCTTTTGTGATCCGCATGGACTAGGGTAGAGACTATGGGCACTAGTTGGTCCTCTAGGAGTTTTGCTAGTACCTTGTATTCTACGTTCAGTACAGCCAATGGCCGATAGGAGCCTAGGGTTGTGGGGTCCCTGTCAGGGTTTAGTAATGACACAAGGCTTGCTTCACACATCGATGAGACGTTCCAACTTTTCTAGTGCCATGGTGTAAAGGTTGTGTAGGCGCGATTAGTGTTGCAGAGTATGTCTTATAATATTCGTCCGGAGCCCATCTAGTCCAGGGGTTTTACCCATCGCCAGCGCTGCAAATTTTGTTGGGGGTAATTGGAGCGTCAAGTAGGCAGGCTCATTGATGCAGGAAGTTGTTCAACTGCTCTCTATCACAGCTTCCCGAGGATTTGTATAGTGATGTATAGTGTTGCATCATTGCTGCATGCATTTCGTGTTGTATGTATAGCATGTGTCCCACATCGAGACGTAAAGCGTGTATAGATTGGCGAGCCTGCTCTTGGTGCAGCAGCCATGCCAGCATCCGACCTGCTCTATCTGATGTTGCAAGTGTACATGCAGAATGTGCTACGTAGTTGTCGCACCTAATTCTTTCCAGTAATTCTACATGTTCACTGCGCAGTTCGTCCATTCGCCTAGTATCCCCAATGCATTTAACATCATTGGTTATGTGTCCTAGGAGGTTGAGTTCTATTCTGCTGATTAACTAGCTCAGTTGTTTACAAATGTTGCAGTTGAGCCCTAGGCTACGCCTTCTAATAGTTACTTTAAAAGCATCTCATTCTAGGAGCGTGTCACCTGTGATTTATCGCAAAGAATTTAGTGGTCGCAACCCCCAAGGTCGCTCGGAATGCCTGATCCTCCAGTGCCACCGGTTGGAGGCACCAGGTGGGAACAGGTATCGGAACCACTTCCCACTTGAGCTGCAAGAGATGGGGGTTGTGATTGGAGTGCCTGCGCCCCAGGTATTTAGTCTCGCCTACTAAGGGAAGCAAGGTGGGCGACCCCACAATGCAATCTAGCCTTACGTGTAGGCCATGTACTGGGGAATAGACTATATACGAGCATCTGGGTTGCGAATACGCCATATGTCAGTCAGGGACCAGTGGGTCAGCCATACGACTAGCGCCTGCGCATTCGATACTGTTGTGGTGCGTGTCAGGAGTGGGAATGATCTGTCTAGTGTCACATCCAATACAGAGTTGAAGTCGCCAACTATCAGCCAAGGAATTCCACTCCAACGGGCCAGACCTCTGTCGATTTACGAAGGAATTCATTTTGCTTCACATTGGGGGCTTTGACGGATCCAACGAGGAGGCTTTGGCCTTTTAGTCCACCTTTCATAGCACATATCTGGCCTCTACCTCCTCTATTACATACAGAACCCCCTTGCCCTCGCTAGCACCGGCAGGGCGATCCACTTCTATTCAATGTCAGGTGGGTTTCTTGTAGGAGGGCTATGCTGGTAAATCTATGCTGCAAGTAGGGGTATATGGAATATCTACGCACAGGTTTATGTTTATTTCTCACGTTCGATATGAAGATATTTGTATGCCCCATGTTGGGGGGTGGTTGTATCTACCTCCGTAGGGCGGTAAGTGTATGCGCGAGGACCAGGCGAAGTTGTTGCTCCGTGGAGTTGCAAAAGAAAAACTTGGGTTTGAAGTGCAATTTGCACAACTTCATGAGAGTGAACTCGCGACAGGAGTTTCCCCCAACAATATTGCCCAACTATGGCAACTACTGCATATGTTGATGTCTGGCTATGGGGGTAGTGCGCTGTGTACTGTTGCTGTCAGTCTACCGCTGTAGTGTTTCCCATAGGGTTTAGTGCTAGCGTGTACACCATCAGGCAAGGGGGAGCACCGTATTATGGCCAAATACTGCCCTGAACTATCCAGAAACAGCTCACTACTTATGTGCCGTGTATCATATGAAGCGTCTGGTTGGTGACCACCCTCCCTCCACATATGTGAAGCGTGTGTTAGAGTTCAGCTCTCTGTCTTCTTGCGTTCACTCAAATGATATCATCTGATGTTTGTGGCGGGACAACTGGCAGGTGCGGCAGGTCTCCAGACCAAACGGGGGTAAAATCATCTTCGCTCTGCGATCTGGCAGACTCCGCCTCTTGGTCGGAACCATGCGTCGTGGCTCGGATTGCCGCCCCCACGTGAAGGGCTTCTTGTCTTTCTGTTAATATTTGCTCTAGGTCAATAGCCGCTGATGGCAATGCACAGCGGTCTGTGCCTCCACCCCTTCCCCTGGGACGTCCTCTTCTGCTTCGTTTTGATGTTGATGGTTCATTGGGTGGTTTAGGTTCAATTGCCAGGCCAGCACCTTCCAACCAGTCCCAAGCATCTGATGGTGTATCAAAGAGGCCCATGGCGCCTTTTGCCACCACTCGCAATCAGGTCGGGAACAGCAGGGAGTAGTCTATATCTAGTTGTCGGTGCTGGCATTTCACAGAACTGAAGGCGCCCCGCCATTTCTGTACCTGAGCTGTATAGTCAGGAAACAACATGCCCTGGGCATTTTGGAACTTGATGTCATCTAGTTTGTGGGCTTCCGTCAAGATGGTATCTCTGTCCCTGTAGTTCAGCATTCTGAATAAGAGCAGCCACGGATTGGCCCCAGGCAGACACCTGAGGGCAGGTACCATGTGTGCTTGCTCCACCATGAACTCGGCGACAATACCTCCTCTGGTAGGAGTTCTCTCAACCAGCGCTCTACATAGGTCACCAGATCCTGTCCCTCCGTTCCTTCCGGGAGGCCTACCACTCTCACGTTATTGCGACATGATCGTTTTTCTGCGTCCTCCAGTTTGTCTTCCAGGATGTTCACCTGGTCCAGTAGATCTTACAGTGTGCCGCATAATGTGACTGTTGGTTGTATATTAGTTAGTGCATGTTCATTGGCGTGGACTTCCTCAGCTATTTTATGATGGTCGACCCTCAGGAGCGTCAAGTTAGATGCGACTTTGTCGATTTTGGACTCCAAGGACGTGACCATTTGGTTCTAATGCTGCTTCTATTTTCTCGACTGCTCCTAGGACTGAATCTATTTTAGTGGCCAGCTACAAGTGCGGGGGGTTTCAGATTCTGTTGCTTTCTGCTTCTGATGCCTCACCCACTTCCGAGTGTGTCGCTGACTGTGGATTGTTTGACCGTAGATGACCCATGGCCAGTTTTTGCAATGAAGGCATATATAAGCTATCTCAAGTGTGAAACCAGTTAGCCTCAATTATACTGTCCCCAACCGGGTGTCCTATGGGACCGTGCCCAGTAACTAACTGCAGTCCCTCCAGTTGCCCACGTGGGTTAGTGACTGCTCGTATGTCTATGTGCTGGTAATGGGTTATCTTATCTTGGCATTTGCTCCTTGTGGCATCTTCTCTGTAATGTCATCATCCGTGATGAGCGGTCAGCAAGGCCTGACTGATGTGGAGACAATTCAGTCCACAGTTAGAGGTAATTAGGCCTTCTTCCTGGTTTATTAGGTTAGGTGCCTGCTTCAGATCATGCCGCATCAGCTCTCCTCTGCCCTGGATGTCGCAGCGCGTGACAGGGCTCTTCTACTCTTGGGTTAAATTCCCACCTACAGATACTCACATTAAATTGTTTCACACTTACATTGAAGATGAAACACCAGAGGAATATTTTCCATATGTGGACATAGAAATTCCGTTAACTTACCAAGAACACATAAATTGGTTTAAATACGCCCTCCCCATAACATAGAAAATGTGAGACTCAGTCCACTCAGTAAAGGAGTGACTTGGCAGGTCCTAGCTACTTTTACACCGCATCCTAATCTTAATGATTTAGATGCAGCAGAAATAACAACACTATACAAAGATCTGGTAAAAATGTACAGAAATCTCATGCTGTACATTATGTGAACACTCACTGTTAACCCTGCGTGGAAGGCTCAGGAAGCACAACCTCAATTGGCTGCTATGGATATCAGCCCTCAAACACTGAATGCTGTTATGGGAAAAGTTACCACCAATTGGGAGCAAATTCCGTTCTGGATAGTAGAAAACATGAAGCGGTTTTCCCATACGGGACCACGGGATAAACATAGAATATTAACAATTTGCTTGCCAATGGGGATGGCCCCCTCGGTGGAAGATTGTGCCACTTGGGGAATAGTCTTCGCTGCAGTTTAAACCAGAACTCATGGTACCCCCTAAATAGCAGTTTTACCTGAGGTACTAAAACAAGTACAGAATGAGTACGAGCAGGACCTGCTCTGGACTTAGGGATTAAACTGATGGGCAATTTTGCTGCAGTATCGACCATTATGTAAAGTAACATAAAAGGAGACGCAGCAACATTGGCTATTCACCAACGCCTGAGAGAATTCACTCCTGCAAAGCAGGAGCAGGAATGACTTAGAATTATCGAAGAAACCTATGCTACGCTAGGTAGAGGTAATTTCTGAGCCAGACGTGGGAAACCACAGGTTAAAAGTAATTCTGAAAAGTATAACCCTAAGCAAAGCACCCAATTCTTACAAAAAGAAATGGGACAAGAAACAAAAAATAAGTCAAATAAAACACCATCACGGGAAGGGACTCCTCAGCAGGAAACCACTGACAAGAAATATAACTTAAGAAACGGTGATTATTAGAAAGCCTGACAGGTATCAGGATACTGATACACGTTCCTCTTGATCCTTTCAGGATTCATCCAATACAAGTTCGAGAGAGGTGGACGGTCAGAGTGAAGATCAGAAGAGCGTGTAAAGCCAAAAAGTTAAACATATCACATTTCAGGCTACATCCTTAAAGAGGACAAAGAAAAGACTGCTAACCCTCAATTCAGAAAGAAGAAGGTAGTAGGAATTAAAATAAGACATGCCTGACTACTGAGGACTCTGCTTCTGAACAGGGAGTGGGCATGGACAGTGCAGCAGAAATCACAATAGCTCACCAGAACCTGAATTTGAATTTTAAAATATTTATTTAGCGCACTTATACCGGGACGGTTTCATGGCGCTAGATGGCGGTGGACCAGTAGAGGCAGAGAGGGAAGCTAGACTGCTAGGGATCTGGAGAACAGGAAGGTCTTGAGGTGTTTACGGAATTCCAGATAGGAGGTTGAAGCTCTGAGGGCAAAAGGAAGCGGGTTCCAAAAAGATGGAGCTAGAACCACAAATCTCGTCCCCCCGGACTTCTGCTTCCTGAAGCGGGGAACTGACAAGAGGGCCTGGTGAGAGGAACGGGGTTCTCTGGCCGGGAGATAAGATGATATAGCTTCACAAAGGAAAGCGGGGGCAGTCCCTGACCTAGCCTGATAAGTGATGCAGCCCAACTTGAAGAGCCCTCTCCTTCACCGGTAACCAGTGCAGAGACTGCAACAGAGGGGTGGCATGGTGAAATTTAGGGAGACCGTAAATCAGGCGGGCAGCCTGATTTTGTATCAATTGAAGCCGGCAGATCAGGTAGTCTGGGGCGCCATTATAGACCACATTCCCGTAGTCAAGGCGCGATAGCACCATGGCCATGAGAATGAGCTTAAGGGCGGGAGCAGAAAAAAAACGGGAAACCTTACGAATGGTGCGAAGGGAAAAGAAACAGGAAGACACCACTGAGTGAACCTGCGTGTGAAGGGAAAGCTGGGAATTAATAAAGATGCCCAGGGTTTTGACCTTGGGACCCGGGAGGGGAGGGGGACCAAGTGAGTGGGGCCAGAAGGAAGGGGACCAAAGACTGCAACCACTCCCAGTCAAAACCAGTTCGGTTTTGTCGGGGTTCAGTTTGAGGTGGTTGCAGTTCATCCAATCTTGGATGAAAAGCATCACCCTCTGGAAATTCTGGGCAGAGGTGGGGGAGTGGGAGAGGTTAAAGATAAGTTGGAGGTCGTCGGCGTAATTGAACACCGAGACCTCCATCTGCTGTAAAGAAAAAATGAGGGGTGAGATGTATAAATTAAATAACAGGGGAGACAAGGAGGAGCCCTGGGGAACGCCGCAAGTCACTCTACGAGGAGGGGCAGCAAAGTCTGCCAGATGGACGGCCTGCTCCCTGTCCGTTAAAAAGGACCGGAGCCAGGCATGGGCCGTACCCCCAATGCCCGCCGCCTCGACACGGGTCAACAGAATGTCATGATCTACCGTGTCGAACGCGGCGGACAGGTCTAACAGGACCAGGGCCTGGGGGAGGCAGGTGTCAATGCCCTCCCTTAGTTTGTCCATCACCGAAACTACCACCTTCTCGGTTGAGTGCAGCGGGCGAAAGCCCGCCTGACGAGAAGAAAGGCGGCCAGTGGACTCCATAAAGGAGCTCAGAGTCCCGGTAACATGAGCCTCTGAGACCTTCGCCAGGTAAGGGAGAAGGGAAATGGGACGGTAGTTAGCCGGCAAAGATGGGTCGGCACCTGCCTTTTTCAGGATCGGGATAATAACTGCCGATTTGTGGGCGTTTGGGACGATGCCGGTTTTAAGGGAATGATTGATTAATGTGAGTGGAGGGGAGTAGCAGCTAGAAAAGATCTCTTTCAGGGCAAATGCCGGGCCGATGTCCTGGGGTGAACCAGATTTTACCCGGGCCAGTAAGGGGAGGAGGGTTTCTCGTGTCAAGGGGGGAAGCTGAGTGAGGAGTGGGGCAGAGGGGAGAGGGTGAACAGTGATCGATGTCGGGAATGAAGGAGGGATATTGGCCTTAATGAGAGCTACCTTCTCAATAAAGAAGGAGTTAAGGGAGTTACAGAGTGATTGAGACGGGGGGATTTTAGAAATCACCCTGTCGGAGGCATCGAGCTCGTGTACTGTAGCGAATATTTCCTTGGATTGATTTTCCGCGGCCAGATAGATTATCTGGTGGTAGTAGCGCTGAATGAGCATATCACAGTGAAAAAACCTGATACAGGGGTAAGTGTCCAACATAATTTATACAAAATACCACTCCAGGTGGCGGGGGACATACTCAGAACACAAAGGATCTCTTTTGGGTGGACCAGACATATGGTTACAACATTCTTTTGGCTGAAAAGGATTGGCCACCCGAGTTCATAATGGAATGCCCACTGGGAGAATGGTAATTTTACCTGCTTTCGTTGAATTAGTTCCAGACTCAGTCAAACATTCATATGCGCAAGAGTGGGCGTTTGCGCTAGCAACTGCACTGTACCGCAATCGTGTTGGATGAGATGCTTGCCATGGGCTCATGTTATCCACACAATGAGTCATTAGAGGGTTGGCGTTCACGTTGAAGGGAATTTCATGGCCAATGAGGACGCTATAGCAACAGTCCTCCCTGCTGCTATTGCTGCAATCACTCATTCAAGTATAAGAATAAACAGAGACCTCAAGGTAGCTGTCAATGCTGGTCGCAACGACACTCGCATGCCGAAAGGCTTTCCCAGTAAGCACTCCAACAAGCTAGATGCACAAAATATTCTGTATGCTCGGATTCCAGGAGTGGGGGATAGAGTAATACCAAACATTGATCATAGATTGGGTTTAATACTAGCTACAAATGAGGGTCTGGGTCAGCACACGCAGGCGTCAATGCAACAGTTTCCATACTGAAGCATTGCTATTGATGGCCTAGTCTTAAGAAACAGACCAAGGACTTTGTCCTCAAATGTGACATCTGCCATCAGAGTAACGGCTCAACCATAGCACGTCCACCTCAGACACCCCTATTGATCTCAGACAAGCGTCTAGCAGTTTTTATTTGAATCACTGTGGCCCCTTACACTCAGACTGGGCTTACAAGTACTTCTTGGTGGCAGTGGATTCATGCTCCAGATGGTTCCTGTGGGTTTGGCCACAGTGCACGGCTGACGCTTGAACTGTTCTAAAGGTTTTGGGAGTCTTCTTCGGGACATACGCAATTGGCACACTACATTCAGACCTGGACCCGGCATTTAGCTCTGGGGCTTATAAAGAAGCCAAGGGAAGTTTGGGTGTGGCCTTGCAGTACTTTTCCCCCTACTATCCCAAAGGAAATTCGGCATTTGAGAGAAAAAAGGGACTTAAAGCATTAGGCTCAGGTGGCAGTTGGGTCAATCACTTAAATGGGGTCCAGAGGACACTCAATAACATGCCAAGAAAATCCCTATGGGGTCTTACTCCTTATGAACTCCTGTTTGGTATGAGAATGAAGATGGCAGGCCTTGGTAATGTCAACACAGTAGCAGTGGATACATTGTTTGAAATCAATGAAAGTGTGGCTGTTTTACAGGAACTCAATAGAAGAAGAAGAAGAATTTGTACTTGTAAAGTGCACTAATACCCCAACTGGGGTGTCCTGGCGCTGTAAAGCATACCGCTGTTGAAACCCTTCCTGGCTTTTCCCTGTGAAATGTCCACTCCTGGGCACCCCCAAGGTGAAGCCAGGTATCTCAGCGCTGTTGGGGCTGTTGGAGACTAAGCAAGCTATTGCCCAGAGTTGCAGAATGGGACCCATGATTAGAATAGGCACCGAGGCGAGAATTATCAGGTCCGAGGAAATTGAGCCCAAGACCCGCCGAGGCGGGAATTGAACCCTGGTCCCGGGCCAGACCTCTGCATTAGGGTCTGCCGCTCTAACCATTGAGCCACACTTTTCCACAATGAATTCCGGGGCGTACAAAGTAATGTCCAGGTACAATGCACCGTCACTGTAATAGTGAAGGTTGTACTGGCAAAACCTTCCTGGGTCCTGAAGATTGTGGATCTAGTCAGACAAAAAATCTGGACCATCTATTAGAGCATCTGTACCTGTCCTGGCTGTTGAAGGTATCAGAATTGTACTTCTTCCGCCCCTTGTCAGTCGCAGAAACGAAAGGTTTGTCACCATTATTCTGATCACACTACACTATGTGGCCGATTTTCAACAGTAGGCCGCATGGGCTCCAAGGTAGCCACCGTACTCCTCTCGCTACCATTCAGGAAGCTCAGATGGAAGCCTTAATAACTATAGAAGATTCCCATCTGCAAAGAGAAGCTGTATACAACAGCGAAGTGATACTTCTTCCTATTGAAACAACTACAATTATATAGTCAACAAATACAGAAATCTCAATTCGAAAAATTGACAACGTCTATGTGAATATGCTGCAGACCGAGTCATCTCCTAGTTCTACAAAACCTACTGAGCTACCAAAAATAGACTGGATGGTGTCTGGCTACTTCGTTCATTATGAGAACTTCTCACCAAGCTGATATACTCTGCTTCCTTTATTTCCCAACTTTCTGTACAAGGTTTTGACTTTTGGAAAGGCACCGTAGACACAAAATCTGTCTGGGGGACAAAAGATTGGCAGGTCAGGGAACGGAGGCTCTTTTTAGAGAATGCCTCATACTACATCAGATCATTTTCCTGAATAAAACAGTGCAACAAACTTCCTGTCTGGAAATAGCCAAAATGAAGGATTTGATCTTTCATCGTATTCCCTCATTTTCATGCTTTGAGAACTGGCATCACTTCAGTGAGGATACACTATATACCATGATATTTAATGGTTCTTTTATTTCATCAGACATCAATTGAAAGGGATGGTTGGTTTGGCCTGTGGACACAAATGGGTATCAATCTAGATTCCTGGGCAACATCGAAGGGTTTAGGATCAATAGGCCTGATCAGCGATATGTACACTCTGGGGTTGTGACATTTTATGGTTTTGGGAAGTTGTGCATTGATTGGCTAAAACCCTCAACACTCTCTGAGGTGAAGCAACACTTGTCCCTTCTTTCTGATAACAACGATCTCAGGGATTTTCTTGTAGGTCCCTGGAACACACGCCCTGTTGTCTGAAGGATTCCCAGGCTGCCTTGATTAATCGAGTTTTCAAGCTGCTCTCGAAGGGGAGCTATTTGATGCTGAATGATCAAGGTAACTGTGGAATGAAACCGGTAATGCTTATCTGGTGACAGTTAATTCCATAGTCACTTGTTGCACCTGTCCGTACAGTTAGGGAGGCAACACTATGGCCTTCGATAAAAGTTTCCACCATACGCTTTGATTCTCTGAGCAAACTGAAATTCATGCTTTTTCAAAAGGATGCGGCCTTAACTTCAGCCAGAGAGAAGTTTAATCTCCAGGTTGCAAGGTCCTCGTTTGAGATAAAGACACTACTCCACACTAACCGCCTGCTGCATTTTGGGGAGCTGGTTCACCTTATCTTTAGTATGTCTAATAAGGAAATGTATAGTGCACTTTTCTAAATGTATCGGCTCTGGACTGGTTACCACCTTTTAGATGATTTTTGGAGGTATACTATCTTTCATACACTCTGTGTTGGGAAGCGTTTTTGGAGGGCTCCCACTTCTCCAGATGCTTGTGGCAGGAATCCCGATTTTAATTTTTCTGCTCTGCACTGGACGTCCCAGTTCAACGCAAAGTGTGCTGCAAGTCCGTGAGCACATGGTACACTGCTTCTGAGAATCGCTGCTTCGAGAACTAAATGAGCACTGGTTCTTGTCCTTAAAGCCTATTTGGCTTCACTACGTACAATCTGTATTCCACTGCCTGCTTTGCAGCCACAAATGCGGTTTGGATCTATGCCTAGGATCACAATTGGTTGAGGTACTCATGTACCCCTTAAAGGCCCATGGGTGTTGTTGTCTCCAGGGTATTCCATTGCTGATGAATGCATTCTTTTTTTTTTTTTTTTTTGAAAACCTTTATTCGTGTAAATGGTGACATACAAATACGGGCCTACAACCCGGAGGCCGGCCACGGAACAAACTAGAAGACACCAATAGTAATAAAAAGTACGGAATGGTCACGCAATACTACCCACTGATGCAAGTCTATAATGCTAACGGAGCGTAACCGCCCGGTAAAGGATCACTGAAGGTTAATTTTATATATATAAAGTAGAGGATCGGTTGTATAAGAAGCGTCTTGGTACACATGACGGGGAACAGAATCAACTTCATTATAATAGGGAATACGCAAGTCAGTTATCAGAGTAGTCCAAAGCGGTAAGGCCATCGATACCCTTGCTATTCTTTTCAGTCAGTGTCCACCCGCAACCTCATGTGCCCAATGACAAGCAAAACATCACTCTCATGATAATCAAATCATCAATGAGACGGAAAAAGGTGCAATCACCATACAACCCAACCCGGAGAGTAAAAGAAAACGAAAAAATTAGAAAAAAAGAAAGGGAAAGGAAAGGGGGAATCCACGTTATTGTACCCACCCCACGGCGATAATGGCGATCCACAATCCAGACAATAAACATTATTAGGGGCGGGGAGGCTAAGTCAGGAGAAGCAAAAAAGAACCCCACAGAAAGTACAATGCCATATGGGAATACCTAAACCTCCCCCCCCCGGGTACTCATCCCGCGGGGATCACGCACAGCAACGGAGACCCAAGAAAAGGACAGATAAGGGCCATAGAAACAAGAACTATCTAATAGACCCCCTTCCACCCGCCCCACCCTGCAGCCTGCACCCCTGCAGAAGGCTATGGCCTACCCCTCCCAGCAGCGTGCCTGTCGCCCTAATCGTGAACCCGAAATATAGAGTGAGATAATGCAGGGAAAAAGAAGAAAACAGATAAAAAAGGGAAAAGAGGAAAGTCAAGGGGAGAGGATACCATGTAACAAGGCGCACAGCCCCCACCCCCGCCCATACAAACATTCTAGTGTAGCCCAAAGCGAAACGGGAATGGTTTCAAGTAATCATACATATTAAGGGTCAGACAAGGCATCCCAATTTGTGGCAGTCCATAAATCCATGCATCGAGCAGAAGTCCTCCGGGTGAAAAAACCCACGGGTTCACCCCAGTCCTTTCTTAGCTATCGCCGCGATGTATGGAAAGGTAGCAAGCATAAAACAAAGCAATGAGAAGAAGTCATGGAGCCACCGCTGGATGGTCAATGGAAGCAACCCACTGGATCTCCACTGCCGAAGGCAATGCATAAGCTGTACCCGGCAGTCATGTAAATCAGTTGCACTGATAGTCAGCAGTTCTTCCCGCATGCGATCCAAGCCATCGCCGCCCCCGCCAAAGTAAGGGAAACAAAAAGTAGCCACCTCAGAACCATCCGCATCCCTGGGGGACGGCTCGGAAGAAATGGCGATCTCCATGTCGACATGCACACAAAAATCCCGGATGAGGGTCGCCTGCCAAACCCTTAGTGCACGCAGGACGTCGCCAATCGTGGGCTCACACTCCCCGGTGCAGGTCCCATCACGGCACAGAGGTACAGTATCAGCATCACAGGGCGTCCCACAGCTTACAGCACCAGCCGCCATTTTGTGGTTACTACGCAGTCTTTTCGTGGCCGACTCATGGGGGGGCCCACAAGCGGGGCCCCCGCGGGATCTCCCTCAATCGTCCACGTAGCAGCCACGGCGCAAAGATGAGGGCCACCAAAGAAGAGGGACCCTCCGGCGCCAACACTCCGCCGGAGCCACTCTCCACCACCGAGCGATGGAAGTCAGGATGGCCGAGCGAGGCAACAAGGGGGGGAGCAACCAGCTCGGCTTCCCCCACACACAACTTGCCGCACCTCACCTCTGGACCACCGGAAGGTAGACCCAGGCGCTTTCAGTTGCCTCCGGCTTTTTCGCACAACGGCCTCCTCCGACCGGCATCCGCCCTCCACCTGAGGCCGCCACCGAATCGTCTCCGCCAGCTACTCGCTAAAGGCAAGGCCCCGGTCTCCACTCCACAGAGGCCGCACTTCCCAGGAGGACGCTGCTGCGGGCCCACTGATCTCCGGAGCCACCAGGATGGGAGGTAAGTGTCAGCAGACCTTCGTTCGAACGGACACCAGTTCAACGATACTTTTACAAGATGCAGTCCCTCTCTCAATGGCTGCTATAGGAATTGGATGGAATCTATCAATACATAAGGTAGCTGTGGGTCTCAAACAAGAAGTAGACTGTTGACTAACTAAATGACTGACCTGCAGAAGAATGTTCAGATGTAAATATACATATAGACAGAATATATATATGTGAAAATAAGGTGACCCTGAAGGTCACACAGGTACTTTCTGAATGTGAAAGATATCCATCAGCTGTCGACCGGGAACGCCCTTGTCATCATCTGGGATCCTTCACACCAGGAAGGAGATGTTACCAACCATTGTCAAAGACATTTTTTTATTTAAACAATGTGGGTGTCCCAGTGAGTAAGAAAGTGTAAGGACATATGGTGACAGCCGTTAAGCAGTGCGTGAGTATAAGTGCAAAAAAAAAAGGTGCGATTTAAAATTGGAGAAAGGAAAAAGTTTTAATCGGTAACTTTCTTCTTCCAAATCAATAAAACCAGTGTGACATAGTAGTTTAAATAAATGCCTACCATGTTTTTGGTCAACATGTTTCTGCAGACTTACTGGACCCTAGCAGGTGTCCGCTGCTTTCTTCAGGACCGATGCCGCTACTGCTCATTCAGTGAATAAATTAAATTTAATAAAAAAGAATATATCACCTGGAAGTCCTAGGTGTAATCATTCTCCTAGCTGTTAATCCCCAAGTCAGGAGAAGTAAAAAAAAGTGCAGGGCAGGTACATAGAAAGACAAACAGAATACAGACAGACATATATTAGCATTTGGATGGAATCACCTTTGCTCCATAAACCTGCTTTGAGGTGCACCTCTGGGACCATCTTCTGTGGTTGTGGGCAACAGCAATGTTGAATCTACCACTCAGAACATATAAACAACTGGGTTTTTCTGTGTGGGAACAAATTGGCCTGTTTTTTTAACAAAATTGAACCAAAACAGCTGTTTGCTTTTTCTAGGCACCTTGACTTTCTGAGTGCTTTGAATTTCAAATAGTATAATGACTTTGAGGCTTTTATATGAATATTTTACAGGGAAGCTGGCTTTTAGATGATTTTTTGTGTAGTTTTTTAAAATCTTTTTAATTTTGTTTCATTATAGCCTGTTGGCTTTTTAGATCGCTTTTAAATATAGAACCTCAGTGTGAGGAGTGGGTGTTAAGTTCCAGGGTTAGGCCCATGTAGCGGAGCTGCTCATTTCCTACATTGTCCTCTTTTTTACAATAACATTTCTGCTGTGAAATTTTCCACATATTTGCATACATGATAATGTCAGATTAATTTCTCTGAAACCACTTTGTTTCAACATCTAGTTTCGCACAACATTATCACGAAGCCTCAACCATCATGTACAAGGCCTCTTAACACACTATGTACAAATGTTGTTCTATCTTCATCCACGGGGCGACAAAGCTATCTTACATATCCATAACATAGCTAATCTACAACCTACATCGCAAGGCTGCTTTCTATTATAATTAATGAGCATCCCGATAGATTAGCAGAGGAGGCACTTCAGCAGACACCAAGGGTCCTTTAATGCGGAGACTTCACCACGCAGCGGTCTGACATTTTGTGAGGGGCATACATTTGGTGACCAAGATGGGATCCTTCATTCTCTCCCTCCAGGTAATGGTGTTGGATCATCCCTTGGGGGGATTCTTGGCTCTACACCTACAAACACACTCTGGATACACTTAGAATAGGGTTTGCATGTTAGAAGTACACCACATTACTGCTTTGTTTATATGCCTGCATATATACACTGTTTAGCAGCATGGTAGAACTGTATCCATTATTAACACTGTTGGTGCTTGTAAGCACTTTCACCTGCTTCTGTCTACTGATTACCACACATGTATTCTATACAAGAATAACGTTGGTTCAATAAATATATTGAAAACGTCCCACTTTGTATTCTCTGTATATTGCTCTGAGCACAAGTAAGCACGAGTGTCTGAGCGAAAGGTTCTGATCTGGTTCCACCATCCCTGAGGGGTCAGGGTTGTCATGTACAGTGGTTGCAAGAAACCATTTGATCCTTGGTAAGGTTAGGGAGGCTTACGGTGGCACTGTGAGCTATCTGGTCTCTAGCCCAACATATCCTGCAGGAGTGCCCGGAAACAGTCTTGGCACCTCACCCAAAGTTTATGTTGTCCAACAAGGGAACTACATGACACAACCTTTCAGTACTTCCCAAATAAACCTGCAATTGCTTTCAACAACAAAAACAAATATATAAAAACTGAAACTTTATTTTTTAACACTTTAACATATTTGACAAGTATCCCATTGACATGTATGACATTTTCACCGGTGGCTTTTGATATCAGCAAATTGCCTTGCAGGAGTACCAGGGAAAGGGTTAAGAGTACAGGATAAAGAGTAAAGGCTAAATGGATAAGAACATAAGGTTCAAGATTTGGGGCATAGGATTAAGGGTTTTGGAGCATAAGGAAGAGGAGTAAAGAGCCTAAAGATTTAGGATTAACCCTTTTTAATGCATTTGTTTAATGTCAGCTGGAAATGTGTTTACTTTAAGATTATTACAGCCTGTCTATAACAGAAATAAAATCACTGTTACTGTTCTCTGTGACAATGCACTTACTTTCAAGGAAGCAAACTTCCCTTTCGAAGTGAGGCAATTAGCTGGTACTTATTATCACTACCAAAATTCAAATCAACAAGGTAGAGCTGCTGCCAACGAGGCCATTTGAAGGAGTCATGAATGACTGAAGATCACCTGGACATACGTTTATAAATTCCACGGCGTGGTCTATTACACTTCAAACACTGTTACTGGTTGCTCATCTTGTAAACCCAAATACTGAATCCTGCACACCTATTTTATACAAGTGTTCTATTTCACTTACATTATGCACAAAATTAGACAATTTCTTCACTTTATTTGTCGAATTTCGCCAAAGGTCATAAAAATAAAAATAACGTGCATACACAAATTAAAACCAAAGGATTACAAAAAGATAGCATATTATGTATAAAAGTGAAGGCATTAAAAACAAACTAGTGTGATAAAATGACTTTATAATAAGAGAAGAGAAGATTAAAACCAAGTATAGTCGACTGGATAGCTACCATATGGTACACATTGCAGCACTGTATTAAAGTACTCTTTGCCTAATCCTCTACATGGTAAATCAGAAACCTTGAGACCCCAAAACCCACAAGTTGCCAGGCATCAGACAGTGTGATTCTCAAGGCTTCTTTCAATTCTCTTACTCTAAGGCTTCGACATAATGGAGCAACACATTTGGTTCTTATATGATGATAGGTAGGGCAAAAGAATAGAACTCGTTTGATTGTTTCAGACCATGAAGTGCAGAATGGGCAATGACCAAGTGTTGGGTTGGCCGGTCGACCGCACCTAGTTGTTAACGAGGCAAGTAGAAGAGTCCCGTATCTAAATTGCAGGTACAACTTTCTTGTGTTACTAGGTTCTATTTTGTCCAGAAACTGTTCAATCACAAAATCACCTTTCTGCATGAGAAAAGCCAGCGTGAAACAAAAGACAAAATTGGGCAGACTTTGCAGTGATCCCATTAGGTATGACCAATAAGCCCTCTTTAGTTGGTCTTTAGTGATCACACATAACTTTTCTGGGGCAGCGCACAGGCGCGTAAGATGCATATTCACAAGTGTCACATGCCTAACCCACAGGACATCTCACGCTTCTGGCAGAAAGAAAACCTTTGCCAGTTCCTATAGATAAGAACTCATTTCTGGAGTTTCCCAAATCCTCTTCCAAAACTAAAGAGGCCCTAACATATCTATATCCATTTTTTTAAGCCCCCAGATCCAACTGCAAGGGAAGCAATGGCAATGGTGTACGTATTGGCAAACCAACCAGTTGTTGCAAAAAAAACACTATTCTTTGCAGCAAGCAAGGAGGATGCCTACATGTGTCCCCGAACTTCAGCAGCATACAAAGCTGATCCCAGTGCCTGATAGTTGTAAATCAGCAAAATTGCAAAATAGGGCAGTATTGGTAGGCCTTAGATGTCTTCAGTAAGCCCCCCCCCTCCCCCGAGTGGCCTGTTCTAATTTTAGTCCATACCTTGCAATATGAGGCTGCCAATTAAAGTGTTCAATCAGATTAACACTCAAATATTCAAAAGTATGTACTCCCTCCAGGGGTTCCCTGTCAGCATGCCGTTTGGCTGGGTGGAATGGAAATGATTAAAAATCATGTACTTTTGTTAGGTTAATGTCTAGGCCCCTTGCCCTACAGAAACTATCAAACCTATCAAGGATTTTTTGCAGTCCCATAGAGGATTTGAGAGGAGCAGCGTGTTTTCGGCAAACATCAGGTCAGGAACTCTGATGTTTCCCTGCGGGGTGCGTCAGACTCACTATGGTCCACATTCATTTCCATTTCGTTTACAAAGAGCGAAAATAAAGTGGATGCAAGGACACTACCTGACTCCCCTATTAACTGAAATTGGGTTGTCAATTCCCCCATCTGGCCACATCGGACTTGGATGGAGGTTTTTCATGGAGTCTTATGATCAGGTGCAAGAAATAGAGCAGGACCCCCATATCAGCTAGAATTTGCCACAACTTTAATCGGGGGACGAGGTTAAATGCTGACCTAAGATAAACAAACACCACATATAGTTTACCACCCCCTAGCTGTAAAATCTTGAAATAAAATAACTGGAGGCGGAGAACCAGGTCAAGTGTACTGGTACACTCTCTAAAACCTGCTTACAGTGGCGTCAATATATCTAAAAAGCTTTTGCAAAAACAACAGGTGATGGACCGAATGTGGATCAATGTCACACACTCAACCCAGTCCAAAGATCTGGGCCCAAATCAATCGTTTTTTTGCACTCCACACCACCCCGGGTTAGACAATGGCGATATGCAAATCAGCTCTGACCCTGTGCCCCATGGGAACAGTCCAGTCCGAACTACAAAAGCCATGTCCTTCCCAGAACGGAATCAAGCATCCGAGGACCGGACCGGTTTCGAGGTAACACCTCTCATCAGCCCGGCTAGCTTGACTCCAGTGGTGTGGAGTGCCTGGGACCCACGTCTGGGCATCCCCAGCGCACTTAGGGCGGAATTTGCAAAAACAACAGGTGATGGACCGAATGTGGATCAATGTCACACACTCAACCCAGTCCAAAGATCTGGGCCCAAATCCATCGTTTTTTTGCACTCCACACCACCCCGGGTTAGACAATGGCGATATGCAAATCAGCTCTGACCCTGTGCCCCATGGGAACAGTCCAGTCCGAAATACAAAAGCCATGTCCTTCCCAGAACGGTGGGGATGCTCAGACGTGGGTCCCAGGCACTCCACACCACTGGAGTCGGGCTGGCCGGGCTGATGAGAGGTGTTGCCTCGAAGCCGGTCCGGTCCTCGGATGCTTGATTCCGTTCTGGGAAGGACATGGCTTTTGTAGTTCGGACTGGACTGTTCCCATGGGACACAGGGTCAGAGCTGATTTGCATATCGCCATTGTCTAACCCAGGGTGGTGTGGAGTGCAAAAAAGCGATGGATTTGGGCCCAGATCTTTGGACTGAGATGAATGTGTGACATTGATCCACATTCGGTCCATCAATTGTTTTGTTTGCAAGTTCCGCCCTAAGTGCGCTGGGGATGCTCAGACGTGGGTCCCAGGCACTCCACACCACTGGAGTCGGGCTGGCCGGGCTGATGAGGTGTTGCCTCGAAGCCGGTCCGGTCCTCGGATGCTTGATTCCGTTCTGGGAAGGACATGGCTTTTGTAGTTCGGACTGGACTGTTCCCATGGGGCACAGGGTCAGAGCTGATTTGCATATCGCCATTGTCTAACCCAGGGTGGTGTGGAGTGCAAAAAAGCGATGGATTTGGGCCCAGATCTTTGGACTGGGATGAATGTGTGGCATTGATCCACAGTCGGTCCATCAATTGTTTTGTTTGCAAGTTCCGCCCTAAGTGCGCTGGGGATGCTCAGACGTGGGTCCCAGGCACTCCACACCACTGGAGTCGGGCTGGCCGGGCTGATGAGGTGTTGCCTCGAAGCCGGTCCGGTCCTCGGATGCTTGATTCCGTTCTGGGAAGGACATGGCTTTTGTAGTTCGGACTGGGCTGTTCCCATGGGGCACAGGGTCAGAGCCGATTTGCATATCGCCATTGTCTAACCCAGGGTGGTGTGGAGTGCAAAAAAGCGATGGATTTGGGCCCAGATCTTTGGACTGGGATGAATGTGTGACATTGATCCACATTCGGTCCATCAATTGTTTTGTTGTCAATATATCTAATCAGAAAAGGGGGTGGTGATGAACAGAGTGTCTGAATTGAGCAGACCACTCTTACCCAGTCCAAAGATCAGGGCTTGATCCATCACCGTTATTTATCTCACTGCCCCATCCCAGCTCAGAACCTGGCTATATGCAAATCAGTCTGTCCCTGGCCCAGTGCATCATGGGAACAGGGCAGACTAAACTACCAAGCCAATTCTTCACCAGAAAGGAAACAAGCTACCGGGGACCGGTTTCTGGCATTTCAGCCGTCTTCGGCCCGGCTTGCTTGAATCCTGATGGAGCAGTGAGAAAGGGACTCATGTCTGAGTATACCCTGCCACACCTATAGTGGCCAAAATCGATTCAGAAAAGGGGGTGGTGATGAACAGAGTGTCTGAATTGAGCAGACCACTCTTACCCAGTCCAAAGATCAGGGCTTGATCCATCACCGTTATTTATCTCACTGCCCCATCCCAGCTCAGAACCTGGCTATATGCAAATCAGTCTGTCCCTGGCCCAGTGCATCATGGGAACAGGGCAGACTAAACTACCAAGCCAATTCTTCACCAGAAAGGAAACAAGCTACCGGGGACCGGTTTCTGGCATTTCAGCCGTCTTCGGCCCGGCTTGCTTGAATCCTGATGGAGCAGTGAGAAAGGGACTCATGTCTGAGTATACCCTGCCACACCTATAGTGGCCAAAATCGATTCAGAAAAGGGGGTGGTGATGAACAGAGTGTCTGAATTGAGCAGACCACTCTTACCCAGTCCAAAGATCAGGGCTTGATCCATCACCGTTATTTATCTCACTGCCCCATCCCAGCTCAGAACCTGGCTATATGCAAATCAGTCTGTCCCTGGCCCAGTGCATCATGGGAACAGGACATTGATCCACAGTCGGTCTATTAATTGTTTTGTTTGCAAGTTCCGCCCTAAGTGCGCTGGGGATGCTCAGACGTGGGTCCCAGGCACTCCACACCACTGGAGTCGGGCTGGCCGGGCTGATGAGAGGTGTTGCCTCGAAGCCGGTCCGGTCCTCGGATGCTTGATTCCGTTCTGGGAAGGACATGGCTTTTGTAGTTCGGACTGGACTGTTCCCATGGGGCACAGGGTCAGAGCCGATTTGCATATCGCCATTGTCTAACCCAGGGTGGTGTGGAGTGCAAAAAAGCGATGGATTTGGGCCCAGATCTTTGGACTGGGATGAATGTGTGACATTGATCCACATTCGGTCCATCAATTGTTTTGTTGTCAATATATCTAAGGCAGCCATCCAGTCTTGCAGTCTACTCAGGATGACTGTTGCGGAGAGCTTTTGGGCACTATCAATTAAGCTTATCCGGGGTTTGGGAGGGGGAAGAGACAGGAGCCCCTTTCAGTATGGCATTAAAGAGGATTGTAAAATAAGGGGTCCACACAGCAATCGTATCCATGAATAGGTCCCGGCACCTTATCTAACCATGGAGATTTATTTCGCCCAATTTTATTAATGGCATATCTGATTTCCCCAAAACTAAAGGTTATATCTTCATGTGGGCCACATAACAAAGCAGGCAATCTTGTGATGGGTTCTAACCCATTAGAACTTACCAGGTCTAAATCACAAATTTCCAGCTGAGAATGTTCCTACTGCTCCTCAGTGAAATTTACATTTGAAAAGTGTGAAACCCATTCTGTCATTGTGATATAGTTTTCAACAGGAATAAACCCGTCACAGGAACCAGTGGAAATGATATTCCAAAAAGAGTGCAAGTCTCCTCTTTTGGCCGCTGCAAGGAGACCCTCCCATTTCTTAATTTTCTCTCTTAGCAGTCTGTATGGCATATTTGTATGCCCCTCTGGTTATTTGGATTGTTAATCTATGATTCGATTTGAGTGCACCTGTTAGTGCTCCCCAGGCCTCACTACAACTTGAACTGTACTAGGTAGGGGCACTACGCCTCCTAGCTGATCGAATAATCTGTACGAAAAAGTGTTGCCTCAGTTTCAGAAACATTTGACTGTGAATATTACTAAAGATGGTTAGGGTCAACCCATGTTCCATAGGTATGCTTAGTAATAGCATTAACTCCCCAATCACATCAGTAACAATTTTTTAAACTTCAGCTATCGATTTCCTGGAGTGCAATAGTGCGCTCTATCATACCCTTCCTCTATTAGGGGTCAGGGTTAACCTTCTATTAAAGGGCTTATTGTTATCTGGCTGCACAACAGGGATAAGGCTACTCAATTCTAAGGCAAGCGCATTGTGGTAGCTATCCAGTCGTGGTAGTACATCCATGTCTATTAGTAGGGACCAAAGAAAAAAATTATCAATAAGGTTGTGTACTGGGGTCTATTAAGCGTATGTTTGCCTGACATTGAAAGTTTGTAATCCCTAATTCAGTGTAAGGGAGTTATGTTGAAGGGCAGGAGGGGACCATCTTTTTATGGGGAGGATAGTTAGTGTGGGTATAAACCACAGTTGATCTTCCTCACTTGAGTGGAGTTCCACGTGGGCATCTAGGGGCTCAAACTGACAACTGAAATTGCGCTCCACAATCTTGATGGCCTCACTGGCGAGAGTTCGCCAAGAGGGCGGATAACATTTTGATTTCTCCAGACTCAGATTTACATACTGAGGACCTACAATAAACATTGTAGATATAAAATACAGCCACACCCAGAGAAGACAAAGTGAGGCACAACAAGTCAAAGAGTCTAACTTGATTTCCTTAATGCTACGCATTAAAGTTGTTTTGGCCCACATTGTTACACACCCCACTGGCCTACCCCTATCCAGTGAAGTGACACAAACCCTGAGCGATGCATTGGGCTAGTCGACCAAGTTTTCTGGAATATACATATATTGTAAGCATCAATAAAGGGAAAGACAACTTAGATGGTAGTGCAGCTACATTTCAGGATCAGTCTTATGGTTCAGGTAGGATGAGCCCGGTCAATACACACACCCTCAACATCAGCGGGGCTCAATAAGTGGAGCCCATCCCCATCCATACACACATTCTCCTTAGTAACATCACAAAGTAGAGTGATCCCTGCCCTGACCTGGGGCACACTATCACGGTCATGAACAAGTTGTGAGGCAGGCTTGGTCCAGTCTAGGTAACCACTAACACGGTTGGCTATCTGAGATCGTCCAGGCCCTCCCCTATCATGTCAATTGATGTCTACTAATACATCAAAGCGGTTATAGGTTGATATCTCACTCTGCAGAACAATGTATCTTATGACCCTGTGCTGTGCCCATTTATTATCCTTACTGGCACATGATCCAGGCTTATAAAAGTAGCCCAGGGGCAATAGGGCAATGAATGTTGCTCAGATCCTGCAGACTATTCATGCGGTGGTCTGAAGTTGACAATGACACAGCCCCCTTGCCTGTCCTTCGGTCCCATTCCAAGCCAGCCTACCCTTTTTGTCAGCAAGATGCCAATTGCCATATCCATGGTGACCCAACCAGTCCATTGTCTTATTGAACAAATCAGCTTGGTACTCTCTTTGATCCAGTCTCAATGGGGGTACACCAGCATGGATTACCACATAAGGGCATGAAGCTGGAGGCAAGTGTATGACTGGTTGCTTTGCTACTTTTGCAGGGTCACTCGATCATAGTCTTCCATATCCTGGGCTTTATTAATAGCGTTATCATTTATTTGTACATAACAATTAGGCTTAAAGATGCAATGGTCCCTGTTTTGTTTACAATTGGGGGTGTTGGTAACCAACTTAGGCAAACATGGTCGAACACTGTGATTTGTAGGCGCTACTGGGCTGGGTTGGTGCCTCGTAAAGTTACTTTGATACACAACATCACCCTCCATCTCGCTTGCACTTGCGGCGGAGGGCCTACTAGGGCACCGAGTAGAGAGTTCCCATGAGTGCTTTAGGTTCATCAGCATGGACTCAATGGCATCCAGCCTAAATAACATGGGGAATAATTCCGCCCACAGTGCAGTCATTACTTTGTCCAAGCGACCCTCAATTGTGCTCCTCACTTCCGAGGTTTCAGATACATGAGACAACGGTGGTTGATTAATCAAAGCTGCAATTTATGATTATTATATGTAACGTATAAAGCGTGTGCCTACTTGAAAAAGGTTTCCCAGCGCTAGGCTCATCTACAGAATGGATTAGGACCTGCAAGGGGAATATTGAGCATTAGAACAGCCAAGTTTTTAAGGATTTACGAAACACAGCGAGTGACTGGCAAACTCTCAATCTTAGAGGAAGATCATTCCACCGTCTTAGACCGAGGAAAAAGAAGACACAATCCTCTTGGCACGATTTCCTGATTCTGGGAATTATTGCCAACCTAGAATCACTTGAGCGCAGTGAGCGAGCGGGGATGTACGGAGACGCCAACGCTCTAAACTTTGAAGGTCCTGAGTTTGCAAGGCATTTCGGGAGACAGTATAGGATTCTAAGCCATTTGATGATGCCAAAACAAGTAGCAGAAACCTTATTAATCAGGTTACTTATAGTGATTTTGTCCACATTCCTAAATTTGTTATGACTGAAACAGGACTGGGAGGACTACCCATGTTTGAAGACCATATCTGAGAGTCCCGGGGAATAGAGGGATTTCCTACCAACTCAGATTTATCACCATTCTATTTTTGGGAGTTGGAGCACATCCAAGCGGATACTTGACTAAGGCATGAGTTGGGAGCCTGCACATTGTGGTTACTCTTAGCTGACTCCGATACACTCTTCTTGTATGCTGATGATAGAAAAATTGTTCTAAGTCCCCAATTCTCAAAAATATCTGAAAAAGGCCTAACATACAAGTTAAAAATCAAAGGACCCAGAACCTATCCCAGAGTCACACCTGAAAAAAGTGCAAGCGATTTTGATCTGTACTGGTTGGTATGTACTTGAAAAGTACGATCCTGCTGCAGCAGCTCGACAATTATACACTGGCTGGGGCTTAATAAGTTGCTTTGAGCACTTTGCCACTGCAGGCTATCAGATGGGCAAGACGCTAGAGTTAAGGAAGGTGGTCCAGCATTATGTACGGCTAAAAGCAATAAAGTACAACCGGGTATGCTAATGGAGGGAGCAGGTAAAGGGGAGGAGACTTGAGAAGTGCTTGTAAATCCTATCCCGGCGCAGCAGCCAAGAGAAACCCTGCGTTCAGTAAGGTCAATTTCCTTACTTAACACACTCACAGCTTGCTGGCTCATTTTATCCTTTGAGGTGGCTTTGGCCGGTGTGGTGGTGATGAACGGGCCTTCTACTGATTTTCTCCTAACCCTTTTGGCTATGGTATCACAAATCAAATGCCAACTAACATATAACAGCAGGCGCGTAAAAGAAAAACCCAGACCCAAAGAAAATAGAAGCGGGGGGGGGGGCGGGGGACAACCTCCCCCAGGCTCCGATGGGCATGTACAGGCCTGCCCACAGTCGGCGCGAGTCAAGCGTAGCCGGATAGGTCAGGAGCCTACTTTTAATAGTGCTTCCAGCAGGAGGTGATTGGGCAATGGGCCGCCTTCTGGGGCAGTGAGCCCTCTGGTCTTTGTAGTCCGGTACCCCCTTGAGCAAGGCAATGACGAGCGACCCGCGCTGTGAGATAGGGGCTTGCGCTTTATAGCGCTTCCAGCAGGTGATTATGCACTGGGCAGTAAGCGCTCTGCTCTTTGTAGTCCATTACCCCCTTGAGCCAGGCAACGATGAGCGTCACGCGCAGCAGTATAGGGGCATGTACTTTATAGTGCTTCCTGCAGGTGATTAGGCATGCAATGGGCCACCTCCTGGGGCCGAAAACTCTCTGGGCTTTGCAGTTCACTACCCTCTTAAACCAGGCAATGACAAGCGTCCTGTGCAGCGGGATAGGGACAAGCACTTTATAGCGCTTCCAGTAGATGCAGGTAATTAGGCACTGGGCCGCGGCACCTACTGAGGCTGTAAGCACTCTGGTCTTGGTAGTATGTTACCTCCTTGAGCCAGGCAATGACTAGTGTCCAGCAAAATTAAGCAGTTACAATTACTTTTGGTTTGACTTCTCTATGGTGTGCACTAAACATATATATTTTTTTTATCAAGTGTTCCTAGCTGACAAAATAGGCATAGAATGTACATTAGCACTTCTAATACAACACAAAGAAAAGGTATAGGTGGGTAGGCCGGGACATTTGTGTAAATCCATGGTGTATCGATTAAGTGGTGAATCTGTTTCTGCTTGCCACTGATGAAAAATTATAAAACTAAGGACAAATGGAGTAAACAAATTCCAAACTAACTGGAAACTGCTTGGTTCATGGGTAATTTGGGGGTTTTGTGTAGTGCTCATTTTTGCTGGTGAGGGTGAACTACACAAATGGTAAGACGTGCCTGGAATTCATCTGTATCCCTGGTTTGCCTGCAAAGGAAGGAAGGAGGGAGCACGAGAAACAAACAGAGAGAGATAAGCTTGAAAGTCTGCTGCTGGCCCTGGCATACAGGACATAACTCTTGGCTTTTGGGGATGGTAAGCACAGCATATGTAGATGGTGATTAGCTATGCTAAAATACAGTTCCTGGCATGCTAAAGGTCATACTTAACACATGGAAGGGACCCTCGCAAAGTCTACTCAAGGCATCACTGTCACTCTATGAAGGTGCTGGGGTAATTTATAAAGGCCCCTTCAAAGTCTGTGTGTTTTTAAAATCTACATGAAAATTGTCCATTAAAATGCACAATTTGACTTATTTTTTCCAGACATTTTCTTCGCCCAAGCTCTTCTAGAAGTAGGCAGACTCGCTTGCTGTAATTAGGAACAGGTGTTGCACGCCACCAATTTCAAAGATTAGCAGTCACACTGTTGATCAGAAAAAGAATAGGCATAGATAGCGATGCATGAGTTGAGGGGGGGGTGTCTTCAGAGAGAGGGCAGGAGCAGAGACTTGGCAACGAAATGACGAGCATTTTCCAATAATAAAAGGAACAAAGCTTTATACAGTTCATTAGCGCATGAGTAAGCCACATTCCCCTTCTATCTGAAATTGTCCCAAAGTTATTATTCAAAGTATGGTCATGTGACAAGAGCCCCGCAAATTATTTTGTGATGATATGTATTTATGTATGTGATATTTCTTGCTGCGAACCTAGTCAAAAAGTAGTAAAGAGCTGTTACAGAGTCAAAGACGAGCATAAATATGGAACTCTCTGCGAATGGTGTAGTCCCTCCATTTCCTGCTGTTATGTCTACCTAATTTTCTTGTTTGGTAAGGTGCATTACATTGGGTTGTTCCTGTGGGATTCCTTCCTTCTTTCTTTCTTCCTCTTTCCTGTCCTCTCTTCCCGTTCCTTCTTTCTACTGCTTTTTTTTTTTTTTTTCTTGCTCTCCTTCCTTCTTCCTGTTGTTCCTCTTACCTCCCCCTGCCCCTGTCCTCACCTTACGGACTGATACGTTCTACGTTCTGAACAATGTATTCCTCTTTTGGCTCAATTCATTACCCTCATTTTAGTTGCCTGTTCTCCAATTCTACTTACATTGAGCTTGTTATTGATCAAGTATTGCCCATGTTTTCACATTTCTGCTCATATTGGAATGTATCGCATCTTTGTATTTTGATTTGGATATTATTTGGATCATTTTTTCGCTCAATAAAATCTTCTTGAAATGAAAAAAAAGACGAGCATAAAGTCAATGACTAATAAGAAAGACAGCTGGTTTTAGGAATCATAAGGCATTGTGCTATATTGGTCTTTAAAGAGGTGCAGCTCAAAAACGTTCCTAATTTGGACTAGCACTGGTGCTGGCTTGGTAGATACAAGGAGGTAGTTCTAGAGATCATGGGGGGCACAGCTGGAAAAGGCCTGATGACTTGTTTTTACTTTTTAGTCTACAGACTGATGGTGTACTGACTGTGCGTGTGCCGACAACCACCAGTAAAGGTGAGGCTGACTGCAAGGTGAATGTAGGGTGCTTGTCTTGATGGCTTTGTAAATGATGCAGCTTGTTTTGAGATGGTGCAGACTGGCTAGGGTGCCAATGGAAATCAATAATGATGATAATGATGTTTCTTCAGTCGCTGCATGTTGCTTCAGCTAGTGCCGTTTACGGTGCCAGTGTGGAGTCTGAGAAGGCATAGAGCAGAGGGTTATCATCATCCATATTCAAGAGTATAAGGGCTTGAAAAGCAGTTCTGAAGTCTTTTCTGGAAGAAATAGTTTCACTTTCTTTTGAAGAGAGAGCTGGTACCAGGCCATCTGTTTCTTTGACAATATATTCCTTGAGGGTGAGGTTGGTATCCATGGTCAATCCATGAGACTTTCCATTCAGTTAAAGTTGGAGTTTACAGTTATAAAGATTTGACACAGAGCCAGGTTTGTATTGTTTCTAGTTCTGTGCAAATATGATGTCTTGGTGAACCCGACTCCCATGGATCCAACTAGACTTAAGAATTGGATACAGTATTTGTTTTCTGATGCCAGCATAATTTAACAAGCAATTTCGATATATTTACCATTAATGTAATATCCCTTTTCCTATGCCTTAATTCAGACTTAATCTGGGGTGAAAAAACTACATTTATTAGGTCTTTTTATCCATAAAACTCCACAATCAATGGTACATAAAACCATCATTCAATCAAGATAAACCTACAATCTAATCAATAATCGATATTAAAATTAATATTATAATAAAATAAATGTAATTAAGTATAAATTACCAAATACTTTTATACTAGTTACAAGCTGAACTTTGCCAGTTGCAGTATAACGATATTTCATATTCGCTAGAAAGATATTTGTAAGCTGTCTCGTATAAATCGCATATTTTAACAACAAAGGTTTTTAAAACTTTTTCCACAAAATCAAGATATAGGGCAATAAATAATAATATGACAAGTTGAACATTCTACAATTAAATTACATAAGCATACTCCACGTTTCTCCTTCACGATTATGCAAAGCTCTCAAACAGAAAACAGAGGATCACAATCTACCCATAATGTTAATATTTCTAGCAGCAACTGGTGGTCAGAAAACCTAAACAAATAATGAAACGTATTTTTACTTCATAATGAATACAATTAAAGTTATATTTACTAAGTATTCATGATCCAACTTAGAAGATATCTTAATATCCGAAGATTTGAAAACTGTCTTTGATGGTGAAGGTTTCCTTAAGTCAATGCTACCATACACTTCATATTTCGCTCTAATATTATTAATAACTTTTAGAAGAGCCTTGTCCCAGTTACTTTCACTGCCCAAAGCTTCATCCAAACAAAGGGAAAATAATTGGTTGGGCGCTTACTAGGGAACAATTAACAAATATACCTCACAGGTGAACTCCGACCTATTAAACCCGAGCCTCCAATGCCCACCCAGCCATTGCCTCTATCAAGAAATATTACCCCCATAAAGTGGCATTAGAAGTATTTTAAATTTCAGTAGTTTTCATTTTAGGAAGAAATTAATAACGCCCATATCTGCTGTTAAATTTTACTAAACGATCTAAGATTAAAAGAGCTCTGATCTTTTCTGCTTTTAGATGATCTTTCTAGTTAAATGTTCTATTTATAAACATACCCAGATGCATATAAACTTGTACTTGCTCCACTTTCACTTTATTTAAAAGCCAACAGAAATGTGTTATTTACCTACTAAAAATAGATACTTTAAAAAAAATATTTAGTCATTAAATTTGACTCAGTTGAGACCTAATCTTGCTTTAAGTAGACAGCATCTCTTATTAGGGTCAGGGACAATAATCAAATAATGCCTAATTTCCAGCACAATATTTGGAATAACAAAACGTAGGAAGGTACTTTATCTCTTCAGCTTATTTAATTATTCAATAAACGTGCAAATCGATTGATTCTTTCGTTTATACTTGCTTTCTAATATAGAATGAACTAATCC
Organism: Lissotriton vulgaris; assembly: GCF_964263255.1. Classification (NCBI taxonomy): domain Eukaryota; kingdom Metazoa; phylum Chordata; class Amphibia; order Caudata; family Salamandridae; genus Lissotriton; species Lissotriton vulgaris. The sequence goes on along the minus strand of NC_141693.1, from coordinate 820,576,121 downwards.
CAGGTAATCAAACTCCACGGAGTATTTTTCCAAAAAAAAAAGTAGATTCCGGTTCAAGTGCAAGCACCTGTTGGTGCCTATCGAGCCCAATAAAACGTAGGCCTACGAGTCGAGATAACTTTCAAATGGAGCTACATGTGTCTCCCATACAATCCGCCGGCATTCTAATATACCAACAGCTTTCAGAATTATTTCAGCAGGTGCTTCAATTGGAGTAGAAGTTGATATAAGCGGAGAAGCCTAATACAGGCAGTTTCGCACTCATAGGAGGTTTGGTGGATATGGCGGACAGGTATGATTAAGCATGGCAGTACTAAGCTGCACAGTTTGACAGAAACCATCAGTGCTGCGTTTGTGATGACAGCCTGAGCATATTGGTAGCGCTCCGGTGTACGAAAGAACTGGCAGTTTGTGGAGGTGCTGCTAATGAGGAGTCGTAAGTGTCCTGCTTTTGTTGGCCAATAAGCAATGAAAGGGGGAGTCTGCCAGTGCCCGGGCATGCATATAACCTAGTAATGCAAGTCTGTGCTAGTATTAAGTCAGGGAATGGGAGCTTCTTTTTGCTGGACTAGAAGTACCCTGCATCGTGGTTGAGTGGCAAAGCGCATGGTATGATGGGTAGCACCCAATATGTGCTGGTCGTAGGGTCATGGGGCAGACGTCAAGTAGAGCTGGTAGTGAGGATCAGGCAGAGGTCTAAATACTGATATTGAGTTGCTGTTATAATCAGCTGCGTGCTTGGGTGCACTAGCCAGGGTGCTTTGTAGGTCCAGGTTTTCGTTGGTATGGCGGTGCTGTTGTGCTTTCAAGACTTACAATGTCATCCTGTGTATAGGGATGGGAATACACTCAAGGGCTTGTGTATATATCCTGGGGATCCTTGCACTCACCCCAGCGTCAGCTGCCAGTGACCAGTTTCCGCTGCTGCTGCGGATCTCCTCCAGCGTCCAGGGACGTTCCCAGATGGCCTCGCTCCGCTCTGAGCCCCCACCGCCATTATGCTGCTCTTCGTGCCGTGGCACCGGGGCTCCAACCGGCCCATCCATCTGCAGCTCCTAGATGTGTCACGCAGCACAGCTCCAGGTACACCAAAGGCTCAACCAACAGTCACGTGAGCCACGATGAGTGCACGTGACCTGAAATTTCTACCCGGAAATTAGTCCTCATCTAGCTCGGCCAGTTGCCTGGGCGTGTCCTCGAGAACGGCCATTTTAAGGCCAGGCATTGTGCAGCGAACTAATATTGAACAAGCAGAGGTAAAGTCAATAGGTCTGGTCTCTGGGCCTAAGGACAATGGAATTTTTTCGGCATGGCATACACTTAAATTACCATTCCAAGAAGTTTGATTTGTTGAAGCAACATATTATGACCTTGGACGTCAAAACAAAATATAACGTTTGCCAAAATCAGTTTATAGATCATGGCATACCCAATTCAGATTGGACCCTCCTGATTTTGTATGCAAAAAAATGGCTTTATTTTGTCGGTCTCTCGCCTGAAATTGCTTTTGCTTCAATAGAAATCCATGGGGGAAATACAATCTCATTTTTTTTTTTAAATCTCCCCCTTTCCTCCTCTAAAATGTTGGCATGTATGAGATGGGCTCAAGTGCATGGCTGCCACGTTCTCAGTTTGTTTATGAGTGACATCTCCAGGTTTTCAGTAGGGTTATGTGTGACATTTCAATGTTTAATGTGTGACACTTTGAGTAACGTTTTTCTGTGATGCAAAGCAAAGAAGGTATGTAAGAAATTACACCATAAGGCATGCGCTTGCAAACTTGAGATTATCTGGGTTATTCAGGTCACTGTTCCCTTTTAATCTTCACTTCCCTTATCTTTAAAAATGCATTCCTCACTTAAAGTTTACAGGCTACAGGAATGGTCTGTGCCATCTTCCTGTAAAGCGATGTTAGCAAGAGAAAAGATTGATGGAAAAAAGTAAAATTCTTCAAAATGTTTAACATTTAAATATGCTTATAAAGAAACACAATTATGACATGTAAGTATGTCTATCTTCAAATGACATTCACAAACCTCAGCACAAATATCTTATTATAAAAGCTGTTTGTTTGAATATTGATTTTATAAACACAATAACTACTGGAGCAAGAGCGTTTAGCAAGTGGGGTGATCATTTCGGTGGCTGCTTGAAATTTGTGCTGTGCCAAGGCTCTCAGTTGGAGGGGTGGGAGTGAGGCGCATTCATAGCTGCCAAGTTTTCTGATTTGTGACTATTCTGTATTTTTATAGTTTATGTGTGACATTGATTGCCATATATGTGACACATTGAGTGATATTTTATGGTGAGTGTAGTCAAGCAGTTTTGTCCATTTAATGAGTGTGTGACCGTAGGACCACAATGTACACCAGGGCTTTAAGTGGGCCAGGTCTCACCGGTGCTGAGCACCGGCAGTTTTTTAAAGGAGATCTCGAAACAGGTCTCAATCGGGCTCTGTTTTGTGCACTGGCGCAGGCAGTCCGTTTTTTTTTTGTCTGGATTGCAGTGACAGCAGGCACATCGAAGTGTGCGTGCTCACACTGCTCATTTCTCACTAGCGGTTAAGTTATGGCATAACGTCATGCCAGATGAGCGTTGTAGGGGAAGGGAAATCCTAACGTCATTTCCTAACCAAGCGCATTTGCCTGGAGGCGCTTACCTCTTTGCGAGCACACCTTGACCTGCTAACGGACCTCGCTGCACCCGCTCCGCGGTTGCCGCATCGCCGTCATCTGAGAGGGGCTGGAACTTTGAACTCCACAGGGAGTGGAACAGAGCAGGAATTGGGCTGAGGGCTGCAGCAGGGCTGCAAGCGTTGCAGGGACTCCATTACCCAGGAGTCCCTGCGTGACCGAGTGACAGCTTCCGGTCCGCTCTCCCTGTTGGCCCGCCCACCGCCCACTGGAGGGCTTTTTAAACTCCTGTCTTCCCTGCATCCTTGGGACGTCATTTCCTAACCAAGCGCATTTGCCTGGAGGCTCTTACCTCTTTGCAAGCACACCTTGACCTGCTAACGGACCTCGCCGCACCCGCTCCGCGGGTGCCGCATCGCCGTCATCTGAGAGGGGCTGGACCTTTGAACTCTACAGGGAGTGGAACAGAGCAGGACTTGGGCTGAGGGCTGCAGCAGGGCTGCGAGCGTTGCAGGGACTCCATTACCCAGGAGTCCCTGCGTGACCGATTGACAGCTTCCGGTCCGCTCTCCCTGTTGGCCCGCCCACCGCCCACTGGAGGGCTTTTTAAACTCATGTCTTCCCTGCATCCTTGGGACGTCATTTCCTAACCAAGCGCATTTGCCTGGAGGCGCTTACCTCTTTGCGAGCACACCTTGACCTGCTAACGGACCTCGCCGCACCCGCTCTGCGGGTGCCTCATTGCCGTCATCTGAGAGGGGCTGGACCTTTGAACTCTACAGGGAGTGGAACAGAGCAGGACTTGGGCTGAGGGCTGCAGCAGGGCTGCGAGCGTTGCAGGCACTCCATTAACCAGGAGTCCCTGCGTGACCGAGTGACAGCTTCCGGTCCGCTCTCCCTGTTGGCCCGCCCACTGGAGGGCTTTTTAAACTCCTGTCTTCCCTGCATCCTTAGGACGTCATTTCCTAACCAAGCGCATTTGCCTGGAGGCGCTTACCTCTTTGCGAGCACACCTTGACCTGCTAACGGACCTCGCCGCACCCGCCCTGCGGGTGTCGCATCGCCCTCATCTGAGAGGGGCTGGACCTTTGAGCTCTACAGGGAGTGGAACAGAGCAGGACTTGGGCTGAGGGCTGCAGCAGGGCTGCGAGCGTTGCAGGGACTCCATTACCCAGGAGTCCCTGCGTGACCGAGTGACTGCTTCCGGTCCGCTCTCCCTGTTGGCCCGCCCACCGCCCACTGGAGGGCTTTTTAAACTCCTGTCTTCCCTGCATCCTTGGGACGTCATTTCCTAACCAAGCGCATTTGCCTGGAGGCGCTTACCTCTTTGCGAGCACACCATGACCTGCTAACGGACCTCGCCGCACCCGCTCTGCGGGTGCCGCATTGCCGTCATCTGAGAGGGGCTGGACCTTTGAACTCTACAGGGAGTGGAACAGAGCAGGACTTGGGCTGAGGGCTGCAGCAGGGCTGCGAGCGTTGCAGGGACTCCATTACCCAGGAGTCCCTGCGTGACCGATTGACAGCTTCCGGTCCGCTCTCCCTGTTGGCCCGCCCACCGCCCACTGGAGGGCTTTTTAAACTCATGTCTTCCCTGCATCCTTGGGACGTCATTTCCTAACCAAGCGCATTTGCCTGGAGGCGCTTACCTCTTTGCGAGCACACCTTGACCTGCTAACGGACCTCGCCGCACCCGCTCTGCGGGTGCCTCATTGCCGTCATCTGAGAGGGGCTGGACCTTTGAACTCTACAGGGAGTGGAACAGAGCAGGACTTGGGCTGAGGGCTGCAGCAGGGCTGCGAGCGTTGCAGGCACTCCATTAACCAGGAGTCCCTGCGTGACCGAGTGACAGCTTCCGGTCCGCTCTCCCTGTTGGCCCGCCCACTGGAGGGCTTTTTAAACTCCTGTCTTCCCTGCATCCTTAGGACGTCATTTCCTAACCAAGCGCATTTGCCTGGAGGCGCTTACCTCTTTGCGAGCACACCTTGACCTGCTAACGGACCTCGCCGCACCCGCCCTGCGGGTGCCGCATCGCCCTCATCTGAGAGGGGCTGGACCTTTGAGCTCTACAGGGAGTGGAACAGAGCAGGACTTGGGCTGAGGGCTGCAGCAGGGCTGCGAGCGTTGCAGGGACTCCATTACCCAGGAGTCCCTGCGTGACCGAGTGACTGCTTCCGGTCCGCTCTCCCTGTTGGCCCGCCCACCGCCCACTGGAGGGCTTTTTAAACTCCTGTCTTCCCTGCATCCTTGGGACGTCATTTCCTAACCAAGCGCATTTGCCTGGAGGCGCTTACCTCTTTGCGAGCACACCATGACCTGCTAACGGACCTCGCCGCACCCGCTCTGCGGGTGCCGCATTGCCGTCATCTGAGAGGGGCTGGACCTTTGAACTCTACAGGGAGTGGAACAGAGCAGGACTTGGGCTGAGGGCTGCAGCAGGGCTGCGAGCGTTGCAGGGACTCCATTACCCAGGAGTCCCTGCGTGACCGAGTGACAGCTTCCGGTCCGCTCTCCCTGTTGGCCCGCCCACCGCCCATAACGCTCACTACATTTAGGAACGGTCCTCCCGCAGCGCGGGACGCAGCTCGGGCGAAGAGCGGGCTAAGAGCGGGCCGTTTGAGGCTTGTTGCTGCCATACTCCATTCCCGCTATTTTGTTTATCCCTTGTATCCATTATGTGCACACGGGGTAGTCGTAGCAAAAATGCTAAGGGGGTGAATAAGTCCAATGGGACCCTAGACGATTTCCTCACCAAGACAAATTTGGCCATTGATGTGGAAATCAGTAAAATGCAACACAGGGTATCCTTGGAATTAGAAGCAGCACGAAGGCTTTCCCTGAACTTAGCATCCTCTAAAAAAATCATCCTTAGGGAAAATTGCCTCTGTCTTAACCCCGGAGCGTACATTTGGCCCTCGATCATTGTTAACACAGGCGGATATCCATCATGCCCCAATTACACTTTTACCAGAGCCTCTACTTATTCCATCACCGTCACCTCTGAAGCCCACTGGGGAGTCTGCGCCATATGTCCCTGGGGCAGGTATAGGCTTTTCTAGCAAACCTGAGCTGCCCAAACTAGCAGCAAGCGCCAAAAAAGTTGCCACCCACAAAAGGAATGTCTTGCCAGATCCGCCTATGCACGCAAAAAGGCCAAAATTGCGAGGTCCCAATTTTTTAATAGTAGACGACCGTTGGTTACACATGGGGTTGATAAAGAGGCCTCAAAAGCTAATACTTGTCCACTGGGAGAGGAAAATGACTCTGGTTCACCCAGCTCTGTGTTAGATCTAACAATGGGGGCCTCTCCTGTTAAGATTGATGAGAGGCCAACTGAGGGTAGGTTGAGTGAGCCAGGGAAGGATAGGGGGGGTGATGAAGAATTTCTTAAAATCGTGTGGGGTACTCTAAAACAGCTTCTAACTCCCCTGGAACTAAGACTTTCTCGTATCGAAAACAGCTTATTAGAAATGGACAAGACCATAGTTACCTTGGCTAGCCTTAGTCTAAAACAAATGGAAGCAAAGTTTTCCCAGGGTGTTGATTGTACCTCTCAGGCTCCGGTGTTAGAACCTCCGGCCTTGCCCCCCCCAAAACCTAAACCCATACCTAAACCCCGTACAAAAGTTTGTAACCCCACTGCTACTATCCCAAGAACTACAGCCCCATCCACCCGTCCCCCCCAAAGTATGGCACCATCTAAACCGAGGCCACAAGCTGTTCCACACCAGCCTAAACAGCCAGCAACCATGGGTACATTTCCACAGCAACCCACCCGCCCGAATTTTCGTGGGGGTTTTATTGATTTGCCACAAGAAGCTGGGCCCTATGTTATCGTGTTAGCCGGCGTCCCTGCCCCTGAACCATTGGTCGCTAAAAAACAAGGTCATTTACTGGCTCAACATAAATAGACAGCTTCCTAACCATCTAAGAAGCAGGGTACTAATGGTACGTAGAGTACCTTGGGTAGGCCCCACACGTAAGTCTATTGCTGGTGATTGCATAGTAGTGTCCTTTGCGGATCCCCACACAGCTCAGCATATTTGTTCATGGGTCTCACGAGAAGACGATTCATCCATTGTCGTCAGACCCCTTACATTTTTCTACCCTCCACGGCAGAAAGTTGAGATAGAGGGGACCTGGTCAACAGTCCAAAACATTAGACGGAAAGGACAAAGGGATGGCTGGCAAAGTCAAAACAACTGGTGGGAAGGGGCACCTACTTCGAATATGTTTGGTTGTTTGGATGAGGTTGATTGACTTGGGGGGATTGACGCCTCAATGTACTCCACAGAACCTAATCCCCTCCAGGTGACTGCTCCCCCAACCCCCTCCAGTAGCTCGTATGGATTGTCCAACCTTCCCCAAAGGCCCTAGCCTAGTCCCTGGTCATGTTACCATTCCCACTGAGATCAGGGCAAGTGACTTGGGCTTATCGCAGACTACCCCATCTAGTAGCCCAGTAGGAACAATCAGGGTGGCTTCCAGGAATATAGCAGGGCTAAGGGGTCGCCTGGATAACGACGATTGGGTCGATTTTATCGACACGTATGATATCGTCGTTTTTCAGGAAACCTGGGCAACTGTCCCTCTATTTAGAGTAGGCTACCTGAACTATTACAAATCCGCCATACAGGGCCCTAGGGGTAGGGCCTCTGGAGGACTCGCGGTGTGGATTAGAAACACCCTGGGATTCCGAGCTAAGGAAATCTTGGTAGAGAATGCCGACCTCCTATGTATCAGCCTTAGCAAGGATAACAGCAAGGACATTCTCCTAATTAATGTTTACACCCGAGGCTGCCAGGGTGGTAGTAAGCAACCGGTCCTGAACGATCTAGATAGTCTTCTGAAGAAGCACAGTGGTGATCATTTTGTCCTAGTAGCAGGTGACCTGAACTGCTCTTATGAACCCATCCTTAGTCTGGCTGAAGATGTGGGAATCGATGAAGATATTGCCTGGAATATCCCCCCCGCTAACCATAAGCAAGGGTGTCAGGGGCACAGAGGCGGCCCTCCACTGGCTGGGATTTTGCCTAGAGTGGGGGCTTCGGGCAGTGAATGGCCGCACTCCGTCCGATAATCTCGGGAAACCAACTTTTGATAATGGGACCAGCGTAAGTCGTATTGACTAGATATTGGTCAATGTAGAATTTTGGTCACACGTAATAGATATGGTGGTAGAGACCAGGCCAGAGAGTGACCATAACCCCCTCTCTTTGGGTCTTAGGGTTCCCGGACTGGGTGACTGTCAATTGGAAACAACTTGCCTAACGTCCGACATAGTATTGTGTGACAACAGAAGATGAGTCAAATGGTCCAGGGTCATAGCTGACCCAGAGCTCATTCGTGAAATAGAGGAGTTGGTCTTAGATATAAGGGGTAGGATGACAGCTTTATCCCCATCTGGCGGGGCCGATTCCTCAATTATTAATCTCCATGAGAAGTGTTTTACGGATCTTAAAAGTCTCCTCACTAAGCCATCAAAAAATAAGACAGTTAAAGCACACAAAAGATGGTATAACAAGAGTTGCAGGGAAGCCCACAGTAAATTAATAGCAGCTGTTAAATCTAGGATCTCTCATGACATCAGGAAAGCTAGGCAGTCCTATAAACAGGTCCTTTGGACAGCCAAGAGGGATTGGGATGATTCCTACTGGTCAGATCTTATAGCGTGCGAGTCATCTAATCAAGTGAAATTTTGGGAGACTGTTAGGTGTGGTAGGGATCCTGATTCCCAAACACCGGTTAACCACGTTTCTGCTCTGGACTGGGTGGAATTTTTTTCAGCCCAATTTAAAGATACAAGTGCCGAGCGAGAACTGGTAACCGAGCCCGCAGGGGGGGCACCATCCATAAACCCTGGGGACCAACTCATTTTCTCCGCCTCAGATACGGTGCACGCCCTAGGTTCTGTCCAGTCAGGTAAAGCCCCGGGTTTAGATGCTATTCCAGCGGAACTTTTTAAACTAAACCTTGATTTATGGGTCCCATATATCACTCTATTGGCAAATACTATCGCAGCAGGGGCAAGGATTCCTCAATCCTGGAAAGGGGCTGAGATACTGCCAATATATAAAAAAGGGGATCGATCACTGCCAAACAACTATCGCCCCATAAGCTTGATCGATTCACTCCAAAAAATAGTATCAAGAATGGCCCTAGCAAGAATCCAGGGGTGGATTGAACAGAACAACATACTTTCCCCTATGCAGGCAGGGTTTAGATCAGGCACCAGCACCATAGACCAGGTGTTCCGACTCAGCATGCTCTATTGGAAGGTGGTCTTTTTGGGTGGAGGGGTTATCTATGCTGCATTCGTAGACCTTAAGTCGGCTTTCGACTTAGTTCCAAGGGTGAAACTATGGGAAGCTCTTAGACATATGGGCTTTCCTGCAGAACTCCTGGAATTAGTCATGCGTTTGCATGAGGATAATTTCACCCGAGTAAGGTGGGGGAAGCAGGGTCAGGTGACCAACAGTTTCACAGTCCAACGAGGGGTGCGCCAGGGCTGCGTGTTGGCTCCCACCCTGTTTCTCCTCTTTATAAACCAGGTAGTCCAATTCTTTAACAAAACACAGACTGATGCACCATCCCTGGGCGGATCAAAATATCCGATGCTAATTTTTGCCGACGACACCCTGCTCCTTTCTAAAACCCGCACCGGGTTACAGTCAGCCCTGAACAGGTTTGCAGAGTTCTGTAAGAGAACCCCAGTTAAAAGTTCAGTTAGTTTGAACGGTGTCTCAATTGAACAGGTCAAGGTCATGACGTATCTGGGTGTGACCCTCGATTACCAACTTAGCTGGAATCCCCAGTTGGAGGCATTAAATCTCAAAATTGTCCGTCTCATGGGTTGTCTATTGCATGAACAGAAAAAATCCTTGACTAAACGTATCACTCCAGCATTAAAAATCTATGAAGCCAAGGTCAATGCAGCAACCCTGTACGGAGCTGATATATGGGGTTACAAGGATTTGTCAGTTTTGGCCACAGCTCAGAATAGGTTCCTACGGAACTTGGTAGGGCTTCCACAATCCTCACCCATCAAACCTTTGCTATTAGATCTAGGTTGCAGACCATTAGATGAGATGGCACAGTTTCGATTAGTGGCACTCTGGCGTCGGCTTTGGATGACTCCAGAGCTCAGCCTCTTCGCCCGTGAATTGGATGAGGTTAAATCATTGTGGGGTGCTCACAGCATCCCCTGGCTCAGGGAAGTCAAACACATACTGTACACAATGGGCCTCCCCGAGCTGTGGATAAACCCCGGGCGATCCAGTTTCCCTCCAAAACAAGATTTCAAGGATCTTTTTTGGGCCTCGAAAAAATGTATTCTGGTCACCCATTCTTCAGATAATAACCTAACGGGGTTTTTCTTAACACACAAGGTGACTCCTTCCCTTGAGCCCTACTGGGACTTGATATGTAAAACCCTGGATCGTAAACTGTACCACCAGTTTCGTGTAGGTTCATTACCCATTAACTCTTTTACTACAAAGTGGGCGAAGAATGTAAGCAACAAATGTTTCTGGTGTCCCGACCAGGTAGAAAGCATTGGCCATATGTTTTTTGCCTGCCCAGCATACCGAGCCCCTCGACTCAAATGGTTGAAACCTTTATGTAGAATTTTGGATTGTGGGAGATACCTTGAAGCCCTACAGAAATTTCGTAACATCAGATCTGAGATTTCTGTGATTTGTGTGGCTAAATTTCTGGGTTGGGTCTGGCTGATCCGTACCAAGAAATTGAACACTTTTTAAAATTAATTGCCATGATATGAATTACTTGTCGTATGCTTGCAACTCTTTTTTAGATATCTGGGGACATGTCTGCAGCAGTTTTTATATATATATATTTATGTATTGTATGTTGTCTTTTATGAATTTTACTTCGAAATAAAGACATAATGAATTGAAAATTGAAATCCTTTAAAGAGAGTCATTGTCTCTCTGGATTTCCCTTCTCTTTTTGAAACGCAGGAGCAGAAACATTGTCATGGTGTCACCAGGGCTTCAAGTGTAAGCTTTTTCAATATTAATTACAAGCCATAGGTGCTGCTTATTTATCTTATGCAACTAACAACCATTGACAAAGCCCATAGTCCTGACTTGTAGGTATGATGTTACTTGATGTATCAAATTTCTGGATGCAATGACAGGAACAGCAAAATACAAGTCGTGCAGCACACTACTCTAAGCACAGATTTTTAGCTACGTGTTTTTAAGCCACACCCTTAATTACATTGACCATGCCCCTGTGAGAGACCCCCCTCCCCCAGTTTTTTCATCCCACTTAAAGCCCTGCTGTACACACACTAAACATAAGCACCGGTCAGCTAAGTTGTGTAGATATGCCTATAATGGCATTTGCGGTCGTTACTTAACGGGACTGGTGAGGCGGGGGAGGTGGGTTGGGGAGGTGTGGGGGTTTAAATAAAAAGAAATTTGTCACTTACCTGCTTATCTGCACGCCGGCTGGTCACTTCTTCTCCGTCCTGATCGGCTCTTCTGTGGAGTCCAGGAGCAGGAAGGAACCAGGAAGCACCCAGGCTCTGCCAGCAAATCACAATGCTACCTTACAGCAGCGTTGTGACTGATGCTGAGCGCCGTGGTTCAGTTCTCAGAGAGGGAATGGGGGTCTGGGCATGTTCTCCACCCAGGCTGCAATGCAGCCTGGGTGGAGAACATGCAATGTGTGCATGAATCTTTGGAAGGCCTGAGTTGGCTGGCCAAACATTCTTGCGCACTTAAGAGAGATCCACTACTGTTGTGCAGGCCCATCCTTAATCAGGTGAGACTCAGATGAAAAAATAAAATGATAATAAAGTTTGTTATTATCCTTTTATTTTTCCTTTTGCCAACTGCTCACAGTGTAGTGGGGCGATGCTCCCCCGCCTTAATGGAGGAACCACCCCTATTTGATGGGACAAAATGTATTGACTGTAGCATGGGCTTGTTAGACCTGTACAGCCCTAGGGTGGTCTTACCCCGTTTTTTCACCCTTTCGCCTCATTTTTACCACCATCTTTTTGTGGGACCTAGGTCTCTGGGCGCCTTACCACTGCCAAACAGTGCTGAGGTGCAGGTGCTTTCTCCCAATAACATGGCTCCACAGGCCCATGCTACTACAGAGTGGCCATTGAATACACGCACTAGTAGTTAGGAGCAGGCTGGGACATCCTGATACTGTATCTCTGCCGTCCTGCCTTTTTGTCCCATAGACCAACATGTGGAAGCTCCTGGAACCTTCCAGCCCTGGGAGGGGTTATGCTTTGCCGCCTTTACAGGAGGGTCACCTGACCTAGGGGTATAAGAGGAAAGGAGGGAAACTGAACTAGTCAGTTGGGGCACTACTGGACCTGGGGAACCTCTGCCAGAGTGTAGGCGGTTGGGCCTAGTGGAGGAACCTACACTACTGGGACTGACTGAGCTTAGGCCTTGTTGTACCCAAGTTAGATGGGGACTCTGCCAGCCTGCTGATCTTGCCCAGTGAGGGGGAAATCCAGGGGACCAACTCCAGTGTGCTGCAGGGAACCATCCTATCTCTGATGCCTGCCAACTCAACACCCTTCTTCCCCCCCAAAAAAACCTGCAACTGAGACCTGCTGCGTAATCTTCCCCCAAGATAAGCACTAGACTGAAGAAGTGGACTGGCTGCTGTGAGTACTGCTGGGGGATCAACCAGGTGATCAGCGCTGTGCCAACTAAGCGCTGTATTGAGAGAGCTGTGCCCCCCCAGCGCTGTGCTCCTGAAGCGCTGCACAGCCTCCAAGCGCTATTTTGCCCACGACTTTAAAGAACTGCTGCTGCAAGAACTGTGGCCCGTGCGCTGTGCTACTTAAGCGTGGTGTTATTCAAGCGCTATATCGCAAGATCACCCCCGCAGCTCAGGATTTGGTTGCACTGCTGCTGGGCCACTGCCTGCTCTTATTTGCTAAGCGCTGGGGTAGCGCGTTATTACTGACCCCAGCATCTGCCCTCTAGCACTGCGCCAGGAAGCGCGCTATCTGCCAATCACCGCCGCAGCCTGGTACCTGTGTCCTAGCGCTGTGGCCTTAAAACGCTCATCTGCCGAGGATCAGCGCTGCAGTCCGGGACTGTGAGATCCAAGACGCGGACTGCGTCTCCAGCGTGTGGGTGCCTTGGTTGGATTCTGCTGCAGAGTGCGCCTTGGGCCCAAGAATCACCGCCGCAGCCCTGGCGCCTGCTGACACGAAACCACCTGCTGCCTTGTTCACAGCTGCGGCCCCCGAAGCCTGGGAGGGCCGCCGCGGTATTGCAAAAGGCCGCGCTAGGCCTGTGAGGGCGGGGAGGGCGTCATCAAGTGGCTGGGACGCCGGCCACGTCATCAGCCACGCCCCCTGCCAGACGTGCCCTTATTGGCTCTTGGCGCACGCCCCCTCTTGCCGCGTCCTCATTGGTCCCCGGGCTGGAGGAAGCATCTGGAGGCCCATGACCGACTCTGAACACCGGCAAGGGGGCTCCCAGTACAGCAAGAGCCCCCAATCTGCCCCAGACCAGGACTGAGCAGTGAGGGCTTCGCCAAGGCTAAAAACAAAGGTAACACCTGTGAGAAGTTGGCCTGATATGTGATGTCCACTATTCTAGTGGGCACCCTGTATCAGTCTAAACAATCCTTATGGTGATGGTTGTAAAGTCAGCCTTATAGACCAGCTATCCCAGTGGTAGCATGGACAAAGCAGTCTTAGGCTAAACTCAAGAGGGCATGTGAAGCCAGCTGTTTTACCATATGTAACCCCTTTAATACCAAATGAAAGGACACCACACAGGTTATATATAAAATATATATGTATTTATTGCTAACACAACCCCTCTGAACTCTTTATAAGGTCAGAGGCACACGCACATAACAAGGTACTTAATTATCACACAATAAGTTGCACAATATACAGTAGCATCCTAGGGACACGTCAAACCATATACTAAAATAGTGGTATAAGAACCAAGTCACGAACAAAGGATAGGCCTAGGGCCTAGGGAATCGCTGGGGCTACACTGTACTACCAAAGCATAGGAAGTAGGAGGCCCACGGGAGACGTGTGCAGTGTCTTTACACACACGCGAGTTACCATAGAGTTAGAATGGGAACGAAAGAAATGGAAACTAGTTATTTTAGGTCACTTCCGGATGGACTAGGAGAAAGCTACTGAAAACTGGGACACTAGGATAGTTAATACCCACAGGAGCACCGGAGTACTCGCGTTTCCTCACCCACAGGAAGCAGGTGCATAGGTGCCAAAGTGTGTCGGGTTTCGTCGCTGAATCCTATGGAGCCTTGAAGAAAGATGCTGCAGGCGACCAGGATAGAAGTGTCCGGTTGGATCCAAGGGTGGATCGAGGATGAAGAGTACCTGAAAGCAGAGGGGACAGAATCTGGGTCACTAGCCAGTGACCAGGAAGGAACCAGGAAGGAACCAGGCGATGTCGCAAAGCAATCAGGTGATGTCGTGAAGTTTGTCTCTGCAGCCACGTGGACCAGGAGGTGCCGATGAGGACCAGGAGCTGGGCACGCACTGTCTCACAAAGGATCTCGCTGTCGGCGGTGTTGGCTTCCGGATTGGAGTCAACAAGCCTTGGCTAAGGCAACCCACTCAGGAATCGAAGATGGCTTCTTGATCAGACCAGCAAGGTCGGATGGGCTTCTCCTTTTCAGGGGAGCAAGGGCCAGCCTGGAGCAACCAGGCCAGCAGTGTAAATTTGTAGGTCGTTGTCACAGAGACCACTAGCCAACGGGCAAGTGACCGGACAGACGCGCTAAGCAGGAAAATGCAAAAGGGCCCCACGCGGCACTCGTGGAGTGTGGAGGGTTGGTCTTTGGTGCAGATAATGCTCGGGGCTGGGGATTCTAAGTCCCCAATGCACAACTTCGAGATTGCCTCAGAAGTTGCACGGAAAGCAAGTCGCTGGCTTTCCAAGATGGCCGGTCTCACATCTCGCGTCGCCTCCACGGGTCTCAGATTTGCTGTTGCTGTGGATCGGGCTGAAGGAAGTCTGGAAGTCCGGGTCTTGTCCGGCTCTGTGTTCGGGCTCCGGCGGGAGCGACGACAAAGCAAACCGTTGATCGCTTGATGGTGCCTGCTTGTGCAGGGTGGTCACTCCTTGACCACAAGGGAGATTCTTCAGTCTTCTAACTTCAAGTAGAACGTCGAAGGTCCAGAGTTTAGTTTCAAGTTTCAGTCAGGATAAATCTAAAGTCTCTAGACTCAGCTCCTACCTATATACTAATCTAAAGGGCTGGATTACGTTCTAGGTCCCTCCTATGGGTGGGACCAGGGAAGGGGGTAGTTACACCCCTTTCCCTTTGTCCAGTTTCGCACCAGAGCTGGGGCTAGAGTGCCCCAGCAACTGGTTTGAACCGGGCTATGCATGGGACACCTTGTGTGCCCCAGACAGTGTCTAATTTCATTCAGCCCTCCCTGCCCCAATACACTATGGCCTGTCTGGGGTGGTGCTAGCACCTCCCAAGACAGGAAACCTATTGTCAAAGCCTCACTCGCTGGAAGGACTCCCAGCAGCAGGAGGTCAGACTTGTGTCTGTGGCAGCAGCATCCATTTTGTGATGCTGAGGCTCTGGTTAACTTTCACCGGGTTTAGTGGGAACAAAATGTCTTCTCCCTCTAGAAGGGTGGAAGGCTACCCCCGTCGCCAGAACTGGCGAGAAGGCAGGATTATAATGCACTTAAGAGTATATGGTATGGCTATATCATAGAACAGCTATAAGGACATGGTTCCGATAGCTGCAGACAGGCTCAGCTCATGCTAGAGCCTCATCTCACATAAAACCAAGCACTCTGCCTCCAGGATTGTTAAGGCCTGCCATAGGAGTGACTTATAGGTATATATATGTCTATATGTAAAGGTAGGTATAGGGATACTACACCTAAGCAAGGGGTGATTACACAACCTTGCCCCAGCTGAGTGATCAGCCAGTTGTGTCAATGTGAGTGGCCAGCCAGGGGATACATGCTGCAGCCCCTTGTAGGCCTTGGATGCACCTATGCCCTGGGTACCTATAGTACACTGTACAGCGGCTCATAAGGTGACCCAATGTCCAATTGGTAATGTACCTAAAGTACATGGTATTTAATTTTAGAGATAGCACAGCTGGACTGTGGGTCTGATTAGCAGGCCCACAGCCATATTAAGTCGAAAACCAGTGAAGCAAAAAGCAAAAAAGTGGGGTGACCATAGGAAAGCAGACCCTACTCTCCTACACCACCCTCCGGGGGAGGCCGAAGGTATCAGGGGATAGCAGGGCTGCCGAGGAGCCTCCCAACATCGGAGTGACCGCCCCTCCCCTCGGGAGACTGCAACTGGGCCCTAAAGGCCCAGATTAACTCTCTCTTGGACCTGCTGGCCCCGTGGCCTAAAGTAAGCACAGAACTGCCCGGATGGGTGTTAAACTGGGCCTGGCGGGTGTGTAGGGTTGACCAGGGGAGCTCACGTTACATCGGAAGGGTACCCTGAATTAACCCTGGCACAGGGACTGTTTGTTGTGTCTGTTACCCTGATGTCTTCCATGCCTGAGAAGTGGTACTGATGCTGAATTTATGCCTACAAAGGTCCCTACTGTTACCTTGATGTCAACTGTTGTGGTACCATGTTCTTGATCCCATAAGTGTTGCCTCTTAGCAGGAGTGTAGAGGGGAACGTTACCGATACCCCTGTTTGCATAGGAAATGTTGCCTAGAATGCCCTGAACAGCAGAGTGTTATTTTCCTCTAATTAATGTCTGAAAGATGTTGACCCCATTTGCTTGATATAAGAAGAGTTACTTACCTGCCCTAAAGAGTCTAGATAAAGAGTCTTGAATTGAACAGCAACCTGGCGTGGTGTCATTTTATTGTGTGTGCATTCTTGGATCAATGTGAGTGTGTGCTGTACCACTGCTTTACACATTGCCTTCGGGTGCCTTCCTGCCTCGCGCCAAGCTACCGTGTCGGAGTTGGTGACCCTAGTTCTAACATTGGTGTCAGCGGCGGGATAAGGACCTGTGGTTGTGCAGCACCCTCCAGTGATTCAGTGTGCGCCGCAATTGGACACCTATTGTAATGCAAGCCTAACAATTTGCCCTTCACTGTCTGATCGATTGTATAGGCTCCTGTGTTAGCCCTGTTGCCTACGTCCTTTTTTTAATTATTATTTATTCAGCTTGAAATAGACATCACCATATACACAAACAAACAAACACGATATTTCTTAACAAAGATAATAAGAACAAAAGAAATTATCCCAACAAAGAAGAGGGGGAAAAGGAGAAAAGAAAAAAAAAACAGCATAATCAAAATCAAAGCATTGCAGAAGGAAGAAAAGCAAAACATAAGATACAGTTGGGCCCAGCACACATTTAACCAGTCTCGGAGCCAGTTGACCAATGGAGCCTAAATCTTCGGGCTCAGCTCCCGCCGCCTTCTTCCCCTCCTCTGAAAGAGGGCAGATTCTAAATTATAATGTGCCAAAATCCTCGCTCTAGTAACACAAGAGGAGTACAAAGTTCCCCGGGAGTAGTGAAAAGGAAGAGTGAGTGTACTAGAAAACGAGAGAAGGGGGGAATTCCCTTGTTGGAACTAAAACCCTCACACACCCAGTAAACTAGGTGTCATGCTTCATCATATGGGTTTTGCTCCTCGTCAGACTGGCGCTGCAATGTCTGACGGGCTCCCGAAACCGGGGCTCTTTATCGGAGATCTTTTGTTCCAGCCATATGGTGCATGCGTGTGAGAGGGTGGGGGGAGTGTAGACGTGAAGTGAAAGTGAATTAAAAAAGGTAAGTAAGTCCACAATGTATTTTATTAGCGTGGCTGACTTCCTTGTTTAAAAGGGTGGGAGAGGAGATATATGCTTCAAAAAAGTTAAAGCAAAATATCTACAACCCTCAGGTCAGGTTAATGGCAATTCTTCAGGACCTCAGTGTTCAGTACTACACAAACAAAGAATTGAAAAATTACACAATGTGGTATACAACCTTATTTTGTAGGTTTATAGATGGGCAGGACAATAGGTCCTGCTGAGGTAGTGCGATCCCAGGGATTTCCCTAAGGTGCCCCGCAGACTGCTCCCGTGGGACCGGCAGAATAGGTATGGTACCTACGGCGGCGCGCGGTACAGGCCGTCGGAACCTACCCCCACGTGCAGCGCCCAGACAGGACGCAGAGCAGCTCTCCAATTTATAAATGTAGGGGCATCCTGACTAATCCATTCTGATGTTATGCAAAGCCGCACTAATGACATGGCAATAAACAGAAGAGCAGATGCATGTCTTGTTCTATGGCAAAAACCATCACTGTCACAGACAAATATAACTAGCTCTGGAGATAATACAGCCGAAATATTAAAACTAGAGTTGATAAACAGTTCTACATCATGCAAAAATAAAGCAAGTTTGGGGCAAGAAAAGAACATATGTACATCATTGGCAGCCGCCAGGCCACATCTCGGACAACAGTTGCCGCCTCTACTTCCCCATTTAGCAATTTTGGCCGGAGTGTAGTAAAGACCAAATAATCCCATGTAACATTGGGATCGTAAGCTACCTGATATTAACACGTTACTTGATAATTCTAGAGCCTGAGAGATATCCAACCCGGTCTTACCCAGATTTATCTCCCACTTAGCATTCTGGGAGAAGAGGTCATCAGGAAGACCAGAAAGCAAATGCTGATAAATTGCCCCTATTTTTGATCGCTTCGAAATCAATTCCATTAACGTATTCCTATTGAACAAAGTTGTAGCTTGGACCTTCGATTTTTCTATATAACTTCGAATCTGCAAATATTTAAAAAACTCATGTGAGTTAAGAGAATATAAAAGAAGCCATTGTTCATTCGGACCCTAAGTCACCCAGGGTCTTTACTCACTGCGCCATCCACCTAAATGTAATCTGATCTTGGAAGACAGAAGGGAAAAGTCTGGCAGCCGTGAAGGGCATATAATAGTTAATATCTGAAATCGACCATTTACGCGGATCTTGCACCAGACTGAGAACATTGCTAAGGTAACCTTGAACTTGGTCTTCTTGTAATTACTAGATTCAAGAACCTGCAGCAATATCCCCTTAGCATTCTGCCCAAGTCCTATCTCAAAAATAGATGGCCTGCAACATATTGGCAGCACCGCTCTGTCCCCAAAAAAAGGTAAGGCAAAGTGATGAAGAAGAGCTGACCAGTAGTAGAGCACCAGATTCGGCACGGACAAGCCCCCCCACTCATACGGGAGGTGCATCCACTTGCCCGCTCTTCGTGGTTGGTGATATCCCCAG
Organism: Lissotriton vulgaris; assembly: GCF_964263255.1. Lineage (NCBI taxonomy): Eukaryota > Metazoa > Chordata > Amphibia > Caudata > Salamandridae > Lissotriton > Lissotriton vulgaris. The sequence goes on along the minus strand of NC_141693.1, from coordinate 820,557,210 downwards.
AGAAACCTATTGCAGCACCTTTCCGCCCTAGCAAGACTTTATTGAGAAAATTCTAACGGGATAGTTCTAAACAGATATAAGAACTTTGGCAAGACCAGCATTTTAAGGACATTCCCCCTGCCGTACAAGGACAGATGCAGATTATCTAGTCTTACCAAAGTAGAGTTGACAGAGTCAATAATGGGCTGGATGTTCAGATCTGCAATGTTATTGACTGCAGCAGTAATTTCAACCCCAAGGTATACCGCACTTGACACAACTGGCGCTTCAGAAGGACCCATGGCTGTTGATTGGATAACCTACATCTTGGTAATGTTAGGTTTATTGCCAGAGAGCTGGCCATATTGTTTTGCTAGGTATTCAATAGCTGGAAAAGCTGAGGCTGCATTGCTAGTCAAGACTATGATGTCTTCGGCATGCACCAACTGCTTATACTCTGATGTATTGACCCTAACTGGAAGTTTGTCCCTAAAAGAAAAAAAGGGTCAATATATAGAGCAAACAGCAGGGGGGAGCAGGGGCAGCCATGCCTTGTGCCCCTACCAATGCTGAAAGGTCTAGATAATAGACCTGAAACCAAAAGGGTTGCCTCTGGGGCAATATAGAGTGATTGAACTGCTTTGGAAAACTCAGAACTAAACCCCTTCCACTGAAGGACTGCCCATAAAAACCCCCTGGTGACCCTGTTGAATGCCTTTTTGGCGTCCAACAGGATTGCTCCGAGGGGAGATTTTGTAACTTGGGCCCAGTCCAAGAGCGCGATTACACGGCGAACATGATCAGCCGTGTCCCGCCCTGGGATGAAGCCATGCTGTTGCAATGAGACTAAAGGAGAAATCACCGAGGCCAGTCTGGTTGCTAAGATTTTGGAGTAGATCTTACTGTCTGTGTTAATTAAAGATATTGGACGGAATGATGAAGGGTCCAGCTCCGGTTTGCATTTCTTTTTAATGAGAATAATTGTAGTTTGGCGCCATGAGTCCGGTATATAGCCACATTGGGCCTCACGTAGTACTTTTAAAAATTCATGCCTAATCTCTGATCGGAACCGACTATAAAATTCCAAAGGAATAAGGTCAGGGCCGGCCGCTTTGCTGTTAGCCAATGAGTTAATCGCCAGTTAACCTCTTCCCATTCTATAGGGGCAAAAAGAGCTTCATTCTGCACCCCAGTAACATGGGAAGTGTTAAGACCCTGAAGAAAGGCCCCAACTTCGAAATCAAAATCCGGATCCCTGGCTTCCTCTGTATACAGAGAACTATAAACTGACGAAAAACCTCCATGACCCCTTCCGATGTGTCCTGGATAAAGTCTTGAGAGTCTTGGATTTTAGTGATAGAATTAGCCAGCCCTCTCTGCTGGAGTCGCTTGGCCAAGACCCTACCTGATCTCTCCCCAAATTCAAACATCGTGGAGCAGAACTGCAGATATTTTGTGGCAAGATCCTGGCCAAAAAAACTCCAACAAAGAGACCCTAACCTTAGCAACCTGTGCCTGACTGTGAGAAATATTACGCCCCTCCTTAATTGCACTTAGTAGTTGAACCTCTGCAACTGCCAATTCCTCAATCCGCCTGTTGATTTGATCGCGAATAGATTGCTGCCGAAAGGATGAGAAACTCTTCGTTTCACCCCGAACCGCCGCCTTTAGTGTGTCCCAAATAATGGAGCAGGGAGCAGTGTCTCTATTAAAGCCCAAGAATTCTAAAATCCAATTACTCATATGATCAATATATGCTTGCTGTAATAGCAACTTCCTCTCGAATGTCCAAGCCCTAGGCGGTTGTGTAGTGTGTACCAAAAGGCAGTCTATAATCAGTGGATTGTGATCTGACAAAATCCTAGGCGGGACTGAAATGAGAGTGCCATCAACCAATTGCTCTGACATAAAACAATCTAGACGGACCATTTTGTCGTGAGGAGCAGAAAAATATGTATAGCCATCAATATATTTTTTATGGTGAAACCAAAGATCCGTCAAGCAATGTTCTTGGACCAGTGCTTGGAGTGCCCTAAAAACTCAAAGTTTCTTACCAACATAATTCTCGCCCCCAGCTAAATTAAAATTAGCAGGCAAGTTAATATTAAGGTCCCCGCAAAAATAGATAGGGCGGGGCCAGAGGGCCAGCTCTACATTTGGATGATGCAGAGCTGCAGGATCGTCCAAATTTGAGGCATATACAGAACAGAATGTTAAGGATCTGCCATTAATTAACAACTCAGAGATTACCCATCTCCGCTACTACCTTGGATGGTTTTCCTACACGAGCCTGCGCCACGTCTCAATACAATTGCAACCCCTCTGATCATGGAGGTCTGGCGAGAGCACCCAACCAGATCAAATCCAGGAATTTTCAAACAATTGCGATTGCCCCAGGGAACATGAGTTTCCTGCAAACACAATCCATCCAAATGAAAAGCCTGAACAACCCTGAAAAACAATGCCCTTTTCTTGCCATTGTTCAGCCCACAAATATTCCACGAACCTATATGGATTTTACCCTGCGCCATTATACAAAAAAAGGCAGAAAAACCTAAAGAAACCTAGTCTGGTTAATGCAAACAGAACAACAAAAAACAACAGAGCAGCATCATACCCCCCCGGAAACTGATAGCGTCCTACTAATAGTCCTATTGACCAATAAGTCATGATTGCATTGTATAATCAAGCCTTTTTTTGGTTTTTCTCCCCCAACCTGCCCACCCCCGTTCACCATCACCACCCCCCCAACTCCCCCAACCCACCCTCCTGAGCCAAGCCCACCCTAGATCCACCCTCCCAAAAACCACCCACCCCGCCACCCTCTACATAGGGCACCAGGACCTAGGTCCTTATGATGGAGGAGCTGCCCCAAACCACAAAATCCCCCAGATGACCTCACCACTATAGTCATTTGGAAGAGTACGATCGTTAGGAGAAAAGAGGAAGAACAGAAAGGCAAAAAAAAGAGTATATGGAAGACGTTATACACAATCCTCTAAACTCCAAAACCGCACCCCCTACCCCTTTTAACCCTTAGAAACCGGAGAGAAAAAAAAGGAAGTCCGAGCATAGCAGGCATTACACTGCCTAAACTGAATTCAGAAATTATTTGGCCTAAATCTCAGAGGTAAAAAATCTGGTCTGGCCCTGAGCAATCATTTTTAATTTGGATGAAAGAGTAAAAAAGCCTGGGCCCCTTTTGACTGAAAGGGTGCTATTAGCTGGCGGAACTGCCACCTCCGCTCAACAGTAGCAGGGCACAGGTCAGGCCTTACAAAAAACTGGCAGCCTTTGCCAGATCGTTTCCTGTCCGGGCGTGCCAAGTCATAAATCCTTTCTCTGCCCAAAAAATTATTAAAGCAAATAAGGATAGCACGGGGCTTGTCGTCAGTATGGCCTTGTTGTTTCTTTAGTTTGAATGGAAAGCGATGGGCCCGCTGGATCTCAAGCTCCCAATCCCATTGTTTGACCTCTGGGAATGCTTCTGTAAATAGCTCGACAATGAACTGTCTGACGTCCGACCCCTCGACCCCCTCCGGAACTCCTAGGACTCTTAGGTTATTGAGCCGGGCTCTGTTTTCAAGGTCCGTGAGCTTCCATACAATGTCTTCCCTTTGAGCCTTAATTGAATCTGTAATATCCTTTTGGGTTGCCATATCATCTTAAAGAGTAGAAATCCTCTCTTCTGCCTCCCCAATTCTAGAGGCGATGTCTGAACAGGTCTTGGCCACTCTCCGGATAGCATTCTGCACCCTAATGCAGGACCCTTGGTTGCGAACGCTTTCTTGCCGAGTCTCCGCACGATGGGCCATGATGGTCTTATACATCACTGCGAGGGTCATTTCACTTGAAGGAGGATAAGGGTGATTAGCCCCGTGCTCATTCCCTATATTGATAGCAGTGACAGCATTACTCTCCGGCCCAAGTTGTAGAGAGAATGAATAGTCCCAGGTCAGTGACCCTACATCGTGGCCAGATGCCCCTTGGTCTCTAACTGCCTTTCGAACTGTGCGGGCCCAGAATGCGAGCTCAGTGCCTCACTTGTACGCCAATCCCCTATTTCACTTTCATCATCATCAGTCCAGTCTTTTTCCTCGGCAAGAGCTTCCTCGGAGGAGCCTGTGTGGTCTGAAAGAGAGTAATATCTATCACCCCCTACCATATCCTCATTAGAGTTTGAGCCTGGCTTCCGTAGGGCTTCTGAACTAGTTGCGTCCAAAGTTGCGTCCAAAGTTACTTCATTTGACAATGATGTGAGCCCTGGATCGATGGATGTTAATGTAATCAGTGCGGTGGCCCCTGTGATCTGAGATAGGACTACAGGTCCCAGAGTTCCATTGGGTTGTGTAGGATAAACCGTAATTTCGTTAGAAGCTGTTAATGCAGAAGTAATGTTTAGCCCTCCTGAATGCGCCACCGCGCTATCTGATGAGAAAACTATGTCAGCTGCTGGCAATAATACAGAGGGAGTAGAAGGAGATGAAAGACCAGAATCCATTATTACCATATCCAATGCTGAGATACTTACAGGCTTTGGAGATGTAACCGGTACAGCAGCCAATTGAGACTTTTTGCTTTTGACGACCTGCTTAGCCTTGTCTGATGGTTTGTGGAAAATCGTTGGCACAGTCCTTTTCGACCGCACCGCAGCTGCAGCGGGGGATGCAGACTCCGCAAGGGGCTGCCGATCACTTGCGCTCTCCTCGTATTCCGGCCCCCTGCTTCGGATACCGGCGCTGGCGCAGATTGATCCGCCCCAGCAACAGCCCTCACGGGGTTTCCTGCCCGAATGAGTGAGGTACGGCCGTTGCTTGCAGGCACGGTGGCTTTTCCCTTTGACGGCATCCCCTCCGATGAGAAAACAGGCAGATGAGGCGAAACCGCACTGCAGCCAGACGGAAAACCAGCCCGCCACAAAAGGATCCAGCGGGAAAGCCTGCAGCGGGTGAGTTGGCCTCGGACAACAGGAGAGTGCCAAAGCACCACGTTTTTACTGGATATGCAGATATGTAGTGCGGTGCGGCTAAGCGTATCCTTAGAGTTCCAAATTTCTTTTGGCAATGTACATGTTCCTAAACAGAGAATTACAGCATAGTGGTGAGTCAATCGGGAGAGAGTGCCTTAAGCAGCTTGTCCGGCCTAGAGTCCGGCCGCCATCTTGCCACCCGCCCGAGTCTGTTGCCTACGTCCTAGTGGTTTTTTTCCCTTACGTTGTCTGGGGCCCCACCTGTCAGGATGGAGTTCGAGCTGGCCAACCTAGAGGAGTATACGGTGACGCAGCTGAAGGAGTTCTGTCAGGGGATGGTGGTGTCCGTCAAGTGAGGCGCCAAGAGTGAGGAGCTTCAGAAAGCCTTGAGGGCATGGGTAGAGGCCCAACCGTAGGGGAGAGTGGATGAGGGGCAGGGGGAGCCGGGCACGCCAGGAGAGTTAGACCTACTGCAGGTAGACATTAGTGACAATGTGATGCCAGGAAGATGTTCCGGGGCAGGCAGTATTGTGTCAAGGAGGAGTGCATTGTGTCAAGGAGGAGTACTGTAGAAACAGTACTCCTGAGGCGGAAGCCGGGAGCAGAAATATTTTAAAATTGCAGAGCATTACTTATTGATTGTATTATCATTTTAAACTTACTTTGTTTACCACTTGCTGAATTGACAACCCTCCCTGGCAAAACGCTGTACAGCGGATTCTCAACGCTGAAAGCAGACCTTCAGCCAAAACAAACATCCTCGGACGCCATCGCCGGCGTGCACCGAGGCCACGCCCCCTCGAGGCCACGCCCCCTCGAGGCCACGCCCCCCGCACCAGCTTAAAAGGCGTTGACTACTAGCGCTTTTGTAGAAACAGTACTCCTGAGGCGGAAGCCGGGAGCAGAAATATTTTAAAATTGCAGAGCATTACTTATTGATTGTATTATCATTTTAAACTTACTTTGTTTACCACTTGCTGAATTGACAACCCTCCCTGGCAAAACGCTGTACAGCGGATTCTCAACGCTGAAAGCAGACCTTCAGCCAAAACAAACATCCTCGGACGCCATCGCCGGCGTGCACCGAGGCCACGCCCCCTCGAGGCCACGCCCCCTCGAGGCCACGCCCCCCGCACCAGCTTAAAAGGCGTTGACTACTAGCGCTTTTGTAGAAACAGTACTCCTGAGGCGGAAGCCGGGAGCAGAAATATTTTAAAATTGCAGAGCATTACTTATTGATTGTATTATCATTTTAAACTTACTTTGTTTACCACTTGCTGAATTGACAACCCTCCCTGGCAAAACGCTGTACAGCGGATTCTCAACGCTGAAAGCAGACCTTCAGCCAAAACAAACATCCTCGGACGCCATCGCCGGCGTGCACCGAGGCCACGCCCCCTCGAGGCCACGCCCCCCGCACCAGCTTAAAAGGCGTTGACTACTAGCGCTTTTGTAGAAACAGTACTCCTGAGGCGGAAGCCGGGAGCAGAAATATTTTAAAATTGCAGAGCATTACTTATTGATTGTATTATCATTTTAAACTTACTTTGTTTACCACTTGCTGAATTGACAACCCTCCCTGGCAAAACGCTGTACAGCGGATTCTCAACGCTGAAAGCAGACCTTCAGCCAAAACAAACATCCTCGGACGCCATCGCCGGCGTGCACCGAGGCCACGCCCCCTCGAGGCCACGCCCCCTCGAGGCCACGCCCCCCGCACCAGCTTAAAAGGCGTTGACTACTAGCGCTTTTGTAGAAACAGTACTCCTGAGGCGGAAGCCGGGAGCAGAAATATTTTAAAATTGCAGAGCATTACTTATTGATTGTATTATCATTTTAAACTTACTTTGTTTACCACTTGCTGAATTGACAACCCTCCCTGGCAAAACGCTGTACAGCGGATTCTCAACGCTGAAAGCAGACCTTCAGCCAAAACAAACATCCTCGGACGCCATCGCCGGCGTGCACCGAGGCCACGCCCCCTCGAGGCCACGCCCCCCCCCCCAGCTCTCTCTCCATCAAGAAATATGTGCCTCTGGAGGAAGCGCAGCGGACGAGCGCAGCGGGCGCGCCGTTTGCGCGCCGAAGGCGCGCCTAAGGCAAGCCCGTCTGCGCCCGTCCGCGACTGGCCGGGACCAGGGGCCAAAACCCCTGTTTCTCCAATTAAAGATATATCAGGTAAATCTGCACTGGTATATTCCCGCGAAGAGTTGCTCAATCTTAATACTCCCAGTCTATCACATCATTCTCATTGTGCCATAGTAAGTCCTCTAGACACCATGGGCCCTTTTAGCTGTCGGAATTGTAGATGGGACAGTAATGACACGGAGTGTTCTATATCTGAAACTACTCTTACTCAAGATCTCTCTTGCATTTATGTTAATGCTAGGTCCCTTCCGAAACATTCTATCGAAATATGGGATATGCTACAGGAGAGTAAACCTGACTTTGCTTATATCACGGAGACTTGGCTTAGTGAGCACAATACCCCTGATATTACGGCAGCACTACCCCATGGGTATAAAATTGTCAATTTAAATCGATCAATTAAGAGGGGTGGTGGGGTAGCTATGATTTTTAAAGACACTTTTACCTGTTGTCAAGAAATAGTTACGCAACTAGGCAAGCATGATATCCTGATTTTTTCTATCTCTATTAATACGCAGGTGATCTTTGGAGGTGCTCTTATTTATAACCCCCCTAGTAGTACGATTGATTTTAGCACTCAACTCCTGGAACAAATTCTTCCTGTTTGTCTTAAACATAAAAATATCATAGTCCTTGGCGACTTCAATGTTCATTTTGATCTCCATGACAATCCCCTAACCAAACGCCTTGCAACTGATATGGAAATCATGCAATTGACACAGAAAATAGCATACCCCACACATAGAGCGGGGCATATGCTAGATCTTATCTTCACTAATATTTCCAACATCACTATTACAAATATTATTCCTTTGACTTGGTCGGACCACTATAGGATCGAATTTAATTTGAACCTACCCATAAAGAACAAAAGACCCTTCGTTCAGTCGACAAAGTCTACAAAATGCTGGAGAAAATTCTCTGTGGAAAAATTTACAAAAGATTTTGATTATAATCTTAGTCCTGGAACCTCTAGTGAGGAAGAAATTCGTCAACTGCTTAGCAACATTGAGAAGGCGCTGGATCATTGTTCACTGTCCAGCACAATAGATCGACCTAAACGAAAAATCTCAGAGAAATGGTACAGCTCCGATCTAAAGATTGAAAAAAGAAAATGTACCACTCTGGAACATAAATGGAGATTAAGCAAAACGTCCGAAGACAGAGCTACTTATAAACATCAGCTAAAAGTATATAACACAGCTATACGTAATGCAAAGAAAGACTATTTTTCCCAAAGAATACTAGACAACAAAAACTCTTCGAAGGAGCTTTTTAAAATAGTAAAAGAACTCTGTAACCCTCCGAGTCTCACCTCAAACTTGACTCCTTCACTTGAAAATTGCTCTAAAATTAGTGATTTTTTTAGTGAAAAAATTGACAAAATCTATTCTTCCTTTGTAAATAATAGCCATAACCATGTAGAGTATCAGGTTGATTCTACTCTGCAGGCTAGCTGTTCTACTTTCGGCCCTTTTTCTGAAGAAGAAGTCAGCAAAGCTATGTTAGAAATTAAATCAGGATCACCATGGGATGTTTGTCCACACTATATCTTTTCCCAACTTACACCTGTAATTTGTCCAGCAGTTACAAAAGTTCTTAATTTTTCCTTGGATCAAGCCGAATTCCCAGAAATCTGGAAAAATGCAGCTGTAATTCCCCTACTAAAAAAAGCTGGCGCGGATATAAATGATCCAGCCAATTACCGTCCTATTTCTCAACTTCCATACCTATCAAAGGTTTTAGAACGATTGGTAACTAAACAGTTGTCAAGCTTTCTAGAAATTAATAACCTGCTGGACGTTTCTCAGACTGGTTTTAGATCAAATAACAGTACTGAGACAACGCTCCTGGCTGTGATGGACGATATTCGAATGCAGACTGATAAAGGCAAAACGGTCGCCCTGATATTACTTGATTTATCAGCGGCGTTTGATACCGTTTCCCACAAACTGCTAATAAATATGCTAGCTGCTAAAGGAATACATGGTAAAGCCCTGTACTGGCTGGAGTCTTTTCTATCGAACAGATCCCAGTCCATCTGCTTAGGAAACTTCACCTCCACTCCTCGGAAGATCAAATATGGAGTGCCACAGGGAGCAATATTGAGCCCAACATTGTTCAATGTTTATGTCTCTTCACTGGCATCTATAGGCAATAAATGGGGTATCAATATCTGCTCTTATGCTGATGATACTCAGCTGATGGTAACCCTCAATGGTGAAGAGGGCGCCAAAAATAGGTTACATAACTGCCTGTCAGAACTATCTAACTGGATGCATGGGCACTACTTGAAATTAAATGCTGACAAGTCAGAAATTCTTCTATTTGGCGGATCCAAACAGCTCTGGGACAACTCTTGGTGGCCAAACACTTTAGGTACCCCACCAAACCCAACCCTGACCGCTAGAAATCTGGGAATCCATATGGACACCACTTTATCCATGAAGCATCATGTTACCACAATATGTGGCAAAGGATTCGCCATACTAAAAATGATGAAGCGAGTTTTTCCCTGGATTCCGATGGAATGCAGACAGATTTTAGTTCAATCTTTACTGATTAGTAGGCTGGACTACGGCAACTCGCTGTTTGTTGGTATGGCCGATTATCTATTTTCAAAACTACAGCTGGTCCAGAATGCGGCAGCTAAAGCTGTCTGCGATAAAAAAAAGTACGATTCTGCTACAAACTGCCTGAGAGCGTTACATTGGTTGCCTATGAGGCAAAGAGCAGTTTTTAAAATGTTGTGCATTGCTCATAAAACTTTGCATAATACTGGTCCTTACATCCTGCGGAACAGAATTAAGCTCTATGCCCCAGTTCGTAACCTACGCTCACAAGCCACAGCTAAAGCTGTCACCACACGAATAAAATTATCCAGGATGGGCGGGCGCGCCTTTTCGCACCTTGCCGCTAAGTGCTGGAATGACTTGCCTATTGATCTTCGATGTACTGATTGTTACCTTACTTTCAGAAAAAAACTAAAAACTGCATTATTCCCTAAATAGTATAAATAATAGTCCCTGGTATCTTGCCTATGGCTTACTGTTTAACTGTAGCGCCGTGATATCCTGTTGGATGAATGTCGCGCTTTAGAAGTACATATAACAATAACAATAACAATAACATTGCCAGAAGAGTATGAGGACAGGAGGGAGGAGAGGCAATTGAGATTAGAGCTTGCTAAAATGGAGAAGGGGAGAGAAGAAAAGAGGCTAGCCATGGAAGAGAAGAAGCTTGCGCATGAGCTTAGCCTAAAGGAATTGGAGCTACAGATTTGCAAATAGGGGTGCAAGGCAACAGGAATGGTGGCAGTGTACCCGCTGAGGATCCACAAGAGCCTAAGTTTTATCTACCTAAGGAGGTGGTAGCCAGTTTCAGTGTAGGGGATGACATTGATAAGTGGCTGGCGGCATATGAGGTGTCCTTGGTAGCCCATGGGGTGCCCAAGAGTTATTGGGGGGGGACCTGTATCGGTACATACCTCCAGTGGTAAGGGACACATTCTTGACTCTAGAAAAGGAAGATCGAACAAATTATCCTGTCATGAAGTAGGCACTACTTAGAAAGTTTGGCCTAATGTCAGAGAAGTGTGGCCAGAGGTTCCGCAACAGCCATAAGCTTCCCACACAGAACTGGGTGGACTTTTTTGATTATGCTCGCAAGGCATTAGAGGGTTGGGTGCGTGGCAGCAAAGTGAGTGATTATGAATGGCTGTACAATTTGTTTTCAAGGGAGCACCTTCTCGATAAATGTTTTCCGGAGCTGCGCCAACACCTTGTTGCAGCGCAAGCTGACGGATCCTTGGGGAACTTGCGGAGGAGGCGGATTCCTGGGTTAACACTCAGGTGTCCGACAAGGGACCCGGGGGAAACACTGCGAAAGGTGGACAGATTTTTCCCCAGAGGAGAGAGGGGGGAGATAAAAAGGAGTTCTTTAGAGGCCCACAAAATAGACCGCCTGGAAAAGGGGTAGGTTCCCCACCCCAATCTGGATTCCAGAAACCCACTTACCCTGACAAGAGTCAGCAGCCCAGAAATGTCCGGTGCTAGGAGTGCGGGGAGGTTGGACACTACAAGGGGGATCCCCAGTGTCGCAAAAGGACCGCAGCCCCCACAGGAGGTAAGAGGCCCGGGTGGCTAGTGTAAGAGTTGTCCTTAGATGAGAGGGGTGAGTGGGCAGGCTTGACCCTGGTTTCACTGGGGGATATAGAGATGGTCCCAGAGACGCAGTTACCCTCAAACACTGCCAAGTACCGACAGAGGGTACGTGTTAACGGGCAGGAGGTGGAGGCTTTGAGGGACACGGGTGCCATCATGACGATGGTACTGAGACAGCTGGTGTTCCCGGAACAAGTGATCCCTGACGTACTACACCCGGCTGTGTTGGCTGACGGCAGTGTGGGTCACTACCCTGTGGCTCAGGTTCCCTTTGAGTGGGGAGGGGTCTCGGGCCAGTTGAGAGTCGCCGTAAGCCCTGCCTTGCCAGTTGAGCGTCTGCTTGGAAACGATCTGGAGTATACCGCCTGGAAGGAGGTGCAGTTCCAAGCCCACACCGAAATGCTGGGATTGCCAGGGTGGACTTGCATGGTCACACGGTCCATGGCCGCACAGCAAGGAACTCAACCCGGGTTGGAGCCTGGAACAATGGCCCAGCCCAATGCTGGACAAGAAGACGTCTTGGAGGACACACACCGCGAGGTGGATGGGGGGCCCACGGAGGTGACCCTGGAGTCCGCGGAGGTGGATTTTGTTCCTGTGGAGGACTTGCCAACCCCTGCAGAGTGGCAGGTGGAAGGAGGGCCTACCCGGGAGGAATTCTGATGGGCGCAACGAGAGTGCCCCACGCTTGAAGGCATGCGGCGGCAGGCCGAAGCCCAAGCAACTAACCAAGAGACCAGCAATTACCACATTTACTGGGAGGATGGCCTCCTCTACAGTGAGCCTAAGGCTCCAGTGCATGGTTAATCAAGAGCCTTAGGGGTCCCCCAATGCTACTGAGCCTTCCTGCTGGAATTGGCACACGAGATACCACTAGCTGGACACCTGAGCCAGGACAAAACCTATGCTTGTATGGTTCCACATTTTTACTGGCCCAAAATGCGAGTTGCGTCTGACACCTTTTGCAAGACCTGTAAGACTTGTCAAGTGAGTGGCAAGACAGGGACTAAGTTGAAGGTCCATCTGGAACCGCTCCCGGTTGTCGGTACTCCTTTTGAGCTGGTAGGCATTGATATTGTCGGGCCAACGGACCCGCTGACTACTTTGGGACACTGGTTCATCTTGGTGTTGCTGGACCATGCCACCTGGTACCTGGAGGCAATCTCTCTGAGGACCATCACTGCACCTGCGGTGGTGCGCGCCTTAATGAGGATTTTTACCCGTGCGGGATTCCCCAAGGTCATGGTGTCAGAAAGGGGCACGAATTTCATGTCGGCCTACATGCAGGCCATGTGGAAGGAGTGCGGAGTGACCTACCGGTTCTCCCCTCCTTACCACCCCCAGACTAACGGGTTCGTAGAGCGCTTCAATAAGACCCTGAAGGGGAAGATCCGGAGCCTGCCAGAGGACTTGAGACAGAAGTGGGACGTCCTCTTACCCTGTCTGCTATTTTCCTACAGAGAGGTGCCGCAGAAGGGAGTCGGGTTCAGCCCCTTTGAGCTGCTCTAGGGCCACCCCGTTAGGGGACCCCCTCAGCCTTGTGAAGGAGGGGTGAGAGATGACTTCGAAGAAGCTTCCCGTGACGTGGTCAGCTACATGCTGGCATGATGCAGCCAGATGCCCAAGCTGTGGAAGGAAGCCTCAGACAACCTGGAGGCTAGTCAAGCCGTCATGAAGGAGTGGTACGACCGAAACGCTCAGACGGTGGAGTTGGATGCTGGACAGAAGGTGTGGATCATGGAGCCCGGAGAGCTTAGCGCCCTCCAGGACCGGTGGACTTGACCATATGAAATCGCGGAGAAACGAGGCCAGACCACTTACGTTGTAGACCTCAAGACCCCCGACAACCCCATAGGGTGTTCCACATCAACCGCCTGAAACCGCACCATGAGCGATCAGAGCTTGCTCTCCTTATGGTGATGGATGGGAGCAAAGAGGAAGAGAGCGAGCCTCTTCCAGATCTTCTGGCGGCCCAAGAGAAGGATGGATCGGTGGAGGGAGTGGGCCTCTACCCGTCCTTGACCCCTGAGCAACAGAGGGATGTAGTAAGTAATGAGGCTTCACAGAAAGTAGTTGTTTGAATAAGTATTAAGTATTTATTCAGTAAGTTGCACCAGGTAGAAATGTGTGGCTGTCTCTCTGGCTGATCCATCAGTAACTGCCACCACACCGAACGTACAAACCTTCTAGGAATGTGGAATGCACCACCAAAGCATTCCACACTCTATACCTAACCTAGATAGTTACAACATATCTTCTTCCCTTAAATAAACAAAAGATGTAAGACAAAAATGTTAAACAATTCTTAAACAAAATCAAATAAAGTTAAACAACATCAAATAAGGTAGAATTAGGAGGAACCAGGTTTTTTCTTTTCTTAACAATTGAACTACTGAATATCTCATTAACATACATAACTTTGACCAGGAATGAATTGTTAAATGAAAAGAAACAAAGTACATTATTTGCATATATAATCCTTTAGATATTCTGGGGGACAACGATTTCTATGATGTCTTACCTCCCGAGTAGCTTGGTGTACCTCAGAATCTGAAGAAGGAGCATCACCTCCTCCCTGAACAATTCTTTGAGGAACAGAATTTTCCTGAGAATTGTAAATGAGGTCATTGTCAGACATAGATAAACATTTATTTTCTTTAAAGTTATCACCACCATTGTTCTCAAGTACAACATCTGTATTTACACCACCTTTCTGGTATAAAGCTACTCTTTTATAATTTTATTTTACACTATTGTCCAGAACCACACAATATGGTATGGTAAGTTTGACTCTAAAAGGACCCAAATATTTTCTAAAAGAAGACTCTATTCTACCTGAACTTATCTTTACTAAGTCTCCTGAACAAATTCTCTTACTAAACTGTTTTTTGTGGTTCACACTTCCACATTGCATGACTTGGGTAGTGCTGGTAGGAATTGCTTCTCTTGTAACAATGTCTTTAATCCAAGTGGGGACCAACTTCGTGTTAGGTGGTCTCCCACGCATCATCTCAAATGGTGTTCTATTAGTGACACTATGTATACTTGAGCGATATGCCCATACCATCTCTGATACAATTGAGTCTACTTCTTCACCACTGGAAATAGCCATTTGGATCACCCCTTTGATCATTCGGTTAGCCCTTTCCACAAATCCATTTCCTTGTGGATTGTATAGGGAAGTACGGCTGTGTCTAATGCCACAAGTAGACAAAAAGTTCTTCATTTCAAGAGAAGTTAATTGAGTACCATTATCAGTGAACAATACTGAGAGTATGCCTTCATCTCTCCAAATATTTTTCATAGCCTTGATGGTTGTTGCAGTTGTAATATCTTTAGTAAATTTGATCACCAACCATCTGGTGTGAACATCAAAAAAGACAATTCCAAACCGTGAACTTTCTTTAAGACAGTTCATTGGGCCAATGAAGTCCATACACACAGTGTGTCACGGTGACCCTGGATCAGTAATGTGACCAGAAGATGCTCGTAAACTAGTCTTCAAACATTTATCACTTTGTTTGCAAACTATACAATTTGTCACATACAGAATTACCTCAGTATCCATGCCTGGCCACCACCAGTCAGTCAAAATTCTTTATTGCGATAACTTAATATCATACAAAGACAATGGCATGAAATCACAAGCAACAAATAGCATGAATAAAAACAGTTAAAAAACAGTAAAAAACATTTAAAAAGAAACATTTTAGTTAAAAATCATTGTACACCATGTTGTATTTCATTGATAGTTTGTTAGTACATGGTATTAAAGTGCAAAAGTGCTAAAATGCATAAAAAAAGTGTGATTTTCCCATAGGTGGGTCCCCCACATAGATATTAAAGTAAGGTAACTACAAGCCCTGACACGCTGTGATCTAAAGTTCTTGACCAAAAGTTGCCAGCAGCCAGACTAGTTAATAAACGAGTCTGGGCTACAAAAGGAGGTAGGCGCATTTTTAAGTCTGATGTTCCTGCTTCTTATAGCTCTCACCAGGAAACTTGCCACAAAAAACATGATCCTGGGGGTTTGCAACATTTGTAAGTAAATAAGAGCAGGTCGGACTAAAATAAATCCCGCTTCCTTAAGTATGGGAACAAGAAACAACTTCCGGGCATCATTATAAAAACTGCAGAACATTATAAAGTGCATTGTACTCTGTTCTGAAAAAAGATCACAAGGACAGGGCGGGGCCTTTTCAGGGGTACTCCACTCAGGAAAAAAACCCAAGTTAAAATGAATCAGATTAAGTCTAAAACGGGTTAAAATGAACCTATGGTAGGGATGAGTCACCACGTTGAGGTAGTTGTCAGGACCACTAGGTATAGCCAGCAAAAGGCTCGCCCTAACACAGGGTTTCTTTAGCTCAATTTCTTCCCTCTCCAAGGAGAGGAGCTCCTTCATAGCAACCTTGGTAAAAACGACGTCATTAGATGTTATAGAGTCAGTGACCGTGTATAGTTCAGGCCTCCCCAGCCTACAGAAGCTGTCCTTGATGTACTTCAACCATCCAATCCTATGTACATTGTCTAGAGTCAGACAGTCCCTTATTATAGTGTGGTTTATTCGAATTTCAGGATTGAGCCACATCTTGAGCCATGCGATTAATGGTGCTGTTTTAATCAAATCAGCGATGAAGCCTTCTCCTAATTCCTGATGGACGGTATAGGACGGGGTTGACTGCGGAACGCCCAAAACAGATCTAAAAAATATGTTTTCCGCAGTCTGGATGGGATCAACTCTTTTATACCCCCACAGGGAGCCACCATATGAAGCTACTGAGATGCATTTAGCTTTATATATTTTACTGATAGCTTCAATTGGCCTACCCCCCAGTTTTTTTGAAAACCCTTGGAGAGCAGCGGAAGTTCTGGCCAGCGTGGCTACTCTATTTTTTACCTGAGGACCCCAACTACCTTTCTCATCAAAGGTGATCCCCAGGTAGGGGAAAGAGGTCCCCCGAACAAGTTTTTCCTGGCCGCAGAAAAAGGTTTTGTGGAGAGATTTCCTTGAGGCCCGGCCCATGAGCATAACCTGAGATTTTTTCGCATTTATTTTCAGGTCTAAAGAACCCATGAAGGATTCAAAAGCGTCCAAAAGCCGTTGAAGCCCCACCCCTGTTCGGGCCAGTAGAACCGCGTCATCCGCGTACAGAAGAACTGGTATGCCCTGTTCCCCTGCACGTGGAATGTCGCTTGTAACACCCCTTAGGGCGGGCTCTAGAGCGTTCACATACAGCGTGAACAGTAGTGGTGCCAAAATACATCCCTGACGGACTCCCCTTTCAGATGCAAACACATCAGTACACCTTCCGTTAGTGGAAACTCTAATTTTAGCAGACAGGCCAGAGTGGAGGTCAGACAATAAATTAACTATGGATCTGTCCAGGCCCATGTCAACTAGTTTACCCCAGAGCTTGGATCTATTAACCATATCAAATGCAGAGGAGAGGTCCATGAACCCTAGGTACATGGACCCATCCTTTGCTCTGGTGTATTTCTCAATCAATAAATGAAGGTTGAGACACTGGTCCAGGGTACTTCTCTTGGGTCTAAACCCATATTGCACATTGCTCAAGATATTATTCTCAGAGGCCCATTCATTCAATTTCGCTAATAGGACTCTCCCTAGAATCTTGACTGAGGAGTCTATCAATGAAATGGGCCTGTAGCATGCGGGGTCCTGCCTATTACCTTTTTTGAAAACAGGAATAATTGTTGATGTTTTCCATGACTCAGGAATATTGTCACGTTTTAAGGCATTGAAAACCCTGCAAAGCAGTCTTGACCAGAAGTTAGGGAAGCATTTAAAGGCATCAGCCGGAACGCCATCTGGTCCTGGTGCCTTTTTGGTCAAAGTGCGATCAATAGCAACTAAAACTTCCTCAGCTTCAAAGTGCAAGTGGTTTCCTGGTATAGTGGTAGACTCTTCATAAGCACTATTCTTGACTTGAGAATGGCCTGAGTATATGTCTCTGAAGTGTTTAATCCAATCCTCATCTGGGATATTAGTTTCTAGGGGAGAGTTATCCTCGCCTGTAAGAAGGGGTTGGTTAACAATCCTCCAGAACTCACCGCTGTTTTTTATTATGGCTGGATCTGTGAGTTGTGCCCAAGCTTCGTCTTTAAGCTCTTTCTTTCTCGCTGCAATGGCTTTTTTATATAAGGCCCTGCTGGTCCTGATGAGGTCACGATCTTTTGGATCAGATTTAAGAGCATCAAGCAGCGCAGAATGTGCTAGGGAACAACTGTGATCAAACCATCTTTTAAGAGGTTTTGTTTTGGGCTTGCTAGTCACAGAGAGCCGACCGTCTATCTTACAACATATACTGCTAAATGCGAGAATTACATCCCCATGGTTAGCATCATTAGATAGGCACACTCCAACCTCTTCCTCTGCCTCTAGCAGGACTTCTTGAATGAAGGGTTCTGGAATTATACTGTCCCATTTAAGTCTGCGTCTTTGGTCCTTAACTTTAAGAGGTCCATCTATAAGTATTGGACCACGGTTACGTCCTAAAAATTCACCCTCTACTAGGTCCAAAGAAACTGGGTTATGGTCGCTAAAGGCGGATACCACAGTTCTATACATTAAAACCTTAGATAAAAAACATGCAGAGATAAAAATGTAATCAATGATAGAGCCATTGTCTGAGCCCTTAAAAGTAGGGGCCCTGCCCCCCCCCCTCCCCACAACTGGATTCGTATAGGTTCCATCTAGCGAGAAAATTTTCAAGACAATCCCCCTGCTTGTTATGCACCAGATGGACCATTGCACTGTTTGGGGGGGAATCTACGTCATCACAAACACACGAAAGTAAACAAGGATGTATGTTAAAATCCCCTAAGAAGATGATTTCAAATGCGTTAACATCTTGACTATAGACTGACAGAAAATCATCCAATCTACCGAGACTATATGACGTGCAATCGGCAGCATTGGAGTTATAAAAATTAATAAACAAAATATTAGGAGAATCAGCACGAGACAATTCAACGATAAGACAATGCTCAGATCCTGAGGCTAGTATCTTGAGGCAACCCTTAATGTCAAGTTTGAAGAGGCTAATCAGGCCCCCCTTAGCTCTTCCTGCTGAGCTAGCCACAGCAGGGATACTGAAATAACTATAGCCATCAAGAGAAAAACTGTTGTTAGTGTCCCAAGTTTCCTGCAAAGCGATAATGTCAAACTTGGATATAAAATTTAACCAAATTACATTATCTGCCTTTATCTTAATGCCAGCAATATTCCAGGTAAGAAAGCTAAAAACAGGCACATTAATCCCAGACTGTACAGGGTGTTCTGGCTGAAGTCAATCATTGTGGTCCAAAAAGGATAGCGGTGCAAAACGGTTGGACAGTAAGAGGGGTTGAGCAAAAGGATTCTGGAACCCTTGGGGTACTGAATGATTCACAGTGTTGCGAGTATGTTCAAAACCCCATCTACGGTGTGTGTCAGGGTTAGAATCCCAACCAAAGGCTGGTGTTTTAGGGTATGTAACATTCTGTTGTTCACCATAAAAGAATTTTAATGTTAATGGTACAACAGAACCCTGCCTACGTTGTGGTGGGAGTAAGTTAATAAGGATGTTAGGTAACACCCCTGTGTGCGTAAAGCTTACTGCTACACAATCCCCCTTGAATTTTTTAGGGCGATTGCCCAGCCATGGAACCCTTTTAGCGGTTTTGATCTCCTGAGCCAACTGCTGGCCACCCCCTGGAGCTAATCTCACATTTGTTGTAAGCCACTGTAGGGCTTTGTTAGCCAGGGAGGAAGAGGATTCCTCGATACCAGCATCTAATGGTGGAACATTAGCCAGAACTAGGACAACAGGAGAAGCTTCAACTATAAATTGAAGAGGGTCGGTTGGCTGAGCATGTACAGGGGGTATCTCAACCATTAAAGAACCGTCCCCTCTGTTGGTGCCAGAACCGCTAGTTGTTTGGTCGGGAAGCTGGGGTGGTGGATTATTTGGGACAACAACTTTGTTCTCCTCCTCTTGATCATCATCCTGCCTACTGTTATTACCCATGTTTGCCACTGTTGTCATGACACTGTCAACACCCTCGGTTAGTTTGTTCATCTGCCCTCCCAACTTTTTAACCTCAGATTGAAGTTTGTCAATTTTAGAGAGCAAAGGCTTGACAATGGATTTAATTTTCATATCAATTAACTCTGCGAATCTATCGAATAAATCCTCATCAAAACTGATGATAGGCTTGGCACGTCCCCCTCCGGTTTCCTTAAGAGGAGCTTTTGGGGTGTTTACCCTCTTCCTCCTAGTCCCAGATCTTAGTCCCCCCCCCGCCTAGGCGGGTTTTTATTTTTCCCAGAATCCGGGCGGGAAGGTAATTCAGTGATTGAAGTATCTTCATCTGTAGGGGATGTAAGAATTTCCTGGTCCTCATCACTGTCCAATTTGTTTCCAAGGTCCACTATAAGAACCTCAGTACCAGATCCAGATGGTACGTTGCTGATCAAAGAGCCGGATTCCAGTGTTGTGGGACAGTTAAAACAAGCATCAGGAAAAGTCTGCAAAGACACTGAATCCTCAGGTGATGGGGTTAAAGAGGGGGACAAGCAGTGTAAGTCAGGTGACTGGCTAAGTCCCAAAGATTCCCTCCTTTGTGAGTTAATTTTTTCCACTGTCTGCACCAAATAGTTCTTCATGTTATTATCTTGTGGTACTGGACCCTTTTTTGACATTATGGGTAATATAGCAAAGTGCCTGGGCTACTGTAGGTAAACAGGGGGCTAAAACAAACAAAACAGTCTTACTTGGTCCGTTGAATGCCTCGTATGCCTCTAGCAGGGTTTCAGGCCCTGCCCCTGCCTCCTTCTGCCGATGAGGGCCGTAGAGGGCCCGCCCTTTGCCCGGGCTTCGCCCCGGGCGTCCCGCGGCGCGGGGGTGCTCCTCCTTTTGTGCGTCTTGGTTTGCGCTCACAAGGCGCTGCCGCGTCACTCTGACGCGCCGCCGCGGTGCCTGCCGGGATTTGCAGTCTCCCGGAGCGGCGGCGCGGAGTCCGGTGTTCCTTGACTCTTGGCGGTGGCGGCAATGTGGGCAATGTCCTCTGCCTTCCTCAGTGGCCTGAGAGGTAAGTGAAAATGACTCTATGCGGTGGCGGCGGATGCGTTGTGGTCTCCCCCGCTCTGCCGGGGTGCTCCTCCTTTTGTGCGTCTTGGTTTGCGCTCACAGGGCGCTGCCGCGTCACTCTGACGCGCCGCCGCGGTGCCTGCCGGGATTTGCAGTCTCCCGGAGCGGCGGCGCGGAGTCCGGTGTTCCTTGACTCTTGGCGGTGGCGGCAATGTGGGCAATGTCCTCTGCCTTCCTCAGTGGCCTGAGAGGTAAGTGAAACTGACTCTCGGCGGTGGCGGCGGATGCGTTGTGGTCTCCACCAGTTCGTTCTCAATCTTTGTTTAGTGCAAGTCTGACCCAAATGTCCTTCGTGGGCTAGTTTGATCAATTTTTCTCTCAAAGAAATCAGAGGAATAAACATATCCCCTCTCATGATAACTATATCCTCACACACTGATAGTTCGTCTAAAAACTTAACAAATGGTCTATTAGTGATGGAGACAGTGCTCTCTCTTTTACAACCTTTCTTTATCAATTCTTTAAGTTCTAGCATAGAATTGTCGTTTGACATAGCATAGACCCATTTATTTCTAGTTATAGCCTGAGGTTCACACACACTCAAAACGCACCTTCATTCTGTTTTTTTAACACTGCAGTTTTGTCTACTGTTTCCCAATCAAGTGACAATCTTGAGAGACAGTATGCTTGAATGTTTCTCCATCCTTGAATGTATTCTACGTTATAACAGAATTCCTGAAGTCGAGAGGCTAATCTAGCCAACCTGGCTGAACATCTTGCATCACCCCCAGGTAACAACACTTTTATGAGAGGTTTATGATCTGTTTTCAGCGTAAATTTTTCCCCCCACAGATAGGTCCTAAAGTACTCACACGCCCAAGCAGCCGCTAACGTCTCACGTTCAATTACTGAATAATTTCTTTCAGCACTCGTTAGTGTTCTTGATGCAAATGCTACAGTTTTCTCTTTGCCACCATGAATTTGGGCTAAGACTGCTCCAAGGCCTGTAGCACTTGCATCAACAGTGAGTACAGACTGTAGTTTCGTGTCAAAGGGTGTTAAGATCTCTGCGTCGCAAATATTTTTTTTGATGGTCTCAAAGCACAATGGATGACTGGCACTCCAAATGAAGCTAGACCCTTTCTTTAAGATGGATCTTAGTTCAGTAGTTTTAGTTGAAAAGTCTTTTATAAATTTCAAATAATATTCAATCAATCCTAAGAATGATCTCAGTTTATCTTTGTCTGTGGGAATGGGAGTCAGTCGAATTGCATCTAGAAGACTCTTCTTAGGTCTCACCCCTTGCTCTGAGATCTCATACCCCAAGTAATCTACCTTGTCTACTAAGAATTTACACTTGTCTTGTCTGAGAGTCAAGCCTGATTCCCTAATTTTGAACAACGTTTCACGAAGTGTGTTATTGTGTTGGTCAACTGTATCGCCAAATATCAAAATATCGTCTTGGAAAAAAACAATATTTTTTATGCCTTTAAATAATACATTCATCATCCTCTGGAATATGCTTGCAGTGGAGCATAGACCAAAAGGCATTCTGAAAAATTGATAGATACCCTCTGTGGTGATAAATACTGTCAAAGATTTCGATTCTTCATGCAATCTGATCTGATGATACGCGTTTTTTAAGTCCAGTTTTGAGAAAAAATTTCCACAACTCAGCGCAAATTCAGTTCATTAATGTTGGGAAGTGAAAAAGTGTCAACCACCACATTCTGGTTGAGAGACCTAAGGTCAATGCAAAACCTAAACTTGCCATCCGATTTTTCAGTGATAACTACTGGCGAAACCCATGAAGAGCTCATGGCTGGTTCAATCATACCAGAATCAAGCATTTCCTGAATCATTTTTTAGGTCGAGGTAATATCTTAGTATGGACTATTTGTCCCGCCTCTGTTTTTGCCTCTCTCCCATTGGCTGGCTTCCTAAACGGAGGCCAGCTATTGGAAGAGAGAGCTGTCCCCCCGAATAGGCTCCGTCCTTTTCGGATTTGGAGGTGTGTTCGGTGTTCTTCTTTCCACTTTTAGGCCACGCCCATTCTGAGGAACACCGAACACGCCCCAATCCGAAAAATCTTGAACGTTGTGTCCGCCATTATTTCTTTTGTGTTCCCATGAGGATCGCCTCGCTGTTCGTGGCTCCCGCCCCCTCCTGCTGTTCGTGGCTCCCGCTGTCCCCCCTCCCGCCCCCTCCCGCTGTTCGTGGCTCCCGCTGTCCCCCCTCCCGCTGTTCGTGGCTCCCGCTGTCCCCCCTCCCGCTGTTCGTGGCTCCCGGTTCCTGCTGTCCCCCCTCCCGCCCCCTCCCGCTGTTCGTGGCTCCCGCTGTCCTCACTTCCGCCCCCACCCGCTGTTCCCGCCAACTCCCGCGTTCATGTCTGTCCGTGTCCTCTGTGAGGGTGCCCAAAACATACTTTCGATAAGGGCTAGCAATCACTTGTGCAGTATTTACACTGCCCCAGGGGTGTGAGGGGACCTCTGACCCGCAAACGTTGCTTTATTTTTTCAAACGAACTGTAGATGGGGCGCTGCACTTGCTTCCAGTAGTCATGGCGCCCTTGCAAAGCTACCGACTTCAGAAGATAGTTGAATGCATCACTAAAGATACAAAAAATGTTGCGTCACTCTGTGACCTGGGAGGGGGGGGGCAGTTCAAACAATGAGGAAGCGCTGTGGCATTCTCTTCACATAGAAGACAGGCGTCACCCTCTCCAGCTGCAGTCGGGCCTCACGCTGCAGTGTCCCCACCTGCCCCGGGAAATGACAGGTTACTGCCAAAATAACACGATCCTGAAACTCGTAAACATGCCAGGCTATAATCTACCAGCAGCGCGAGCGCTGTTCAGGAAACAGGCAGGAGAAGGTTTACACTGGCCAATCGGAGACACGGCAAGGGGAACCGCACGTGACCAGGGAGACAGCATGCTCAGTGAGGTGAACGCAACATGTGGCGGTCTGCAAGAACCCAGTTCAACACCCAACAATGTTCATGCAGTCTTCCATCTTTCTGGGTTCGGTAAACTGAGCACTATGAACTTGGGAAATAGTAATGCTTGTTATGTACATCTATTAAACATAGGCTTTGTCGTGCAACAGTACAGGTTTACAACTCTCGTAAGGGAACATATCACAAGGTAGTCCTTAGCTAATATTAGTTTATTAGCTAATGCATGAATGTGCACATGCGAAAATCACTGGCCCCTGACGGCAGCGTCTTGCATTTAAGAGTCTCAGGTTTCTTGGATGTTTTGAGGAGCTGTGCAAATCTCTTATGGACCATAGTGATCTGCGGATTATCAACATTGCCAATTAAAATGGTTATATTGAGGCTCTTAATATCTATCATTGCGATTCTAAGTATTGAATATCAATTTTAGCAGTGTCTGATGGATGAGAGACTGAGTAAGCGTACTGTGGTTTAAAACCTGTAACCTCCAGGTTTAGTACATAGCAATTACATTAACCATCAGAGTTTTGCTTGAGTCTTACATCCTACAAACAGGGCATACAAGAAAATTCTGCCTCTGATCACACACTGATTTGCTTGTTCATTTGAAAGCAGCAGCACTATCTGGGTCGTGCTGTGCTGCGCAGGTGATACCTCTTTACAGGCTGGTATTGTATTGGTATTTATATAGCCCTATCTGGTCCCTTGTCAGACCCCAAAGAGCTTTCTGGATTGTCACTTAAGTAGCCACGCTATATGCAGAATCTTTGCAGCCCTTAATGCGCCTGTCAATCTCTTCTTGGATGGGTTTCTTAGGCACCCTTCTGGTGCATAGTTGTTAGGGTTTATTGTAGTTTGTTCTATGTGGGAACAAGTTGGTGTAGGGCGTGAGGTTTGAGGGAGGGGATAGGTTGAAAATGTATGGAGTGATGCATAGAGTGTTTGAATAGGGGCAGCTGCACAAGCAAGTACTTCCCTGGGGAAAGAGAGGGCGGTATGGCATGGAACTGTGGATGATACAAAGCAGGATAGAATGAAATTTTCATGATTATTCTTTGTTTGCCTCATTTTGTTGTTTATCAATTCAACCCAAAGAGTGTTACCTAGTCATGGGGATTCAGCTGAAGGAGTGTTTGTTGAAGAACAGGGCTACCATGCGCATAACCACTTCAACACCAGTAGTAGGTTGATGGGGTTCACCCAGAAAAGGAGCATCCCTAGAAATAACCACAGAACCCACTATAGTTGTCTGTGGGGTTCATCCCTAAAGCCGAGGTGTCTTTGCTTTAGGGATAACCATAGAACCCAGTCCTAGGTCTATAGCTTTTCTCCAGGACTTGAGAAGTCACTGTCTCCCTTTGAGAATCATGGGCCCCAGAGTTTTTTTTTCCGGGATCACAGATCAGAATTGAAACTTTAGCTTTCGCAACATATTGAAAGGGTTTTAACAGTTGTTTAACCCAATGTTCTAGACTTAACATTTGGGCCTATTTCTGGATACAGGATATGGGCTTCGCCTATCCTCTATGGTGAAAAAAAAAGTTTTATTAAAAATGTTTAAGCTAGTATCTGTTCCTCCATAATAACCCAGCATCATCCCTTAGGTCATGGATGCACCTCCATTACCATTATTTTTTCCAACTTTTTCTGCCATTAAGGATTTGTGAATAGTCCCGAATCCCACAACTTGTTTTTGGTGGCCACAACACACTGGTTCAGTTACAGTACCCAGTCAGATTGATCAGATAATTTGCAAATTTAAGATCAAAACATATGTAAAACTAACCAATCGAAGCCCAGCCACACAATCTGTAATGGAAATACTCCAAAAACGTCTAAATTGACTTACACCAATTTAAAAAAGGGTTTATTCTTTGTTTAAAGTTCTACCAGGTTTGGGGGGCGCTAGAGGGCGCACACGCGGAATGGCTGCTTAACACTGCAGCTCCCGCACCTTGGCCATCGATCCTTAATTATCCTTTGCCACAGATGTCCGACATCGCCCCTGACCCCGCCACTTGCAATACTGTTCTCTGCACTCGTCCCGGAGCCCGTTTAATTATCTTCACCGGAGGCGGAGATCTGGCCGGGTGAAATCGGACCGGAAGGAGCCCTGGTTTCTGCTGGGCGAGGAGACCGGCTGTGAGGTCCCACGTGAGGTCGGTGCTCGCCATGCGGCCCTAGGCCTCGCCTACCCTGGTGCTCGCGATTCCTGTGTGAACCCCGTCTGATCCTTGGTTTGCTGTGCGACCTGGGGGCCCGCTGCCTGGCCGCTAGTCCCCCACTGCGGACGGGTGCTGGGTGTGCATGCGTCGGACAATTGGATGGTGGACGCCCCCGAGGAGCTGTTCGACCTGGTGGAGCGGAGGCCCACTACTAACGGCTGCCAGAGACTGCCGCCGCGGTCCCGAGCTCGGTGAGTGGCGCTCCTCCTGTGAATCCTACCTCCCGCGATTGCCCCACGCCTACTACCTGCTGCAGCCGGAGCGGACTGTGGCGTCCCGCGTCGCTTCTGGGCTGGTCTGCTCAAGCCCCAGTGCCTGCCGGCCCGCCTGATCTCCCCCGGGCGCTTGTGGGGGCCCCTAGACACCTGCAGCCTCATCGCCACACGGATCCTACTGCTGCTGCCTGCTTACCCAGCCTGGTTTGCCTGCTGCCTACGCTACAGCATCCCGCATCCCTCTGCATGCCTGCGGGCCATATATACTACCCTGCGCACTGACCTAGCACCGGGCCCACCTCCCCGGGGAGCCCTCATGCTGTTGCGGCCCTGCCTGCACCCGCTGGTGCTTCTGCTTCATTAGAGCCGCGAGGCGGACAGCCTGGACCTCCGGCCTGGACCCTCCCGCTTGCCACCACTGGGACCACGTGTACCGCATTGCCTTCCTGCGCTGTGGCTGGACACCCCTGCTCAAAGTTGTTTGTGGCAGATTTCTCCACGTGCTTAGCCCTGCCTACTTGGCTGGTCCCGGCCTGGACCCTTCTGCTTGCCACCACTGGGACCCCGTGTACCACATTGCCTTCCTGCGCTGTGGCTGGACACCCCTGTTCAAAGTTGTTTGTGGCAGATTTCTCCACGCGCTTAGACCTGCCTATTTGACTGGTCCCGGCCTGGACCCTCCTGCCTGCCACCACTGGGACCGCGTGTACCGCATTGCCTTCCTACGCTGTGGCTGGACACCCCTGCTCAAAGTTGTTTGTGGCAGATATCTCCACGTGCTTAGACCTGCCTATTTGACTGGTCCCGGCTGGTGCTGTGCTGGTGTGGCCTGGACGGGCGGCGGCCCCGATCTGAGAGGCCAAGATGGTACGCCCTGAGAACCGCCAAACGAAAATCAGCTTTGACGGCGCCAAGAAACCCACGAAGGCGGTCCCTGCTGACCCTAGCTCCGGCGCCGCTTCCACCTCCACTCTTCCCTCCCCTGCCAAGGAGCTCGACCTACACCATCTCTTTCAGGAGATGCGACAGGGATTCGCCACCGTGGTGGAGAAGGTGGATGGTGTAACCGCTAGACTTGATGCTTTGGCCCACAGGGTGGATCGGCATGAGGAACGACTCACGGCCACGGAGCAACGTATCTCCGATACAGACGATGTCGCTTCCACTCATACCACTCAATTAGCCCGCATGGACAATCTTCTCAGGATTATAGCGGCAAAGAATGAAGATTTGGAAGCCCGTAGCCGACGCAACAACATCCGCGTCACGGGTGTTCCGGAGTCCACCAACACGGGCATGATGGAGCTCTACGTCGAGAAGATCCTCAAGGGGTCCATAGGCGAGGATGCCTTCTCTCCACAGTTCATTGTTGAGCGAGCACACCGGTCACTAGCGCCTGTCCCTAAACCTGGCCTGCCACCCAGGCCAATCATCGCTAAATTGCTAAACTACCGTGACCGCGATGTGGCACTGAGAGCTGCTCGCACTCAACGATCCCTTCAGTACGATGGCATCACTTTTTCTATCTATCCGGATTTCACCCCCATGGTACAGGAGGAACGGCGTAAATTTCTCCCTGTGAAGAAGAAATTACGCGAAGCGCAACTGGATTATGCCCTACTCTACCCAGCGAAACTACGGATCACGCATCAGGGGAAGCAACGTTTCTTCACAAATCCCCAAAAAGCCGAAGACTACTTGAAATCACTCCGCAGGGCCAGAGGAGGCGACCATGCTGCTGCTGCTGACTCAGGGGATGATGATCCTTCTGCTGCGGGGAACGAACACTGACCATGAACGATTACCTGAACTAAACCTTTGACTATCTAGAGCAGGCATGCTGCCTATTTGCCCTACGTGCTCTGAAGTGGCTGCCTCTTCAACATGACATGGCGGTGTCTGGCTGCTTCTGTGGTAATGTATACCAAGTTCCGCTTGCCTAGCCCTGGCCTCCACCGAGGGCAGTATAGTTTTGGAGGCCATCGGCGGGTAGAGCGGCTGTGCGCCCTTGATGTCGTTACCCCATCGGGTGTACCCCATGCTGACTGTTAATGTGTTAGAATTGGATGTTGGGGGTGGGGGGGAGGGTCTGAGGGCGGAACTGGATGGCTGCAGACAAGTTTGGGGCACTGTAGTGGGTGGGGGAGGGGGTTCGTTGGGGGGGGGAGGCCTACACACCGAAAGTTGTTTTGGACTATGCCATTTCATGTTGCTCACATGGATTCGAGTCAGTTAAGAACGGCTGCCTTACTCTGCTCGAGAAGTGATGTTCCATTATACTACACTAAATGGCGGTCTTAGGGTCTGCAACACAGCTACACTGTATGTCGTGGAATGTCCGTGGGCTCAATAATGCTAGGAAATGTTGTGATGTTCTCGCATACCTCACCAGGCATAATGTACATGTTGCCATGCTCCAGGAAACACACCTGTCACCACAAGGGCGGGCCACCTTTGCATGTAAATGGGCTAGCACTCGCACCTTCTCCTCTTATTCCACGTATGCCAGGGGGCACTGTCCTGTTTCACAAGTGCGGGGAACTGACAGATGGAGGAGGTCGTTACGCTTTACTTTGGGGGAGAATGGGCCACGACACTGTCACCTTTGTTAATTGCTATGCACCTAACGTGGACACGCCCACCTTCTTCACTACTCTTTGGGGTAAAATCCTTGACGTGGGCTCCCGCCATATCATCTGGGGCGGGGACTTCAATTTGGCATTGGTACCCAGCATGGATAGAGCGGATGGGGCTGCCCACTATAAACCCAAGGCAAGGGAGGCCCTCGAGGGTATCATCACGGAAGGGGCCCTGGTAGACATATGGCGGTCCTTACAGCCGGTAAGACAGGTGGGAACTCACTTCACCTCACAGACTGGCACTTGGGCACGACTAGACTACTTCCTTGTCACCCCTGGAGTCGTACCTGGAGTATCAACAGTCACACACGAGGACGTACTCTGATCATAGCCCTGTCCTGATGCACACTAGACTACCTGGGTGGGATTGCCCTAGACCTCATTGGCGCCTACAGCCGGCGGCTTTGTTGGATGCCTTGTTCCGTTCTGAGCTGGGGGAGGAAATAACGGATTTCTTTCCGAGGAACAAGGGGTCGGTCGAGTCGGTGGAACATATCTGGGAGGCCTTTAAGGTAACTGTCAGGGGATATTGTATAGCTAAGAGTTTTGGGGTCCTCCGGGACATACAGGCCACTATCCGTAAACTTCATGGGGAGTTGCGAGCATTGGAGAATCGTATGGTCGACGAGGATGATCCTGCATTACATGCTGAATTCAGGGTCACATTGACCAAATATGAAGAGGAAGCTGACAGGGAGGCGAAATTCAAAGGAAAGTACTGGCAGGCTCGGAGATATTGTGAGGGGGACCGCCCGGGTAAGGCTCTGGCGGCCTTGACACGGGTCCCCCGTGATCGCAATGCCATTCTAGAGCTCACTGATGACCAGGGTCACACGGTTAGGGATTCCGAAGCACTACTTGCCACCTTCACCTCACATTACCACAATCTATACACCACCAAGGCTTCAGCGGAGATGCCCTACGCCGACTATCTGAGTGATGTGGCTCTTTGCTGGCTTAGCGATGGCGACAGGGCTTTCTTGGCGGCTCCGTTTCAACTGGACGAAATTAGGGAAGCCATTATGTCCCTTAAAAATGGCAAGGCGCCTGGGCTGGATGGTATACCGGCCGAATTTTATAAAACATATATAGACATCATGGCCCCGGTCCTCCGTGAAGTGTACGAGGAATCGCTCGCTGATGGCACCCTCCCAGGCTCTATGCGCGAAGTAGTTATCACCTCCCTCCTTAAACCTGGTAAAGACCCTGGATCCTGTGGATCCTACCGTCCCCTTTCCCTCCTAAATTGCGACGTAAAGATACTAGCCAAGGTTCTGGCTACTAGGCTGTCCTCGCTCATGACCAGGATTGTACTGCCAGACCAGTCGGGGTTTGTTCCCGGTCGCTCCACTTCTCATAACCTACGCACCTTATTTTCGCTCCTCCGCACGGTTCATCCTGACCTCCCAGTCGCTGCTGTCTTTTTAGATGCTTCCAAAGCATTTGATTCGGTCGAATGGCCCTACTTATTTTCAGTAAAGTCGAGTATGGGTTTCCCCAAGCTATTTCTTTCCTGGATTCAGCTCCTCTACACACGACCGACGGCGAGAGTTCTCATCAATGGTAGTCTTTCCCACTCGATAGCCATCACGAGAGGTACACGTCAGGGGTGTCCTTTGTCCCCCCTCCTTTTTGCGATTGCTGTTGAGCCTCTGGCATGTCGGCTCCGTCAGCTGCATCGGGAGAGTGCCGTATGGTGCCTACAACGCCAAATAAATGTCTCCCTCTATGCAGACGACATCACCCTTTATGTTAAATATCCTCACCTTCACCTCAACCCTTTACTGAGAGAATTTGTAGCTTTTGGGGGCATGTCGGGGATACATATCAATTGGTCCAAGTCCCAGTTCTTTCCCCTCACCGACTCTGTAGTTGACTTTCCCTTCGACTATCCTCTTGAATGGTGCCGCTCAGACCTTCGACACCTAGGCATACAAACCTCGCGGGATCGGGAAGAGACCCTTCGCTCCAATTACGGAGTAGCAATCACGTCCCTTGCTGCCACGGTCGACCGTTGGGTCACACTGCCACTCTCCATGGCTGGTAGGACTTCCCTCATCAAGATGGTTGTGTTGCCCCGTTTTCTCTACCTCTTTCTCAACGTCCCGTATTACCCGGGTGCTTTCTTCTTCAAGACCCTGAAGTCGGAACTCTGTCGCCTGTTCTAGGGGGGCAAGGCCCCGCGGCTGAAATGGTCTACACTGATACTGCCTTACGAGGCCGGAGGTTTTGATGTCCCTGACCTTGAAGCCTACTACCTCTGTGCGCAAGCCCACTATGCATTTCATTGGATGGTTCCCACGCCCTTCATGCCGCAACTCGCGGTGGAGGACTGGATAGTGCATCCTATACCGCTCAATGGCTTACTTCATTGTCCGGAGTCGATGATCCAGACTCCGAACACGTCAGTCTCCTGCACCCTGGACGCTTGGCGCCGCCTGGCTGGGAGACTCTCCTGCTCCTTCCCTTACTCTCCCCTTCTCCCCCTGACATTTCACCCCTCGCTCGCGCTCTTACAGGAACGTGGTTTCCAGCTGCTCTGCGACCGGTTACATATTGTCACCCGGGGTGATCTCTTCGCGAATAAAGTTTTCAAATCCATGGAAAACTTCTTTGCCACTCAAGACCACTCCCCACTCGACGTCTTTTACTACCTTTGCCTCCGACAGGGGATGAAGGATATCCTTCCAGATTACCCCCGTGAGCCGGAACTCCTGTGCCCTCTACACTTTCTGCTTAGCTCGCAAGATGGGGCGCATTTAGTCTCTGGCTGGTACCGCGGGCTTTGGTCAGACATTGACCCTCTTGAGACGGGTGCCAGGGCATCCTGGAATGCTGATTTGCTTACCACACTCACTGATGAACAGTGGCAATACTGCTGCACACTCACAGCCAGGATATCAGCTAGTAGCAAGCTTAAGATGATCCACTTCAGGTTCCTCCAACGGCTCTATTATACTCCGGTCAAAAAACTCAGGTTCCATCTTGCCGATACTGACAAATGTGAGCGCTGCCGAGCTGATCATGCAGGTTTCTTGCACCTTGCCTGGGAGTGCCCGGCCATTCGGGCATACTGGCCGCAGGTGACCGAGGCTCTCACCGCGATGACCAAGATCACTGTGGAAGCGGAACCGCTTATCACTCTGCTGGGGCACACGCCGCATTTCCCAAAACCCAGCAGGAAATTCATTGACACAGCTTTGCTCCTGGCTAAACGACGTGTGGCATGTCGTTGGGGCCGTGGCAGGGCGCCGAAGTTTAAGGACTGGCTCTCGGATATGACTCACTGTCAGGTCCAACACGTCACTTATTCAGAACTCCTACCGCTCCCAAGCAGGCCCAAAGACATCTGGGATCCACTGGTTTCCTACCTGCTGAGTCAGGGTGATGAAGACACAACCTCGAATTGACAGCTGGGGGGGTATCCAACCGGGCTATATACCCTGGTGCCTAAGAGACCTGAGTTCCTAACGCTCGCATATCCTGAATCCTTGATCTCCCATATGTCCCCCTCTTGCTTCACTACTTATGCCGATACGACATACAGCGTGAATAGCTGATTCTCCACATTTCAATACGCACCACTCTCCCATCTTTTCCTCAAGACTATCACTTCACTGGGACACAACACATGACCCTGACCCTATTATTTTACATGCCCATCGGATGCCACGACCACCACCATAATCCCGTGTTGCGACCTATGAATGTTATTCCGTGAGCAACCATATTGCATTGTACTTTTTCTCTTTACTCAGACAAGTGTGCAAGGCCTTTCTTATCTTTTTCTTTCTTTTCTTTCTTGTTACCTGTTCCGGGTTGTTAAGAATTGGGGAGAAAACAATTAAAAATCTGTTCTGCTGCTGTAAATCCTGAATTGTACATGCCTCTTCTCCCCTCCCTCCTCCCCGCCAACCTCCCCCTTCTCTCTTTTCTAGTCCTCCTCTTCTTTCTTCCTATCTTCCCTCTCTTTCTCCCCCCCACCCCTGTCTACTCCTTTGCCTTTCCCTCTCTTACCAAATGTCCTTTCCTTTCCTTTTATCTTAGCATGGTTTATCGCCACCGGGCCTCCGGGATGCCGGTACTAAGGCTGTGTCTACCACTATCACTATTATATACTGTGTCGTTTTAACTCTGTAGCTGCCGGCCCCCGGGTTGTGGGTATACACAGCAGTGTAATTTCCTAATTATGCAATAAAGTAGTTTGAACACCAAAAAAAAAAAGTTCTACCAGGTTTGGTATAAATCTGTTCCGCAGTTTTTGTTTTAATAACGAGGAAAACATCCTATGGAATCTGAAACGTAAAATATTACTTTTTTACTTCACCCCGAATAATTTAGCCCTCCTTTGATCGATCTATATGAAATTTGAAATGAAGAAACCAAACTGGACATGTCAAACAAAAGCAGAATTCCACGTAGAGTTATCAAAAGGCACCCAAGGTATATTTACAAAGCCATTTCCCATCGAAAATGCATCTTAATGTTTAATGTTAAATAAAAAGTCACTATCATAGAGTCTGTAGCAACAATTATACATATGCATGTTTACATACGGGTATGTAGAATATTTGACAACTTCACTCTCTCTTTCTAAATTACTAATTCACTCTATCTAACAACCTCACTCTCAAATACACTATGTCACTTACACTCTCTCTTTCACTACCTCACTATCTCACTACATCACTCTGTTTCTATCTTAATACCTCACAACATCACTAACACTCACTACTTCACTCTCTCTTTCAATACATCAATCTTTCTCTATTTCACTACCTCACAACATCACTCTCCATCACTACCTCACTCTCTATCTACCTCACTCTCTCACTACATCACTCACTCTCTATTTCAATACCTCTCTATCTCGCTACCTCACTCTCTCTCTGCTAATGCAATATGTCTAATGCAATATGTAACACATATGCAAACACTTAAGCTATTGACAATAGAAATGACAATAACATTTACTTAGGGATAAAAAAATGAAAAAAATAATAAGCAATGCCAATAGCTCTACCTATAATATTGCCGAGACCATTGCATTGTAAATGCTTGTTTTACTGCTTCCCTAGCTACTAAAGGTGTTTTGCGAGCTTTATGCTGAACTGGGATTGCATTAGGTTTCAAAACTATTTTGTGTACGTAACCTTTGAGACACCCCAACTCATCCTTGAATACATCTTTAGCTTCCTTTAAAATATCCTCTACAGAGGGATTGTCTTTAACTAGTACCGGTGTTGGTGCTCTGGGATCTATAATAATGGACAAGTCAAATTGATGCATCCATCCTAGGATGGGTGGCAGCCACGTGACCGCCCCTCCCCTCAGGAGACTGCAACTGGGCCCTAAAGGCCTCGTTGAACTCTCTCTTGGACCTGGCCCGTGGCCTAAAGTAAGCGCAGAACTGCCCGGATGGGCGTTGAACTGACCCCAGTTCTAACAGGGATGTACCAGCTCCTGCACATACATTCAATTCACAAGTTTGCTTCAAACTATGTTCATATTTCTTGACACTAATAAGGCAAGTGATCTAATGCAGTGAGGGTGTTCTAAACCAGTGTGTAATGTAGCCATCTGGAAAGGCTTTAGCCTGATGCGGTTAATAGGTAGTCAATTGGACTACAAAGTGAGACCTGGCAGAAAGCGTAAATCATATAAGAGAAGGCCACTTTACAACCACTGCCTCGCCTACAAACACAAACCCTGCAAAATATAAATAATGTTTCTCATTCAATGGCATTTCCCAACTACAGGAATTTCAGGGGCCCCTGAGTCTCTTATAAATGCTGCGCGGGTCCCGGCCAGGGCCCTGGGGTTCTTCAGAAATGGTGTGTGGGCCTCGGTCGGGGCCCCTGAGGCTCTTGTAAATGGTGTGCGGGCTCCGGCCGAGGCCCCTGAGGCACTCTTTATATTAAATGGCGGGACAGGGTGGGTACGCGCAGGCGTGGCGCGTACTTGTTTACTTGCCGGAGTTGCCTCCTTGAAGGACGCGTATGCTCATTGTACAGGGTGGGGGGCGGGGTCAGGGCTGGTGACCAATGCCCTGATTACATTTGTCGGGACATGCGCATTGAGCGCACACGTAATTAAAAATGCGCGTACGCCAGTTAGACTAGGTGTGGCATCCAAGAAGAGAAGACCAGCTACGCTCCAACGCAGCAGATCAGGACTGTCCGAAGAAGTCCATCTCTGTACGGGCCTTGTTTCATCCATAATTTAAATTGTCCCCGGCCCCTACCTGGCTAGCCTTGTGCTGCCCTAGCTCAGCCCCTGCCTCCTGCCTGCCCCGCGGCGCTGGCGCCTAACTCTGAGCTGCAGGCCAGGCCCAGCCCTCAGCCTGGTCAGGTGAGTGAGTCTGCATCCGACGGACCGATGGTCCGAGCCTAGTAGGCAGGAGGAGTGGTTCGTGGGTGGGGGCGGGTGGCGGGTTGGTAATTTATTTTGGACTGGTATCAGAGAGAGAGGGCATCATGGTGGGGCCCGACCGGCATTAAACCTTAAGTAAACATAGTGTGTGTGTCTCATCTCCCTGCCTGCTCCTTGGCAGTTCTTAGCCTCCCTACTACTCGACCACCTGATTGGATGGATTGCTAGTACTACCAGAAGGCTCCGGCGATACCGAACAGATGAAAGAGAACATCAATAATCTGGCCTTCTTGAACCGATGCTTGATGAATTCTGTCATATTCAGAAAACCTGATGCATATTATTGGCTTTTTTCTGGAATAGTGTGATGACATTTCTGAATATGAGTGTCTCTCTCTCCAAAAAATACACCCTGTCAATGACTTTCACACACTCACTTTCACACAAACATATGCTTGCATTTACACGCACTCACAAACACAAACTCTCCCTCACACAAACACAATCTCATCCACAATCACGTACACAGCATACATTTACAAATATTTTATTTACTTATTTTAGCTGCCAGTGAAGGTCTTGTCCTAAAGTTACTTTTAAAATTAGGGTCAGCTGTTTTTTTTTAGTATAGAAACTTCCATTGCTTCCTTCCGAGATGCAGGAATAGTAGCTGGCGCAAAAGAGTGATTACAGAGCGCTGAAACGATATGAAGCGAGTTATGAAGGATATGCGCAATGGTGGGTCATTCACAGAGCCCGGTTTGATGCTTTTGGCCAGATCAGCAACAGCTACAACAGAGAAAGAAGAAATCTTGGTGAAAAATGACACCCTCAACAGCTGGTCAGCATGCTGAGGCGGGTAAACTGCTTTGACATCAAGAGTAAAATAAACCTGAAAAAATAAAGGCTACGGCATCATTAATACTCAAAGAGGGGACAACCAGGCAGGGGTAGATTTGAGGGAAGACGATTTTTAACAATATCAAAAACATCTTGAATAGAATGTTTTGCTTCAACAATTTTCGAAGCATAGAAGGATGTCCGAATGATCTTTACCAGTTTTGTTTATGATCATTTATCGACTTCCTAGACCTAGACAGGTATTTAGCTGAATTGCAATCATTTTGCCACACCTTACATTCCAATGTCCTACAGTGACACCTGGTAACTGGAAGTTCCTCACTAAACCTAAAGAAAGAGGGTGGCGCATCTAGAGACTTCACCATCACGCGATGGGTACCCTCAAATGACCAGAATGACCTCCACGATTAAGCATACATAGGAATTATGCCAGGGTTCGCCACCATTTAACTATGCGTACCATGCTGGTATGGCTTCTTCATTTAATTGGATGCTTACAATTAGCCAAGATGCTAGGGATCAAGCCACAGTAGCCACTCAGAAGGATAAGGCCAGACTGAGGTACACATACACAATCACATGCTCTTCCTTACTCTCACACATAAAAAACATTACAAAAGACATGCACATATACACAAATGAGCACTCGCACAAAGACTCACAAATGTACAAACTCACTCGGCAGCCAGTGCCCTCTTTCCTTTCACCCTTCTCTTCGTCCAATCACTACACGCATGCCTTTACCTACCTATCACTTCTGATTGATCATGGTTGCGCATCTGGCACGTCCTGCAGCCCACTGACTCCCCTCCATCCTCCGAGCAGCATGGCATGCCCTGCACAATGCCACACACTCACTGTGGTTGGCAGTGCCAGCTCAGCAGCAAGGCCAGCTACAGTGTGACTTGTGTTGCAAACCCTGCCAATGTTGTTAATAACACTCAGTCTGTGAGCACGGAGGTGAGCCCAGATGCAGTGAAACTGCTGGGCCTTATAAGACAATGTCTGCCAAGGCAAACGTGGGGCACACCCATTCAAAAACCTAGCAAAATCCCACACTCTATGGTCACCGCTAACAACCAGGCCCTGCCCACTCCTAATGATAGCAATCATACCCGTGATCTAGTTTCCGCGCTCACTTGTCTATTCCCTCTGTGGGACCTAACTCTATACTTTTGAGGGTACCAGAGACAAGCCGTACGCAGCAAGTTACCCTGTTTTCAGGTGCCCATTCATCCCGTGTGTTTACTTAATCTCCATTACTGAGCTCCGTTCTGTGTGGATTTATATGCCAAGTAGGTTGCTTCTGCTGGGCTTGGTTTTTTTTTTAAAACCTTTATTTGGAGATAAGCAAGAGAAAAGGAAGTGCAATCATGATACATACAGTCGTACATGGCCAGTACAATACAGCGAGTCAATCAATGAGTCCGGAAGACAGGGTAACATATACATCAGTGCAGTTAATATCGGATGAAGGCATATATCATTCAGAAATGGGCGGTACATAGTAAACACGAACAGGAGGACATACAATGGCATGAGCAGGCAATGTAAGTGCAACATTCCAAATAAAAAGGAGAGATTCTCCGTGCCAGATGATACCAGCAACCTCTACGCATGGTATAGTCCATACAGGCCCCCCTTGCCCGCTAACTAACAGCATACGGGCCTCGGAGCACCAGCGCTACCTAAGGAGTGTCGCAGAGGGGAGTACAAACCCCCTAACTCAGCAGGAGAAGAAGACAATCCGCCCCCCACCCAACACCAGAGGATCAGCAAATGCAGTATCATATCTCAGCCATTACGCCGGTGTCAACCAACCCCAACCCGGTCCTCGCTTTCAGTATCAGATTCCTGCACAGCTCTTGTGAGGAGGTACACCTGTAACGGGCTCCAAAAGTCCTTGGGCCTACACCTCACGGGCATCAGCTCAGAGTAGACATTATATTGGTCCTGGCAATAAATGAGATCGCTCAACCAGTCCTTGAATCGCGGCACCCTGCCACGACCCCAACAACAGGCCACCCTACGTTTGGCCAACAATAAGGCAACGTCAGCAAATCTGCGGTGGGGGGCAGGCACGTCCCTGGAATACCCCAGCAACATCACTAAGGGGTCGAACGGCACACCATCCTCCGTCATAACCTGAAGGGCCACATGGACTTGTGCCCAATACTCCAGAACCCCCGCACAGCCCCATGCCAAATGCAGAAAGTCGGCACCCTCTGCTCGGCACCTAGCGCATCTGTCATCCTCCGCTAATCGAAACTGAAGTTTCCTCGCCGGGGTGTAATAATACCTCTGGACGAATTTGTAATGTATGATTTTCAGACGGCAACTAGATGAGACATTAGCAGTAAGACCACAGCAGTACTTCCATTGCTCGTCAGTAATAGGGACGCCCAACTCAGCATCCCACTGCTCGCGTACACGACTGGATGGGACAGAGCGCTGCCGCCGAATGGCACCATACAACTTCGAAACTAGATGACGACCATCTGAGACTAGGAAAACGTGAAGAGGGAGGGTCACCTCCGGTTCCGAAGGAAAATCCGGTAACAAGGCGCGTAGGCCCTGTCTCAGACGCACATAATAAAACAGCTCCAAAGGGGAACAGGCGACAGCCCCAAAAAACTGAGCCTGGGTGCGGAAAGCACCTTCATGAAAAACGTCACCCCACGTAAGGATTCCAAGCCGCTTACACAGCCGCCGAAACCCCGTTTCCAGCAACAGAGACAAATCAGGATGATAAGATAGAGGCAGTGCCGGCGAGTAAAGAAAGGAAACGTCTAACAACCGCGCCACCCGCTTCCAGGCGTCTACCGTGCAAGTCACCGTCGTTTGATGCGTGTCCACATCTGACACATTGCCCAGTACCAACCCCTCCAGTGGGAGCGGATGGGAAACCCAATGTTCAGCCGCGACCTGAGGCATAAACGGCGTGGGGCGCATCCAATGGTAAGCAAAATGCGTTTGAGCGCTAAGGTAGTAAAGCTCAAAATCAGGGATATCAAATCCTCCATCAGAATAAGGCAACGTAAGGGTAGCCCAAACCCCCCGCGGCTGTTTGCCCCCCCAAAACAACCGAATGAGCTCAGAACGAAGCCTGCGAAAGAAA
Source organism: Lissotriton vulgaris (assembly GCF_964263255.1). Classification (NCBI taxonomy): domain Eukaryota; kingdom Metazoa; phylum Chordata; class Amphibia; order Caudata; family Salamandridae; genus Lissotriton; species Lissotriton vulgaris. The sequence goes on along the minus strand of NC_141693.1, from coordinate 820,518,468 downwards.
TAGGCCCCAGGGTGATACGGAATATTTTGGAACAGGTACAAAAATCGGGGCAGGACAACCATTTTGATAAGGGACGCCCGACCAGCCATGGAAAGAGGCAACGACATCCATCTAGTGACGTCATCTGCCAGCTTGGTAATCGCCACGCCATAATTAAGCCTGACAGTCTCCTCCCTGTCCAGTGACACCACAATGCCGAGGTACCGCAGCTCTGAATCGCACCACTCCAAAGGGAAATCAAGAGGAAACCTACACACCGCCGCAGTGAGCGGGAAGAGTTGGGATTTCTGCCAGTTGATGTGTATCCCGGAGACACCCCCGAAAGCGATCAGCTCACGCAATAGCGCATTAAGGTTGTTCTGAGGGTCTTTCACATAGAGCGTGACATCATCCGCATATAAAGATATCCCGACCTGACGCTGAAAGCAATTGAAAGCGCTCTGCTGGTGTAGCTGGCGAATCCTGCAGGCCAAGGGTTCTATGGCAATGGCAAATAGGAGGGGCGAAAGGGGACACCCCTGTCGGGTTCCTCTAGTAAGAGGGAATGGGGGGGAGAGCACACCATTCACTACCACTCTCGCCACCGGGTCGGTATATAAGAGCTTGACCCATGAGATAAAGATCCGAGGAAACCCCATCCGGCACAGGACATCAATGAGGTAGCCCCACTCAACGGAATCAAACGCCTTGGTGGCATCAAGGAATACGGCGGCGACCGGGAGATCGGGAGCAATGGTCGGGATAAGGGAAAACAAAGTCCGAAGATTGTGAGATGTAGCGCGACCAGGTACAAACCCCGACTGGTCGGGCAAGACAATGACAGGCATGAGCTCAGACAGTCTCACCGCCAAGACCTTCGCGAGTATTTTGACATCGCAATTAAGCAATGAGAGGGGCCTATAGGAACCCACATCCAGGGGATCCTTACCCGGCTTGAGCAACGATGTAATAGCAACCTCTCTCATGGAGCACGGCAACCGTCCCTCCTCCAGGGATTCCTCAAAAACCTCGCGGAGAACGGGGGCCATAATGTCCACATAACATTTATAGAATTCAGCGGGAAGGCCGTCCAAACCCGTGGCCTTCCCGTTATTCAGAGACATGATGGTATTCCTGACCTCCTCCACCTCCAGAGGTCTGCCCAAGAACGCCCGATGATCGTCCGATAACCAACAGAGCGCCAACTCATCCAGGAATCCGCCATAACGTGTCTCCCCCGACTGCTGTGTCGTGTACAATTGGGTGTAATGGTGAATAAAAGTACGTTGAATCTCCGCAGTGTCCCGGCAGCGAGTGCCATCCGGCAAAACCAATTCCAGCACATCCGAACCATACCTTTGATGTCTAGTAAGCGCAGCAAGGACCTTCCCCGGCCTCTCCCCCTCACAGTACCTCCTCGCCGTCCAGTACTTCCCCCTATGTTTAGCCTCCCTGGCAGCCTCTTCCTCATACTCGGAGAGCTTGGTACAGATCTGTCCCAATAGATCGGGATCAGAGCCAGCCTGCAACCTGCGTTCCAAATCGCGTAAATCCCCTTCCAGGCCCTCGAGAGTTCGAACAATCAATTTGAGCATCCCACAGCTTTTGGAGATAGTGACACCCCGGATCGTAACATTGAAAGCCTCCCATATCACCTCGACACTGTCTACAGAGCCTTTGTTCCTCGGGAAGAATGCCTCTACCTCCTCGCCAAGTTCCGCCTTAAACACAGGGTCAAGCAAGGCAGTAGGAAAAAGGCGCCAATGTGGGCGCGGCCTGTGTAGCCCGGGCACAGAAAGCACTACCTTCACCGGGCAGTGATCCGAATATGTACGAGCCAGATGTACCGCCTCCCGCAGACCAGTCACCAGCCCCCTGGAAAGAAAGACATAGTCCAGCCTCGCCCATGAGCGTGCATGCGCAGTGTAATGAGTGCCCTCCCTAGTAGCAGGGTGCAAATACCTCCAGCTGTCAATCAGTCCAGCCTCCTCCACAATACCCCGCAAAACATCCCTAGCTTGCACATTGTACTGAGGACAGCCATCCGACCTGTCCACCTGAGCCTGAAACGCAAAATTGAAATCCCCCCCCCACACAATGTGAGAGGCATCAACAGTAAGCACATGACCCCACAGGGTAAGGAAGAAGGCTGGTGTATCAATATTAGGAGCATAGCAATTGACAAACAGCACAGTGACCTGCCCAAACCGCCCCCATAGCAGCACATAGCACCCCTCAGGGTCTCTCATAGATCCCAGTTCCTGAAAGGCAAGCGATCTTTTAACAAGGATAACAGCCCCACGTGCATACGAGGAGTACGATGCAAACACCCTAGCCGCAGCCCACCGCCCACCAAAGTTGGGGGCAGGTCCTGGCCGCAGATGGGTCTCTTGCAGGAGGGCCACTTGAATAGCATGCCTGTCCAGATATTGTATCACATTTCGACATTTCCTGGCATCATTAAGACCCTGTACATTCCAGGACAATATTGATATCTTGTCTATAGTGTCAGTCGACATTAGCCATGATCAGGGCACCAAAGGATCCAGTGATAAGGGGTAGCGTGCCCGACTCCCAGCGCCAGCCAGCAGCGAGTCACCAGACCACAATCGCCCCACCACATACACTCCACAAACATCCCAGCCATCTCCAAACCAACCAACCAGAACCCCAACACCCACCCCCAAACAGCACCATCCGTGCAACAGGCACGCAAGGAGTACATCACGCAACACGCAGCATACACAGCCCAATCGGTCCTCAACACACATACGCAACCCCCATGTAGCACGCTCACTACTATCCAGCCAGCGGAGATAGCAGCCATGACTCTCAGGCCAAAGTAGCACGAAGGCATGGGTCCCAGGACCAATACCGTCCAGGGTGTCAAAGGACCAGACGGAGCAATGGACATGGAGCCGTACTAGCACAAACAGACAGCAGAAGCAAACAGCACAATAGGCCAAGGGACCAGGACGAGCCTGTGTCGCCCGCATTGTTCCCTCCCCCACCTCCCACCTGATGAAACCCCAACTATCAGGACATTCAAACCCCAACCCCCCTCCATTCCCCAACACCCATCCAGTCAACCAGCAAAGGACCAGAAACCAAATCAAAGGTACTAGTGGGGTACACCCTATGGGGAACCCTCTAACCCTCTAGAGGTGCACAGTACCACTCCCACACACCACGCCAGTGTCCGAGCCAACGAGTCACACACGGCCCAGGCGCAGCGCGGGGGGTGGGTGCCCAGAGCGCGAACAAAAAGGCGCCAACCAACGGTCCCATACCGACCCCAAGAACCATCACTCAAACATAAATCAACAAGCAGTCACGATAATTCCCCACAGTACAAGGAAAGGTAGCACCGAGGCCACCGAAACAGTCAAGCGCGCAGGCGCGCGAGGCAGGTACCAGCAACGTCTCATAAATGCAAGATCACCCCAGTCATGCGACCTCCTCCTCAGCCGCCGAATGGTCGCCTTCGGGGTTCCGGTCATCTCCCCGGTCCGCAGCAGCTCGTTCACGTTTGAGGCACTTAACAAAATCCTCAGCATGCTGTGGGTTAGTGAAGAAGTGCTGCTTAGCCTGGTGCGTCACCCTCAGCTTAGCAGGGTAAAGCAAATCATAGTCCACTTGTAGTTCTCGAAGTTTCTTCTTCACCCCTAGGAACTTACGACGTTGGTCCTGCACCATCGGCGTGAAATCAGGGTACACGTGAAGGAACCCTTCAAAGGAGAGGGCACGATTAGTACGGGCAGCCTGGAGGGCAGCGTCCCGGTCGCGATAATTTAGAAGTCGTGCAATGATAGGGCGCGGTGCAGCCCCAGAGGCCGGCCGAGGCCCCAGTGAACGGTGCGCTCTCTCAGCGATGAACTGCGATGAGAAGGCCTCCGTACCAATGGCGCCCACCAGGAGTCTCTCAACATAAGTCTCCATTTTCCCTACATTCGCCTACTCCTCGCCTCCAATTCCTCATTCTTAGCGGCAATCACCCGCAATATATTGTCCATCCTCGCCAACTGCGTGGTATGAGTGGCAGCAGTATCGTCGTGGTCCGAGATGCGTTGTTCCGCCGTTGTTAGGCGCTCCTCGTGCACATCTAGCTTCTGCACCACCGCATCCATGCGTGACGACAGTTTGTCCACTTTGTCCACTATCGTGGCAAACCCTTGCCTCATCTCCTGCATCATCTGCTGAAAATCCGGGGCTTGTGGCTGCGGCCCAGTATCAGCGACAGGCGGGGGGGAGACCGCGAAGTCCCAGCCTCCTGCACCAGGCGCGTCCCCCTCCTGGCTCCCCCTGAGTCAAAGGACAATTTGGACTGCTTAGTGTCCGGCTTCCCCATGATAAAGCGCTACTAGCACAATGGGGAACACAATGGGGGACACAAGTCAATAAGGGCCAGGCCGCAGGCTGTTCCAATCACGCGACCACTCACCACAGTTGGGGGCACGAGCAGGCATGGACGCCCCGCCACTCCCAGCGAAACAATGGCCGCCGCTCACCTCAGGCCAAAGGGTGCGCCACCCAAGCGCCCAAACGACAATCCGCGGCGTCTCCGCAAGTCAATAGTTCCAGGACAGCTAGAAGTGGAATCCGACAACCATTCCCATCGCAGGGGGGACTCCGCAGCGTGCCCGGTCGGCTATCCAGTCCGGAGGAGGGAGGGAGATCCGGGCCTCCACCCCACGTGCGAGGCCTCGGGCTAGCGTGATAAGTGACGCCGGGCTACGGAACACCTGACCTCCAGGGCGCGAGTCGGGGAAACTTGGAGCCCGCGTAACTTCGGCCAGCAAGCTCCGAATGACACAGGAGTTGGACCGTGGGTGGTCGATCGATAGTCCAGCAGTCCTATGGGGTCAGATCAGGGCGCAATGATGGTCAGCAGGATCAATAGATGGATAAAAGCTCCGGGCAGCAGGAGCCTCACGACAGTGCGGCCATTCTGCAGTGCGCCCTCTAGCGCCCCCTTCTGCTGGGCTTGGTTGCCTTTAAAATGGGGTGTGTTTTAGGGGAGTTTGTGTCAAAACATAGATGTTTCATGAACGTGACATTTTATTCGTGCTAACAAACCAAACATGCACAATCACACACAGCATAGCCCTTTTCAAACGCACCCGGGGAGAAAGACGCGCAGACCCAAGCAGGAAAATGTATGAAAAAAGTCTGGTGGGCAAGTGGACTACTAACATTAACATATCTAGTGCAGTTATTGGTCTGCGACCGCGTGGTCATATGTTTAAATCCCATCTGGTCCACTCAGCCTTTCATCCTTCTGAGGAGGACAATACAATGAGCACCTTGAGGTTGGGCAACAATGAAAATCTGCTATTTCAGCACCAAGATAACTTTCGTGGGAATGCCATAATTTGTGTTACCAATTATCCTTACATTACGTTACGAAAAGCAAAAACAGATTTCACTAAAAGAGCAACGATTCCAAATGCAGGATGCGAAGAAGGATAAGGCATAATAAAATGTAAACGCAATGGGCATGCTTTGGTAGAAATCCCCGTTCACTAATTACAAATGGTGTCTGATGGTTAAAGTTGGTTCATGTGGCTCTTCGCACACAGGACCGTGCCTGTTCAGCTGGAGAAAACAAAGAAAATCTACTATTTAAAAATAAAGGGGAACAACTTAAATCAACATTCAGTCACCATTAACTAAAAATACGAACTCCAAGCTGCCAGTGGAATCAACTGGAATTTACTTCATACCAGTTCGATAGCCAGTGCTCCCAGACAAGGCAAAATAGTTCCCCTTTAAGGAAGTGCATGTAGAAGAAGGGAAAGTGGCGCGCGCTGCTTATTTTGGTCTGAATCAAAAACACTGTTCTGACAGGAACAACCTTCAACGTAATCTTTGCCAAACCGGTCACTGTAGCGTGCACCAGGGGATATATGCATTCACTGCAGCACAGTCACTGTCTGAGCAGTCTGCTGAAATGTCACGCAATTAATCAGCTCATTTGACACTTGACAGACAAATTATGTTTACATTGACAAGCATGCATAATAATGGCTGGTACGCTAACTTAGAGGTGTCCACGGAAGATGTTTAAATACCATACCAACCCCATGTTCGGTGACGACGGGAGATCTGTGTATGTGGTGGGGTGGGGTGCAACACTTTCCAAGAAATACAGTGAGGGAAGAAAGCAAGCCTGACTTGCTCTAGGAGGGTCTGAGTGGGAGCGGGGAAGGTTCTTTCGTCATATATTTTTTAATGGGCTCAAGTAGTGCGTTTTTTGAAAGCACAGCTTTCACAGAAATCTCCTCAAAAACCAAAGGCTCTGAAAGGGCACATTAAATATTACAGTATTTTCACAGCCTGCCATATCTTGACATATAAGCCTTTTCATTAATTAAATAGTGTGTGCACGCCCGGTCCAGGCCGGTCCTCAGAGAGGCTCTTCATTATAAAAGAGATAACATACATCGCCACATTGTTCTCCTTTTTATTCCTCATTCGGTTTTCCTATTATACCCCATCCTTACTGGTGCTCATCATCATCTTCCTTCTCCTCACTACCTGCACTGCTCACTTGTCATTGTTGTTACCTTCTCATCCCTTTCCTCCTTTTCATCTTCTAGGCTCTCCCATCATTTCAGTCCATTCACAGCCCCTCTTCAAGATCCTCCTCATGTGTTTCTTTTTTCTCCTCCAAGTTCTCATTCTTTCTCTCCCTGGTGATTCCCCTTCATCTCTTAAAAATTGGTTTTTGCACGTAGTGTTTATGACCGCTGATGCCACAGGCACATTTTGAGTATAATAAAGGGCTACGCAGTGGCCACAAAGTGACGTGTTGTGCAATCGAAAACCTGTCCTCTGATTACATTCTAACTGAAAGTTACTATAGGTAATGATTCCCAGTGTTTTGATCCCAGAAAGATGGGAGGCCAATCAAGCCCTGTTAAGATTTTAGTTGGTAACTTGTTTGTTGAGAAGCACAGAATGCACAAGATGCAATATTTATCTTATGCACAGCACCGACTTCTCATTATGTAATGTACCATTGCATACCTTTCTAAACTGGTTACAGAGGCTTAGTTTTTTCTGGTTCCAGGCAGTACCCCCTGGGCATATTCCTTGCATTGGAAATTCACATTTACTGCTATAGTGTGAGAAGGCATTTCATGAAAAGGAATATAAAGTAGGGTTGCCAAAAGCAAAATGCCAGCCATGTGTTGTGTAAAGCCACTAAATAGGGTTATAAATAAAAATGTAGGTATTCATTTGTTATGTGACTTTTCTGTCTTTGTTCCCTTTAATTATCAGTCATGGATCATTCGGGCAGCCCTTAAACACAATTAAGTGTTTTCTATTTATATTTGCTGTTTGAAGTATGCACAGATAAGTGCTGAAAATATGTGTGTAGCATGCAGATAATTCAACAGTCTATTTCTCTTGACTTTCACAGGAGACTGAGTTATAGCTTGTGTACTTCTCATGTATATTGTCAGTTGAGTTTTTATGGAATTGCAGGTTTGGGTTTTTCTTTCAAAGTTTCATGGTATTGTCAATTCTATATCAGACCCTTCATAGTTGTTCTTTGTTCTTCAGCCATAGGCAGTTTCTGAGACAATAGGATCACTCATTGACATTGTTCTGATTGCTGCCTCAGTTAAATAATCTGCTTTTGACAGTATTGTTGCAAATGGCATAGCGTGTTTGTTGAGAGTGTTTCCCGCTTTCTCACTAGAACTTACAGACAGACAATATAGAGGCATTTCATATAAATGTTGGAGGTTTCAAATCAAAATATGCTAGATTTCTGGGTGGTAGGGCAAAGTGGTACATGGTGGGCAAAGCCGCCGGGGGGGGGGGGGGGGGGGGGCTCCATGTGCTTTGTAGGGGGGCCCCCTCAAGTTTCGTTACACCACTGAAACAGAACCTTGTCAAAGGTTAGAGTCGCCATATCATACCATACTAAAGATATCCTCAACAAAAGCTAGCATAACTCCTGGACTAGGTGATAAAAATACTATTCACAACTACAAAAAAGAAAGGAGTCAACTAACCTTTAAACCTGAATATCAGTCTAGGGGTAAACACAACATTTTAAATCGGGGGAATATCTTAAGACCTTTTAAAATAATTCCATCCTTGAAAAAATAAAAAGCGAAAATATAGAATCTATTGAATTCTTATCCAAGAAAGATGAAAATGAAGAACTCATACTGGTGACTTGGAATTCTCTTCATCTAGCAAGAAAAGTTCTCCAGGAATATGAAACTTTCCTAAACTTGGGAATAAAAAATCAGCAGGCCCCCACAAAATTTCTACACAATCCCATTTGAAACACCTAAGAAACATGACTATCAATGGAATAAAACTGAAAATAGTCAAGAATTCTCAATACTGAAAAATCCTATTGGTAAAATAACTAAATTACCACCAACGTAACAAGTAGAGAAGGGTATAAAACTTAATAAAGGCTGGTTGATAGCAGTCCTACACGGCATACCTCAGGCCTGACAGGAAAACACACAGTATATCTGGCAACAGCCATCATTTGACCTAAGGGAAACAATAAAAATATGTTCTTGGAACATGAATCCCACATGATCCAAATCCAAAATGCATATTTGACTTCTACTGCTAGTAATTTTCATATTATAATACTACTAGGAATCTGGGCTACTCCATCATTTATGTTGAAAATATTTACTGGGAATTATGCCCCAGTTACTAAATCAAGTCAACATGGGCGACCCAGCGGGGGCCTAGCAAAGTTCATAGCAATAGACTTAATAATGGAAAGTGAACAGGTTTTAAAAAATAAAATTGTATGTTTTTTTAAATAATTATTTTATAATTTTAAGGTTATTTAAGTATTTTTAAGTTTTTAGTTAATTATTTTTAAAATTTCATTTATTTTAAATGACTTTTAAGACATTTACAAAAATTCGATATTCTGACTAACTATGTTATTTTTAACCCCTTCGATGCTCATGACGAGCTCAGCTTGTCATGAGGTACACCGCTCGTGTGCTCATGACGAGCTGTGCTCGTCATGTAAAAGGGGATTCAGCAAATATCAGCACAGGAGGGGGATCAGCTTAGCACCCAAGGTGTTAAACAATATTTTTGATTCAATATTTTTGTACTTACCTGTTTGTAGATAGGAATTCGATATTTTTGTAGTCTATATTTTATCCTCGATATTTTTGTATGTCTATATTTTTGAACTCGATATTATTTCAGTGATCCGAATAAAAGCAAACATCTCCAACCCATTGTGTCAATCACTCTGGAAGGAAATACAAACAAATCAAAATTCGCAGTTCTGGAAGTATTTACAAACAGCGCTATACAAATTCTCAGCACACTCGATATGGGAAATGTCTATTACTCCAGAATCCTACAAAAAAGTTGATGGAATAACAAAATGATCTTTGAAGCTGAAAAACAAAGATTCCTTTTCAAAAAGAGTGCATGCATGCATCTTGCTTAAAGAATACAAAACTTTGAAATCACAGTCATACATTGAAATAAGCTGGTCTATAAAACAATGTTCTCTTTAATTAAAGCACAATTCGACCTTCTCCCAGGATTACTTCATGCGATGCCATGGCTGCGCTCAACAAAACTCCCGTACCTCTGACTATGCAAAAATGGAGAAGAAAACATTATCCATTTAGTCTATGTATGCCGGGAACTGATGAAAGAAAGAAGGGGGCTATTAAAGTAGCACTTTAATATTTGGGGAATACGTACTTGGAGAGAAGCAATTATATTATATTTTAAATCAACAGATATAGTTCTGAACTCTCCATTCTCAAAATGTATGATACTGGCAAAAAAGGAAACTAGACTCTTGTGAACCGACTCCACTAAACCTTGTTGATTGTACTCGCAGTACTACTGTTAAACAGCACCCAAACTGTCCAAACATAAAAGCAAATTTGCACTATAGGACATGTATCGGAAAATATATGCACTTATTAAAATCTGACACTGGCATGTAGGAAACTAGGCTCACATGATCTGATTTTAGTATACATTTGCTGCTTGTTCTCATAGAATAATTTACAAGGAGTGCCTACTTTGTACACATGGGAAAGCTAATTTGTGCCATACGATGCCACTAGAAAACATAAGTATTGGAGATAAAACTGATTAATCTGAATAGTTACTGAAACCACAGGTGGCCACTTTAGGATTTTTTCATGTGGAGTTTTTACATTTTTAATTTGAAAGCATTTTTACCTGCCCCATTGTTTTTTTTTAAATCAGTCCTCTTATGTGTTGAATTTTCATGACTGAAGATTATATGATTTAAACTAATCAAAAAATAAATATTACTTACTTTTACTTACCTCTGCCAACCAGAAACCCAATTTCTAAAAGGGGTTGATTTGGTAAGGGGTGTTTCTTGGAGTAGAAATAAATCAGGATTAGATCTGCCTAAATGAGATAGTACTCTCTGTCATTTGAAAGGATTAATAGAACCTTATATATGTCATGTAATTACTCAGAATTTTTCGACATTTGTAAAAAGTAAAACCCAAGAGGTCAATCCAACATATAAGGGAATTACAATAACACCAAAAAATTGAATTTAAGAACATAAGACAATGGAATAAAGTAGTGATGAAGAGAGAAGAGGAAAGGGAAAAGGAATGAGGAATGAGGAAAGCAAAAGTAAGCAACAAGGAACAACCAGAAGAGAAAGTACTTGTCAGGAAATGATGACTGCAAGCACATACCTGAATAAATGAAAAAAGGAAAAATGGGGTGCTGACAACACAGATGAGAATGGCACATCTAAAAGGGGGGGTCACGCAGCACAGCTGAATGATATGAAGGCAGGATAGAAACATACAGGTTAAACATACATTACAGATCTGTAAAAAGAAAAAGAAAAATATGTCAGCAGATATAAAACACATCATAATAAAGGTTTTGTGCATATTAACAACACAAGAACATAGCAAAACAATCCCAGAAGAAACATTTAACATATTGAGGAACCAGCTGGGTCCATGGTGTCTGTCATACAAGCATTTATTAATGTTCTAAATTCAGCTGGATATTCACATGAGGTGGTGTTATTCTGATAAGTGCCCTTGAAGAGGCAAGGAGGGAAAATGCCATATTGGGTACCCAAAGTTCGAGAAATTATTTTCTTCTGCTGGCTGTAGCGTTGGATACATCTTGTGATAAGATCATTTTCCTACCTGGCCAAGTGATTTGTTGTTTGGATTTGGCAGCATTGAGAACCTTCAGTAGATCAGTGAATTCTTAGAAAAGGCTTATAATTCCTCTTGGTTTAGTAGATGACACAGAGGTAGAGATACAGGGACCCAATCTGTGAGCTTGTCACCATTTCATCAGTCAATCAATAAGCTCTTGGAGGTTGGACAAGCACTTAAGATGGGGATAGATTGTATCTTTGAGTTAATAACAAGATGGGGTACTTTAATCTACCCATGCACCTGTAAAGGATCAGGAAACCAGATAAATCCACAAAAATGTGATTAATTATAAACCAATATTAGCCAAATTAACAGGTATAATGAACATTTGGGCTAAGCCAGCTAAAATGGGGTATCCTATACTTTAACGATACTCAGATGCTGAGTACAGAACACATTAAAATATCACCTCATGGCAAAGTTAACACAAATATTTCTGTTCCTCTCATTTCATAGCACTTCCAAATTCATAAGGGACCTGCCAAAACTAAGTCCCAGGAAGACATAGCCCTTGACAATAGAAGAATCACAGCAGCCTATGGGGAAGCGCACTTTATGTCATAGTGGCGTACCTTACAATGTGAGAAACGGCTGAGGAGAACTCATGATGGTGGCCGCTAGCAAAGTGGTGGACATGTTGATGGTATGGAAGCAAAGAAAGGCTTCACCTGAAGAAGAAAACATGTCCAGGCATTCCCTGACGATCAGCTCACTTGTGGGATTGAAGCCACCGTGAAGAAGCTCTCAAGACGCAGGAAAAGAGCCAGAGGTTAGCTCGTGTGGCAGACCTCCCATTTCAGGTGGCCTTCTTTGGTGGTGGGAAAGCAATGAGTACTGCTAGAGGCACTCTTGTGGTCTGACATCATGTGATGACCTTTAACTACCATTATTTTAGTTCAACTTTGTGTGTTATTTTATCCTAGCCTGAATGTACGATGCCCTGCATATGCCTTGATTCTCTTAAAGGTTTCTTTCTTGTACTCTTGCAGTCTTTAAGTGGGTGCTGGCACGGAGTAGAACAGCCTTGCCAAGGAGAGAACGTGTGGGATGTGCATTTGAAAGCATGAGAGAAAGAGAGAGGTCTGGAATGTACTTTTTGGTCTTGAAGTGCAATGTTATGAGCAGTGGTGCACAAATGTGCACTGTGTTGTACATTGAGAGATGAAGTATGTGATACTATAAGCAGTGTTGCACAAATTTGCACTGTGTTTTACCCTGGGAGGAATTATTAATTTCTTACTATTGGTTTTGACATGGCCTCATGCCATCCTGAATTCTGACTCTGCCTGGCTTGAGCTTTTTCTGTGCGCACAGCCACGCGTGCAAGTTGTTTGGGTTAATCACGTTCAAGGATTGTTTTGGGGAGAGATTGTTTATTGTACCCTGGAAGGCTTTCGTGAGCTTCATTAAGATAAAGGCTGGAACATGCGAGAATGTAGAGGAAACGTGGAACTCCTTTCTGCTATGGAATTCTGCATGGAAGCTGGCCAGTTCCAGTAGGATTCCTTTGACGCAGGGTGGAAGAGACTTGAATCTTCTAGTGTATGTTTTGAGACTATAAAGCTGAGGTTTGTTGACAGCAGAGTTAGGAGCTCACTTACAGAGTAGAACTACTGCTGTAAGACGAACGGAACCTGCGTCCCGGTCGAGAGTCCACGCCAGCTGTGAACGGACCCCCAGTGTGAATTGGCAAGGATGTCGAGTGAATGATCGGGTGAGGTGATTTGTTTCTGACTAGTGTGATGCGTGGTTCCAGTGGCTGTGGTCATTTGAGGTGTTTGAGTTTTGATTATTGCCATTGTGATGTGTGGCAGTGGCTTTGATCATTTGAGGTGTTTTCTTTGTAATTCAGTGTATATATCTTACTTACCTCTTGCAGGATGTCCATTATATTTACTTAAGTCCTATTTCATATTATTGGCTTTTTGTTTATTCATTAGTATAATTCATGCATTTTAACTGTTGCATTTATCAAGTGTGCTATTATTGCTTGTATATATATATATATATATATATATATATATATATATATATATATATATATATATATATATATATATATATATATATATATATATATATATATATATATATATATATATACAAAAGTTCCAAAGTCCCAAAAGGATTCAATGCGCACCAAGAAAGAGGGTAGAAAACACCACATTTTATTCTTGGTTACCGCTACGTGGTTCGAGACCCGGCGGTCTCTTGATCACACATCGTGTGATCAAGAGACCGCCGGGTCACAAAACGTGTAGCGGTAACCAAAATTAAAATTTGGTGTTTTCTACCCTCTTTCTGAGTGTGCATTGAATCCTTTTGGGGCTTTGGAACTTTTGTTAAAATTCTACCGGCGTTGGGGCTCTACCGGCAAATGCGCCACCTGACAACGCGAACAATTCAGGAAGGAACCTTTTTGTTTAAGAAAACATATATATATATATATTCAATGAAAAAACCATTGGTTTTAGGCCATATATAGTTAGGAATTAGCATTTACAAAACCTTATTTTACTCGCATAAAACCATTGAAATTCCATATATAGTTAGAAGCGCTAACTATATATCGCGCACCCGCAATCCACTGCTGATGATGTCACATATTACATCATTCATGACATGGTCAGTGACATCACTGATGACATCACTGATGACATCTCAAATGACATCACTGATGACATCACTGATCACAACATCCAGTGATTGTATGTGTCTGTAAAGTTTAAATATGTTTTACATATTGAAGAATGAGTGGATGTATAAGTGTCTGGATGAAGAATTTAGTAGGTGCATCACTGACTGTATGAAAGAGTGATTAAATGTGTCTCACTGAGTGCATGGGTTAGTGACTAAACTGTCTTAATTTGTGCATCAGTATGTTTGTTGTTGTGTAAGCTGCTGCATGTGTTGATCAGTAGCTATAAGAGTGGCCATAAGGGTTATTGATTGGTTGCCCAAGTATTTGAATGGGAGGCTGAGTGTGTGTGTGGGTGGCTGGGAGGTGCGTGACTCTGTGCATAGATGTGTAAGCAGTTGATTCACTAGGAGTATGAGTTCAAGAGTGCATGTGGAAACAGCTATATGGGCGGTTGACTGTGCATGGGTGTGTTGGTGAGTGAATGGATTTCTCATTGCTACATGTGCAAGTAAGTACGTATGTAAAACACAATACATGTGAGAGTTGAAATATATAAATAACTGAACATAAGAGCCAGTGAATGTGTGAGTGGCTGTATCGATCACTGTGAGCTTGTATCAGGGATTATATAAGAGAGTAAATATGTGTTATTATATGTTTGAATAAGTAAGATGTGTATAACTGTATAGTTGAGCAAATGGAGGTGTGATTGATTCTTTGCATGACTGACTAGGTGTGTGAGTAACTCCATGGATGAGTGACAGTCTGTGAGTGTCTGTTTATACTGAGTGTATGTAAGGTTATATTAGAGTCTGAAGAGGTTCATTGTATTATCACATGAGTGATGTGATCAGTGATGACAAATGAGATGTCATCAGTGATGTCATTTGAGTTGTCATCAGTGATGTCATCAGTGATGTCATTTGAGATGTCATCAGTGATGTCATTTGAGTTGTCATCAGTGATGTCATCAGTGATGTCATTTGAGATGTCATCAGTGATGTCATCAGTGATGTCACTGACCATGTCATGAATGATGTAATATGTGACATCATCAGCAGTGGATTGCGGGTGCGCGATATATAGTTAGCGCTTCTAACTATATATGGAATTTCAATGGTTTTATGCGAGTAAAATAAGGTTTTGTAAATGCTAATTCCTAACTATATATGGCCTAAAACCAATGGTTTTTTCATTGAATTTTCAAGGTTTTGTAAATGCAAATTCCTAACTATATATACACTATAACCTATGGTTTTTTCTGTGAATTTCATTGGTTTTTTAATAGCAAATATGAAAAGCTTTAAAATGTCAAGTACGTGATAGATAAAAACATTTTCGTATTTATGCACGCTGATGTGCTTTGAACGCTGCACCCCCCCCCCTCCCCTCTTTTGTCTTAGTAGTACTCTCTCTTTGCAGATACTGAAGGGTAGTTAACGCAGGCCTTTACCCCCGTTGTAATCCGTCGTGCCTCCTTGTCTCTCCATTTGATTGATTGTTGTCCAAGCATTTACTGTTTTAGAATTGGTTCTCTTTGGATCATTCTCTATTTACAAACAAGCACAAAGTCGCAATACTCTGTTTAGTCTTTGCAGATAGTGAAAAATCGTGTAAAAAAATAAAAGTAATCGAGCAAAATCAGTAGGCCACTAATTGGATCTCTTTTTGACCTCGCTAAAATAGAAATATTAGGAACAACCCTTCATGAGAAATACGAAAATAGTGAGATGAACTGAGCTCCACACCATGAGGGCTGCAAGACAGCTCGGCTCCATCACCCATCCCGCACAAAATAACGACAAACCCTATGCAAATATTAAAAATATAGACAACACACCAGCAAAGAAACAGGGTAAAACATTTTATTAAAAAACTATTTACATAACGTTGGTTTATAAGATGATGTCAGTAGTGGACCGATGTGTGAATAGATCGAAAACAGCACAAGGCTCCAAGATCCGGATGGCAAGCTCCTGGATGTTGGGTGCCATAGTTTAGAGTTCTGAATTTCAGCCTTTTTCAATGCCTGTGCTTTGTTGAATCAAAATGGCGGCTTGACACAAAGCTGACTCAAGCGTTGCTACTGATGCTATGCAGACCAAAACTGGTTTTCAGTTTGTACATTTTTCTAGATTTTTCAATCCAAGTTTGGTTGACTTTGTAGAACGATGGCTTCAGATTTTCAACATACGGTGTGGTGGCGCTGACTGGGAGGGGGCGCTTCGCTCCTGCCCCCTCCCCAAGTAAGATTTTCATACGTGAAAGTACGTTAATGGTTTTGGTCCCTGAGATGCTTCGATGTCACTGCCATTCTCAAATAGCATAAGTTCTGGATGTTGGGTGCCATAGTTAAGAGTTCTGAGCAGTGCTTGTAACACTGTCTGAAGCTTATTTCCACCTACTGCAGCTTCACTATTCTCAAAGTAAGTGAGTGTCGTTTGTGGACCTGACTGCATTAGAAAACAATGTGATATGTTACCTTCCTAAACAGCTTGACGGAGGCCCCTGAGGGGCGGTGTGATGGCCATGGACTCGGAGAAGACGCTTGGCTCCGACACCCTCCCCAAGTCTTATAGCACTGGTTTAGCCTGAGATCGCCCCCGACATAGGCGGCCGGCTCCCGGGGTCCGGCGGAACTTTTTGCCTTTTGATGACTCTTCAATTCTGGACCTTGTCCCACAATCCGTTTGACCTGAAGACAAGCTGTAGTGGGGCGCCCCTTTATCGTTTTAGTTGCCATTCCGCCCGCTTTTGCTACACTGTGCCTCTTCCGCCATTCAGCTGTTTACCGCCCGCTCTTGCGACTACAGCGTCTCGCTCACCATGTAGTTGAGATGCGCCCGCTCTTGCGGTGCAGCGATAGGCGGCTGCCACAGGACTCTCAAAATGGCGGCCGGCTCTTCGGTTTTGGGCCTGGTCCACTAAAATGGCCCTGGGACACCTTGGAACTCGGACGCTTGTCTGCTAGGGCTTGGGTCCCATTCTCGAAAAGCGTCCCCTCAGCCGTGAAGATTCTACAAAAGTCTTGGGGGCCTCCGACTCCCGCAGGCTTCTGGTGGGGAGCGGCTGCCATGATTGCTCGTGGAATGGCCACGACGGAGCTACGAGATGGTAGTGGTCTCATGCTGACGCCAGCTTTAGTCTGAAACATCCAGAAACACTATAGACTACCAATTCGATCAGTTCCGGTAGCGCCCCAACATGACCCGGAAGAGAAGAACTTGCCCTCCCCTCTTTGACTGATGGTTCTTGTTGCCTGTCCCCTCTGTTGTCATTTAACAGAACTTTTTGGACTGCTGAAAGGGGTTGTGTTCTGAACGCTGGTTGGTGGAGACATTTAGACTATATTCTTGACCTACGTTGTCGCGTAATGCGTTTTATGACACGCCGCGTTAGCGCACCCGGAAGTGATCCGAGGCGCGGCGCGCAGCGCGTAACGTAAGCATAACAGGTCATGTGACTTGTTAATAAAACTTTTCATTGGTTCATTTTACTTTTGTTAATTTAATGATGAAAAGCTTGGTCATATGACCTAAAAATTACGCTTTTTATTATTTTCGAACAATATTTTTTTTTCAAACATATGTTATAATATTCCAGGCTAATGTACTTTCCCGGAAAATTTACAACTGTCTTGCAAGTAAAATATATTCCTTTTTCGAGAAAAAGGGCGTTTCTTCCTTCCATGACGGAGCAGTTGAGTAAAAGAGATTCGGCCTCCTGTCTTAGTCGCCGATACGCCTGATTATCAGATTCTTATCGATCACTTTATGTTGCAGACATGAAAAACACAACTGCCCTTGACCATTTATCTTTACTGCGTTCCTACATATTATACCTTTTATCCGTCATGTAATTGGACTGCTTTATTTCACTTGCCTTTTACTGATTCGAAAACAGTCACTAAAAGTAAAAACTTTACCAATGTAAATACTACTACCGTGTTTTGTTTTAAAAACCTTTATTGTGAAAATGTCAGTATACAAATACGGGCCTATAACCACGTGGGCCGGCCACGGAGCAAACTGAAATCGTATATGATGAGGAGACATTTACACTGTAGAGGAACGTAACGAGCGGGCCATTAGGTTGCAAGAACTAAGGTGTCTAACAGTTGCGGAATCGGTGGACATACGTTTTGTAATTAAAATAGAACAGGGCCACTTACAATAACATTTTCTAGATATACATTTGCGGGCAAGGAGTTACGAGTCCCATTTATACCGGCGCCATTTTGGGCGAGGCCGGGCAGGTCCAAGATATAGTCAAAATGTCTCCACCAACCATCGGCCAGACCAGAACCCCTTTCGGCCCTTTATGCTACAAGATGGTGTCTTCCATTCAGAAAATATTGTTGGCAGCATTTTGAAAGGAAACAGAAACAGCCGTTCTCCTAGTGAGTTTCACATTGTTACATTTAGGAAGAATGTTGAAGAGTAGTATGTGGAAAATCTGAAGCCATTTTTCTACAAACTCTCAATCAGACTTGGATGGAAAAAAAAAACCTGAAGAATGTACAAACTGAAAACCAATTTTTGTCTGTATAGCACCAACAGTAACGCTTGAGTCAGCTTTGTGTCAAGCCGCCATTTTCATTCAATCAATAGCGTCCCCCTGCACACATTCAGGGACCTGGTCGTGTCTTCAGATGAAACGCATTGTAGGAAAAGAAGCAGAAAGGAAAAGGAAAAAAGTTCCGCCGGACCTAGTGAAGCTGCAGCAGGTGCAAATAAGCTTCAGACAGTCTTACAAGCACTGCTCAGAACTCTCAACTGAGGCACTCAACATCCAGGTCTTTCGGCGCAGCATTGTAGGATGGCCACACCAGTACGGCAATTTCCTGGACACCACCTCGGTGCCATCCGGATCTCGGCGCGTTCGAGTCACTGTACCGCAACAGTGACCGCAATTCAGCTGGACACGCCGTCTTTCGGCGCAGCATTGTAGGATGGCCACACCAGTGCGGCAATTTGCTGGACACCACCTCGGTGCCATCCGGATCTCGGCGCGTTCGAGTCACTGTACCGCAACAGTGACCGCAACTCAGCTGGACACGCCGTCTTTCGGCGCAGCATTGTAGGATGGCCACACCAGTGCGGCAATTTGCTGGACACCACCTCGGTACCATCCGGATCTCGGCCCGTTGTGCTGCCTTCGGCCTATTCGCACATCGGTCCGCTACTGACGCCGCCTCACGTGCCAACGGATTTTCTACGCTTTTTGTAGCCCTATGCCGCATAACAGGTCATGTGACTTGTTTATAAAACTTTTCATTGGTTCATTTTACTTTTGGTTTCCTAAAGATGGAAGGCTTGGTCATATGACCTAAAAATAACACTTTTCATTGGTTTAGAACATTTTTTTTTCCCAAACGATGAAAGCCCCACCTTGTTTCTGGATCATTCAGACGGAAGCTGGCGTCAGCATGAGAGCACCACCATCTCGTGGCTCCGTCGTGGTCATTCCGCGAGCAATCATGGCAGCCGCTCCCCACCGGAAGCCTGCGGGAGTCGGGGGCCCCCAAGACTTTTATACAATCTTCACGGCTGAGGGAACGCTTTTCGAGAATGGAGCCCAAGCCCTAGCAGGCAAGCGTCCGAGTTCCAAAGTGTCCCAGGGCCATTTCAGTGGACCAGGCCTAAAACCGAGGAGCCGTCCGCCATTTTAAGAGCCATGTGGCAGCCGCCTATCGCTGCACTGCAAGAGTGGGAGCAACTCAACAACATGGTGAGCGAGACGCTGTAGCCGCAAGAGCGGGCGCAACTCAGCTAGATGGCCGCCACCTGGGGAGGCCCGTTCACGCCGGCTCCCCCACGCCCCCCCCCCGGGCCGCCGCACGCCAATTTTCGGAGCAGCATTGTAGGATACCAAAACCAGTGCGGCAGTTTACTGGACATCACCTGGGTGCCTGTCGTACATGTTGTGTCAGCCATGTGACACTGGACACAGACCGCTACTGACGAGGCCTCCCCCCGCACCACCCGGGACGCCCCACGCTGTTTTTCTGTGCTGCATTGTAGGATCCCTAAACCAGTGCGGCACCCAGGCGACATCACCTGGGTGCCGTCCAGAACTCTGCACGTTGTGCTGCCTTGGGACTATTCGCACAAAAGACAGCTTCTAACCATTGTTGCTTTTTGTGTTGAGAAATGTTTAAATGTTTTTAGTTTTTGTTCCGTTCGTTAAAGTTAGTAGTTAATAAAGTTTTATAACCTTACTTTGTTGGAGTGTTATCTATTTTTTTTAAAACGGGTGAATGGGGCCTTGAATCGGGTTATTGTCATGTGTGGGCTTTGGAAGTGTGCTGCTGCAGGATCGGACATTTCAAACTCAAATGCACGTTCTTTTTCTTACCTTTCCGAAGCATGGAGCGCAATAGCAAGCAGAGAAAGGGTGATGCACGTGTTGAACACTACCTGACCTGGCAAGTTGCTGGCAGTGCCCCCCCGCCCGCTCCTGAAAGAGGGCACACACACACACCGCCGCTCCGAGTACTTCACAAATCTTTAAAAGACCATGCGCTTGTTCATGAGGCTTAAATGGTTTATCACCTCTTCTAGAACCCCTGCATCGACCCTCTGACGTTTCCTGGAAAAATTACCATGTAACCCAATACCAAGCCCTGTCAGCTGAAACCCCCAAGGAATCGTGGGGCATATTATCAAGGGGGTTTATCTCCGCTTTTTTGGCTTTAAAAGCCTTGAAAGCGGAGATAAAATTATCTCCCTATTACCAAGCTGTCGCTAACACCAGTTAGTGACAGCTAAAAGGAGATTGCGACCATCTTGGGCCCCGCTTTGCATGTCAGTGATACTTATCACTAATGACATGCAAAGTGGCGTGCCAAGATGTTAGCGACTAGAAACAGTCCCTAACATCGCTACCTTCTATTACCAACTTTTGGAGATATTCGCGCTAAGCGCGAATATCTCCAAAATCTAACACCTGCCCTGAGCAGTTCTTAGCCATGTTATCCAATGGGAGGTGGATAACATGGCTAAGAGCATTAGGTCGATAATACATGAATATCGCTGACTTTTCTGCGATAATAGCAAGGTTTATCTGCGATAAAAATCGCCGATGTGCGGCGATAATTTTTGTCTCTAAACAAGTTAGAGACAAAAATTATCGCTAGTTGTTCGTAATATGCCCCCGGGTTTTTGCTTGCAGAAATCGGGAGGCGGGAGACTAGCACTGAAACAGTAGTCACACGCCTGAATCAGGAGGATTGGCATGTCTGAATTCTCTACAGCTGGGGCCATAAACTACATCCGCAGGGTTAGGTGATAGCCTGGGACCAGCCTGGCATCTAAAATGGCTGCCGTGCACGACAAAATTGTGGCATTCGAAAAAAGGCAAGATGGCGCAGCCGCTGGAAGAGATGTATCAACATATATCAGCCTCCTCAGCCACCCTCAGGAAACATAGGGGATTAGGATACGTCTCCCGCACCCCCTTATACCTAGTACTTTAATTAACGAAGCACAAAATGGCGAATTCCCGTTTCGCTACCAGTTTGCGGCCCAGTTCGCGGCCCGTGAAGCGCTTCTACCGTGAAAAATCATTTTTTTTTTATTTTCCCCACGGGACCCTTTAATAACCCCAACAACATTCCTAGGGGGTCAAGAGGGGGATACCTTGCCCCCTTTCATTAAATTCCCCCTTAGTTTTTCACCTTTTCTTCTCTCTCGATCCTACCGAGAGACAAGATGGCGGCCGCTCCAGACTGTCACGCAGCAAAAAAAAAAAAAAGCTCACGCACAGCCGCTGGAAGAGATGTATCAACATATATCAGCCTCCTCAGCCACCCTCAGGAAACATAGGGGATTAGGATACGTCTCCCGCACCCACTTATACCTAGTAATTTAATTAACGAAGCACAAAATGGCGAATTCCCGTTTCGCTACCAGTTCGCGGCCCGTGAAGCGCTTCTACCGTGAAAAATCATTTTTTTTTTATTTTCCCCACGGGACCCTTTAATAACCCCAACAACATTCCTAGGGGGTCAAGAGGGGGATACCTTGCCCCCTTTCATTAAATTCCCCTTTCGTTTTTCACCTCTTCTTCTCTCTCGATCCTACCGAGAGACAAGATGGCGGCCGCTCCGGACTGTTTAGAATGTTGACAGACACCGGAGAGCCAATCAGCTTTCTGCGCGCAAAGTTCCGATAAGCGAAAAGTAAGCGGACCGGATCGCTGCCCGGAGCGCTGTTACAGATATATATCTTGATTTAAACGTTAATTTCTCAAAATCCACTGAAGCACATATATTGAGACCTAGCAAAGGCACATCGGGCTAACAGTCCCTACAATTTTGCCAAGTTTCGTGCAAATCCATTCAGCCGTTCGAGCTAAAAGTGAGGCCAAAGGCCCTATGGAAAAATGAATGGGAAAAACGCGTTTTGGGACCCCCCTTTTTTCTCGGCCCCCCCTTGACGAAACCCCACCAAACTTTCAGGGGCTGCTCAGAAACAAAATGTGCCATTTTCCTGAAAACTTCAGCCGATTCCGTCCACAAACGCCAAAGTTATTAGACATAGAATTTTCAGAAATCCCATAGGGAATTAATCCTAACTATATATACCTACTGGCGATAGCCAGTAGGTAATATATATATATATATATATATATATATATATATACATATTGTATTATTGCCGTTGCTGATACTTATCTGGCGGCATTGGAAACATTTATTTATGCACATATCACTTTAAGCGCAAAGCCGCTCCCATGTTTTTGTGTATTTTAGACCCTTGTCTGTTTCAACCAACGTCATGTGATCAAGCCTCGTTTGGGAGGTGAAACACGTTATGGCGGATGGCTGGTGGCATTACTAAATAAATCACCGAAAATTTAGCACAGAATCTGGGCTCACTCTCGTTATTCTTGGTTGACTTGTGGAAAAGAATGGCGTTTTCTTCATCTAATTGTACAAAGGAGCATTCGTGGTACGAGTGAAAGCCCCTCCCCAAGCTTTCAGGGCGTGTAGTAGCAGGAAGCTGGAATTCCGTAACCCGGAATTGAATCTCTACTCCGGTAGGAGGAAGCTGCCCGAGCCCCTGCGAGAGAGCACACGTTTCTATCCAGGCTAAAGGAGTCGCGGCGGACCTGGTAAAGTGCAGGAGGAGCAGTCGGCAGCCGAGCCCAGGTAGGACAGCTGTCCAAATTCGCAGTGGGGAGTGTGCCAAGCGGGAAGCGCCAAGAACTGTTCAGTCGCGCGTCTTTCCGCCTGTTCTTCTTCGATGTCTGACCAAAATACACCACAACTAGTCAACATGTCCGCCGACGTGTTGAAACGCAGAGAGGAGGATGCAGGCCACATGTTTGTGGAAAACCCAGAGGGTACAACAACGCTTACAACCTCAACTGGGGGTGCCGTGGGAGGTACCGATAGTCCTAACATCAAGGAGACATTTCGTAAATTGGAGCGACTGATGAAAAAGGAACAGTCGAAGTGGTGGGAGCATACTTCCCTCACAAAATATCTTGATGTCAAGCGAGTCCCGCGGGGTTTGAGAAGCACTCTAGCCCCGAGCTATGAGAACCCGGACCCTGCAATGTTGGCCGAATGGGCGGACACAAACTTGGAATATTCCGCCCGTCTAATGGCAATATTGGCAAAATAGGCTGACAGCAATAGAAGGAAACTGCAAATGGAAATTGAAACAGTGGAGGCGGATTTGTTAACAATGGGTGTAACGGAGCAAACCAAAAAATTACGTGAAGAAATGATGATAAGGCTGGCTAAGGAAGAGGAAGTAATTAAAAAAAGAAAGGCCTTCAAATTTGAGAGAGACAGGCTGGACTATCTACACGGCCAAATTTTCACCTTTGCATGCCGCTTTGATACAATAAAAGCACAAGTAGGCAAAAACAACCCTAAGACAAGGCAAGAGGCAACAGTATCTGCCTCATCTACTGACCTAAGTTCAGCGGCGGAGAGCGATTCCGACAATGAGCAGAGGAGGAGAAAAAACTTGCAAGAGGGGTTTACCAAACTATCGCCGGCACAAAAGGGAAATTGCCTCTGCGAGAGCCGTCGAGATACTCTCAGATCCAAATCGAAAGTAAACCCCCAACAAAACGCCAGAGGGCAAACTTCAAACGCCTCCAACGCCGGAAATGCAACGAGAGGAAATTCGGCGGGAGGAAAGAGGGGAAATCGGGGAAAAGGAGGGAATTGGAACAGGTTTCAAACTCAACCCTCAACGTCAGCACAACAATCGTGAACCTGACAGACATCATTTTGAGTGATAAAGAGAGACAAATTTTAAGCTTGGGCCTGTCTTATTGCCCCCCTAGCAACATGAACTATGCAAATATCAGAATGGACACTTTCCGCTTCATCAGAAAGCTTAAACTGAGCAAATACCATCGTACACACCCGTACAAACAACGCAACATTCCGGTGGCAGCCAGCCCCACACTTGTCTCGGTTGAAGCGGATACATCATTCAATGAGATATGGAATTTGCAGCAAGAGGGGCTTTCAAATATACAATCCCAGCAAACCGACAGGGAAGGAATTGAAACTCTAACATCTACGCCTTTCAAGAAAAAATCCACTTTTTTCCCGATTATGACCCATGACAACATAGACCTTTACCAAGACTTTATCATCAAGGACTTGAAACAACTATATACTGCAACAAACAAAAAACACGTCATTTTGAGTAGACAGAACCAACGCTACAACAGCCTTGTAAAGAAACTAAAGGCTGACAAAAATGTCATTGTAAAACAGGCGGACAAAGGGGGAAATATCGTCTTGTGGCATCGGGACGATTATATAAAAGAAGCTGAAGCACAGCTCAGTGATCTGGACTGCTACAGAAAGAGTAACCTCATTGTAATTAAATCTGCCTGGTCTGGCTTGAATGCCAAGATAGTAGCCTGGAAAAGTGCAGGATTAATTTCGAATGATGAATTTAAATTCCTCAAAAAGGATTGTCCGGTTATACCCACTCTTTATTTATTGCCTAAAGTTCACAAGAATCTATCGTCACCACCTGGTAGACCTATACTTTCGGCAATAAATAGCGCAACTGAGAACATTTCCAAATACATAGACTTTTTTCTAAAGGAATGGGTATTAACATTACCATCTTATGTTAAAGATACCACTGACTTCATTTGCAAACTCAATAACCTGGTGTGGGAAGATGACTATATTCTAATGACTTTGGACGTCACTGCCTTATACACCTCCATCAGACATCGGGATGGAATTAAGGCAGCAGAATAGTACCTGTCCAAACGATCAGATTTTTGTTCTAATCACAATCGGATGCTTTTAGATATGCTAAAACTCTGTTTGGAACAAAATTATTTTCTTTTCAATGGGCAGGCGTACCAACAGCTGAGGGGGGTTGCAATAGGGGCCTGCTTCTCCCCAAGCTTTGCGTGTCTCCACATGGGGCTTTGGGAGGAGCGGGTCCTGATGGGCACATACGGTGACATCATGAACTCACATGTGCCATTATATTTACGTTACATCGAAGACCTCTTTGTTGTCTGGAAAGGCGACAAATCAGAAGCTGAACAATTTGTAGAACAACTGAATGTTAACTCATATAATCTGCATTTCACTTCTCATGTAGATGAAACTACTGTTAATTTTCTGGATGTCCAAGTCTATATTGATAATCACCAAGTACAAACCAGGTTACACAGAAAGGATACAGCTGGTAACACAGTGCTCCACGCCACCAGTCAGCATCCCCGTCACCTAATCAATAGCATCCCCTATGGGGAGATGCTACGAATGAGAAGGATTTGTAGTACGGAATCTGACTTTCAAGCAGCACAACATGAGTGTAGGAAACGGTTTTTGGAAAGGGGCTATAGTGATAGAACTCTTGAGATAGCCATAAGAAAAACCAATTCCATCACCAGAGAGGAGGCATTAACACCTAGGAGCGAAGACCCTATTAATAATCGGGATAACACACATGTCAACTCAAGGGTTATAGTTCCATATTGCCAACAGCATTCCGCAATCAAAAAGATTTTCTCAAAGAATTGGAATTTGATGAGGGGTGATCCCATAATTGGAAGTGATGTCTCACCCAGACCGAAGATCACCTTCCGCAAATCCCCCTCAATGGAAAATGCACTTACCAGCAGCACTCTAGAACCCGTAATTTCAGGAACATGGGAAGCACTGAGCACGGGTTTTAGAAAATGTGCTTTCTGTAAAGCGTGCAAATTTGGACTAAATAAAACCCATTACACCAGTCCCTTTAGAGAAAATCCGATTCCAATTACGAAAAGACTGACATGCAAGATGGAGTTCGTCGTTTATGTGCTGCAATGCCCGTGTGACTTACGTTATGTGGACAGCACTCGACCGGCGGCACATAAACGGATTCTCCAGCATATCAGAGCTATAATCAGCAAGGATCAGGCATACCCGGTGGCACGCCATTTTGAGACTGTGCATAACAGTGACCCCAGTGATCTACAATACTACCTAGTAGACAAGGTTATGCCACTCAAACGGGGAGGTGATAGAGAGGGCAGATTGCGTCTCCTTGAGACGAGATACATCCTTGAAATGAACACTAAAAGTCCAACTGGACTGAACGATCGAGAGGACCTTTACACCTGTCTTAAGGATTTATAAATGCCCATCTTTCACCTTAGTGAGTCCATCTCCATATGTGACCCACCAGTAAAGTCAGAAGCTCTGTGACCTGATCCTATACCTCTAAACTACAGGACCTCTTTAAGCATTCCCAGGTGTAGTAGGTTTTTCTCCACTTACTTTTAATGTAACTGCATGATTGGTATCTCAGTACATCCAATTACCATTCACATTTAAGTGGAAATCCCTCTTTGGGCACCTAAAATCCCCCGTCTTGTTCTGTGAAACATTTACTTTTAACTATGTCTGTATTATTGGGTAACACGAGCACTTTATATAGGGTTTTATATAATTTTGAGTTCACAGCTGCCTGCAAGGGTCATACACACACATCACTTAAAAGTGCAGTGCTTCTGAATATTCTTTTAAAATGTAACGGCATTAAGTTCTCGACTAATGAAGCGACTCCTATCCAGCATCAATTGTAAAAATTCATGGATTTATATTTTTATATTAAACATATAAATGCACATGTTTTTAGAGATTCTATATCAAATGGGGAATCTGTTTTCATGTGTAAATATGTAAATATGGAGTTGGTGTACATAGATGAATTGAGAGAAACATATATATTTTTTTTGTGATATCTCTTAGAGAACACCGCTATGTAAATAGATTGTAAATATACAGTATAATATTTCCATATGTATATATATATATTTTTGATAATATTGGTTAATTTATTTCTCAATGAATTTGCTTGGATATGAAATGCTTCTATTTTTGAATTTAGTATTACTAAAACAATAATGGACCTGTCTTATGCCGTTTAACAGTAATGAATTGAATTTGAAGATGTCGAGCACTGGCCCCCAATTTTGTATTATTGCCGTTGCTGATACTTATCTGGCGGCATTGGAAACATTTATTTATGCACATATCACTTTAAGCGCAAAGCCGCTCCCATGTTTTTGTGTATTTAAGACCCTTGTCTGTTTCAACCAACGTCATGTGATCAAGCCTCGTTTGGGAGGTGAAACGCGTTATGGCGGATGGCTGGTGGCATTACTAAATAAATCACCGAAAATTTAGCACAGAATCTGGGCTCACTCTCGTTATTCTTGGTTGACTTGTGGAAAAGAATGGCGTTTTCTTCATATATACATATATATTACCTACTGGCGGTCGCCAGTAGGTAGTTATAGTTAGGACCTAGTTTCCATAGGAAATCCACAACATTCTATTCGGAATAACTTTGGCCCCGGTGGACGAATCTTTGCGAATTTCTCAAAGAAGATGGCTCGGTCCGCTGCGCTCCTTCCCTGAAAGTTTTCGGGGGATTCGTCAAGTGGGGGCTGAGATAAAATGGGGTCCCAAAACGTGTTTTCTATATGTTATTTTCCGTAGGACGTTTAGACCCGGCTACAGCTCGAACGGCTGAATGGATTTATAAGAAATTTGGCAAAAAGCTAGAGTCCGGCTCGCAGATTACGCTTTTGTTTGAAAGGTGTAAATCCGTTCAGTGGTTGCTGAGAAAATTAAAGTTGAACTCAATTATATATCTATAAGCGCGCTCGGGTGCGCGCACTAATGCGGCTGTGGGCGAGCGGAATTTTTGTTTTGCTGTGTGACGTCTGTGAACGTTCGATTCGGAGGAAATCAGGAAGTGTTGACCGCCATTTTGTTAGTGCGAGTGAATATATTGTACATTTCAAAGCGTTGGAACATGGAAAGGGGACAAGGTAGAGATTGTCTGGCTGCATAGGTTTTCTCAGGGGGTGCAGTAAGGCCCTTGAATGCAAAAAGAATTCTTTTTGTTTTAAATAAAAGTTGCGGGGTGCGCGCACTCGGTCGCGCACACCTATTTACAAGACTGTGAAAAACTAAAGTGTAGAGCATGGAAAAGGAGCAGGGTGGAGAGTGTTTGATCTGGTAGGTTTCCTCAGGGGTTTATTAAGGTCGCAGAAAGTCTAAAAGAAGGTTTTTTTTTGCAAAAATGTAGCGGGATGCGCGCACCCGGTCGCGCACGAAGAACAAAAATAAAAGGAAAGATGGAGATAAATCAGAAGTTTGAGTGTTTAGATATAAGGTGGCTCTTAAAAGAGCCCTTGTGTTAATTGAGTTTTTTCTGCACTTATAAGTAAGTACCGATGCAGAGTCTCATGTTACAGAGGAAGATTCTGTTTCCCTCATCCGTGAAATGAACACCATCTCTCCTATAGATGCCTTGCATGTTGTAACGCAAGTTGTTGTGGTATATAGAACCCATGCTATAATCTCTGAGGAAAGCAGAAACAGATTTATCTACATGTTTCCTTGCTTTCTCAATCTGTGGACAATTTTGGTTGGACCAATTCCATTTCTGTCTTTGGCATATATTGGAATATACCAAGGCAGTTCGAGGAAAAAGTGTCATCAATTGCCGAAAGGTGTCCTTTAGAAGCATTTCCAGACCTACCCCAGTCAATGTGCCTAGATCGTTCCCACCAAAGTGCACAATTATAAGGTCAGGTTCTGGGAGATGCATAAACGTTTTCACCAATGGTATCAATTGGTGACATCTCAATCCTCTCTGGCCAATCCTCGTTATCTGCACATTTGGTAAATCAAGGTTGGAAATTCGTCTGTTTGCTGCATATTTTCCACTCCAGTGAATATAGCTGTGTCCTAAAAGCCAAACCTTCATTTTCAAGGCAGATGCAGTAGTACTCCGATGGGTTCTGGAAGTGGAATGGCAGTTAGAAGCTGAAAGTCAGGATAAAAAAATGGATGAGGCTTGGTGTGGTTGAAAAACTAAAAATGATTGGTTGATTCTAATACCTCAAGATTGAAGACTACGTTGCATGTTAATGTTTATGTAAAACGAAAAGTACTATTGGGTGTCAAAAAAATGACATGTAACAAAGGAGTGGATAGGCAGTGTTTTTGGAGGGAAATCAGCATTCTTGGTTTGATGTAGAATGTAGAGATATGAACTTTTGACCTGTGCCTTCAGCCAGGTGCAGAATGAGGTGTTACCATGGAAACAGCCAGAGAAGGCAGAGGTTGATGGGTGACCTTTATGTGACTTTGAAAATATTGAAAGGGACAACCAACTGAAATGTTAATTTGATTTAAAAATTGTGCGGGAACAAATATGATTGGTTGAAGAGACATATATGAGTCTGTATTGACAGGATATCTGTGCCATTGAATTTTGGTTGCAGTGATAGAAGCATTATTGAGAATTCCGTCAAACGAATATCTGTTTTGTGACTGTCACTGTTCTACATCGTACAAAGCATTGGTAAAGGTAAGTCTGTAACAGTTTCTTTTGTCATGTACCGTAAAATGTGGTTTAGTCACTATAATTGGTTCATTTCCCTCACAGTCTCTGAGTAACCTCATTTTTGAATGTGACAATGTCTTGTATTTTTAAAACTATTTTTCCATTTCGTTTCATCACTCTTTAACAACATTATTTGTTTGCAATTATTAGTTTAAAATTTTGAATAATAAATTTCAATAAGCTGAATGGTCTTCAGTCATGTTCTTATGTAATCTTTTACTGTTCATTTTTTTAATTCACTGTCAGTCAGAGACGAAACTGGAACGAAATTTTGGGGGGGGAAATTAAAAAAAATTGTTAGACGTACATGAATGTTTAATTAGTAGGCAGAGTAAAGCTGCAGGGGTTTTTAGAAGGGGTAAAACAACTGCAAGGCCTAATTAACATTCAAATGGATGTTTACAGAGATGTGAAACGTTCAGGTGCGGCTGTGTGTGTCTCTGGAATATATATGTTACCTTGGGCTGCCACACCAGACGGGAGGGGGGTGGGGGCCTGAAGTCCTGTGAATTTAATGGGGGTTGCGCGCCTTTTCTTAACATTCTTTCAAGTGTAAATTATAGTTTTGTATATAATTTTGGTGTACAGCAAAAAATGGAATATAAAATATGTTTAAAATAGACAGTAATTATTTGTGTGATTTTGAAGCGTTTCCATATAATCAGAGAAGTTGGTTTTGAGATGAAAAAATAGTATTAGCTGAGACACAGATAGAGAGAGAAATGGTACCTTTCATGTGATACTGTCATCAAAAAGTGCTAATGCTTAAGGTATTCATAAACTTT
The DNA here is from genome assembly GCF_964263255.1 of Lissotriton vulgaris. NCBI lineage: Eukaryota > Metazoa > Chordata > Amphibia > Caudata > Salamandridae > Lissotriton > Lissotriton vulgaris. The sequence goes on along the minus strand of NC_141693.1, from coordinate 820,487,936 downwards.
CTGTCAGACGACAGAATTACAGTGTGGTTTGTGGCCGCGGGCTGCACTGGTGGGGGTGGGGTGAGAGGGGGAGGGGGCGGAGTAAAAAAAAATGAAAAGTTGTGACCATGAGGTTGGTTTTTTTGTTGTTGTTTTTTTTTTTTTTTGTTGTTGGTTAGACCATGAGGTTGTACACAGGTTCGTGCAGTACATGTCTTTATACATTGAGGTAGCAGACAGAGTATACATAGATCTCTCTCCCTCCTGCCGTCTGACTCCATCTTTATCTCCCTCCTGCTTTCCGTCTCCGTTGCCCTGTGTTATCTTAGTGTGTGTGTGTGTGTGTCTGTCTGTGTCTGCCTTCAGTCTGGGCTGAGGAAGTTTGCTCTGCAGGCACACATAGATAGTCGCATCAAAGTACTTGGCAGGTTTTCAAAAAACTATTTATATAATTGAGATGCTTTTTTGAAGCGCTAGTGAATGTCTACTTTCAGAATTACCGCTCGGTTGGCTCCACAGAGCAGAGGGTATGCCGTATTTGACTTCTTAGTGCCTTCGCTTTTCCACTCTGTTCTCTGGTGGCTGGCGGAGAAGTGTTTGTTATAGTGGAGATGAAAGCGTGATAAGTAGTGAAATACGACATAGCGTCTGGTCTGTAGAAGCGGGGAGCAGTGATTAACACTGTGAGTAAAGCGGAACTGCGGCGGTGCTTGGTAACAGTAATAAATTATTTTCTTACCAGAGGTACGATTGTTTGCATGGTCCGCGACCCGCTAAGAAAGGCTTGACGGGCCGTCATAGGCGCGCGGGTTGCAGTATGAGTAACTCAGGTCGACAAAAGAAAATATGAACTTAGTACAGCTGAGGTTACGTGGAACACATGAATACTCTTTCAGTATACAATCATTTCAGTTGTGAATATGGATTAAAAGAGAGAACGTGTATATTTGAAATGTTTATTCAGTAATACACTGATTTCAAGGCAAGTTTCTTATCTAATACAAGTACAGATATTGTAAGAAACAAAGTAATCAGCATAGTCACTAGTCCATAGAATACAAATGGTGCAAGCATAGTATGATGCAAAATGAATACGGTTTAGCAAAATTTATTCTACACCGTTCTGAGGAAGTATATTACATTTTATTAAATCTAAGAAGGTGTCTTGACTTTAAGTTTAGCAACGATATATGAAAATGCTAGTGGTTAGACATCAGCTCATTAACAATCAGCTCTCTGCATGCGAAGCACTATCAACTTTGTGTTATGCTTTTGTGTAAGGAAAAACAACGCGCCAAAAGGGACAAGTTGGCTCGAGCTGCATGTATGTTATCTGTTGGAACGTTCGAAAATCAGTGTTGAGAGGAACTACTGTATTGACATATCTTTTGAAGGTTTCAGTACTCCATCTGAGATACAGCTCGAAAAGTAATGCAAATATTAGTGTAAGAACATATTTTTCTCGTATGAATTGAAAATATTTCAGTACATGGAAAACTAAAGCAGCAGAGGTGTGTGAGGCGCAAATAAGCAGCTGAAAGGGAAAATGGCGTTTAAACTTATAAAAAACTCATGCTAACTTTACACATTAATCAGGGCACATGTAGCATATATTACCCTGCTTTGCTCCGAGTACTTTTCAAAGATGATAAGATAAGATATGCAACTGAATTGTTGAAATTATAGTTCAATAAAAAGTTTAGTTTGAAATCGAGTAGGTGAGGAAAAATAATTTTGTCCACATAAAACACGAAAATCTGACCAGCACGAAATTGTAATGTCCACTGTTCGTAAAGCCAATAGGTCTGTTCATATAAAAAAAGAAGTCCAAGAAAACGTGAAAAAGATAGGGAGGGAAAAGAAAATGTAGACGTCAATGGCTTGCATAAGAGTCATCCAACAACTGAGTAGGCGAAATAAGCAGCTAACGCTTCTAAAAGGAAGTCACTGTTATCATCCGAAAACATGTCAGCCATCCAATTGAAAAGAGGAAAAGAACATACATGCTCTTCAATTATCGGAGCCTCTAGTACCATCAGAGGACAACTCGGTGTCTTTTCTATGTAGCTGTGTGCCAAGAAATCTTGCGCCGCTGCGAATATATTCCAATGACCCAGAACTCCATGTATCGCTGCAAAGGCCATAATCCCTCCGTCGGAAAAAAGCTGTTCATGATCAATTAACGGATTCATGAGATGATTGTAATTCACTTCAGGAGATACCAAGTTGCAGAGACATAAGTCCAAGGCCCACATGAAATCACAGTTCAGGCAATGAAATACAGGCTGCACACAGGTGAAATAGGAAAATCGAAATCACAGTTCAGGCAATGAAATACAGGCTGCACACAGGTGAAATAGGAAAATCGAAATGATAATGCATATGATGCACTCAAAGTCGCAAGTGGCAGGATGCCATAGTATTCAAGCATCCTCTGGCAAAATAGTTCTAAGTGCTCCGGCTCGTTTGCGAAGACAGGACGGACATCCGTTTTGTAATAAACAAAATAGGAACACAAAAGCCGCAGCCACTGGTAGTAGAACAGGAAGTCCAGAAAAATAGGTCGGCGACTATGGAGTGAAGAGTAGCAGAATGACTTCAAATAATTTCTGGCAAAGAAGTCACTAAACCATTGCTTAGTAGTTATAAAAAAAATAGGCCTGCCCTGAAGTGGAGGATGCATTAAAGATTATGGGAGTCACCTCAGCAAATTGTAAAGGAAGGTCACTATTTTATAAGGAATGCACTTCTCTGTGAATATTAGCTAAGTGAAAGAGACATGTTTGTGAACAGATGGTAGGGTAACTTGTTTTTGTGACAATAAGGCTCTTGTTCATGTCTTGTGATTTAACTTTGAATTCAAGGCCGGAATTCGCGGCCAGATGGAAACATCAAGGTTCCCATGTGGGGTTGAATAAACTACATTCTTACAGGGAAGCATATGCAGAGTGACTAATACCGCGTAGGCTTTGTCGTTTAAAAAGTCATAATAATTCTCATTACATGAAAAAAAAATAACCACTGTTGAAGAATAAGGAAAAAGTCGGCATTATAGCGCACACTGGTGTATCTTTGAAAAGACATGCAACATTACAGTGCTTCTAGTTAAATAAGTCATGTAATTGAAAGTGCCTGGATGTGAACGACTAATTACATGTTTCAGTACACTCATCTGTATACAGATATAGGGGCAGATTAACATGCTCCGTGCGGCACTTTTGCTTCACTTGTCCCATGTTAAAAGTGACGCTAAAGTGGCGTAAGGGGCTTGTAAATATGCCCGACATTTTTTTGCCGTCTCCAAGGGATTAGGAAGTGAAAGGGAGCGAGTTGGTTTTATGACTGTAGGAGGTACTGAGCCGCTCGTATCTATTTATGTGAAGAAATTTATAGAATTTGAACACTGAAAAAACGCGAAAGATAGACTAATTAATTCGTGCATTAGCCATGTTGCAGTTGCGGCTTCGGATACTAAAATGGGAAAAGTGTCTAGCGTTGAATGTGGAACACTGAAAAAAAAGCGTGTGTCATGGAAAGCAAACGTGGTTTGAAAGTGAAATGTAAAGGTTTAAAGAGAGAGGAGACATTAAGATAGTTTCAGGGCTTTAAGTTGGCCGGGTCTCTTCGGGTCTCAGCACAGGCAGTTTCTTAAAGGTAGGCTTGCTGTCTATCGGGCTCCACTTTTGAGCCCTGGCGTAGGCAGACTTTTTACTTAACTTGTGCAGCTATGAATCTGTGTCAAAGGTATTAGTACTCAGTTGCTGTATGTATGATGTTACGTGTTGTACCATACCTACATGTAAAAATATGGAGGGCAAAATTTATAGTGTGATTTGTGGCTGAGAGCTGCACTAGTGGGTGAGAGGTCAGAGGGGAAAGGGTTGGGGCAAAAGGGAAACAAAGAGTTGTGAGTATGAGGTTATGCAGAAGTTCCTGTAACAGATACGTTCTTGCACTAAGTTAGTGGAGTCAGTATACATATATCTGTGTTGCTGTTTTCGTTTTCTCAACATACTGTTTTTGTGCTGCTTACTTCATATATTTTAGTGTGTCTGGCTCGCTCTCTGTATCTCTGCCTACTGTGCAGTTTTTCTCCATGTTGCCTATCCTCTGATTTCTACCGTTCCTGTCTCTCATACATTTTCTCTCTATGCAGTTCTTGTTCCCCCTCACTTTGTGTCCTATTCTTTCTGTTTCTCTTCCTCTCTCTGTCTTTGTTGTGCTTTTTACTATATTTATTCATTTCTGTCATTCTTTTCTTTTCTGGCCTGAAACCACTTTTACCTTCACTCTCCCTTGTGATATCTCTCTCCTTCTCGTGCTCGTTTTGTATCTTTCTCTGTGTCCTGTTCTCAGTCTTCCTCCTACATTGTCTGTATGGTGGTGTATATCTCTCTCCCTCCTATTCACTCTTCTTCTCTCCATCTTTCTCTCTCTTCTGCTCTGTTTGTCCATCTCTGTGTTCCTTCTGCTCTGTCTCACCCTATTGTAGTGTTTGCCTGCTGTCCTCTCTGTCCCTGTGCCTCCTGCCGTTTGTCTCCTTTGTGCTCTGTCTGTTATTTATACTCTGTGACTCCCTTTCTACGTTCATCTTTTATTTTAATGTACCATCCTTCTCTTTTTTGACTTTTCTCTGCTCCTGTTATTTTTCTATTTCTCCATTTGTGCTTAGAATGCTGGTCTGTCTCTGCATGTTCCTCTCCCTCCTACTGTCTCTCTGTATCTTGTAGTCTATATCTCTCCTGTCCTGTGTCTCTTTTCTACTCTATATTAATATTTTATTTAATATTTAGTTATTTGATGTGGTGAAAAAACAATTATTGAACTTAGTTAGGCATTAGGATATCTAATGGTAGAGATTCTTAGGGAATTTATCTGTTAGGCTTGTTGTTTGCTACAATGGGTGTATGTTGTGTAATAAATATGTCTGTAATATGTTAATTACATTTAAGTATTTATCTTTTTTATAGTGTTTGGTGCTGAACAGCAACAACCTGTATTCTACGTTATCGAATTTTCAGCAATCACATTCTTTTTTTCAGGTGAGTTGGTATTTTTGAAAGGGAATTTTTTTGGGTGCAGATTAAAATAATAAGCAAGATTTTTTAGAATATTTGCAAAGTTTCGTTTTGGTGCATGATTTTATCTTCTATTTTTGCCATGTCTGTATCTGCTTGTACTAGATATGTATTTTGAGATACTTTTCCACTGACAGTTGACACTATCTTTTTATGGGCCTGGTCCATGTGTTCTTTTCGATGCAGTTCTGGTTCATCTATCCTTTGACTATAATTCCTTGCTGTTTCCATGGAATAATTCTTGCTAAGTCTTCATTATTTCTCTAACTCATGCTGTATTATCTTTGGCAGTCTTTTTTCTTTATTTACAGAGGTGTATTATGATATGGCTCTTGGTGTGATGGGCATCTTTTCTGCATATCTGTGACTGTACTATCTGTGTGCACTGTTTTACATACATTTGCAGAGCTTTATTATGATATGGTTCCTCATGGTTAGCATGAAATTTTGTACATGCTATGAAATTCACATGCTGAGTATGCTGTTGAAACATAAAAGCAACTGTCTCTGTGGGAAGTAGTAATCTGTTAAGTGAATGTTATGGTTTGTACAATGTGAGCCTCCCCTTCAGACTGTAGTTTGAATAGCAGTTTGTAGTGGTGAACTCAGAAAATGGATCCCTAAAAATCAATTATAAAGTTTATCAATAGTTGTGATATCCAGAAAATCTAAAAACAAATTTTACAGTAAGATGTCTTTTTACAGCAGTAAATATTTAATGAAAAAAAAGGAACAGTGTTAATGTCTAGGCTCATAGGGCCTTATTTATGAAGGCCTTGCGCCACAGGTGTGTCACTTTTAAAATGGGAAAAAGTGACGCACCGGTGGCGCAAGGCCTTCATAAATGAGGCCCATAGTGTCAATTTGTTTTCAAACAAGAGGAAGGTGCTATCTTAATATATGTAGTTAATGAGTTAGAAACTATAAAAATGTATATAGTTTAAAAATTAGTAAAGGTACTTTTAAGTTATCTATTTATGAAAAAGATATAATTTAGTCTTTATATTTTTTTAAAAGGATACAGAAGACAGAAAAAAGAATAGAAAAATTGAGAATTATTCTGAAAAAAGTGAATTAAATTTTGAAATCGCAAATGATCTACGGGAGGAATTACTAGATGGAGTTTTTGAGGAGGAAAATAATACTGAAAATGAGGACTTTATGGATAATACATTGGACAGTGCCTATTTAGAGATGGTGGAAGGGGAAGAGAAGAGTTTGGAGGATGAGAATGATCAATCTGAAGAAGTACCCGATGAAATAATGCTTCAAGTTCTTTTAGAATATGAACTTTTAAATAAATAAAATTATTTTGGATACTAAAGCATTCTTGGAGACAGTTTTCGTCGTTGATCTGCTTTATGAGAGTTACAATACATGTTCTCATGAAGTGTATAAGAGATTATAGTAAAAAAAATAAAAGCACTAGGATCACCGACAGTTCTTGAAAAACAGTGTACTGTTTGTATGCTTTAAAAATTAGAATCAGAAAATACGTCTATAATGTTGACACAGCTATGGACTGTCATAAATGTAGAACCAACATTCACTACAGGATTTCCTACTCTGTTCAGAGACTGTTTCTTTGTCTTTATTCTACTTATAAAATGAACCTGTGGTTATAATTTGTATGTTATATGCTAGTAGCGAACTATAATATTTGTTATGTTTGTTCTTTACAGATTGTCATTTTTATCAGAAACATAAACTAGTATGCCGACCAGAAATGAAAAAAGAAAGCTGTATAAATGGACATACCATTTGAAGAGGAAAGAATTAGAAGAATTATCAAAACAACAAAGGACGGATAAAAAGAAGAGTGCTCCTGGTAAGAAAAGCAAGGATTTCTTAAAAAGATTATGTCAAAGGAAAAATGGAAAGGATAATCTTCAAAAAGAAAAACAGTTATCAGTATCTACAAGGAGTAATGCTAGAAAAAAGCAAAATGTTTCTCAAATCAGCAGAGAGGAAAATATGAATCAGGTTACGGAAATCAGGAAGCGTATGTTTCGAATTTATTAAAAAAAGAAAAGGTTTCTAAAAGAAAATCTGCTTTTTATAAGAAGAAAAAATATATAGAGGATGTTGTTGAGCGCGCGTTTGAGACAAAAAGAAAATTATTTATTTTAGTAATTAATAGAATAAATACACTAAATAAGGCAATCAGAGTTTTAAAGACTAAGAGTAAATGGAAGAGACACATAAATAGAAGTAATTTTTGTAAAGTGTTTTCTGGGAAATGGATGCATACTTCAACTTCGGAGCCATTTTTTAATGAAGAGAGTTACTTTCAAAGTAACGATTTGTTGCATGCAGTTGACACCAGTGGTCGAGCATATGAGGTGAAGGATGGTTCTGCTATTGAGAAAGAGAAAATTGTGGTTAGAAATGCAGAAGAGGTGATAGCTGGAGAAGTTTTAGAGGGATGTCCTAATGTTCCTGTTTACAGTTGGAATTGTAGTAGCATTTGCAGTATACGACAGGATTCAATTGATTTCTTTCGCAATTTCTTACGCAATTTCTTAGGTAAGTATACTAAGGAAAGTCTTAAAAAAAATTGTAAAGTTGCAAGAATTAGACCATTGCAGAGTTCGAGAAAAAATTGGTCTGCAAGGCCATTCTCTGGCCTGTCTTTCTAAAAATATATGCCAGTGTGTGTTTCATCACTTCAGGATGTTAGCAGTGCATCATACGAAAATTAGAAAATTAGTGAGAAAGTTGTATTATGCAAAAAGTCCAGCACTTGAACTTAAACAGTTAAATAGTGCTCTTTTGCATGGATGTGAATTAGATGTTAAAAAGATTTGTGCAGAAATTGAGGTAAGTTATTTTGGTCCAGATGAAGACAATGCAGAAACTGATATAGTTATAGAAGGAAATGTGTTAGAAAATGTTGGAAATACTGAAAATTTTGAACAGGAAATAACAATGTTTAAGGTCATTGCAGGTGAAAAAACAAATTTTCCTTGTGTGTATTGTCGACGCATTCATTACAAAAGTCAATCTAGGCTAGTTGATTTATATTTAAAAAGTGAAGATGAAAATAATAGTCAGTGGAAAGATTTTGCAACTTATTTGTTGGTAGAAAACTATTTTGATTTGGGTTTTGAGCAACGTATTTGTAAGTATTGTTATAATAAATTAAATTAAAATAGTATGCCTGCTAGAGCTGTACATAATAATCTTGAGTTGATAAATATTCCATCGGAACTGATGGATTTAAATACTTATGAGACTATTCTGATTCAATGTGTACATCCTTTTCAGGCTATTGTTCGTATGGAGCCTAAGACTGGCAAATTAAATCCTTCAGATTTACAAAGAGGATTAAAGGGTAGAGTTGTATATTTGCCACTTGATTTAAAAAAAATATGGAAACAATTGGTGTTGAAAATGTAGAAGAGGAACCTCTAGTTAATGGTGTACCAACAAAGAGTAAGAAAATCTGGCAAGATTTAGTGAATGTTAGAAAAGTCAAAAAGGCAACGTTGTATTTAGTCAAAAACAATAAATACTATAAAAATGTATACGTAGAAGAAGAAGTAAGTGAAGAAGAGGACAATGATTTGTCTATTGGACAAATTGAAAAAGTTGACTTATCCAGAAGTGAAGAAATTTATGAGCATTATAGTGTTCATCCACTGCATTCCAAAGAAGCAATAGGGAATGCTATTGAATTATTTCAGATGAAAAAAGCAAAAGGAAATCCTATTAGTGTATGGGAAGAAAGTTTGGAAGGTCGTTGTTTCCCACAGTTATTCCCTACAGGTGAAGGTACACGATATGATGATCGACCTATGCAGATTCCTGCATCTGAGTACCAGACAACAAGATTATATGCAGGAGATCCGAGGTTTCGCCAATGCATTCCATATTTGTTTCATCTTCTGTTTGAGAGTGACTTATCTGGTCTTTCTTATGCAGTAAACCATATCTTAAAAAGTGGAGTGCATCTGCAAAATGTTTCAGCAAAGGAATTTATTGATAAAGTGCAACAGAAAGATAGTGCTTTGGATTCACACCTAATTAATTTAATGGCTTGTCAGTGTGGTACTAATGAGTATTGGTACCGTCGTCATGGAGATTTGAAATGCATTCTTAGAAACTTAGGAGCACCTACATGGTTTTTAACTCTAAGCTGTGCAGAGTATGCTTGGGAAGATTTACTTGAATTTCTTTGGGAGGCAAATGCAAACATGGAAAATATAAACTACAAGACACCTGGAGAACTGTGTTCGTTGGATCCGGTTAATGTTTGCAGATATTTTAATCATAGATTTGAAGCTATGACGTCTTTTATTACAAACAAGAAAAATCCACCTCTTGGTGAAGTACTGGATTTCTTTTGGAGAAAAGAATATCAAGCAAGAGGTGCTCCTCATATTCATATGCTGTTATGGATCAAGGATGCTCCTAAATTTGGAAAAGACTCGGATGAGACTGTACTGTCTTTTATTGAACAATATGCCACTTGTGATATACCTAATAGTACAACTGATAAGGACTTAAGAGGAAAAGTGTTACGCTTTCAAAGTCATCGTTGTGGAAAATATTGTCAGCGAAAATTCAAATCAAAGACTAAATTCTACACCAAATGTCGTTTTGGATTTGCACGACCGGTACTTTCAAAAGGAAGAGTCAACAATTTTATGTCATCTTTGCGACATAACATCACAAGAAGGTCACCTAAAAATACGTACAATTTAAGAAGAGGTAAAGAGTCCAAATATATAAATGAGTATAACCCAGTCATTTTGTCCATGTGGAATGCTAACATGGACATACAATATGTTGCAGACAACTCTATTGCTGTGGCTCGATATGTAACGTCTTACATCACGAAATCTGAAAAGACGGAACTGAAGGAGATGTGGGAAGACATTTCTCATGAAAAGAGCTTAAGCAAGAAATTGTGTACGTACAGTTTGAAGATGTTGTCTCATCGAGAAATTGGAGCATATGAATGTTGTGATCGCTTATCATCAGCAAGTCTTTATGCAAAATCAAGAACTATCCTGTGGGTGAGTTTGGGTCTTGCAGAAACACGAAACCGTGTTCTGAAAACTGTGCAAGAAATTGAATATTTAGCACAGTAAGAACCAAACAGTACAGACATTCTGAAAACAAATATGTTGGATACATACTATCCAAATAGAAGTACTCTGCTTGAAAACATTTGTCTGTATGAAATACTTCAAAACTACAGTTTTAAAAGGAATATTACAGAGAATATTGATAAAGGTGTAAACGCTGTAATTGGACATGAAGGATGTCTGGTGAAACAAAGAAAAGGACACTTGATTAATCACCGAAAACTGAGTTGCGAAAAACCTGACAAAAGAGAATTTTACTATTTAGCTCTTTTGCAACTCTTTAAACCATGGCGTACAGAAGAGGAACTACTTGGTGACTTTGATAGTTATGAAGATTCATTTAACGCATCTAAAAGTAGTATCGAATGTCCTGTTTTCAGTAATTATCTCCAAATGTTGAATGACGAAATAGAGCAAGAAGCGACAATTGCAGCGGAGATTGCTAGAGACAGTTCACAAGGTAGTCAAAGTTCGGCTTCATTAAGTCAAGATCCACTGGGACAACCAATTATCCAAAATGAAGAAGCCACTGCCATGGATGAGGTGGAAAGAGCAATGCAGCAAGGTCAAGAGGAAGTAATAAACTTAGAGGAATTGAAGAAGCAATTTAATCTTGAGCAAAGACAGATATATGATGAAGTGACAGAGCACATTGAGCATGGCTTTCGTCATGAGAAAAAAGAATGCTCATGTATGTCATTTGAACCTATTCGACTATATGTAAGTGGAGAAGCTGGAACTGGTAAAAGTTTCCTAATTAAAGGAATTACTACATATCTACAGCAAAGAACTCAGACAACACTGTCTTGTGTTGTTACTGCTCCAACTGGATAGGCAGCACATTAATATTAAAGGTATTACTTTACATTGTTTACTGATGCTGCCAGTTGAACATGAAAATAAATTACAATATCACAAGCTATCTGGAGAAGCTTGTTTTGAAGTTTCCAGAGTCCTTAAAAAAATGAAACTTCTCATTATTGATGAGGTAAGCATGGTATCCAATTTAATGCTTGCTTTTGTGCATTTAAGAATGCAACAGATACTTAAAACAGAGTATGATGTGTTATTTCGAGGTAAACATGTCATAGTTTTTGGAGACCTACTGCAGCTAACTCCTGTGAAAGGACAACCTGTATTTGAAACTGTTACGCATGAAGAGACCAGAAAGTGCCTGGGCAGTATTGGAAGTGTTAATATATGGTCACATTTCAACTGATTCAAAATATGCGACAGGCAAAGGATACTAAATATGGAAATATTCTTCAAGATATAAGGATTGGAAAACTAACTGAAGATGCGAAAGAAACTCTACGAACACGATTACTTTCCAAGCTGTTTCATAATAAAGATAATGTACCAGAGAAAATATATAGTAAAGAGGTAGCAGATAAGTCAGTCATATGCTTGATGCCAACTCTCAAAGAATGTTCGGTTTTCAATGAAAAAATGTTGAAGTTAGAAAATCAAGAAATTAAGAAACTGGAAGCTAAAGATAGAATAGAGCATGAAGGTAGTACTATTGTTTTGTCTGAAAAGTTGAAGTTAAAATTGGATTCTCTTCAGAAATCTATATCTAAAACTGCTGGCTTAGAAAAAAATCTGTACGTATGTTTAAATTGTCGGATTATTTTACGGAGAAATGTACATGTAGAAAGAGGTTTGGTAAATGGAGCAATGGGTAATGTTGTTGGTGTTGTCAATTACTCAAATAGAGATGAGATTGAATTTTTAAGAATCAAATTTGATGGAATTGAGGAAGTTCGACAATTCAGTCGCTGTTCAACTCGTTTTTTGCTTGTGAAAGACTTGTATGTCCGTCAGAAGCAATTTCCAATTTGTTTGGCATATGCAGTGACTATTCACAAATCTCAAGGTTTAAGTGTAGATTGTGCTTTGGTAAATATTGGAAGCACTGTATTCAAAGAGGGTATGGCTTATGTTGCTTTATCTCGAGTTAGAACTTTATGTGGACTTTATCTAATTGATTTTGATGAGACAAAGATTAGTGCAGATTTAAATTGTGTGAAGGAGTATAATAGGTTAAGAAGAGAATATGCTCCAAGTTAACCTCAATATCCTTTAATTGAAAAGTGTATGGTTGGTCAGAAAAGGAGAAATGAGGACAAATGTACCGAAGTAGTAGAGAAACGAAGAAAAAAAGATGTAGCTGTCATTGGTAGCAGTAAGAAAAAGGTTAGTATTGAACAGATTGTTGGATTTAAGTTTGAAACAGGTCTGGTGTCAACTGCTATGCAAATGTAGTAGTTAATGTTGTTTTTTTCTAAAAGAATTTCAGCAACAGATTGTACAAAATCGGGAGCAAACATTTTGTTGTTCGTTAAATTCTGTATTTGAAAAATGTAGCAGTGGTAATAGTGAAGTAGCAAGTGTTTCAGAACTAAGGAATGTTTTAGACATATGTTGCAGGACTAAATCAATTTTCTCAGAATATTCAGCAAGATTGTCAGGAATTTATTATGTATATGCTTACAGTTTTGGAAGATGAAGGTGTAGATATTGATAGTCTTTTTGGCCTTTCTTATAAATGGGAACATAATTGTGATAATTGTTCATTTTCAAGTACTACTGATATACACACTGAAAGATTTATATATTTAACATTACCAGACTGTAAAGAAGTGTCCTTTAATAAACTAGTTAAAGATGTGCATCAGAACATGGTCTGCTCTCAATGTAACTCTGAAATGTTATCAACATTATTTATCCACAGAAATGGACAATATGTAATTTTAATGTTTCAACGATGCAGAGCTGATGGCAGTAAATTGTCAACTTTAATTAAAAATGTTGTGGCTTCTCAAGTATCTATTTCTAGAAGAACATTTGTAACTGTAGCCATTATTTTTCATGAAGGGCCTTCAACATCATCAGGACATTACACAGCTTATTTGAAGTCTCCAACAGGCTGGACGCTCTGCAATGATAGTCAATTGACTTTTAAGAAACGTTTGCCTTTTGACTTAACTAATTCTTATCTGCTATTTTTGCAACCCAAATTTCAGTAAAATTACTTGGTGTAGGAAGATTAATACTGTAAAGATATGAAACTCTGTTGTTTAGAAATATCATGTGACTGAGGGTGTGCAAATCTAGAAATGAAATTTGTATTTGGCATAGTGATAGCATCAGGTACAAGTTTTCTTAATGTTTGATGGTACAGAACACGTTAGAATTTTTACTCGAAAGGTTGAGAAAAGAATGGATAAGACTAAGATTAAGTAATTTGAGAAAATAACTAGTTAACTCATACTATTTGGCCATGCGGAAAAATATGAGACAGCAAAATGTGTACTTGAGATAAATGTTTTTAGAACATATTTGGACGGAAGTTTGTTGAGAGGTATTTAAAAAATAACGAGTTAACTCATACTATTTGGTCACGCGGAAAGGTATGAGAGAAGAAAATGTGTACTTAAGATAAATGTTTTAAGAACATACTTGCACAGAGCTTTGTTGAGACGTATTTAAAAATAAGTGCTATGGTTTAATTAGTTTGTAACTGTGGAAGATGTACTGTGCTTACTCAAGAAATTGCGAATTAGAGAAAAACATTTAATACATGTTTTTTTCAGGTATTTATATTATGTATAGAGATCTTGTACGGGTTTTTTAAACACAATCATTTAGATTGTGTTTTTTTTCCCCGCTGTTACATGATGATTACTATTGAAATCACTGTTTATAGTGAAAATCAATATATTCTGAGGACAGCAAAAATAAACCATGTAATATGTTGTTTAAATTATTTTGTTACATTGGATTTAGAAATATGTATTATAACAGATTTTTTTATTGTCTTCTACAGATATTACATTTATAAGGTAAGTACAACTAATAACATCCAAGAGTTTCCTCTGCCTCTCTCTTATCCTTATTCCTTTCATCCCCTTCCTTTGTCAGTACTGTTCAGTCACGCTTATTCCGTTTAACTCATCCACATTTTGTGTTGTTTAATTTTCTCTCCTGTTTCTCTAACATCTTTTCTGTCACTATTTTATTCAGTCTATCTATCTCTTCAGTTTGTTTCTTCCGTTGTCTCATGGTGACTCACCTTTATTGACCCTGTATCACCTTTTTTTCTAGAATCTTAATTCGTTTGTCTTACCGTACCTTAATATTTGTTCCCTTACTCTGCTTTCATTAATTATGCTCAATTCCTAAACTTAAATCTTACAGGGCCTCATTTATGAAAGCCTTGTGCCACCGATGCGCCACTTTTTCCCATGTTAAAAGTGACGCATGGGCGGCGCAAGGCCTTCATAAATAAGGCCCATAGTTTACTTCCCTTACCCTACTTCATTTCTATTTATCTGTCTCTTACAGTCCTTGTCTATTTCTACTCCGTTCATCTTCTGTTACTCACCCTTTTTCACTCTGTTTCTCTTACTGTTTTTCCTTTATTTTATCTATCTCCCTAAGACATTCCTGTACTCTTAGTCTGTTTCTTTAAGAGACTGTTTATTTCGTGTACTATCACTGATCATTCTCTCATTTTCTCTCTCACTTTACTTTCGTTTAGACAGTCATTCCTTCAGTGCTATTATCTCTTTCAATTAATTATCTTACTCATTGATTTATAAACTACACATTCTGTCTCTATCTCTTACTTTCTCTCAGTCTTTTTTTCTTTCACTTTCTGTTTCATTCACTCCTACTTTGTTTTGTTTTATGAAATGTACATTATAACCTTATTTTTACTTTTCTTCCACAGCTACTATGTTTTTGTTTTTTTTAATTTTTGAAAACCTTTATTGTGCAGATAGTAGCATACAGATACGGGCCTACAACCAATCAGGCCGGCCACGACACAACATGAGAAGCACGTAAATCAATAAGAAGGTTTCACGGCAGTCACTCAGCATTGTGCAAGCAAGTAGTTCAATCTTAGGAGATTTGAGTACGACCGCTGGAAGCAGGATCAAAGAAGGTTAATTTTATAGTAGGGAGTATAGCAGGATCAGTTGCAGTTTTTAATCATCTAAGTTCCCATAGCGGGCCACGAATCAAACATCAAGACATTAAGACATCAATAAAGACGGTTTTCAGCAACAGTTCACAGCAATCAAATTCTAGACGCCATATTCCAAATCAGTATCCACCGTGGCCCGTCATGTGCCCATCAACCTCCTAATTATTTTACGGATGCGTAACGGAGGGGCCAGAACGGCAACAGCAGTTACACTCATCCTCTATACTAACCTAAGTAATAAGAAAAAAGGGGGGGTAGTACTATAAAGAAGAAAAGAAAGAACGCCGCGCTGCTGCACGCGCCCCACAGCGATAAAGGCTCGCAAAGTGGCTGAGGATCCCGCTATCGGGGGTGGGGCGTGCAAGTCAGGATATATGTGCAATCAATACCGTAGAAACAAAAGCAGCTCACCCCCCATCCCCACCAGCAATCACACCATGGGAGACACGCACAGACACGGCGTCCTGAAAAAGGGATACAAAAGAGCCATAGAACTAAAGGGAAAATGAACAGAAAAAGACCCCAACCCACCCACCCCACCCTGTACCCCTGCAGAAGGCTACGGCCTACCCCCCCCAGCAGCGTGCCTGTCGCCCTAAATAGGAAACCCGAAATATAGGAAAAGGTAGAGAGAAGGAAAGGAAACAAAAGAGACAAAAAGGAAAAAGAACCAGGGGGAGAGGAAGCCATCAGTCGAGTCATTCGGCCCCTGCCGCCCGCCTTCACTCACATTTATGCAACAGCAAAACGAAATCGACATAGTCTCAGGTATCATAAACCTTCAAAGGAATCGTCCATAT
The DNA here is from genome assembly GCF_964263255.1 of Lissotriton vulgaris. Classification (NCBI taxonomy): domain Eukaryota; kingdom Metazoa; phylum Chordata; class Amphibia; order Caudata; family Salamandridae; genus Lissotriton; species Lissotriton vulgaris. The sequence continues at coordinate 820,471,993 of NC_141693.1, read as the reverse complement.
TATCGTGGTTGGGGGCATTCCTCATAGTCATCCGTTAACCAGTAGTCCTCCGAGTCCAGAACCGGCTCACCCCTGTCCTTTCCTAGTAATCGCTACCATGCGTGGTAGAGTAGTGGGCAGCAAACATTTCAAGGTGGAGAGGCCGTATGGTCGAAACAGGACATAAAATTATGTCACTATTACCTAGCTGTTGCAAACATCAGTTAGTGACATCTAGTAGAGATAGTGACCATCTTGGGCCCCACTTTGCTTGTCAGTGATATTTATCAGTAATGACATGCAAAGTGGGCAAGCCAAGATGTTAGCGATTGGAAACAGTTGGTAACATTTCTATCTCCAATCACCCACTTTTGGAGATATTTGCGCTAAGCGTGAATATCTCCAAAAGGTAACACCTGCCCCTGAGCAGTTCTTAACTATGTTACTCAATGGTAGATGGATAACATGACTAAGAGCAGTAGCTCAATAATGCATGAATATCGCTGACTTCACAGCAATATTCATGCATTTAGACCGATTTTTATCGGTTAACACAGTGGTTCCCAAACCTTTTTGACCTGTAGCTCCCTTGACTTAATCAGTAGTTGGCTGTAGCTCCCCACCATTTTTTTTACCGGTAGGTGGGTGGTATGTACCTCTTGTTATCTTCCTTAAAGTAATTGGGACCCATTCTTTCACTTATCCAACCATCTGTTCACGCATTCTGTCTTCCACTGTCTCATCCATCCACCCTTTTACTTCAGTCATCTATTTCTTTTGTCCATGTACCCCCATTCACGAACTTATCAATACTTACATTCATCGTTTCACTTATCCATCCATTCACAATTTCACTTATCAATTAATCCATCCACACATTCAATTTCCCATCATGTACCCTTTCATTCATCCATTCATCTGTCGTTTCACACATCCATGCACCAATTTACTCACCCATCAGGTGCTCTTTCAGTCTTCTTTCCATCCTTTAACACACCCATTCATCCTTTTACCCATCCATCCACCGTTCGTCCCATACATCCATCTATTTACCTTTTCTCTCATCCATACTTCCACTCATTCGCTTATCTATCCATCCTTTGTTTCATTATCTATTTATTCACCTTTCATTCATCCATTCATCCTTTCAGTAATACATCCAACCATTCGGACATTCCTTCACTTATTTACTCACCCACCTTTCCACATTAAGAGCTGAGCCTTTGTCTGCAGAGTTGCAGGCAGAAGAGGCCTATCAAGAATGAACTACAGCAAGGGGTGGGGTGCGGTGGGGGAGACTTCACTATGCCCTTGCACATAGGCAGACTGAAAACGTAGAAGTCATGAGTCATACATGATCTACAGTGCCAGGATGTGAGATTAATGTTAAATGGTGTTGTTTCCAGGGCTTTAAGAGGTGTTAAAAAAATGGGGGGGTCTCTTCAAAGGGAGTGTTGGATGTAATTCAGAGGGCAGTTTAAAACACGTAGGCTAAAAATCTGCTCTTAGCATAGTGTTGCGCCCGACTGCTGTTATGTTGTTTCTGTCATTCTATGCAGATATATAATATAGCAAGTATTTTTTCACGAAAAACAAGCCATGACTATTGGCTTTGTCAATGGTTGCTAATTTCTTAAAATAAAAAAAGCAGCAACCATGGCATTGTTGAATATAATATTGTAAATACTTAAGTTCAAGAATGATGATAGAGTAAAAGAACGTTAAGCTGATCTTTTAAACTTATTTCACAGGCTTCTTTAAAGGAAGTGTTCTATATCATTGTAGCGTGGGCGTTTTACTTTTTTATACCTAACACAATCCCTTCTGTGCGCTGTAACAGGAGAACATCCTTGAGTGCCCCTTTTTCATTCAGTAAGTGGCAATGAGCCCGATACAGAACTTCAATGGGCGGGAGGGGCTGCTCCTGTGCTCCTGGAGGAATGCGAGGCCGCTCCAGCAGTGGGAGTGAGGCCTCTCAGAGGGGAGCAGCGCTGCTCCTTGTGATGGCCACAATTAGATAGCAGGGTAGGGATGTCCATAGAATTTACGGACGGTTAGTCACTCTAGAGTGTGCGCGGCGCCCCTGGCACCTCATTACGGCACACAGGGGAACCGGGGTGCACAGTTTGGGAATCACAGACTTAGGAGATAAACCTTCATAATAGCAAGGCTCCTAAGCGATAAAAATCGCCGCTGCTCGGCATTAAAAATATCGCCGCTATCGGCGGAATTTTCCGCGGTGTTAGTGCGTTAATATCAATGCGAACACATATGTGATAGTAAATCCTGTAACAGCCGGCGGTACTTAACATTACCGCGTGAAAACAAACGTTGTTTTCACGCAGTAATGTGTGCCTTGTAATTAGGGGACGGGGTGGATTCAGTTTTATTTTCCACACCCCCATATTAACGCTGCTGAATTCTTGATTAGAGCAGGCTTTAGCAGTCCTACGATAAACAAGTTTATTCCACCTCTTTTTCTCGCAACGCCTCTTTTCGTGATAGGGTGTTTTCCCCTCCAACCACATTTTGCATGTGCTTTGACGTACGCCCACTTTGCATGTCATTAACTTACTGTGCGGCACATATGCAAAGTGGTCTTACGGCAGGCGATGTAATGCCGTTTTCAAGAAGGTGCTGGGGAATATTTTCAAGGATAGGCAAAACATTAACGCCGCTTTTATCGGCAGAAAACTGCAGATATAGCAGCGATAAAGGCCTTATATTATGCTCTATGAATTGCAATCGAACCTAATGTTAGATATAAAGACAACTAACGTAGGTTTCGGTTGCAATTCCTAGAACATACTATGAAGGCTATTATCGTTGTTTTATCGGCAGTGTCGTGTCGATGAAACCGATGATAATGTATCACGTCTCCTTCATAATATGCCCCAAGTATCGTCGCTTTTTTGCATAATTGTCCTGAAAAAAGCGTCAATACTTCAGCTTGTGAATAGAGCTCTTTTTGGTACAATGAGTTAGTTCTGAAAATAACTTTTTTTTTTTTAACAAGTGTTATATTGTTTTTGATTTTTAAAACTGGAACCGAAATTTTGAACTTTAAAACTGTGAAACAAGATCGGTGAATAGCCGATTACAGTGCAAGTGTCGCACAAATTATCTGTTAAAGGGAGCCCGCCTAGAATGCCCGCCTTAAATGCAGGTCTCGCCTGTCCTGGTGACAGCTAGCCTGCTAACAAAAATGGCGCCGCCAGGCGTCCACTTCTACCCCCAAAATGGCCGCTTCGCTCGGGACGCGATGTCGGGGACCCGCCAAGGGCGGTGAATAGCCGATTACAGTGCAAGTGTAGGACAAGTTAAAACCAGGGGATACAATTCAAAATAAAGTTAACCTAGATACACAGAAAGGTAATTTAAAAGCGCTATCGCGTTATTTCTATGGAGAGACCTGAAAGCGCCTGCCTGCACACAAGCGTCGCGCAAATTATCTGTTAAAATAATAATTTAATTATCAGTAGGTAATATATATATATATATATATATATATATATATTTTTTTTTTTTGTCGAAGCCTTGAGCGAAACGCGTCTGTCGGGGGTGCTGGGGGGTTTGGAAATAAAATAATTGAAAGATCACGACATCGGAGTGCTGGCCGTTTCTTTCCGGACACCATTGTTTGGGAGCGTGTGACGATATATATATATATATATATATATATATATATATATATATATATATATATATATGTATGTATAACCTACTGGCAGCTGCCAGTAGGTAGTTATAGTTAGGACCAAGTTACCATAGGAAAATATTCGCAAAATTTAAAAACCTAATTCTTTGTTGATATCAGCTCCTATGTTGAAAGGTTGGGGGTGATTCGTCATGGGGGCCTAGAAAAAAAGGGGGTCCCAAATCGTGTTTTCTTCATGTTAATTTCCATAGGAAAACTTTAGACAAGGCTACAGGTCGAATGGATGAATGGAATTACTCCAAATTTGGAAGGGAGAAGGGTCTTGGTCTAGAAAGCATGTTTTTGTTTATTTGGCGTGAATGCGTTCAGTAGTTTTTAAGAGATATCGAAATTTACAGATATTGATATTTGGGAATTCTGCCATCTGATTGGCTGAGGCGTTATGAGAGCGAGCTTGCTGCTTATTGGCTGCGAGCAGTGCAAGCTGTTGCAACTAGGAAGTGTTGGCCGCCATTTTGTGATTCAGTTGAAGCGAGTAAGGGGAAAAAAGGGGGGAAAATGTGGGAAATAGGAGGCTAGGAGTACTGTAACCTCTGTGGAGAGTTTAGGGTGTGCTATAGGGGGGTGCGAAGTGAAGTATTCACTCCTATCGGTGTGAAAGTGGTGGGTTACGGAAATTAAGTGAGGTATTGCCTAGAGTCTGTTGCTGCTAAGGTGAGCTGGTGTGGGACTCGGGTATTAGAGCGTGAGCACAAATTGTTTGTCTTATACTGTGAAGTCATGTGCCGTGGCCGCTGCACTACACCTGTGGAAGTAGAGTCAGCATGTGTTTATACCTACTAGGACAAACTACTGACCCATACTGGTCTGAAAGTCCTGAGCTACGAAAATTTGTGAGGTATTGTCTAGAGTCTCATGCGTGAGCCTAAACTGTGTGTGCTATGCCGTGAAGTCATGTGCTCTGGCCGCTGTGCCATACCTGTCCAAGTAGTGTGAGCATGTACTTATAGCTATTTGGATGAACTTTTGTTTCAAGCATTGTAGCTTGTGTATGATGCTTAGGGGGTGCTATAGAGAGAGTGCAAAGATAAATTTGCTCGTATAAAATCAATTTGGTATTTGTAAAGTGCAAACTACTCACTCCTATGTGTCTAATGGCGCTGGGGGCGTAAGCTGAGCTGCTGATGGACTCAGGGTAAAGCCGTTGAACTACTGACCCCTAACGGTCTGAATGTGCGGGGTACGGAAATTAAGTGAGGTATTGCCTAGAATGTCATGCTGCTAAATTGAGCTGCTGCTGGATTCGGGGGTGAAAGCTTGCGCCCAATGTGTGTGTCCTATGCTGTACAGTCAGGTGCTCTGGGCACTCTGCCACACGTGTTCAACTTGTATATGGTGCTTAGGTGGTGTTGTATAGGGAGTGCGAAGGTAAATGAATACGGTATTTGTAAAGTGCAAACTACTGACCTCTATGGGTGAGTAGAGCCGGGATCAAAGCAAGAGGTCTGTGCTGCCAAGTGAGATGGTCTGGCCGCTGCCCCATAGCTGTGTGGAGAATACATTTTCGCGAGGGTCCAGGAGTTGCCGTTATCTGGCCCTAAAATAGTGGGCCTAATTTGTAAGTTATAGGGTGGCTCTAAAAAGTGCCCTTGTGTTCATTAGTTGGAGCTACATATAAGTGCGGATGCACAGCTTCAAGGTCTTTAGGAAAACTCGGTTTCCCTGATCTGTGAAGTGTACTCCATTACTTCTGTAGATATCCGCCATATCAAAACTTATGTTGTTGTTGTAAATGAAGCTTCTTTTGTGGTCTCTGAGGTATGCAGACACAGTTTTGTTGACTTTCTTCCGAGATTTTTCATTCTGAGGCCAAAATTGTTTGGACCATTTCTACTTCTGTCTTTGGCATACATTGGAATATACAAAGATAGTTTGAGGCAAAAATAACATCAATTGTTCAAAGGTGTCCTTCATAAGCATTTCCAAACCTACCCCAGTCAATGTGCCTAGGTCGTTTCCACCACAGTGCACAATCACGAGGTCAGGGTGTTGGAGATGCCAACAGGTTTAAACCAAAGGCTACAATTGGAGCCACTTCAATCCTCTCTGTCCAAACCATTTAATGTCCACATTTTGTAAACCGAGGTCTAAGTCAATACGTCTTTGTTCTGCATACCTCTTGCACCAGTAAACATAGCTATGTCCTACGATCCACACTAGCATTTTGAAGGTATGGCTGGAAGGTATGGAAAGATGTCTGTAGCTCATGCAGTTCCTTCGTAGAATAAGAGATATGTTTAAAGATGGGGAACTAGTTTCTTTTCACATACAAAACGGTACCTTGCTGCTTATTGGCTGTGAGCGGTTGCAACTATGACGTGTTGGCCGCCAATTTGTGATTCTGTTGAAGCGAGTAAGGGGAAAAAAGGGTGAAAAAAGTAGGAAAGGAGGGTAGGAGCAATGTAAGCTTTGTGGGGGAGTGCAAAGCAAAGTAGTCACTGTTACCGGTCTGAAAGTGCGGTGTTGCTCAAAGTGACATGGTGCTGATATGATATATTGCTACACTCAGGTATGAAACTGAGAGCCTAAACTGTGAGGTCATTGCTGTAAAGTGATGTGGTCTGGTGTTTGTAGCATATGTGTGCAAGTAGTTTTAGTAGGTGTTTATACCATATAGGGAGTGGGAAGTGAACTACTGACCGCTATTGTGTGTTTATAGTATACCGGAAGCGGGAAGCGAAGTACTCAAAACTACCTGTGTGAAGTCTTGGGGATGAAACCGAGGTGATTGCTGTAAAGGGATGGGCTCTGGGTGCTGTAGTATACGCGTGCAAGTAGTGTTAGTAGGCGTTTATACCATACAGGGAGTGGGAAGCGAACTACTGCCCGGTACCTGCGTTTATACTATCCCGGAAGTGGGAAGCGAAGTACTCATGCCTACTGGTGTGAAGAGTTGGAAATGAAACCAAGCTGATTGGTATAAATTGATGGGCTCTGGACGCTGTAGGATACTAGCCGCTGTAGTATAAGTGTATAGGTAGTGTTAGTACGTGTTTACAGTATGTAGAGCGTGGGAAGCGAATTACTCACCCTTACTGGTGTGAAGACTCCGGGATTAAACCGTGAGCCTAAATTGTGAGCTCATTGCTGTAAAGTGATGTTCTCTGGGTGCTGTAGCATACCTGTGGAAGTAGTGTTAGTTTGCGTTTATAAAATATAGGGAGTAGGAAGCGAACGACTTACCCCTACTGGTCTCAAGACTCGTGGATGAAACCATGAGCTCATTTCTGTGAAGTCATGTGCTCTGTGTAGTATTTCAATGTAAGTCATAGTAGAATGTTAGTATGTAATTCTACTAGAATCTAAGTATGAAATGTTAGAATGTAGGGCTGTCATGAGGGGAACCTTGCGGAGTTTGTACACGGTGCTGGAGAAGATGGTTGATTTGTTGTCTTATTGGATCCACTGCTGTCTGCCTCTTCACTACATAAATTTGGCCAGGAGCAGGAGAAGGTAAAAAGAAGGCATCACTCACCAATATTTCAAAATTGCTTGTGTTGTGCTGTAGACCCGTTTTCTTCGTGTAGCTGTTTCTACTCATGCCATGGTCGTTGGCTCATTGAACTATGTAATCCGACTTTTGGTAGGATTTATACTTTTAGATTTTGCACTTCCTCTGCTTCTTCATTACATTCTGGTCGCTGTACTACACATGTGTAAGTAGTGTTAGTATGCGTTTATACTAACAACGGCACCATGGTCTTAGGGAGGGCAACCTCTCTGGCGCAGCTCATACAATGTTCAGGGGTGTGCATTCGTGGGATGTTTTTGTTTGCTATTAGAGGGCTGGTGCATGACTTCCACCCTGTGATAGCAAATCCTTGTTTGACTACTTGAAGCGAGAGGAGGAAAACCTTGTATCGCTTTAATAGAGGGGAGGCGGATGGTAAAAATGGAGAGAAAAATAGAAACAAAAAAAAAGCGGGGTCTCACCCGTTCATTTAAATGAGGCTCCTGGTGGGAAATGTTCCGTGGCCAATCCAATTATTATATTGCGGGGTCTCTGTGGATCTTAATGTCACATGTAAATTAGGCACGGTAGGGCACAGAGACGTTTTGCAGCCTAGGGGACCACCATCTTTCCGGGTATTGTTTACTAATTGTTCAGGAGGGTTCGAGACCAACTAAAGTCCGGGGATCACTACACTTATATAAATATGCAGGGTGGGCCTCGGCAGTCCCTGAAGCCTCAGTGGTCCTAGGCAGTGCCTTATTGGTTCTGTAATCACACGGGCAGTACTCATGGTGTTATAAAGTGAGACACTCATAGAACTCTTGCAGTTGTAGAATTACCCAGGCTTCATTTGTGTAATAGTCAGTTAAATTATGTTTGGTAGGTGCACTGTAATATTAGAAGGGTTTGCCCTCATAATATCCTATAAACAGATGATTTTTACAATAAACTATAGACAAGTGTTGTCAGAAAAAGAAGACCTATACACTCAGTTATTTATTTGGAAAAAGTAACCTTTATTACAACACAAATAAATAGAAATGTAAGTTTAATAGAACAAACAGTATAATATAAAAAACGAGAGTTGAACTCCAGTAGAAGCAGCGTAGAAAACCTGCAAGACAAAAATGAAACATAAGTATGTGTGATATGTGGAAGAGGTAAAGAAAGATAGTCCGAATGTAAGGACGACAGTGAGATTGGGAGAGAGGGGGAGTGGGTGGAAGGGAAAAGGGGAGGGAGAGTCAAAAGAAGAGAGGGAGGAGGAGATAGAGTGTCGGCCTACTGCACCCAGCCCTTAGTGTTTACCACTGCTGTGTCCCACGACGTGTTGGTGAAAGCTCCGAGCCTGGGGTAGGTTTATATTGTAGGAGACCAGGTCTCCGGTTGGGGACGGTGTCTTGATACCATAATGGAAGGCGTTAGAATGCTCAGGGCATCATTGCAGGGTGAGCTCCCGCTCCGCCCTTCTTGAGCCAATGTCTGAAAAGGGAGAAATAATTTAATGGTGGATACGTTTCGCGGTAAATGAAGGTTTTTTTCAAGCTTGATAGAAAACAGGAGTTGAGTGCATCCTTCATTTTTGAAGTACGATCTCCCAACTGTTAGCGGTAATCGTGGTTCAAAGAGGAGTTGGAGGGCTCAAAAATTCACAAGGTTAAATAATAATATGTTATACGAATGTTGATATAGAAAGGAACAGAGCACATGCTAGAAGCATAATGTGCGCATGTAATGCAGTGGCAGAAGGCTGTGCGCATGTACACTTAGTAACGAGCTCACTACAGTGCCCTAAAAGCCAGCGCCACGTGTCTGTAGGGCAGCGCAGCCCGCTGGCTCAGGCCTACACTATGGTCCAGCAGGTCCTTAAAATGAAACTCTGAATGAGGTGAGAGATCAAATCATTACGCACGGCAACATTGCTTTTTCGCGCATGCTCACTCAGGGTGATGCACCCCTCTCGCAGCACCGCGCTCAACAGGTGTCTGTAGGGTAGCGATGCCTGCTAGCTCAGGCCTACAGTACGGTCCAGCAGGTCTTTAAAATGAGACAGAGATGAGACTGAATCAGGTCAGAGATCACATCATTACACACAGCAACATTGTTTGTTCCCAGCTGCGCAGCCAGGGTGATGCACACCACCCCTCCCACTGCATCGCGCTCAATTTGAGGCCATGTGCACCCCGGCCGCTCTGCTTACCTGCTGTCATTGTTGTGTGAGCAAACACTATGGGCATCAGTGCTAACAATACAGATGGAGTGTTGATTTCAGGATGGTGTACACCTCATGGATCCCTTTCGAAGACGACGGCCAGTAGGGCTCACAATTTAGAGCCCGTGTTGATTGCCATGATGGTATACACCTCATGGATCATTTTTTTTTATATGCGAGGTGGATGCAGCCATATCATCTGAGGCAGTGTAGAAGAAGAGGGACGTCTGGGGTCGAGGTTATCCGATTTATATGTACGCAAAGTAGGCTGGGCTTGCGAACACCAGGCCAGCGTAGGGGTGTGAATAATTATTCCGGGGACCTGGGCGTTGTTCAGTTCCTGCCTTGCAGGAAGTGTACTTATGTGTGTTTCTTTTGTAGTTTTGACCTCGCAGAATGTGCAATTTACATTAGTGTAGCATGTGTCGGGAGGGCGGCAACTATCGCTAATGAGATGGTGTTAGAAAAGATTGAATGGTGCACATCACATGTCTTTGTCATGGTTGTGGATATGCGCAGACACGTATGTCAATGGTGTGTGGTATTATTGAAAGTGTTGCTATCGCGAAGCGTACTTATGTGAATGTGGTCGGATGGAGGCAGGATCAGCAGTGAGGATACGTCATACACAGTGATAACACTCATTACAGTCAAGGAATACATGTCAAATGTGAATGTGAAAGTCTCACATATAACACACTAGTATATTGGTAAAGCCTGTCAACAGAGCATACAGCAAAAGAAATCTACACATTGCTGTTTACTGTTTGTCACATGTGATCTAGGATGTGCACTCTGGTCGTGGCTACTGTTACTTCTTAGAGCCACGAATACCCAGGCCGAAAGGGAGCACAATGATGTGCACACACACACAGCAGGGGCATCGTGTAACATATTTGTTTTTTGATGTATTGTTTGAGATGCATGGCGATCACACGTGGAAGGCTAATGTACAGACCATGACTATTGATCAAGATGATCGTTGCATGTTGTGTGTAGTATAAGATATGTGTACACAGCAAAAAAACTTTTCAAAAAAGCTCTCGAAGCAGAAGAGGTGTCTCTCATCAAACGCTGTAGGGAGAATGAGTAAAATGGGTGGGGTCGTCCAACTGTTACAATGGGAAATGTTATGACGCAATCAAATGCTTTTTTTTAAGGTCACATGGCAATCGCACATCGAGCGCGCAAGAAGGCTGCACCCGACGTGATTTTGACAAAATATATTTATCATAATATACTTTTATTACAGTTAGAAATATATATATGTTTAAAATATTTTATAATATTGTTTGTTCTCATATACTGTTTAAAGTTATTTAGATATACTTTTGAGACAAAAAAAGAGGGAATAGCGTACCTGGCGTGACACTATATGTTTGTGATGTAACACAGGGCCTGGCAGCATGTACTTGTCGCATACGCAATGCGCAGCGGGCGCGACCCCATACGTACGACATAACGTGTGGCTTGATACTGTGTACCAGTCGGATACCAAAGTAGCAGGTGGGGTGACTTCATGCGTATATGATGTTGCGCGGGATGCGGTGCCACGAAGTCGTCGGATACAAAATGCGCATAATTTACGATTTTAGCAACATGGCGGATAGGATTCGCGGGGTGATGCAGCTTGGTACGCTACCGGTATGGGAGTGCAGTTTTCTCTGGAAAAAAATTAATATATATAAGTATTTTGGGGGAAGATATAAAACATTAAATAATTTTTAAAGTAAAAATAAAGAAGTATAATAGATTTCCAAAATATTAAAAAAATATTTGAAAAAATATAGGTTTTAGTAACATTAAAATATGAAATTAACATTTAAAAAAACCTTTGAAATTCACTGAAAAAAACATAGGTTTCAGGCACTTTTTAGTTAGGAATTAGCATTTAAAAAACCTTAGAAAATCACTAACAAATAGGTTTCAGGGACGTTATAGTTAGTTGGACATTTGACTCATATAAAACCAGAGAAATTCACCTGTAATAGTTAGTTGAGCTAACTATAACTCACTCGCCCGCAATGCACTGCTGATAATGTCACATATTACATCACTCATGACATGGTCAGTGACATCATCCACGTGACAATCTGATCACATACTGATGCTCTAATATAAACTTTGATACACCCATTCTAAAATGCTGACTCCTATTTTTGAAACCGTACACAGAAGAATGCCATATACTACATAGCACTCACTATTTTCTAGGTCTAAAAACGCATCCAGTCACTTATACTTGTAGTTACTCATCAATACAGAACTATAATATGCACTCATACATCTATACATGCAGTCACACTCTTCCACTCATCCATAGAGCTACTCACACACCTAGTCAGTAAAGCAAAGAATCAATCACATACCCATTTAGTCATGTATGCAGTTATACACATCAACTTCATTTTTAGACATACCACATCACTTATTTATACTGATAGTAACACATATTTACTGTCTTATACAATCACTGATAGAAGCAGACACTTATTTACACACTCACTCTTCAAATAACTTACTCTCATGTATAGTCATGAATATACTCCAACACTCAAATCTACTGCCTTAAAACATATGTAGTTACTCACAGATATACCACTGAGACGTTTATTCACTCACCAACACACCCATAGACACACTAACTCACCCATACAGCCCTTCGCAGATGCACTTTTTAATCCATACAACCACTGAATCACCCACTCAGACATCTATGCAGAGACTCATACACCCTTCCATCCACCCACCTACACAGACACTCAGGGACCCATACAGATACTCAGACAACAAATCAATAACCTATATAGACACTCATTTAGCTATTCAGCAACCCATGAAGTTGCTTACACACCAACGGAGAGACTGATACAGACTTTTACACAGTTTAGTCCCTAACCCATGCATTCAGTAAGACATATTCAATCACTCATTTATACAGTCAGTCACGCACATACTAAATAATCCCTTTAGGCACTTGTAAATGTATTCATTCTTCAATACACCTTGGCATATTTATAAAACATATTTAACCTTTACAGAAACACACATTCACTGGATGATGTCATGAGTGATGTCATGAGTGATGTCATTTGAGATGTCATCAGTGATGTCATCAGTGATGTCACTGACCATGTTTTGAGTGATGTAATATGTGACATCAGCAGCAGTGCATTGCGGGCACACAAGTTATAGTTAGCTCAACTAACTATAACAGGCGAATTTCTCTGCTTTTATATGAGTCAAATGTCCAACTAACTATAACGTCCCTGAAACCTATGTTTTTTTAGTGAATATATATATATATATATATATATATATAGATAGATAGATAGATAGATAGATAGATAGATAGATAGATGGATGCTCCAAGGTTCCACCCAGCTGCCAAACTCTGGACGGGTGCTTTGGCCTGATGACATGGGGGTGAATCACATAAAGGTAATGGAAAGCTCAAAAACAGGCACGGAGCTCTCACGGGACAATTATCATTTATTCTGAGCATATGCATTTTTGCACTTCGCCTTCTTCAGTGCTCATTCAAACTCCATCAAAAGTACTGCAACGCATCTTAATATACTCCATAGATGATTTAATTGGTGCAGCATTGAAAATGGCAAGCAACAAAGGGCTGCAGAAGTTCTAAGTGCAAATACCGATATTTATGGCAGCCATGTCAGCATGTATATTTATTACTCAGGCCAGATGGTAATCACTTAATTTTTGCTTTCAATTAAAGTTCTCAAGTCTAAAATAGACAATGCAATTTTAAATCTTGCATACAGTAAAAGACGAAATGTTCATAATATAGTTTACATGCAGGCAAATCCACACGGTCCTTTGCGAGATAACAGCCATTGTAGCCCCAAACAAAGATGCCTCGTGAACATTATCTCTGTCCCTCGCTGCTGCCGTGATTTTAGAATTGCACACATTGCCACAGGTTTTCATCTGTATGACTGAATACCTTCAATTAGATAATTGATAACCCTCTAGGTTGATAGGTTGGCATTACATTACTGTCACAGCGGTTCTGGCAGTTATTCAATTGCAGGGGCGGTTTGTGACATTTGAAAGTGGTGAGGCGTAAACTAATTTGCATATTGCACCGCAGCGAGCGAGCGCAGCAAGCGAGCCGGAACCACCTTGCATCCATCCATACATCATTCATGCATCCACCCATCCATCCACCCACCCACCCATCCTGCATCCATACATCATTCATTCATGCATCCACCCATCCATCCATCCACCCATCCACCCATCCACCCATCCATCATCCATCCTGCATCCATTCATGCATCCACCCATCCATCCATCCATCCATCCATCCTGCATCCACCATTCATTCATGCATCCACCCACCCACCCATCCATCCTGCATCCATCCTGCATCCATCATTCATTCATGCATCCACCCACCCATCCATCCTGCATCCATCATTCATTCATGCATCCACCCATCCATCCTGCATCCATTCATGCATCCACCCATCCATCCATCCTGCATCCATCATTCATTCATGCATCCACCCATCCATCCACCCACCCATCCTTCCTGCATTCATCATTCATTCATGCATCCACCCACCCATCCATCCTGCATCCATCCTGCATCCATCTTTCATTCATGCATCCACCCACCCACCCATCCATCCTGCATCCATCATTCATTAATGCATTCACCCATCCATCCTGCATCCATCCTGCATCCATCATTAATTCATGCACCCACCCATCCATCCTGCATCCATCATTCATTCATGCATCCACCCACCCATCCATCCTGCAACCATCATTCATTCATCATTCATTCATGCATCCACCCACCCATCCATCCTGCATCCATCATTCATTCATTCATTCACCCATCCATCCATCCACCCATCCATCCTGCATCCATCCTGCATCCATCATTCATTCATGCATCCACCCATCCATCCACCCACCCATCCATCCTGCATCCATCATTCATTCATGCATCCACCCATCCATCCACCCATCCATCCTGCATCCATCCTGCATCCATCATTCATTCATGCATCCACCCACCTATCCATCCTGCATCCATCCTGCATCCATCATTCATTCATGCATCCACCCATCCATCTATCCACCCATCCATCCACCAATTCTGCATCCATCCTGCATCCGTCGATTATGGCGCTATATAAGAAATATAATAATAATAATAATAATAATAATAATAATAATTCATGCATCCACCCATCCATCCATCCTGCATCCATCATTCATTCATGCATCCACCCATCCATCCACCCATCCATCCACCCATCCATCCATCCATCCATCCATCGACCCATCCATCCTGCATCCATCATTCATTCATGCACCCATCCATCCACCCATCCATCCTGCATCCATCATTCATTCATGCATCCACCCATCCATCCATCCATCCACTCATCCATCCTGCATCCATCCTGCATTCATCATTCATAAAGGGGTGGGGGTCGTGGGGAATAAACATTGCATGTAACACTGACAAACACAAAATGTTGCAGAAGGGCAGCAAAACGAGTGTAAATGAGGGCAGCAAAACAAGTCTAATTGACAGCAGAAGGGCAGCAAAACGAGTTGCAGAAGGGCAGCAAAACGAGTGTAAATGAGGACAGAAGGGCAGCAAAACGAGTTGCAGAAGGGCAGCAAAACGAGTGTAAATGAGGGCAGAAGGGCAGCAAAACGAGTTGCAGAAGGGCAGAAAAACGAGTGTAAATGAGGGCAGAAGGGCCAGCAAAACGAGTCTAAATAAGGGCAGCAAAATGAGTCATTAGCAGTTAGATGGCCGACAAAGCTACACTCATTTGTAGCAGCGCGCCAAAAACCGCCATTCCAAGCGCGTGCATAACGACGTTACTTCCTATAGTGTTTCTTTAATGAGTTAATCAGGTATTTACTTTTCTATCACCACATTTCATAAGCAAACCTGTGCTGCCTAACTGGCGATTGCTACTGCGGCATAATTCAATAAATAAAAATCACTCAGCATCTATATTTCTCAAGGTCGGATTTCACTTTCCATGTACACTACACTACTACAGTGAACCCGTTTAGTAAACAATGTTCCTTCATAGCACTCTGATCATACCTGAGGTGGTGTCTCCCTGGCCGAGCGGTTCCTTCGGGACTTGACTGTCGCAGTGTCGCCCTCTCAAGTATTCCTTCCTGGGTCTGGTCAGGTCAGGTCTGAGGTCAAGTCTTCCATCAAACGAACCCCATAAACAAACAGAGGCCGCAGTACGAGGGAGGGAGAGAGCTCTGGCCCCCCAGACAGGGGGTTATGTACCCGGGCTAGGTATTGACCAGCCAATCCTGGCGCTGTATGGTGCCCCCCCCCAGCCAGGATTGGCTGGGGGGGGGCACCATAACTGCTCGCCCAGTCGCCCTGTACAACCCCGGGGGCTGCCGCCCGCCCCCATGTCCTCTCTCTAAAGGGAAAATCAGGGGGGAAACAATCTACGCATGCGCGGGCATGTTTGTGCCCAAAAGTCGACATGCGCAGCTTTAGCAGGCCCATCAGGCCCCCACGCCCCCTGCGCGCTCCGGGAAAGTCGGGTGTCTCCCGGATTCCCGGCCGGCGGGTAGCGCAATTTAAAAAAAAATGTGTATGTGGTTTAGTGGCGACGCGGTGGGTCCATGGGGCTTAGTGGGGCTACGCCCCTACGCCCCAATGGACGCACCGCGCCTGTTCAATTGAAGTTCTAAGGTTCCACCCAGCTGCCGAACTTTGGATGGGTGCTTTGATCTGGTGACGTGGGGGTAAATCACTTACCTGCATGGGAAAGGCATGTGTGGTAAGTGCAGATGCATGGTAAATGCATGCATTGTAAAAGATTGGTGGTAAAGCATTTGTGTTGTAAAAGCATGCTTTGCAATGCCGTACAACCAAAGGGCGGGACATGGAATGTCAAATGAAAACTGCACATCTTCCATACAACCCCCATGTGCTGTCTAAAAGCGGGCCTTTAGTTGGAGGCAGGCGCGCAACACCCATTGGGCTCACGGGGCTTTAGCCCCCCCCCCCCCTCATGTGTGTCAGCCCGGGCTGACACGTCTTCCCGGGCTGGCGAGCATCTAATTGCAGCCGCACCCGAGTACTTAACAGGTCTTTAAAAGACCATTAAATGTAAGTGAGGCTTTTGTTGTGTGTTCACCTGTTCTTTCCGCCACTCTGTCTGTGGTTGGAAGAATTAGCCCCACAGAAATATTTTTTAGCCCCCCCTGAAATTTGGCTCTAGTTGCCCGCCTGGTTGGAGGAGTGGTTTGCTCATACTCCAGCGGTAGGCTCAGGATACCTTCAGAGTCTGTTACTGACTGGAGTCAATGCAGAGACAGTCTGTCTGCCCTCCACCCAACAAAGGTATATTTTGAAGGCGTCCCCAAATTTGGGAGCACTGTTTGACTGTCCCCCTTCATGGGGTCCTTTAAGGTTCCCTTCAAGGGTTGCATACTACTTGCATAAAAGCCTGGAGAAGACATTAAAGCACATGTTTGAGTGTGCTGTTTCAGCGGAAGAGGTAACCTGCAAACAGCGCACATTTGTAGTAAAGTTGCACATGACCCAATTTGGATTGGGCAAGCCCACTGAGCGTGTGCACCGACGAAAAGAGGAGCCATCACCACTACACTAATACAGATCTTGTGTGCTTATGTTGTGGGTTCTCTCTCTGAGGCAGTTGTATTATGTCACTGACTAATGTTTTGCTCTGCTATGAGGTACGTTCTTGTCGCAGGCAGTGAGGGAAACTGTGTTACGCATTGTTTTTTTTGGGTCCTGCCCTCAATATTTTACGTCGTACAATACTTCCACTCCTCAAAGAAGGAAGTCTCTCTTGAGCTTATTCTAATAAATAATAATGGATGGCACAAATATTAGAAAATATCTATTTGTCCTGAATTTTTTTTTAATGTAAAATCTTTTGTATATTTTTTCTTTCGTCACCACGTGATAATTTAAAGTGGGAGCCGGGGAGAATAATTTTACACTATTTTTTTTATAGCTAATGTATGCCCGATGGAAGGTGGGAAAATGAAGAACAATATTTTAAATGCGTGTAAATGAATTTGGCCTCGGGAAATGAACTTGGCCTGGGGAACAGGACAAGAAACAGTAGAGTTACTGTAATATCAGTCGGTTCCCAGATCAAATGTTGCACATTTGTCCTTCAAGTGGACAGCAATGCTTGGCTTTGGGGAATGCAAATGCCCTCTGCTGTTACTTTTTGTATGTATTGTTAATTCACATTTGAAAGTTATTTTCGCACATTCGGGCTATAACTTTGTAAAGCACTTGAGCATGGACGCCTTTAGAAGCAAATATGAGATAGCATGTGTCCTGTTTAGACAAGCGACATTATATATTTGATCACAACGTAAATCGAGATTGAAAAAAACCAAGGTAAGCACGATATAGTTGCATTTGATATTATGTTGCTGGTTCAGAATCAAGAATTGAGCGATTCATTAAACGAAAATTAAATTAATGCAAGCTGCTTGTCGACTGACAAAGCGAACAATATACAACAGATACCGTACGATTATATAGCGTTCCAGAGGTGGGCAACCCCGCAATCTCATTTAGAGAGAGCCGAGTCAAAAACGAGGCAAGCGAACGCCTTGGCACTGTGAGACAAAATATCCGAGCCGAGCCATTGCAAATCAGTCAAAAAAATATCATGCATAAAGTTGAGAAATGTTCAAAAAGAATAGCTCTACAAAATGTATGTTTAAGCTTAGAACAGTGAGCATATCACCACTCTCAACTTTTACAGTAGCAATGGGAATTGAGCAGGGCCATACCACTTGCCTCTCCACCCTTCCACCCAATCCGCAATAATGTTAAGCAATACAGTGTCACCTACGGTGTACGTTTCAACACACACGTGTTAAAACGTACAGTGTAAGTGACATTGTATTATGTAACATTACCATTGAATGGATTGGGTGAAAGGGTGAAGAGATAAGTGGTAAGATACCAAATTACGAATTATACTTATCTAGATGCCCAACTATGAGAAAATACTGAAAGACAGAGGTAAGTTTTATAGATATGGCAGCATGTTATGAGGCCTGCCTTCACAGCAAATCAAACCTATAATATTGGCCCCCGTCAAGTTCCCTGAGAGCCAAACAGGGTCGGGTTGGTAACGGGGAAATCTCGGGCAATGTCCGAGGAGCCAGTGTTCAGTTCTAGCTGTGGGCTGCTTTTATTGAGCAGTCTGGGGCCGATTTGGGTGGTTTCTGCGTTGTTTGGATGCTGCCAGCGGCCCAGTGGGTGCCTGAGTGTCGCTTCTGGTGGTGGATGGGCGTCCAATACCTCCCTTTTATCAACGGGCAAAGGTGTCACTCCCTTTCTCTGGCAGGGCCAGTCCATTAATGTATGCAGATTGCGCGGGGTAGGGGGCCTGAGCAGGAGTAGCCTCACTTGTTTTCAGGTGTGTTTCATTAATGCGGAGGAGCCCCCCCCGACCCTTTCTCATAAATCATCTGCCCTCTGTCATCTATGTGTGGTATATCCCGGCGCATTTGTGCCCAGGAGTCTTTACAGTCCCCTGTCCTTAACCCCCAGTTAGCCACTCTACGCAGCACCGCTCCTTCTTGACAAGCTCAGCCACTCTGTGTCCTCGAGCCTTCCCGGTCTTCTCCGATTCATTGCCAGCTGTCTCCTAGCTAAAATCACTCCGTGTCTGCAAATCTAGTTGTGAGGGCAGTGGCCTCTGTTCTAGGAAAGCTCCCCAGCAGGCAGACTCTGGGGGTCGCAGATAGCAATCTGTCAGTAGCTACACTGATAACCTTCAACAGTCTGTTCCAATATGTAGAACAGGGACAGGTATTGCGCTGCTAGCCCCTGGTGCGACAATCTTTTTTGGCGCCCCAACAGTGACAGCTGCTGCCACTCAAACTTGGCCTGGCAGTAGGGGGTGGGGCCTGGGAGAATAATGAACAAAAATAACTTACCTGTTACTCCTGGCCGCCACCTCAGTGCTCCTCTGGTTCAGTCACCTTGTGCTCCTTTTCTCCCCCCCCCCCACCCAATAAAGAGGCTTCTCTCATGCTATTACCCAGCATTGAGAGAAGCACCGGGATTGGCCTCAGTGGGCTGAAATGCCGCTCAGTTAAGGACAGGAAGCCTATGCCTCTTCTCCCACCTGTTTGTGCAAGCCAGCTGGGTTGGAGAAATGTAAGTGCGCATGTCGGCTTGGCCAGCCTAAGACAGCTGGCCAAACCAACATGTGCACTTACAGTACATCTACCACTTCTCCTTCCGGGGCATGGCTGCTGCTGACTCGGAGCATGGCCCTACCCCTCCCTAGACTCTGCGGACTCGGCCGAGTAGGTGTAAAATAAATTGGTGATATATAGCATTATCACCATTTATTTTTCATTTGCTGCCTTTCAGGAGTGGGGCAACGCTCCTCCTCCATAACAGAGGAGCTGCCCCTGGTGCCCAATGACCTTTCTCCACGAATTCCCTCATTACCACCCTCCATCAGTGCCTCTCATCTCTCCATATTCCCTCTGTGACATACAGCTTTTTAGCGCTACTCATAGTTCACTTACACTAAGTTTTTTGATCTGCATGGTACACACTGTTTGCAGCAGGCACATTAACCTCTGCATAATTTTATGATGATTCAAAACTACCACAAAAGAAAATTCGATCCCTCTCCAACAATAACATTCCTCGCCATAATTATCTTAATATTTTTATTGCTGCTGAAAACTGCTGGACGCACAGAGAACTCTGCAGCACGTGCGTTTAAACTCATACATTATTTTTAAACACAGCAGCCCCCACAGTTAGCGCCAGGTGCAGCTGCACCGATTGCACTGCCCTAAAGCAGGCCCTGATGTAGACAGTACAAGACAGAGCCAGACTAAGGGGTAGAACTTCACGTTTTCCTCCTCAAACCCGGGCCATTCGGCCTGGGTATTCAGGGGCATCAGGTTCATACGCTTGGGTGGTATGTGCACACGCTGTGTCTGTATATCATATTGTATGAGCTTGAATCTCGAATTGTGTGACACTGCAGGGGTGTGCTCTAGTATCTTAGTCCAGGCACAGTAATTGATAGGAGAACCTAGGTCCAGAGTCCACTTCTTTTGGAGCGGTTCCAGACTGCTCTTCGCCTGGCCCAAAGGTGCACGGTACAGCAATGATATTGCATGGCGCTGCCCATTAATCTCGCAAACCTGCTGCATACATGTATGGGACAGCAGTTTTGCTGTCCCAGTATTCTACTACTTGTGCATCCCCTCTGTGAATGCTCTGTGTCACAGTAAATGGGTTGGCTGTACCTCATACTGTTCTGTAACGGTTGGGAAATCTGCTATTGACCCATTCCCGCTAGACCCTTTCCTCTCAGCCAGCAACCATGTCACCTTCAGCCACACCACCGAACTACACTGACTGACCACTGCTGCGTCCACTTCTACTTCAAGAAACCCACTGCGATCCCCTACCGCAGCAGGAACAAGGTCATGAAAGACCAGCTCATCACCACCCTCGGCCGAGACCCACTATCAGACACCACCGACACAGCCTCCAGCAACCTCAGGCAATGGATCGACGACTGTGCCAACACTCTCACCCCGATCAAAAAACCCTCAAACAGACTTACCGACAGAAAGGCCAACTGGTTCACCACCGACCTCCAGGACTCCAAACGGACTTGCCGAAGACTCGAGAAAAAGTGGTGCTACGAAAAGTCCCTGGACAACCACACAGGACCTTTTTTAAGGAACGTATCGACAACAATGCCAACAACAGCAAAGAGCTCTTCAGCATCGTGAAGGAGCTCTCCAACCCCAGCTCCAGTTCCAACCGCATCCCGCCGTCACAAGACCTATGCAACTCCCTAGCCACCTTCTTTCACATGAAGATCGCAGACATCCACAAAAGCTTCAACACCCAGACCCTCCCTTTAACCACCGACACTGCAGACTCACCGCCCCCCTGCCTCAGCAACAAACTGCTCTCCATCAAGGCCATAAACACCATCTACTCCGGCTCACAATCCGACCCCTGCCCTCACCACATTTTCAACAAAGCAAACCACATCATCGCACCCCAACTCCGAAAGATCATCAACAGCTCCTTCGAGACCGCCACCTTCCCAGAAAGCTAGAAGCATGCCGAGATCAACGCCCTACTCAAGAAACCCACAGCAGGCCCAAAGGACCTCAAGAACTTCCGGCCCATCTCCCTGCTCCAGTTCCCGGCGAAAGTCATCAAAAAGATCGTCAAAAGGCAACTGACCCACTTCCTTGAGGATAACAACATCCTGGACCCATCCCAATCCAGATTCCGCAGCAATCACAGCACCGAAACTGCCCTCATTGCTGCCACAGACAACATCAGGACCCTACTGGACAATGGCAAAACCGCAGCCCTCATCCGCCTTTGACACCGTCTGCCACCACATCCTATGCACACGCCTGCACAATGCAGGAATACGCGACAAAGCCCTGGACTGGACCACCTCCTTCCTCCCTGACAGAACACAGAGGGTCGGCCTCCCCCTTCCATTCCAAAGCCACCAAGAACATCTGCGGCGTACCCCAAGGATCATCCCTCAGCCCTACCCCTTTCAATGTCTACATGGCACAGTTTGCCAACATCGTCCACTCGCACAACCTCAACACCGTCTCCTACGCTGACGACACCCAACTGATCCTCTCACTCACCAAAAAGACCGCCACCGCAAAAACCAACCTCCACGAAGGAATGAAGGCCATCGCCAGCTGGATGCAGACCAGCGGCCTGAAACTTAACTCGGACAAGACAGAGGTCCTCATCCTCTGATCCACTCCCTCAGCCTGGGACAACTCTTGGTGGCCAGCCATCCTGGCAGCTGCACCCACGCCTACCGACCATGTACGCAGCCTGGAGTTCCTCCTGGACTCATCGCTCTCAATGACCCAACAATTCAACGCCGTCTCCTCCTCATGCTTCAACACCCTCCGCATGCTCCGCAAGATCTACCGCTGGATCCCCACCAGAACAAGACGGACGGTCACACAGGCCCACGTCAGCAGCAGATTGGACTACGATGACACCCTCTACGCAGGGATCACGGTCAAACTCAAGTAGAGACTCCAATGCAGACAGAACACCTCTGCATGCCTCATCCTTGTCATACCCTGCCACACCCACATCACTGCCCACCTGAAAGACCTGCACTGGCTCCCAGTCAACATGAGGATCATCTTCAAGCTCCTCACCCACACCCACAAAGCACTGCACAACGCCGGACCAGCATACCTCAACAAGCGTCTCACCTTCTACACCCGAACTGTCAGCTTCGCTCTGATGACCTCGCCCTTGCCACCGTCCCAGGCATCCACAGAACCTCGACCGGTGGCAGATCCATCTCCTACCTCGCCGTCAAGACATGGAACAGCCTCCCCACACAGCTGCGACAGACCCAGGACCTGCTGACCCTCAGGAGACTTCTCAAGACCCGGCTGTTTGAGCAGTAGCTGCACTCCCTCCCCCGCTCAGCACCTTGAGACCTTCACGGGTGAATAGTGCGCTATACAAATTAATGATTGATTGATTGATTGATTCACATATAGATAGCCAACTGTGATGACCGACCGCACCACTCATACCTGCATTTTATTCCACGTGTTCCTGTGCGGTAAGGCCAAGAAAATTGAAAGCAGGAGTTTGTGGGCATGGGGCACCTGTGTGCTTGTTTGTTGTATTGCCTGCCCACATGCAGTGGAGGAATGTGAGCAGGATCGGCTTGCCCTGGGGTGTCTTAGAGAGGGCCAGCAGCAAGCAGGTACCAAAATGTTCACTGGAAGGGAGTCCATAGTATCTGAATAGCTGGTACAGCAACAATGGTCCTGCCATTGCACTGCCCACTGTAGTTGGGCTTCTAAATAATAAAGCTCAAAATCAGGGACCACCATGCATTTTATTCCAGGTGTTCCTGTGCGGTAATGCCAAGAAAATTGAAAGCAGGAGTTTGTGGGCATGGGGCACCGGTGTGCTTGTTTGTTGTATCGCCCACCCACATGCAGTGGAGGGATGTGAGTAGGATCGTCTTGCCCTGGGGTGTCTCAGAGATGGCCAGCAGCAAGCAGGTACCAAAATGTTCACTGGAAGGGAGTCCCTAGTATCTGAATAGCTGGTACAGCAATAATGGTCCTGCCATTGCACTGCCCACTGTAGTTGGACTTCTAAATAATAAAGCTCAAAATCAAGGACCATCATGCCCCCCTCTGAGGCAGGCGATCTAATCTTAGCAAGCATAATTCCCTTCCTATATGGCCCCAAAAAAAGCTGTAGGAACTATTCCAATCCAGAAGAAACTCCTGGAAATAGGTATGGAGAGTGCTGTGAAGAAATACAGCAGCAGGGGGTCTATAATCATCTTTGTCAGGGCCACCCTCCCCCTTACAGATTGCAGGAATGTCTGCCAAAATTGTGTAGCTTGTCAAAGGGAGGCAACTACTGCAATTGCATTGTCATCTAACAAGCTTTACTCTGTCCTGTAAATACAGACTCCCAGTTACTTAAGTGCGACTGGTTCCCAGCACAAGGTGTTCCATATCACTGAAGGCTTATGTCCCCCCCACGGTCTGCAAAACAATATGGCTAGGAGGTTTCCCAAATTTGCCACATAGTCCAGAAAATGCCCCAAACTGTTCAAGGGCCTCTAAGTCCCATGCACGTCCTCCGCCTCACCTTTCAGATATAGTCACATGCTATTGGCTTACAGGGAGAGGTGGAGGAGGACTGCGTTAACTACTAGTCCCTGATAATGCATGCCTCATCTAAGGAGATTGGTGTGGGGTTCTAGCGCGAAAGTGATCAGCAGCAGGGAGAACGGGCAATCCAGTCTGGTGCCCCTGCCCACAGCATAGCTAGTAGAGATTATACAAAATAACTGTGTTCAACGGTTAAACTGTATTATAGAACTACTAACATGAGAATTCTATCATCCTCTACCTGGATGTGTACTTTATGGGTTATTGGCCCCTCCATGATAACTTTATTTCACCCTCCCCTTCGGGGCTGATAACATTATGCACCCAAGACCTTCACTGGGAACCATATTCCCATTCGTGCAATACTATTGCTGGGCGGGCCTCCCATTTCGCTCTGTGCTGCCGATACAATCTTTTGCACTAGACCTTCATTTGGAATCCTTTTCCCTCTCGCGCAATATTAATGCTGGGCTAGCATCCCATTTCACTCTGGGTAATCTTTTCATTCAACGTTCACTGAGGGGCGTCTCCTCCGGTGATGCGCATACCTTTGGGAAATGAGGAAAATGTCTACATTTTGCATATGTGCGGCTCCTACCGCACCACCGCGCATGTGCTCACCTCAGACACCATGAGGCGAACATCGCGCATGAGCCGTGCAGACCCTTCAGACACAGCGAAAAACGGAACACCCATATTAGGCATTTTCGCTAATGAATCTTACCAATTAACCCAAGACTCTTGAATCTCCAGTCACTATAAAAAGGCACCCAGAACGCTCTACCGCATTCACCGTGGAGCCGCGTCGGGGGCACAAGGACTTTACGATTGCTGTAATCCGTGAGTAAAAACTTGTTAAAACGATGGGGCCATTCTTCTCCAGCTTGTAAGTACCAACAACTGCTATACTCTGTATTGTTTACAGGAGCCATTGGGCCAGCGTGACCCCCAACGTTCTTGAAGGCTCATGGGGCATTGTACCTAAGACAAGAAGTATGGCTTTTTACCCTCCATAACTCGATTCTTTCACCCTAGAAAGTTATGTTCCCCAAGGTACAAGGAATCTAACTCCCTAGAGTGTGTGTTTTATGTTTTGTGTTTTTTTGTACTGTACTTTGTCGCTTTTCTCCACAGGGTCCCCTGCACTAGTAGTATGACATCAATTTTGTCTAGTGACCCTCACCATTTATCTTTACAGGTCACTATATCCTGTGTAAATACTAAGGAGTTGATTTCTACAAATCGTGGTCTTCTTTTTCCTTTTAGGTTACTTGCATATTGGCGTAACTTTATTCAATCTGTAGGAACATTATAGTACTACTATTTCACTTTTTTGTATAATACGCTTTTTTGATTAAATAAACGTGAGTAAGGTGGGGTGTGGTGCACCCTGTCCTGAAGAAGGAGTTGATCTCCGAAACATGTCGACTGACCCAAAGAGGTACTGTGCTTAATATCACATAATTACCTCATCCTGCACTGATTTTTAACAGTATCAGCCCGGGGGCTCATTAAATTAGTTCTGACCTACCCCACGAGCCAGGCACTTTTTAAACATTCACTTACTCACATTACCTCACCACATTCTCACACCCAACCCCCACATGTACCACGCATAGTAAAAATATCAGTGCTCCCGCGTAGTCGTAGGTTCGCAGCACGCCGCATCCCGGAGAGGGGTGCGAAGACCCCAATGATGAAGCATGACACCAAGGGTCCTTTTGGTGTGTGAGGGGTATTTTAAAAACACTATGTGCTCCCCACCACTGTAGGGAACACATCACCTAATTTGGTGGATTCTTGTTGTTTATTTACAACACTGTGCCTGCCACGTAGTGCTCTGAAATGTAGGGGGTACCATGGGTACCCCCCAAGTGCACCCTCACCTCCCCCAACACAAGGAGGGCCCACATTGGGCCCAAAACCCAATCCTCCAGCCTTTTCATGGCAGTTCCACCGCCTTGGAAAGGCTGTGTCCAGCCATCATCTTAATTTGGCGGACAGTGTCTGCTAGGCACCGCCACCATTTAACGTGTGAAGACCGTTCTGCCAGGCAATCATAAAGATTGCCTCTGGCCATTTCATGACTGACCGTCTTTGCGACCGCCATCCTAATTTGGTGGGGGGAAACTCGCGGTCGGTGTATGGAAGGACAGCCACCGCATTGGCTGGCAGTGGCGGTCCTTCCGCATTGTAAGCTACCCCTGAGTCTGTCATGAGTACTGTATTCAAGTATATATATGAGCAACATCAATATTGTTTCTCATCTGCATCATCATCATAATACTCTTTATTTTGGTAATATACCATAAAAGAGATGCACGGTACAACACATACAATAGTAAAAATAGGTTAAAAATAGCATTGATTAAAAAGGTAAAGACAGCATCTGCTCATTAAGATTCAAATAAAATATACGCTCTACAAGCACCAAATTCATGTTCCTTAAGCAAAATAAAGCCAAGGGTTGGATCAGCTGCTGGATAAGAAGTGGAGACAGGATTTATAAAATTTAATTAGAGGGGCTATTGTGGTTATGTTTGGTAGTTTCTCTGTTCCTCATCAGCCAAATGTGAAACAAATATCTAGATACAGCAAATACCAAAAGTGGGGTTGTATCGTTTTGAAGGATTCCGTAGGCTTCCTCATTCCTTGTTGTACCAAGTGTCCTGCAAATAGGAAGCAGCCATTTTGCTCTCACCCCTCTATATGCTAGAAAAACAAAGAACATCCTCCTTCTTATAACCACACATTGGGCCCCCCTGGACCATATTATTTAGTGGTCCTAGCCATTTTGACATGAAAATCATGTAAGGGTAGAGTTCCATGTTTAAATTGGACATCTCGTTTTTTGACTAAATTAGGTTCTATGTCGTCAGAAAAACTTTCAAACTGATAGTTATCCTTTGCCATTAATAATGCAATAGATGAAAGGGCCAGATGTACGACTCACCGATTTGCAACTCGCACATCGCATCGCATTTGCGACTCGCAATGTGTGTCTCTCAAATTGGGATGTATAACAGTGTCTCAGACGATTCCTAATGGTGTCGCAAACTGCATGCCTCATTAATATTAATGAGGCTGTCGCAATTTGCGACCCCATTAGGAATGGTTAGCACTCCCAGGGATGGTGGCCTGCTGGGGTCAGCAGACCACCATGTCTGGGACTGCTTTTAATTAAAGCAGTCTTTTTTTAGGTCGAGAGCAAGCGTACAACCTCTTGTATACTTTAGTATACATATATCTCTGTGGGCCAAATGCCATTTCCTTTCTTCCCATTTGTTTAATAATAATGTCCTTTAAAAATCATTGCTTACTAGTGGCCAGTCCTGCCTCTTTGTCCCTCCTTGTTCCTCCAAGGAGAAGGGACTTATTACAATATAATTACATTTTGTTCTGTTGATCTGTTCGTGGTGGGGCTATTTTATTATGTTTTCAACCTCTTGTTACACTGTGGGTGCTCAGACGTAACTGCTTACATGTTATTGCAGCATTCACGTCTTGTCCTTCCTGTCTGAAGCCAGCAGCAGCCACCCATGCATTCTAGCTACTGCAGCTCTAAATCACGTAAATAGATAAGCCAAAACTTAAACACAGCTTGAAATGATACTTTAATATGCATGCTGCTTGTGTTTTTTCCTCCTGTCCAGGATTTGTACTTGGCTGCTGGCTGAGGAGTTGGAAGTTTCTCCTCATCAGTTTTGTGCTGAGGCCAAAATGTTTACTTTTGGAAATGTTTTCCCTTTAAAATGTGCATTTGAATCTATTACATTAAATAAAAAACAGAACAGGAACACAAGGCCAGCACAAGGGCTGTGCAATTGCACTGGATATTGACATCAGAGGGGAAATGTTTCAGAGTTTATTTTGTTGTTGAAAGCACTCCACACATTCCTGGCCTCCTGCAATTTCCAGACAATAAAAATGCCAAGATAACTCTGGTGATTGATGTTCTTGCTGGACAGATTAGAGTTGTCTAATGGAAGAAATTCTACCTCATTGCAAGGTAGCCAGAGGGTTAATATACCAGCTGTGAAGAAAGTGTACCATGCAGATTACAAAGTGCATAAAATGTAAATAGTTTAATCGGTTACTGCTCTTCTGTTACTTGCAGCTTATAAGTTAAAATCCTAACAGAACAGAGAATTTCTAACTGTCATCAAAGAACTGCATGCACTGCAAAGTAAAGATTAGAGGAGATATTAAAGTTGCAAAAAGGGTTCATCTGGATGGAAATTGATTATTTTTATTTGAGAGAACCCCCAACTATGGTGTTATGTTTTCAATTCTGAGTTTGTGCTTCTGGGACCAAAGCACTTTTTAGTAATGCTGCCTACCAATATGCATGACTTGTGACTCCTACACCATGTAGTCCTCTGTATTATATGACATGTCCTTTACACTAATTTATACATTTATGATTGATTGTCTCTGTGTAATTTGTGTGTGATAAAAAGTGCTCTGACACCCTACACTGGTATGTGTTGTGCTTTATAACTAATTAAATGCATCTGAACATTAGTGGTTATAGATCCTTAAGGGACACGGTTAAAGGTTAGTGGTGAGGTAATGTGCATCACTCAGCCATACATCAACATCACCTGAGCACCGTCCCAGCATCAACACAGCACCACCTCCTCCTCAGTGCACCACCAACTCAGCCTCAGTGCAACACCTCCTTAACATAAGCACTGCACAGCACTATCTCAGCATCAGTGCACCACCTCCAACGCAGCTGCACCTCAGCATCAGCGCACAACTACCTCAGCACAGCACAAACTCAACATCACTCAGCACCACCTGATCACCAGCTCAGCACCACCTCAAAAACAGTGCAGCACCACCACCTCAGCATCACTCAGCACCACCTCAGCATCAGCACAGCAAATCAACAAATCAGCATCAACCAGCACTACCTCCACAGCAGTGATCCACCAGTGTATCACCAACTCAGCATCAGTGCAGCACCAGCGCAACACCATCTCCTCATTAGCACAGCAACACCTGAACACCACCACCTCAGCAACAGCAGAGCTCCATCGCAGCACCAGCACAGCACAACCTCCTCATCAGCGCAGCACCATCTCGGCAATAGCACAGCACTACCTCCTCAGTGCACTGCCACCTCAGCACCAGCACAGCACCACATCAACATCATCACAGCACCATATCAGCATTAGCACAGCACAGCCTCTGCATCAGTGCACCACTACCAGCGCAGCACCACCTCAGTAGCAACTTAGGACCCATGCAGCACCACTTCACCATCAGCGCAGCATAAACTCAGCATCACTCGGCACCTCCTCAGCACCAGCGCAGAACCACCACTCAGAATCACCACAGTATCACTCAGCACCACCTCAATATCACTCAACACCACCTCAATATCACTCAGTACCACCTCAATATCACTCAGCACCACCTCCTCATCAGTGCACCACCAACTCAGCATTCGCACAGCACCACCTCTGCATTTGCATAGCACCATATCCACAACAGTGCACCACCACTACAGCACAACACCACATCAGCATCACTTAGCACCAACTCAGCACCAGCTCAGCAGCACCCGAGCATCAGTATAGCAGCACCACCTCAGCATTAGCACAGCACTAGCTACGCATTAGTGCATCACCACCAGCTCGGCACCAGAGCAGCCCCACCTTAGCAGCAACACGGCTCCAATGCAGCACAACTTCAACATCAGCACAGCCTTCCCTCAGCACAGCACCAACTCATCACCCAGCACCACCTGAGAATCAGCTCAGCACCACCTCAGACCCAGCATAGCACCACCACCTCAGCCTCACTCAGCACCACCCCAGCCCTACACAGCACCACTTCAGCATTACACAGCACCACCTCAGTGTGCCCTCAAAATCTGGCATCTGTTGATTCTCTCCTAGTGTCCGTCAGCTGCTCATGTAGAGATTCATGTAATATTTCTCAATTTCCACCCTCCTATTGTTTATGTCCCTGCATAACAAAAAAAAAAGCTATAACAACAAGCATTACAACAGGAATGAGGAGATTGCCAGCATTGTAAGGACAAAAATAAACTGGAAGACATTTTTTGATCATTCTTTTTTTAAAAGAGTCATTCTGTTGTACACAATGTATTCTTTAAACTCCACTACATAACACTCCACATCACAAAATACCACTCCACATACTTGCAATCCATTACACACAGTCTCACACCACATAATTCCAATACACTCAAAAATACATAATTTCGATCCACATAATACAACTGCACACAATACCACATAATTCCACTACACAAATCCACACCACACAGTTTCACACCACCCAACCCCATAACTAACAAGTCCAATCCAACCCACATAATTGGTACACACCACATACATCCACTCCAATCCATAACACATAGGTAAGAGACATTTACATTTACAATGCGAATAGCTCCAACTCTTTCCTTTTTTTTTAAACTCATAGATCTGAAGCTTAGCTCCTACCTATTTCTTCTTTTCCGTCACAAATAATGCAAAGCTATACACAAAGTTCCATGCCACACTGTTCAGCTCCACACATTTCCAACCCGCACCGCAAAATTTAACACCAAACCACATAATACCACTCAACAACACAATGACACAACACCACATACGTCCAATCCACACCACACAATTCCAAATTGTGCTGCAAAATTCAACTGCACACCACATAATTAAACTGTAAAAGTTATCCCTCCACACAGTCCCACTACACTGATTACCACAAAATTGCTAACCATATATTTCCACAACACACCATGTCACATAATGCCACTGCACAAATTCACTTCACACCACACTACACTACACACAATTACACAACTAACTAATTTAATCCAACCCACATAGTTCCACTACACACCACATACATAAACTCCATAACACATAAGTAAAATACATTGCCATTTACAATGCCAATAGCTTCAACACAAACACATGCAAGAACGATTGCATTTCCAATTGCTTGTTTTTTAAACGCAGCCAGTTTTCCTTAAAGGAAAACAGGATTCATTTAAAAAAGAAAAATGAAACTTTCCAGTTTCATGTTTTTAAGGGCAGGCAGGGGACCACTGCCTGCTCTTAAAAATATTTTCTCACATACTCACAAACTGGAATCCCTAAATAATCAAAAAATAGTACTTGTTCGAAGGGGACACCATCTAATCTGGGGTTTGGGTGTGTGGTAGGACAAGGGTTAAAGACCATAAACTTAGTTATAATAATTGTTAATTTCTAGCCCCCTCGTCACACAGAATCTACTAAAATGGTCCAATAATTTCTGAAGCCCCCTTGGTGATTTTGACAGCAAAAGCGTATCCTCGGATAACATGAAAGCCGGAAACCTCATGCCTGCCAGTTGAGGGGCATCATTGTCACAACCATTAAAAAAATTTATGAGATCATTTAAAAACAGGGTTAAAAGGGTAGTGGCCAATACGCATCCCTGTCGTACGCTGCAGGAAGGTGTTCGGTTACTTTACCAAGCTTACCACATCTTACTTGTGCGTAATTGTTCTGATGGAGTTTCTCAATTATACTGCACAAGTAAGCTGGGAGGCCCATTTCAACTAGACATTTGTACAGCAGGGTTCTGGGGACCAAATCAAACGCTGCTCTAAGGTCAACAAAAACAGCATAAAGCCTTCCCTTCTCAATACTAGCAGTCTTCCAATATATCATCTGCAGACTAAAGACCTGGTCATCAGTGGAGGCATTAGGTCAAAAGCCCGCTTGAAGGGTGCAAAGTATGCCTTTCTCTTCAAGTCAATTCTGAAGCTTGCTGAGTATAACTTTGCCAAACAGTTTTTGGGAAGTGTCTATTAAACTGTTAGGCCTGTAATTAGCTAAATCCAGCAGACTCCCCTTATTATTATTTGGAAGAATCTTTGCCCCTGCCCACATTTTGGGAATACTTGCTCCATTTAAAATGGTGTTAAAAACCAATGTAAGGTATGGTGTCCAAATGTCTATTTCTGATAAAAACAAATCTCCAGGAACCTTATCATTGCCTGGGGCTATACCAGAGGCTATCTTCCTGATGGCCTAATCTATCTCCATACACTGTCAGGAATTGAGTAAACAGCGCCTGCCGAGGTTTAAGTCCCAGAAGGCTCAGCGGTGGGAGGCGCGGTTAAAAGAAACAAACGCGCACTTCCACTCGTGCGTAATTCTTTGTTATTTCCGGGAATCACCTGCGGGACATAGACGTGGCTGGAGAAGACGGCGAACACGGACGAGTTGCAGTTTCCTTCGTTCGAGTGGAGAAGCACCTGAAGCGGAGCATTTTGGATTCTGGACTACTGCTGCTGAATCGTAGGGAGAGAAGAGTCGGGGCTCCGCTCTATCTCTCATGATAATCAGTGATAAAGGGAAACTTTTTCACGCAGCACTTCGGGGGAACTACTGTGCTGCTAACGGCTCCTCACATCAGCTCCAAAATATTAAAGGGCACCAGTTAGCGGCTATCACTCCGGATGGAGGGAAGTCGCAGTTTTCACGGAGTTTGTTTATTGGTTTGGAAACTCCTAGGTGTATGGACAGCGTGTTGATCCCCCGTGAGGAGGAGCGCTGAGCGAGACTATCGTTTCAAGGGCGGCGGTTTATTAGACACCGTGGAAGCCAGGTCTGTGATAATTCCTAGACACAAGACGTTCTGGAATTCTCCTGTAGTGTAGGAACTACGAGACTTCCTTGCAACTTATTTCTGGAATCAGTACTCTCACGCCTGGTCTTAGAATCATGGTTTTGACTTTTGATTTTGGGCATTAAATAGAGGCTGCTTTGATTACCGCCGGATGGCGAGAAGTTATGGTTTCAAATGATGATTGGGTCTGCATTTAAGGTAACCAGGGTTAGCGAGAATTAATGAGACTAGACTTATTTCTTGTTTGTGGTATGTTCATGGTGCCTGCTTTTGTATTACAGATCCTTTGTCCTTGCAGTCCCTATCCGTCCTTGTCCCCTGTCTGATCTGACTTGAACTCAGTGTTTTTTATTCTGAGTTCGGAACGATCAGGAAGTGGAACCCTTATACATCTGCCTGATCCTGAGGAGCATCAGAACCTTGACAGAATTACGCACCCAAAAAGGTTGCTCCTCCCGGTCAGGTCGTTGGCTATAATGACGACTCTAGAAGACGTGATGCAGGTCTTGGAGACCTTACAGCAGGAACTAGCCTCTTCAAGGCTGGAAACTGCGGCATTAAGAGACAGGGTAGATAGAACCAATCGAAATCCCTTTGACGCTAACTTAGCAGATGTTCCCCCATACAGGTCACGGTAGCACTTCCTATACCTCTGGCTACCCCAGAAAGATACAGTGGAGACCCCCACAAAGTCCAAGTGTTTCTTACGCAGATACTGCTGCATTTTTCCTGTCGGCCTTCGTCGTTTCCTACCAATTACTCAAGAGTGACGTTTGCCATTTTATACCTCAGTGGAGACGCGGCGAACTGGGCCGTTCCCTTAGTACGCAACAACGACGCGGTGTTGTCTGATTGGGACGCCTTTAGGAGCGTGTTTAAAGGGATGTTTGATAGGAGAACGACATCCTTCAGTTACGATAAGGAGTTGCTATCTTTGCGGCAGGGAAGGGGTGATTTGGTTACGTACCTCACCAACTTCAACCGATTGGTGGCTGAGGCTGAATGGCCTGAGGAAAAACGCATGTCTCTGTTTTATCAAGGTCTGTGCGGAGAACTTAAAGATGTGATAGCGAGGATTGACCCTCAATCTCACACATGTGCCGATTTGGTTAGCCTGTCGTTGCGCTTGGATGGGCGCATGAGTGATAGAGGTGTCGACAAGGGACTCAAAAAAGAGGCACCACTGGGGGAAGTATGAGGGGAGGCTATGAAAATAGGAGCAGTGAGGGCTCCGTTGTCACGCACTGAAAGAGAGAACCGACGCACACAGGGACTGTGTATGTATTGTGGCAAAAGAGGCCATTACGTGCGCGAATGCCCTACTAAACCTAAGGCACAGAACCCTTCGTTTCGCGGTTAAAGAGCAGCGATTGCCAAAGTGGGTACAGAGGGGGGCTTATCAGAGAGTGCACAGGTGGCAGAAAAACCCGGTATGAGAATTCCCTCCCTTGCATCCGACCTCCCATCTGCCTCAGAGGCATAGATAATGCTGCAAGGCGAATTGGTCGTTGGCACACAAGTCCATCAGGTGTTGGCTATGTTAGACTCAGGGGCCACCGGCAATTTCATTGACAGTGGTTTGGTCAGTATGTTGTCTTTACGGGAGGTGTCACGGAAGGTCCCAGAAGAGGTGGTGGCGGTGGACGGCAAGCCCTTAAAATCGGGTATGATCACCGAGCAGACAGAAGAGTTGAGCTTGATCATCTCGGGTGGAGGGAGGCAACACACAGAAGTTATAGTGTTGAATATCATAGACGCACCACAGTACGAGCTCATACTGGGAATGCCTTGGTTTTGCCGGCATAATCCAGCTGTGAACTGGGCAGACAGGGTGGTGAAGTTTCCCTCAGACTTTTGCAGAACCACTGCATGAGAGAAGAAAAGTCTCCAGCGACAGCGCTGGCATCATCCTGGTGTGTGGCTACAGTGGTCGAAAAAGAGGTTAAGTTACCACTGGAATACCAGGCTTTTGCTGAAGTCTTCAACAAAGCAAAAGCAGAGAAACTACCGCCTCATCGACGATACGACTGTCGAATCTATTTAATAGATGAAAGTGTTCTCCCGGCATGCAGAGTGTATGCTTTATCAGAGCCCAAAACTGTGCATCTTCGCGCCTATCTGGACAACTATGTCAAGTTGGGGTTCATCCGTCCTTCTAGGTCCCCGGCTGCATCCCCTTTGTTCTTCATATCGAAAGCCAATGGAGATTTGAGAGCTTGCTGTGATTATAGGATGCTGAACAAAAACACCATTAGGAACAGGTACCCGCTCCCCCTCATTAGTGTGTTATTGGATCAAGTGCGTGAGGCTGTGATATACACCAGGTTAGACCTGGGAGGAGCGTACCATTTGGTGAGTGTTAGACAAGGGGATGAGTGGAAGACAGCCTTCAAGACAAGGTATGGGCTGTACGAGTATCTGGTAATGCCGTTCGGGTTGTGCAACGCCCCGGCGGCATTCCAGTACTTCTTGAATGAAGTGTTGTCTGAATTCGTGGACTTATTTGTTATGGTTTACTTAGATGACATTCTAATCTATTATGAAAAGACACAGGACCATTACCACCATGTGTGTAGGGTGTTAGAGAGGCCCCAGAAACATGCACTCTTCTGTAAACTTAGCAAGTGTGAGTTCGGAGTGAATGAGGTGGAATTTCTAGGGGTAAACCTGAGCCCAAAAGGACTGAGCATGTCGGAACGCAAAGTACAAGCGGTATTGGAATGGCCCACGCCCAAGAACATCAGGGAAGTGCAGAGCTTCCTTGGGTTCGCGAACTTTTATTGACGTTTTATCAGTGATTTCTCACAGAAAGCGGTACCCATTACGGGTCTGCTTAGGAAAGGAACAACTTTTGCATGAAACACCGAGGTGACCAGGGCTTCCGAGGTTCTTAAGAAAGCCTTCACAACGGCCCCTGTGCTGAGACATCCTCATCTGGAGGCGGCATTAATTGTTGAGGCGGATGCATCCGACGTTGCCATAGGCGCAGTTCTTTCTCAAAGGGATAAGGATACGGGGCAGTTGCACCCAGTGGCGTATCTATCCAAGAAGTTAGACACTGCAGAAAGCAATTACACCATTGCGGAGAAAGAGCTCCTATCCATAAAGAAGGCATTTCAAGAATGGCGACCATACCTGTTGGGAGCCCGTCACCCGGTCACGGTATACTCAGACCACAGGAATCTGCAATACATGCAGTCTGCTCGTTATCTCACCCAGAGACAGATGAGGTGGACTCTCTTTTTTGCGGAATACGATTTTCATATCACGTTCCGACCAGGAGTCGACAATCGCAAGGCAGACGCCTTGTCCCGACAGGAATGCTCAGGGGATCAGGAAGTTCAGGCACCCATGGCTATGTGTAGTGAAAGCTGAATCGTTCTTGAATGAGATACGCGAAAGCCGTTCCAAAGTAAGATGGGCGGCCTGGGCTGAGAGCTCAGAGGGACGAAAAGTGAGGGAAGGTCTTCCCTTCTTCAAGGACAAGTTGTTTCTGCCTACCCAGGTGTTACAAAGGAAGGCGTTTAATTGGTGTCATCAGTCACCATTGGCCGGTCATCCGGGGATAAAGAAAACCCTAGAACTGCTACAGCGACATTTCTGGTGGAAGTTCATGTCTGTTCTGGTCAAGAAATAGGTGTCACAGTGCGAGACCTCTGTCAGAGGGAAATCGGACAACACCAAATACAGGGGGAAACTCATGCCTATGCCCACGCCTCCTTATCCCTGGCACACCATCAGTCTCGACTTCATCACAGGGCTGCCCGCAGAGATGGGCAAGTCAACGGTGCTGGTAGTGGTCGACAGCCTGACCAAGATGGGTCACTTTGTGCCTGGCAGGAACTTACCCACGTCGGGCCAGACGGCCCAGCTGTTGTTGAGCGAAATAGTACGTCTACATGGTCAGGGTGATAGTG
Source organism: Lissotriton vulgaris (assembly GCF_964263255.1). Classification (NCBI taxonomy): domain Eukaryota; kingdom Metazoa; phylum Chordata; class Amphibia; order Caudata; family Salamandridae; genus Lissotriton; species Lissotriton vulgaris. The sequence goes on along the minus strand of NC_141693.1, from coordinate 820,435,307 downwards.
TCGGACCGTGGTCCTCAGTTCGTGGCTAGTTTCAGGAGAACTTGGTGTAAGGCCCTACAGATCGAGTCAGCGGTGTCCACCTCGTTTCACCCACAAACGGATGGGCAAACTGAAAGGCTCAACCAGACATTAAAGAAGTACTTGCGGTCTTATTCCAAGGATGCCCATGAGTCTTGGGTCTCATTGTTGTGGTTGGCAGAGCTCTCGTACAACAATGTGGTGCATAGCTTCACTGGAGTCTCTCCCTTTATGGCCAACTTCAGATATGTCGCACGGACACTCCCAGTGGTCATCCCCGCAGAGGTGAAGGATCAACCGACGGTACAGGCCTGTATTAAGGCCTTGTTGCAGGTACACAAGAAGATGACTGGACACTTGCTGCGGGCTAAGCAGGAATATAAGAAATTGGAGGATCGAAGGAGGTTGGCAGGGCCCGAATACAAGGAGGGGGATTGGGTGTGGCTGTCCACTAAGAACATTCGGTTCAAGCTCAGGAGCGTCTTTCACCCTCGTTTTATCGGTTTGTATGAAGTGATACGGAAAGTAAACCCTGTGGCTTACAAGCTCCGGCTGCCTGGAAGCCTAAGAATATACCTGGTGTTCCACTGCAGCCTTCTAAAGCCGGCTGGGTCCGCGAGGAGAAAGGCCCCTCCTCCGATCCTCACGGTTGATGGAGTGGAGTACGAAGTACGGAGGATACTCGACTCACAGTTTTGCCGGGGGCGTTTATGGTTTATGGTATCATGGAAGGGGTATTCGGAGGAGGAGGATTCCTGGGAGCCCAGTAGTGGTGTGCATGCCCCTCTTGCGGTTCAGTCCTTCTACATACGGTTTCCCGGGAAGCCGGGTTCTAGGAGGCGCATGGGAGAGGGGGCTACTGTCAGGAATTGAGTAAACAGCGCCTGCCGAGGTTTCAGGACTACAAATCCCAGAAGGCTCAGCGGTGGGAGGCGCTGTTAAAAGAAACAAACGCGCACTTCCGCGCGTGCGTAATTCTTTGTTATTTCCGGGAATCACCTGCGGGACAAAGACGCGGCTGGAGAAGACGGCGAACACGGACGAGTTGCCATTTCCTTCGTTCAAGTGGAGAAGCGCCCGAAGCGGAGCATTTTGGATTCCTGACTACTGGTGCTGAACGGTAGGGAGAGAAGAGTCGGGGCTCCGCTCTATCTCTCATGACAATCAGTGATAAAGGCAAACGTTTTCACTGAGCACTTTTGGGGAACTACCGTGCTGCTAACGGCTCCTCCCATCAGCTCCACAGTATTAAAGGGCACCATATCAGTTAGCGGCTATCACTCCGGATGGAGGAAAGTCGCGCTTTTCACTGAGTTTGTTTATTGGTTTGGAAACTCCGAGGTGTATGGACAGCGTGTTGATCCCCCGTGAGGAGGAGTGCTGAGCGAGACTATTGTTTCAAGGGCGGCGGTTTATTAGACACTGTGGAAGCCAGGTCTGTGATAATTCCTAGACACGAGAAGTTCTGGAATTCTCCTGTAGTGTAGGAACTCCGAGATTTTCTTGAAACCTATTTCTGGAATCAGTACTCTCACGCCTGGTTTTAGGATTATGGTTTTGACTTTTGATTTTGGGCATTAAATAGAAGCTGCTTCGATTACCGCCGGATGGCGAGAAGTTATGGTTTCAAATGATAATTGGGTCTGCATTTAAGGTAACTAGGGTTAGCGAGAATTAATGAGTAGACTTATTTCTTGTTTGTGGTATGTTCATGGTGTCTGCTTTTGTATTACAGATCCTTTGTCCTTGCAGTCCCTATCCGTCCTTGTTCCCTGTCTGATCTGACTTGAACTCAGTGTTGTTTATTCTGAGTTCGGAACGATCAGGAAGTGGAACCCTTATACATCTGCCTGATCCTGAGGAGCATCAGAACCTTGACATACACGTTATCGGGGGGAATACTCCCAGGTCCCTCCCTGGTGTGTTGTGCACAGAAATGACTGGAGATACAGAGGGTGTGCCCTCTTCAGGCTTTTTTTTATATAGATTAGTAAAGTGGGATATCCAGGCCTTAGCAGCACCATTATTTTCGATTTTAGACTGTCCTTCAATATTCCCGGTAGCAATTAAGTTACAGAAAAGGGTTAGGTTGTTTTCCCTTGCTGCTGCTAAAAGGCAATATCAGATTGAATGGCAACTAAAGATTCAGATTGGGCCACTGAAGAGGTAAAAGGTGTTATGCCCAAGGAGGATTCTCCACCACCACCTCCTAATTAGAGTCTCCTGTCCGTGAGTTCTATTTTGGTGGCTTTTACACCTATGGGCCTTTGGAGCATTTTGTCAACGGTGGTTACTTTTGCTGGGGGTGAAGAAGAAAACCCCCCACCCGCACACTTGCATTTCCCCATTGTGCAAAAGTATCTACAGGGATCTCCAATTAAATAATAATAATAATAAGCATTTATTAAGCGCCTGGCTGCACAAAACTGTGTGTCCCCGCGCTGACTGCAAATGCAAACCCATTAGAGGAGCAAAGAACCTTGGGAGATGAGGCTAGTGTCTAGGAAATAGATGGGTTTTGAGTTTAGCTCTAAAACTCTTTTCAGATGGCTCCATCCGCAGATGGATCGGCAGAGCATTCCAAAATTTGGTGGCCAGGTAGCGGAAGGATTTTCCGCCCATCTTAGCTTTTGTGATGCGGGGGATTTTGAATAGCATCATGCCCGACGATCTGAGGTCTCTAATCGGCCTATGGATGGTAATAAGATCTCTCAGGTAGCCCGGGCCTTTATTTTGAGCAATGCGGTATGCATAGCATAGAGTCTTGAATATAATTCTCTCTTTGATAGGGAGCCAGTGAAGCTTGGCAAGCGCCTGTTTAGCAGATGATCTTCTAGGGAGACCGAGCACCAATCGTGCTGCTGAAATTTGTATGCATTGTAGCTGGTGCAGCCCCTTCTGATTTAGACTGATTAGGAGAACATTGCCATAGTCCAAGTGAGGAGATATTAATGCATGGACAATGGTTTTTCTCGCTTCGGTCGGCAGAAGATCAAGTACTTTACGAAGTACCTTTAGAGTGCCGTAGCATTTGCTTGTGACTTTATTCATCTGCGCTTTGCCTGAAAGGTCGGCGTCAAGCATGACTCCGAGGTTCTTTACCGTCTCCGCAGGCCGCGGTAGTTCTCCTAATTCGCTAGGCCACCAAGCCTGGGACCAATCAGAGGCATTTTTCCCCACTATCAATACCTCAGTTTTATCTCCGTTTAAACGGAGACAGTTGGTGTTCATCCACGCCGCTATCGATAGCATACAATTGGAGAAGTTGGCAGCTGAGTCTCTATTGTCTGGCGTTATTTTGAACACCAACTGGGTGTCGTCGGCATAACTGACAATGCCCACCCCAAATTCCTCCGCAATGTGTGCCAGGGGCTCCATATAAATGTTAAATAAAGTAGGGCTCAAACTAGAGCCCTGTGGAACCCCATGGCTCACATTGCGAGGAGATGACTTAAAGGGTGGGCAGTGAAGCTGGAAAGTTCTGTCAGTAAGATAAGATTGGAACCAGGTGAGAGCTGGGCCTTTTACTCCCATATCTGAGAGCCGAGACAGCAGCGTTGAGTGCAGCACGGTATCAAACGCTGCACTCAAGTCCAGTAGGACCAACGCCGCTGTCTCTCCCTCATCCACTATCTTCCTAATCTGCTCGGTCGAGTACAGAACCGCTGATTTTGTTGAATGTCCCGATCGGAACCCTGATTGAGAAGGGTGGAGGAGCGTTTCCTTCTCTAAAAACTCCATAAGTTGAAGGTTGGCCACTTTTTCTATGATCTTAGCACAGAAAGGAAGAAGCGAAATTGGCCTTAAGTTTTGGAGTTGAGTAATGGGGATGTTGGGTTTCTTTTTTAATGGTATTACCTGGGCAGATTTCCAATTTTTCGGGACATATCCTTCTTGAAATGATAGAGTAATCATATTGTGTATTTGATCCAGTAGTAAGTTCTCCATGACTGCTTTATACTGTTCCGGTGGGCATGCGTCCATGGGGGAGCCTGAGCAAATACTGTTTATGATTTGCATTAATTCTTGTTTATTGGGGGTCCTGAAGTTGGTAAGAAAGGCTTTGTGGAAGAGGGAAGCTTGATTATCTATCTTGTTTTTCTCTGTTCTGGTACAGCTAGGGAAGGTGGCGTGAATTTTTTCTACCTTCTCCACGAAGAAATCAGCTATCTGATTGCATATCTCCGTGGAGTAGGTGTCTTTGGTATCTAGGCGAGAAGTGATAGTAATTTCTCTGTAGATGCCAAATAGTTCTTTTGTTGGATTTTTAGATTCTACGATTCTGTTTTTATAGTAGAAACTTTTCTCTAGTCTTACCAGTTTTTGGTATTTTTTCAACTCGCATCTATAGTTTTCTTTGAGTTCTGGAGTGTAGTTTTTCCTCCACTTTCGTTCTATAGATTTGCATAGGGCTTTAGCATTTTTAAGTTGTTCAGAAAACCAGGGGACATTTTTTGTTTGTCGGGCTGGGGGTTTGGTAGTCCATGGTGCAAGTTTGTCTAACGCTTTAGTTATCCATGCTTCGAAATTATCCCATATTTCCTGTAGGGAATTCCCGGTTGAAGGGGGGTGTTCGGAGAGTTCTTGTAACAGCAGATCAGGGGTGCATTTTTTGAAATTACGGCGTCTATAGGGGGGCATATTAGCATAGGTATTGGTGATATCTTTTTTAACTATCTCAAATGGTACCATGCTATGGTCAGACCATATTAGTGGGATAGGTGGAGAGATATTTACGCCATCCCAATTAGTGAAAATGGAGTCTAATAGATGCCCTTGTTGATGAGTGGGCAGAGTAGAGAGAAGTTTAAGATCCACTGCGTTAAGAGCATTCAGTAAGAGTAAGGCTTCCTTGGAGTGGTTATCCTCTAGATGGATATTGAGGTCACCAAGTATGATGACATTTTTATGTCTAATGGCAACCTGAGTCGCCAGTTCAATAAGTTGGCTACAGAAGGATAATACTGCTCCAGGGGGTCTATAGATAAGTAAACCTATGATAGTGTTGGTGGCATCGAGTTTTATGGTGAAACGGCCACACTCACTGTCCGCAATTTTTAGTTCATTTACCAAATAGACTTAGATTTGTCCAATGTCTTAAAGCCTTATGGTTTTGGAGACAGGGGACCAAGAGGAGGCCCAGCCCAGCCTCCGCAAGCCTGGTTTTGGCTCCCCTTATGAGCCACTCCATGAGCGTAAACAGGTCTACAGGCCAATGGCCTGTAGACCAATCCCCTGTCCTCAACCAGCGTGTCAAGTATTTTGCTATATAAGAATCTTGGGACTGTAGTCCTTGTGGTTTATGCGCTTTTATTGTTCCCGTAATCTGTCATAGGGATGATTTGGTAGGTGTATTTCTCCTTTTTTTTTATATCCAGGACCAGGAATGCCAGAACCGCCTTAGAGGAATCGTGCCCCTCGGAGGAAGAGGAGAAAACCACAGGTAAGTTATTATTACAAGATTGCAATATAGCAGAAAGGAAAAGGGTTGTGAGGGAAGACACCTCATTTGTCTTACTAACACTAGATAAAAGCAATCCTCAGCACACGCCTGAAAGATGAAAACAATAGTAATGCATATTAGGCATTAATAGTGTGCATAAATTGTAAACACAGTGTTCGTAATCCTTTTTCCTTTATTCTTTTCCTTCCGTTATTCTAATAGTCTAATAAACAGCCATGTCCTCGAGGTCTAGTACTCAAGGACATGGGTATTTATTAGACTCTCTAAGTGAGCTTATGTATTTGGATCAAATTATAATCCGAAACCAGTTTGGAGACAGAATACTAGACTCTTACAACGGATATTGTGTATTGTCCAATGTGGGATGGAATTATCACCACATGAGAAATTCCTACTGGAGATATTGGAGCCTTGAGAAAGTCGCGGGACAAATTTCCAATGTTTGCGACGAAACACGTGTTGGCTGACAAAGAACTTTATGAAATAACGGAAGGAAACGAATAACGGGAAAAAAGATTACAAACACAGTGTTTACAATTTGTGCACACTATTATGTATTGCTATTGTTTTTACCTTTCAATCGTGTGCTGAGGATTGCTTTTATCTGTTGTGTTGGACTCAGCCACAATTCTGGGGGAGGTTGGTGGTTCTCCTCACCTTACAGCACCACACTCCGATACTGTTTATAACCGATAAATGTGTGATTTTTTATACGTGGCGCCAATATACCAATTACTATACCACTGATCTTTTGAGTCTTACTAACACTATCCCACCACCAACTGCACAGCGTGTATGCTAACCAGTTGGGGAACAAGACTTAATTAGTCTACACTAGGTCGAATCTGGTAAGGCAGGTAGCTAGGTATCTCAATATTCACTCGAGAGATCACAGTGAATAAAGAAATGAGAAAAACAGGTTCCATTTGAGTAGGGAATTGCTTGATTCACTCTGTCACTTTTGGTCTTTGCTAGCACCTTTCTTAAGTTGGGTCAGAGTTTTATAACACAGAGGGGCATGCTACACTTATACTTCCTTGTGTCTCCCCAATCAGCCACCACCCAACTCCCTCTCTTCCTCAGCAAAGAAGCACGTACCTTGATCTGCCACACTCCTTTGAGAACATGATGGGGCGGGGTCGCTGGCCTCCTGGCTTCGACATCGGTTTCTCCCTTTTCTGGTGCAGCAGATGTTTCAGTCATCCCAATGTCGCTCGCCCTGTGGCAGACAGGCAACCACTCATTGACCTAACAAGGGCTGTCCTCAGAGGAGCCTCCTCTGCTAGAACCCACTCCCTGCATTCAATGGAGCAGTCTCTGAAAAGTGAGGCAATATTATGGATGGCATTGGCATTACTGGGGTCACTAGGCATACATCAGGCAGGAAGGGAAAGACTGTATCAGACAACTGCGTGGTGCAAGTCACAGAGATGAAAGATTCCCTCCCTCAGCACCACCAGGAAAGTCAATAGTGTGCTGAGGTATTTCAATCCCCCGGGGGCTCCCACAGCGATCAGCGTCCTAATGCAGAGGCAACCTTGCCGCACGGCTGCCCAGAGAGCCAAGTTCAGAGGACCACTCTGGGGGCCAGGGCCGACTCTCTACCCACTCAGCCATGCCAACCGGCAGTCACAGGGTGGCCAGACAAGCGTCTGTGCACCCCACTGCGGAGGTCACCACCAGAGGGAACGGAAGTGTCAGGGCATCCCCAAGCAGGGGTGCCACACCAGGCCTAGACCCAGGAAGGGGAGCCCTGAAGGATCTGGTAGACCTCCATCTAGGATGACCAACTTGCATGGGTGCAAATTCAGGATGATGAGTGTAAAAAGTCAGGACAAAGGGTCAAAATTAAGGACAAAAATTCAGGACAGGAGTTCAAAATTGAGGACAAAAAACTTTGGGACAAAAGGTACGTTTTACAGACACATCAGAGGAGGTCACACAATAGTATATAAATAAGCCCATCCATATCCAAACATATTCAACCATTTGCAAACCTATCCATCATGTATCCTTCCATCCATCATTTCACTCATCCATCCCCCATCCACCATTTCACCTTTCACTCATCCATCCATTATCCATCCATACACCCTTTCACCCTATCCATCGGTACACTCATCCATCCACTCTTCCACCCATCCATCCATTCACTCATCCATCCAGCCTTTTAGCCTTTCCCCCATCCCACCATCCTTTCATTTACTCATCCATCCACCCAGTCACTCATCCTTCCACCCATTCACCCCATCAGTCATCCCTCCATAATCCCTTTCTCTCTCCATCAACCCTTTAACTTACACATCCTTCCTACCACCCATCCGTCTACTCATCTACTCATCCACTCATGAATCCATCCATTGACCCTATCCCTCATCCATCCACTCTTTCACTCCTTCACTCATCAATCCACCATTTTGTCCATCTACCCTCCCTTTCACTCACTCATCCATCCCGACATCCACCATTTCACTCATCCTTCCATCCATTCACCCTTTCACTTATCAATGAATCAAATATCCATTATTTCACTCATCCATCCACCAATTCACTTGCCCATCATCCAATCTTTCACTCATCCATCCACCCTTTTACCCATCCATCTACCCTTCCACCCATACATCCAAACTTTTTTTACCTTTTCTCTCATCCATCCTTCCAATAACTCATCCATCCATCCTTTCTATCATTCTCCATTCATTCACCCTTTCATTCATCCATTCACCCTGTCACTAATCTATCCAGCCATCCATCCATCCCTTCTCGTACTCATTCGCCCACCTTTTCCATTTAATTGTGAGCTGAGCCTTTGTCTGCAGATTTGCAGACAAATGAGGCCCATCAAGAATGTCACCGTTGCTGAAGTTCCTAAACGAAGGGATGGGGTAGGGTTCACTATGCCCTTGCACATCGAAAGTGGAAGTAAGAGTCATGCATGATGCAAAGCGCCAGGCCATAGGGTGACAGTGACATTATGTTGTTTTCAGGGCTTTAAGTGGGATGAAAAAACTGGGAGGTCTTTTAAAACACCTAAGCTAAAAATCTGTGCTTAGTTTAGTGTACCCCCCGACTGGTGTTTTGCCTCTTCTGTGATTGTATCCAGATATATAACACAGCAAGTAACGTTACACCTGCAACAAGCCAGAACTATTAGCTTTGTCAATTGTTGTTAGTTGCATAAAATAAACAAGCATTGGAAATGCAATAGGTCTCACATCATTAGAGTTAGTGCTTTTAGAATTGTTTATGGTTTTTTTTTGTAAATCTTTAGCATTTTTGTTTCCTGTAGCCAATGCAAAAGAATTACAAATAAAAAAAGCCATAAACATTTCTAAAAGCTCTAACTGAAATGGTCTGAGACCTATTTCACTGTGTGAGGGTGAGGGGTTGAGGGTGAGTGAGGGTGAGGGTGGTTGAGGGTGGTTGAGGGTGAGGGGTTGAGGGTGAGTGAGGGTGAGGGGTTGAGGGTGAGTGAGAGTGAGAATTTTAACAACCATATAGTTATTAAAATAAAAAATTTATAGACGCATGCGTGAAAAGTAACCCACTGATTAACTCGCAAGTTGCCGCCTCTAAGCACGAACGTCGTTCACCTGTTGGGCTACGAGCTTGAAGTAACACCTGTAAGGACAAGCTGTTTCCGTAGGAGTACCAGGAACCGCAGATTGGCCCAACCCCTCGAATTGCCCGAGTCAAAGACTCTCGGGGCCTTGTCCATGATCTGGAGCATATGGGATGACAAGGGCGGTGACTGATTAAAGTAGGAAATGTGAGGATGCATGTGTGGGGGACAGAAATGGGAGATTAGGTAAAGATCAATGCACAGAGAGAAGGGGAGGGGAGGGAAATGCACGGAGAGAAGGGAAATGCACGGAGAGAAGGGGAATGCACGGAGAGGTGGGGAGAGAAGGGGAATGCACAGAGCGAAGGGGAGGGCGGGTGTGGGAATGCACGGAAAGAAGGGGAGGGCGGGCGGGGGAATGCACAGAGAGGAGAGTAGGGGAGAGCTGGCTTTGTATGCACGGCAAGAAGCGGAGGACGGGCGTTTTATGCACGGCAAGAAGGGCAGGACGGGCGTTGAATGCACGGCAAGAAGGGCAGGACGGGCGTTGTATGCACGGCAAGAAGGGGAGGACGGGCGTTGTGTGCAGGGGTCTGTGTACGGGTATGCACGGTGAGAAAGGAAGGGCTGTCACCGGAATTTGGTAAAAGAGTAGGGAAGAGTCAGTGAAAAATGTATTTGTACCTTCAAAGTAATGTGGCGGGTAAATTAAGGCGGCTCCTTTGTGCCCACTCGCCGCCATGGTGAAGCAGGAAGACCCTCGGGAGCGAAGGAGGAAGTTGGGCAGAGCAGTGAATGCTTCGCGATGAAGAAGTGGTGCTGCTTGATTAAGGGAAAGGCTTCGTTTGTGCTCAGAGGGTAGGGGAAGGGCTCATAATGTGAAGCGGGGGAGCAAAAACCTCTTTAAGGAACACGCTGTGCCTTGCAAAACAAAAGAAAGACTACGCTGGCTTACAGAAAGTTTATTCACATAAGCGACTGTTTTAAAAATAGAAATGCCATTGGAAACATGAAACGTGGCGTCCCTGATGAGACCCTAGGAGCAAGAGAGGAAGGAGGATGGGCAGAGCAGTGAATGGCTGCGGGAGGAGGAATGAGGAAAAGTTGCCACCAGTTTAAGGAAAAGGCTGTGATTGTGTGCTCTTAATGCAAAGCGGGAGGGGGAGGAAAACAACAGCTTCAAGGAACACACCGTGCTGTGCAAAACAAATGAAAGGTGGCGCAACTTCAGAAAGGTTTGTTTACACACGCTATTGTTGAAAAATGTAAATGCCTACACACGCTACTGTTTTTAAAATACGAATGCTGTTGGAAACATGAAGAGCGGCAATGCTGTGTGTGACAAGGCAGTAGGGGGAAGTGCACGGAACAGGCGCCCTCTTAAGCATCTAATATGTCAGGGTTGAGGGGGGATGTGTGTAACTGTTCCGGCAGTGTAACAAACAGAGCTGCCGACTTATGTCCTGGGAAACCGTGTTCCAGTCTTGACGTGGGCTTTAACAAAAGAAGTCTATGCTAAAAATTAAAATTAAACGTATTATAAATATTAAAGAATTCTACATGATTTAAACAAAAGAAAAGTGGGAAGTGACTCAACGTCCTGAGATGCAAATGCGTGTGTGCCAATGCAGGAGGGAGGAGTGCACTGTACTCAGAAGCATCTGATGATTCAAGACGGAGGGAAGAGAGAGAAGGGGAGGGGGGAGGAGAAATGCGACACGGCGGGCAGGGGAGGGGGCGGAGCGGGGAGAGGGAACAGACGGAGGGAAGGCAGATAAGGGGAGGGGGGAGGAGAAATGCGACACGGCGGGCAGGGGAGGGGGCGGAGCGGGGGCCTGGAGTGCGGCTGAGGGAACAGATGTGCACCAGGCAGGCAAACTCAGTGCTGGTGAGAGAGAGCAGAGTCTAGCCCCAGGCACGCACACTCAGTGCTGATGGGAGAGAGCGAGTCTAGCGTCAGGCACGCACACTCAGCGCTGGCGGGAGAGAGAGTCTAGTTCCAGGCACGCACACCCGGGGAGGAGATGATGACGAAGATACGGGTCGGGTGGCTCTTGTATGCCAGCAGGCTGCAGTGCTGCCTGACCCGAAGGCAAGTCATGCAAAGGTCTCCCACTGCCCAAGAGTAATCTGTGGGAGGAAGAGGATTTCAGGCAATGTGCCCTGGGATGGGCCAGCAGCCTCAACCTTAGCAAAAGTCCAGTGGCCAGGACATGTGTTTGCTTAGGGGCACGAAGAGTAAATAAAGATGTGGGCTTACTGCACTTAGTGTAGCCCCTAGCCGTTGCTCTCCAGTGACGATGATAAATATCTGGGAGGAGCTGAGGGGAAGTCAAACCTGTGGAGGAGATCCAGGGGAGCAGGGTACACCTAGAGGTTTGAAACTGCCAAATACAACAACAGACACAAGGGTCGGATATCGGGAAACAAAGAAATTAGAGGAGGGTGAGTGGTTAGAGACAGCACAGGGAGCGGACAAAACAAAAAAGCATTGGTCAATCCAAGAATATATGCTACAGCCAATAGAACTAGACAAAAGTAAGTGACCCGCACCTGAACCAATTTGAAGCCCGGAAAGAGAGTAGTCGGGATGTACACCCGTTGCAGAGTATAACTAAAAAACAGTTTAAGGAAAAGGCTGTGATTGTGTGCTCTTAATGCAAAGCGGGAGGGGGGAGGAAAACAACAGCTTCAAGGAACACACCGTGCTGTGCAAAACAAATGAAAGGTGGCGCAACTTCAGAAAGGTTTGTTTACACACGCTATAGTTGAAAAATGTAAATGCCTACACACGCTACTATTTTTAAAATACGAATGCTGTTGGAAACATGAAGAGCGGCAATGCTGTGTGTGACAAGGCAGTAGGGGGAAGTGCACGGAACAGGCGCCCTCTTAAGCATCTAATATGTCAGGGTTGAGGGGGGATGTGTGTAACTGTTCCGGCAGTGTAACAAACAGAGCTGCCGACTTATGTCCTGGGAAACCGTGTTCCAGTCTTGACGTGGGCTTTAACAAAAGAAGTCTATGCTAAAAATTAAAATTAAACGTATTATAAATATTAAAGAATTCTACATGATTTAAACAAAAGAAAACAAGTGGGAAGTGACTCAACGTCCTGAGATGCAAATGCGTGTGTGCCAATGCAGGAGGGAGGAGTGCACGGTACTCAGAAGCATCTGATGATTCAAGACGGAGGGAAGAGAGAGAAGGGGAAGGGGGAGGAGAAATGCGACACGGCGGGCAGGGGAGGGGGCGGAGCGGGGAGAGGGAACAGACGGAGGGAAGGCAGATAAGGGGAGGGGGGAGGAGAAATGCGACACGGCGGGCAGGGGAGGGGGCGGAGCGGGCGCCTGGAGCGCGGCTGAGGGAACAGATGTGCACGCGCCTTAAGCTCAATGCGCATGCGCATTGAGCTTAAATTTCTCGTGCACTGCAAGGAATCGCCACGATTCCTTGCAAGTTGGATAAAGAGTGGATAAGCCCCCATAGTCTCGCTTGCTCGATGCGCATGCGCATCGACAGGCGAGACCTAAAAAAGCAGCAATGATGGCTTACCTGAATATAATATCGGAAATGCATCAGTTCTAAAATGGCGAGAATATAAAAGAACTTTAGCCCCTTCTTTTTAACTTCTTTCACATGCTTCTTTTCTTGAACTGGATTCTCATGTAGCAGCATCGTGTTTTTTTGCACATTTCTTTTGTTTGACAGAATGCCCTGCCCTAGACAGAGGTTGGGGGAGGCAGTGGCGGTCGCTGCATAAGGGCGTAGGAGTGCCGCCACACCGCTTTCTCGCAGTGCGAGAAGCAGACAATAAAATGGTATTTTAAATATCATTTTATTTTCTGCTTCTCGTACTGCGAGAGAGCAGAAGGCAGGGGTATGCCTGGTTGGGGTGGGTGGGCAGTTCGGGGAGGAGTGGCTTGCACCACTCTAAGTGCCCTGACTGTTTGGTCGGCCATGGGGCTGACCAAAGAAGTCATGCGCGCTCTTCATTTTCTCAATGTAGGCTGCATGCAACCTACATAGAGAAAATGGCCTCCCTAGAGGTGCCCGGCTGGGCGATGGCCGCGACTCCGCATCAATCACAATGCTGCCATTTCAGCATTGTGATTGGCTTACAGAAGGGGAGGGAGCATGCCTGTTCCAGTTCAGGAGCAGCTGAAGGCAGCAAGGGACCCGACGCAGGAAAAAATGTGGCGAAGGGACCCGGTCAGGTACGTTTTCATTCTTGTTTAACGCCACGAGGTAACACCTGTGCAAAACACTGCATGACCTATCCCTCTTCCACGAGTATTGCGAGCCGTGACTGATCTCGAAGAGCTTGACACTAATGAGCGCATTTCCAAGCACATAGACCCAAAGGACACAACCTCCAAAAAATTCTGAATGAATTTGGAATGCAGCACTCAGTTCAGCCTTATGCCTTCCTTAGGTAACTCGGTCACAAATGTCGATGTCCCTATTAGTAGCAAACATCTCGTGAAATTTGGTGGCAAGCCGTGTAGAAGTACGTAAAGACTTGAGTGTCATTTTTATTTTTATTTTACAGTGTCTTGTTACTGGTCATAAGTAGAATTTAAGGAGCTATTTTTTATTATTCAGGTGAAATTTGCCTGAGATTTAATTTTTTAAGTGTAGGGTTGGTTATGTTATCTTGAGTGATTCACGCCTTGGTAACAGGTTTTAATCTTGACAGGCCCACTTTGTCTGTCATCCTCCCTAGGTAGAGAAAATTAGTATCTTTGATTTGGACAGCAAATATGCAACACCGAGGAACTCATCTGTTAATGCGCAGGCTGGAAGCGCATGTTCTGTTATGTCATTGGTATATGCCATGTATGGCCTGCGGGTACGTGTATGGTGCTGCTTCTGACGTTGGTATGTATGGCCATGAGGCTCTGTGGACTGCTTTGAATAGGCAATGCTGCGGTGCTTTGAGCTGTACAGATTGCGCATAAGAAAATGACACTGTGCTGCTGTCTGGCATCCGAGTTACTACTAGTCTGAGAAATTATGCAGATAAATATCAGAAGCCAAGCTAAATGGTGTGTGTTATGTGGATAGAGCGTGAGAGGTTGTTTGTTCTGCGTACTGGATCTTGGAGGAATGGAGTGCCCGATGTTAAGGTCCATATGGACTTGGTCTGTGTACGTCTTGGAGCATATCAGTGTTTTGATTGGTTTCGAGATAGTGTCCTTGAGGCATATGCAAATGACAGGCATGTGGGCGGAGCCTGACATCAAAGGGCCCATTGTCATTCTGTATGTGGCAATCAGCTGCATACAGAATGTCAAAGGGGATGGTGGGGCTGCTCTGGTGCTCCAAGGAGGAGTGTGAGGCAGACCCATCAGCAAATTGAGGCTTAATGCAGGGAACAGTGCGGTTCCCTAAAATGCCCAAATTACGGATAAAAGACGTGCGTAAAAGGGATCCTCACGGACAACGGACATGAGATCCAAATTACGGTCGGTCCCTGAAATTTACAGATGGTTAGTCACCCTACCTCCGTCAGATGCTCCGGCAGTCCACACCGCCATTTCACAGGAGCAAGCTCTGGGCTGGTGAAACCTTGCAGGCCATGCTGCTGGCGCCCAGACGGCTCTGGGGAGCAGGCGGTGCTCCAGTGCTGCTCTAACGGGGCCTCAGCTGCTTCTTCTACTGGAGCTATACAGCTCCTCTTGCGTTGGTCTTTCTGTACAGCGCAGACCCCCGCTAGCTCCCATAGTCCTGACGACCCTGCTGCTCACCTCTACGTGGGTTTAGTGGGAGGCAAAGTGAGGAACCCCGGCTGCTCGCTGGGAGAGAGGGAACCACAATGCATAGCTTCCCCTAGCAGCAGTCTATTGTCTATTAAACCATGTACTAGTGAGTTTTGTGTCGTAAATATACTGAATTGAATTATTTGATGGTACAAGGAAAATGAGACACATTTAAGTAAAGTAGTTTACCTAGGATCACACAGTTTGGTGAAGGTGTAAAGCCAGAATCTGATCAAATGTTTCCTAGTAACACATAATGCAGCACAGCTACTGGATGGATTCCCCATTTATTTGACCATTTAGAAACAAGGGACAATACTGACCAGTGAATTGGAGCAGGGATGGTGTAACACTTTTCTGTCACACTCACAACCATGGGCATCCGCAGAAATGTTTCCAGGGGGGCTAACCTGGCAAATGAAGGGGCGTGGCTAATGTTAATCAATAGGGGTAGGGCTAAAATGGCAGACAATCAGTATCGGGTAATGCTCAGGCCAAGCTGGGAAAAAAAAGTGGTGAATACTGCATTTGAAACTGGACAACAATTAGAGCACACATGAACTCTAAAATTACGCCCCCCCAAGCCCCCTAAAGCTCATACATTCCCTGATCCCTAAAATTAGCCCCCTGGCACCCCAAAACCCATAACCCATACCTGCCCTGACCCCTACAATTGCCCCCCTGGCACCCCAAAACCCATACCCACCCTGAACCCTAAAATTACCCCTGCCCCCCCCCCCCAAACTCATACCAGCCCTGAACCCTAAAATTACCCCCTGGCCCCTAAATACCCATACCCACACTGAACGCTAAAATTACCCCCCTGGTACCCCAAAATCCATACCCACCCTGAACCCTAAAATTATTCCCCCTGGTACCCCAAAACCCATTCCCACCCTGAACCCTAAAATTACCCCCTGGCACACCAACACCCATACCCACCTGGAACCCTAAAATTACCCCCTAGCAGCTGGTACCCCAAAACCCATACCCACTGGAACCCTAAAATTACCCCCTGGCACCCCAATCACTAACCCACCCTGAACCCTAAAAATACTCCCTGGCACCCTAAAACCCAAAACCAACCTGAACCCTAAAGTTACCCCCTGGCACCCCAAAAGCTGAACACTACAAGCTTACACTACATTTGCATATTTGGAGGGGACTGTCCTCCTTGACATTTCCATGCATGTAAGTCTAGAACACTGTTCACTTAGAGTAACCTAGATATGCAGCCAGTATGTAATGCTGATGCTGTAGAATGCATTAAAGTTACTTAAACCTACTTAAAAACTGCTGCCTGCTCTTCTGATACTATTCAGTGGAGTCGTGCTGATCAGCAGCACTGTCGTCCTGGCAGCCAGCCCCTCCTGAAGGTCTCACTGTGTAGATCAGAGGTCTTCAAACATTTTTAGGCCAAGCCCCCCTGACAATATTTTTTAGGAGTGGAGGCCCCCCAATCACTTAAATTACTGGAAGTTCGGATTTAGCGTCTTTGGCAACCATTTTTAACCCGAGGTGTTATCTGACGAATACTTTTCACAATTTTGAAACAACATTATCTAGTACTGTGCAGCCCGATCCAGCAAATAATCAGAATGTTGGCAGACTTGGCAACCACATCATTCTCTGGGCAAGGTCTTTGCTCTGAAGATACAACTCAATCTATGGAAATTCCCATTGCTATATATGTTGATTTTGTATTATCCCACTAAAGCAGTATAGATGCCTTGGGCTCTGGTGCAAGTAATGAAAATGGCCTTCTGGACTAAAGCTGAGATTGTCAGGGTTTAATGAGCCAGATGTAGCTGCAGTCCGTGCAGGTAAAAGCGGTTGGGCTGGGTGGGGGGTTGTATTTCGACAGAGGATGACGAGAGAAAATTAAATGAATAATGGATTTTACTCGTCATTGTCCTTCGAAATCCCCCACCACCCGCACCACTTTTACCTGCACAGGCTGCGGGATATAAATGAAGGCTGTTGCAGGCAGTTTCTTGACAGCACTATCATAAATGAACAGGAGGAAGTGAAAAACTGCAACAAATGGCCTACATTTGCCTTGTTATTATGTGAAATACTTTGACAAAAGATAAAATGCTTTTTTGCCTAAGACTCTGAAATTGCCTGCATCGCAGCAGATTTGCAGAATCCAAACTGCTGTAGGCTAAAATGCCAGGACAGTGATAAGTCTCTCAACAGGTGCCTCGTGATAGCAAAGTGCAAGGACACTAGGTCATCAACATCTGGACAGCGCAATTATGCTGTATGTAAGTGCTCTATCTTTTTCAGCTTGTTTTCAGTTAATGGTTCCTTTTTGTCTGATCATCAGGGTGTTGCTCTGCCCTTTAGAAACATTCTCAGGAAAGGCAGCTTCCCCTGGACCATGAGCGACAGAGGTGACTCAGAAGCACCTGTGTGTAAGTTAATAAAATGTCCTTGAGGAAAGAGAATGCAGGCACCTTCAGTATATGCCACCATATAGTGGTTGTTTGCGTGATTTAACATCTATAAAGAGATTTTGACTAGCTGATGCTACAAAAATCTGTTTAGCAAGCCCATCTAC
Source organism: Lissotriton vulgaris (assembly GCF_964263255.1). Lineage (NCBI taxonomy): Eukaryota > Metazoa > Chordata > Amphibia > Caudata > Salamandridae > Lissotriton > Lissotriton vulgaris. Next base: position 820,417,938 of record NC_141693.1, on the reverse strand, counting down.
TGCTGCATCTGCGACTAGCGTGACTAGTGCCATACAGCCTGTAGTTCTACAGTGGACTTTGTGGCACATGGCCCAAGAGAGTGTCAACTTACCATAACTGCAGGACTCAAATCATCTGTAGTAACAGAGAACAGATCTAATTGATCAACTGACAAGGGAGAGACAAAACCCAAAACTTATTGGAGGTTTAAGAATTGAGGGGAGATCCCTCTCTGAATTCTAAGGAGGGGGAGAAGTGTTGGGAGACTCAGTCAGTGTCAGACTAGAGTAGAAAAGGCCCGGATAGCAAAATTGGAGGCCCCACTTATAAACTGGGTTCATGAAGCAGAGATGAAAAAGAATGGGAAAGCCTCTGAGAAATAGAGAGAGAAGTGTAAGGTGGTGCACAGAAGAGGCGTGAGCTGGAATCAAGAGTAAGCAGTCTTGGTATTTGGCCATCCTGATGTTCAGCCGTGCTGCTGGCAGCTTCTAAGAAAAAAACATTGGATCCTTAAACCTATTTATTTACTTTTTTACAAATTAAGTACTGGAAATAGCAATGGAAACAGTACTATAAGAAGACCAAAAAAGAAATGAAGAATGGGAGGATCAAATAGAAACATATTCTTCCTGGTTTTATGTAGTTTGTGCGCATTGCACAGTAATTAAGCCAGATCCAGTGCACAGACTGAGAAAAGTACCCCCGAATGATCTGGAAAGTAGATACCCCTTCCTTACAATCAGACAGCAGCTGTAGTTTTTGGCCCTTATGTCAGCACTCAGAGCAGTGGATTCAACAAAAAGAGAACACCTACTCCATCAGAAAGCTTTGGTATGAAATCATTGGCAATAGTAAACAGTACACAATATAGTTAGTTAGTCTCAGATCATCGTGAAAGGAATGAGTACATCCACTCGGCCTCTCAAGTAATGTTACTTGCACTTGTAATCACAGTCATACTCATAGCCGGTTAGCCTCACATAACAATTCCAGTGACCCGTGGTGTACACGCACGCCACTCTCTGGCCTGGTAGAAGCATTGGAATTAGCTTCAGTTTCGGAGCGTATTTGGAGAACAGCAGAAGGGGTGGTGTAAATATATTTAGTCCCAGGCCAGAAGCGCAACTAGAGCCCAAATTTTGGGGGGGGGAGGGGGGTGGGCTACTACTTCCTACAATAGGCAGAGTGGAGATGAAGGGGTGAAAAAGCAAAGCTTCACAAAAAGCCTTGTTAACACGTAAATGGTCTTTTGAAGACCTGTGAAGTAATCGGGTGCAGCTGCAAACAAGACGGTCGCCAGCCCGGAAAGCTGTCTCAGCCGGTTCAGTGACTTAATATCGAGGGACATAATATAGAATGCCCAAAATATCGACTCCAAAATATCTAAGGACAAAATATAGAATCCCTTTCTACAAACAGGTAAGTACTAAAATATCGAATCCAAAATATAGATTCTTAAAAATATAGTTAACTAAAATATCGAATTTTTAAAATATATTAAAAATAATATTAAACTAATTAAAATTAAAAACAAATAAATAAAACATACTTAAAATAATGTAAAAAATCTCAAAATATAAAAATAATAAATGTAATGTAAACAAAAGTAGAGAATTTGTTGGATAGAGAGAGGGTAAAAATTACTATTCCTACTTCAGTGAGTGCAATTGTAGGGAAAGCGCTGGATAGCGTAGGGGTAAAAATGACTATTCCCACCCCAAAGAGTGCAACAGTAGGGAAAGAGTTGGAGAGCGTAGGGGAAAAAATTACTATTCACACTCCAGAGAGTGCAACAGTAGGGAAAGCGTTGGATAGCGTAGGGGTAAAAATTACTATTCACACTCCAGAGAGTGCAACAGTAGGGAAAGCGTTGGATAGCGTAGGGGTAAAAATTACTATTCCCTCTCCAAAGAGTGCAACAGTAGGGAAAGCGTGGGATAGCGGGGGATAGGGGTGGTAACAATTACTATTCCCACTCCAGAGAGTGAAACAGTAGGGAAAGCATTGGATATCGGGAAGGTAAAAATTACTATTCCCACTCCAGTGAGTGCAACAGTAGGGAAAGCGTAGGATAGCGTAGGGGTAAAAATTACTTTTCCCACTCCAGTGAGTGCAACAGTAGGGAAAGCGTTGGATAGCGTATGGGTAAAAATTAATTACTATTCCCACTCCAGAGAGTGCAACAATAGGGAAAGCAATGATTTAATATTAAAATCAAATTAAATTAATTATCAATACAATAAAAAAATAATAAAAAATAATTACCAATTAATACAAATTAATTACCAATTGAAAAAAGTAATTACTAATTAATAAAAATTGATTACCAATTAATAATTCATTATCAAGTAATTATCAATTCATATAAATAAAAATAATTTTTAACTTTATTACAATTAAATCACTTCCCACCCTATTGCCCTATAAACCCACAACCCACTCCAAATAAATCCAATTAAGATAATTATCAATTAATCAATTCATAAAAATTATTTACCAATAAAAAATTAATATCCAATTATAACCAATCCTTGCCCCTCCCTGTGGAAGCCCATGCTCACAACCATGTACTCCTTTTCAGGGAATTAGAGTGGACCAACATATTTGAGCCCATTTTAGTTTTATGTTATTGCCACTGAATACCCTGACTTAACAAAAAACAGAACAATTTCAGAAGGGTCTCTACACCGTGAAAATAATTACAAAGACTAACAAAACTGAAGAGGTCAGAAAATCCCATAGACCTACATTTCCTATGTGTTTGTGAAAGATATTTGAAGTTTGGCTAACTACAGACATTCATTTACAAGTTCTGCTTTTAAACTCAAAAGGAAAAGAAACGTTTTACATTTCATAAATGTGTTCACTACTCCCATGCTCAGCAGTTTTGGTGCGTTAAACCCAGCACTAAGCAGACAATGGGACAGGGATTGGAACCCCAGCTTGGCTTTTTTTTGCCACAAGTGCCCTTTCCATTGGTGGCTGGTACGGATCGAGGTGGGGGTAGGTGGCAGAGGGGTAGTATTTTTTTAACTTACCTCCTTGCCCAGTGTCTCTTCTCTTCATTCCTCCTGTCCTCGCTTTGCTCCAGCCGTAATCACAAAGCACCCCGGCTAACCTGAACCAATCACAGCTCTGCAGTGCAGCGTTGTGATTGGTCTGAGTGATGTGGTTTGGCGCTCAGCCAGGGACTGGGAGTCTGGGCATGTTCTCTCCCCAGGTTGTAATCCTGCCTGTGTGGAGAACATGGAAAGTGCGCATGATGGTTTGGCCGGCCAGAGACGGACGGTTAAACTGTCATGTGTACCTATAACAGTGCATACCAATCCGGTGGGTGCCTGTTATCCCACTGGCCCGACCCAATACTTTCGGAAACAAAATAAAATGATAAGAAACCAGGGTTTATTATCGTTTTCTTTTTCTTTGGGCTGCTGGAATGGGAGCAACGCTCCTCTGCCATAGCGGAGGAGCCGCCACTGGCCATTTGCACAAGTGCCGAGCCAGAGCCAGACACTTAGGGGGTCATTAGGATGGCGGGCGGACTTAGTCCGCCCGCCATCCTATCCGTCTTTAAGAATGCCCGCCATAAGGGTGGGGGTCCCGTGGGTGGCATTAGGATGCGCCTGCCACAGTGGCGGGCGTATCCTGCATGTTTAGCATTGTGGCGGGCGGGGCTCTCAGCAACGTCCGCCACAATGCTAAACATGAACGAATGCATTTGCATTAACAAAGCGACAGGCACCGCGTGGTGCCTGCCGCTTTGTTACTGCAAATTGTGCACCCCCACCTCTCCATCACTCTGGGGGCCCGCAGGGGGTCCCTGAAGTGAAGACCGCATGCCGGCCACGGAAAGGCATCTATCCTGGGCCATCCTAATATGGATGGCAGTGTCAAATAGACACCGCCACCATGTTAGACCTTTTCCGCCCCGGTCGCAAGACGACCGGGGCGGAAAAGCGGCGGACGGTCTTTCCGTCCACCACGGTCACCCCCACCATACTAATATGGTGGGGGGCATTTAGCTGGGGATGGCGGGTGGATTGCCCCCGCCAGGCCGGTGGTGGCTACCGCCAGCCTGGCGGGGGCAATCCGCTCGCCATCCTAATGGGCCCCATAGCCTGAGTAAGACTCACACATTGCTTGGCTCCTCAACCTCTAGCCTGTCATAGCGGATTATGGCTAAAGAATGACTGAATGGAATCAGAAGTATTTTCTTTATCTGTTCCAAATCTTCCAGGGGGGCTGTTCAATCTAGGCCAATGTCAAATTCGGTATGTTCACTGTTGGTGGCACAGAAAAGAATACAATGCTACACGTCAAACTTGGAAGGCTTCACAACTGATGCAAAAAGTTGGTGGGAAAAGTGCATCACAAACCAGCCTGAGAACTTAAACGCCTGGGAGCAATTCACAAGGAGCCTGGGACAGGCTCATACAAGGAAACCTAAGATCCATCATCAAAGCTGCAAAAGCCAAGGAAAGAGAACTGATTCAGCTGGCAACTGTGACAAGGCCTTAAACCAAAACATCAAGATAAAGCTCCTCAAAAGTAATATCAACAAACTAATGCCGAAATGACACCGTGACGGACTGGATACTGCAATTCAATCGGAATTACAAAATTTAAAACAGAGTAAAAAGAGAATAATCTGGCAGGGAAAAAGCGAAGCAGAGGATGAGCTATGGGGAGACTTCTACATGATGCTAAAGGAACCAACTCAAGGGGAAGATTGTGGAAGACAGTCAACTCACTTCAGAACTCCAAAAGCCCTACCATTGATTCTTACTTAACCGAGGAAGCATGGGCCAACTATCTTCAGGCACACTTCAACACAGTGCTACAGCCTGCAACAACTAGCCGATCGGAAAGGCAAAAAAAAAGTCCAGCTTGTTCCCCACATTAGTCAGTACTTCATTTGACCCAACTGCAAAACAAATAATAAGCAGGATCGCAAAGGGGAAGATGGAGGGGGTTCTAGGCCCCAACGGGATCCCCCCAATACTTTACAAACAAAACCCGGATTACTGGGCAGCGGCCCTAGTGCCACTCTTCAAACAGATAACAGACACTGCAACAATCCCAGCGTCATGGAAAGGCTCTATAATAGCGGCAATACACAAGAAGGAAAATGTAAAGGATCCAAAAAATTTCAGATTAATAGCCTTAATCAACAACGAAACCAAATACTACGCTGGTGTCCATTTAGAGGAGCTCTTGGATTGGACAGAAGAAAATGCAGAAATCCCCATCACCCAGACAGGATTCCGCAAACAAATGGGTACAACATCAAACATGTTGGCCGTCTCGCTCCTCATCGATGCCACAAAGACAGCCAATCTGCCCCTGTACGTATGCTTCATCGACTTTACCTCAGCGTTTGACACCGTCAACAGAAACATATTATGGTCAAAGTTGGAAAAAAGGGACATCCCATCAGGCCTTCTCACACAGCTGATCTTACTACACACGGACACATGGGTCCAAGTCAAGCTAGGGCCAGAAGATATCCTGTCCAGAAAAATAATGACCACAAACGGCTTAAAACAAGGCTGTGTGCTAGCGCCAACATTATTCAACATCTTCATGTCTGACCTTGCACAGCAGCTGGATGAAAGTAACTCATGCCCCAAGCATAGGCGGTCTTACTCTCTCCAACTTAATGTATGCTGATTGTATTGTCCTAATTAGCAGAACACTGATAGGGCTACAACAACTGATCAGCACTACGTACAAGTACTCAACAGACATCAGCTAAGCGTCAACCTCTTAAAAACCAAAATAATGAGGATAAATGCAAAAACATCAACTGCAGGGTATAGCTGGCACATGGGAGGCACCACACTGGAAACAGTGGAGGAGTACAGGTACCTGTGGGTAATTCTTGACAGAAAGGGCTCATTCCAACAGCAAAAGGATGCAATAAAACGGAGGGGTATTAGCATAGGGATTGCACTAAGGAGCCTCAAAATGAAAGCAGTCGGCCGAAGCTTCACCCCCCTGCTTCAAGTGCTTCAGGCAAAATTAACGTCGGCCTTAACTTATGGAAGCGAATGCCTCCGAGGAAGGGACGCCCAGCAATTGAACAGCACAACAGCGAAGGCCATGAGAATGATTTTCAGTCTGCCCAACTACACCTCTCAGGCACATATAAGGCTGAAATTCTGCCTGAGAAACCAAACGATGGAGAGAAGGGGTGCCTACGTCAAAAGATGGCACAAGATCCAGAGAGGAGAAGCCGTAAGCCTAAATCACTATCTATGGAAGGAGATGGAATGTAAGAGCAATAGTGCGGCTGCAAAATACCTAAAGCAGTCAATAAACTCCTTGTGCCTACAAGAAGCTTGGAAGCTCAGTGGATCTCACAACAACAGCTAGTCAACAAATCAGTCAGATCCATCTCGTTAATCGAGGATAAAGCACGTCTAGCAATCCGGGCCCATGGCTGGACAGTCATCCAAAGCTACACAAGCAGCCTCTACCAAAGCTATTTAGGAGTTGGGTTCACTAGGCACACAAAGGAGAAGTTCCTACGTTTACGGCTGGGCCAACTTCCAGCACAAAACCATCTCCCCCCATGGAAAAGGCCCCAAGAAACAATCAATTGCCGAATATGTGGGAACGCCAAAGAAGACATCCTGCACCTAATATGTACCTGCAAAGGTCTGGACACAGAGCGCAGATCCCATCTAAAACAGTACTTTAACCGGTTGGGTATAAGAACATGCCGGCAGGCGGTAAAGGCTTGCTTTGATGGGAAAAATATTCAATTAGCAAGCCACGTTGTCAAATTCTTGGAGGAAGCAGAAAAGAAACAAGAACAACAGTGGGTAGATACAGGATGACGCTAACCCAAGAAGCCAGACTTAAACGGTCATTGAATAGGAATCAAGCATATGACATGGGTAACGGACAGTCTCCTGAAGGCTAATTAGCATACAACAAAACAGTAAGGGATCGAAATTAACTAACAGACTTTGTTGAAAAACAAGCTATTTTTTACGTTCAAAACATACACTACAGTTCGGTCTAAACCCAGGCGCAAAACAAGTGACTCACCTTATTTTAAATCTACATTCAGCTGAAAGAAGCATACATTTTTGTATTAACTATTATTTTTTTATATGAAGTCATTCTTATTTTATATCTTTTACAACAATTGTATTTAACTAATGTTTTATACGCTAATATTTGCAATGGTTTTAATTAACTGAGCAATAAAGATGTACTTACTTAAATCTGTTAGAAGAAAATTTCCTTTAATCAAGTTTACCATCATTATTGTATTGAACAGATTCTTGCTGGGAAAAGGGGCGATCACCACAAGGGAGCAATCTCATATTGTGAAAACGTACATGTACAATTTTGACCGAAGTAACAAACTACAGAGAGTTAGAAAATGCCAAACTCAGCATGACCATTATGCTTGATTTCATTTCAATTAGCAGAATTTGAGGATAGAAAAGAAACAGTTCACCCGTGCAGTCCTGTGTATCCTTCACCTGGCTCTTTTGTGACACAGCCAGGTATCTGCTCCAGATAACATTTTACTACTCAGTCTCAAAAGAAAATTTAGGAACATGAGGTACAGTTGAAAGTTAGTGAATATTTCGTGATTTGGCTTTTTATCAGTGATTATGCATTCTATTTCTTGTGTTAGATGAGGATCAGCATATTGTTTGAATTATCTGACAACAAATTGATGTCAGCCTTTAAGTCTGAATATAGTATTTCTAGCAAGATCCCCTCTGCTGCTTGCCAGCAGCACCTGATCTGTGCACAAACAGTGCTCTTGTTAAAGCATTATTGTCGCTGCTGCACGTTTTGAACACAGGAGAACCTTTATACTTGAAAAATTACTCTCAATCCGCTAACCAAGCATGTGTCCCTCTCAGGCTTTTTCACCCTAAACTATGTAATTATAAAATGCCTCTTTTTGTATGATCACCCCCAAATGTTTGGACTGATGCTGCTGGTTTTTCATCTCCAAAGTGCACTGTGCCCTGCTGACCAGGTCTCAGTCAGTGTGTGAATTCAGAACCCCCAAACATATGTGCAATAGGCTAATACCTGATTGTCTCTATTTACCATACCTATAAGTCCCTAGTAAATGGTACTGGGTGCACCCAGGTCCTCTAAATTAAATGTCACTAGTGGATTGCAGCTCTCATTGCTCCACCACTCGAGTAACAAGGTGAAACATGGCTCGAGGTCTCCCAATGCAGCTTAGGCTGGCAACTTTTCAACTGCCAAATAATCCTCTTGACAAGTCCAAACCTGCCTTTTTAATATTTATACGTCACCCCTGAGGTGGACCTTAACTGCTCTAAAGGCATGGTGCACAATATTAAAAAGGGCATGTTTATTTTATGTTTTACTTGTCCTGACATTGAAAACTCACCATTTTCCCTACAGCAAGATTGGCCATTCACTAACATGAGGTTAAACTTTTACATGTTGAAAGTGCCAACATCCATTTGTGAATACCTAGATTAGTATTTCAAGGTATCAAAGTAATAGTGAGATTAAACATGAGTTTTTGCCAAACCCGGATTTAAGCTATTAATGTAAAGGTGAAGATAGAGAGTCACTTCTTCTTTCCTAAAAGGTTTCTAGTAGCAATTTCTGATTAGCTGTTACTGGATACAGCCTGCTGCACTTCTGCCAGAGATGCGAATGGCTCCCAGACAATGAGGACAACAGGTTTGTTGGTGGGAAGACGTATGACCTCCTCTTGACAGGGTGGCTAGAGGGATGTGCCTGCAGATCGCCAAGCTTCAAAAGGGCAGCCACCTGTCCCAGCCAAATGGAAGGGATCACTTTGTTGAATCTATTTAGTGGGGTCTGCAGTGAGTTTCACATAATGATCTGTGTTCATGAGTTGTCTGGGTAGTTTATAAGGCTTCTTATCTTGCAGCATTATTCTGCACCTTAGCTGTTCAGTTTGTAATTCCCAATAATTGGTTTGTTTTGTGGGGACAAACGAAAGGCCTTTCCATTACCATTATAGGCAAGAAAAAAGGATACCTGAGTCCCAATGAGTTACTTTACCTTAATATCAGTAATGTCTGCATCTCTGTGATGTATACATTACCTAGTGTGCACAAGAATATGGAATCCCCCCAGGGAGATTCAATATATCTGGCTGCGGCTACATCTTGGAACCCATGTGTGGACTTATTTATGAAAAGCTTCATTCCAAAATCTTCTTGCCGTGTGAGGTACGGTATGAATTGTATTAATACAATTGAACATCACACTCCTTTTTGGTTACAATGAATATTAAATAACTGTACACCACCTTCTCGCAAACTGGGGTTGTTGGTGTTAATCAAAATGTGCTGGACATGAGACCCAGAACTCACCAGGTCCCCACATGTTTTAGTATTGACCTACTCAATCTAGCATTGACCAAGGACTTCTTTTTATTTCATAATGAGTTTTACCTGCATATTAAAGGAGCATATATGGGAGTCTTTTTTGCTCCCAAATAACCATCCTGTTTATGGACAACTTGAAGTCAGAAATAATCCTGACCCCACTAATCCTTTCCATAATTGTATAATGATGTGGAAGAGATCTATAGAGACCAACTTTATAACCTGGCAAGGATCACAAACTCTCCTAATTGACTTCAAGCAGTGGCACATTTAAACTATAAGTGACTCAGATTTACATTGCATTGCCACAGGTTCGAAATATCATTCCCTAATCGCAGAGTAAAATCATAAAATGGCAAACTTTACACCACTCTCTACTTGTGGGATTTTCTTTCATACAGCCAGTTTCTCAGAACTAGACAAACCTGCAAATTTAAGAAAGACTTCTTCAAAAACATGATCACAAAGACTGATTGCAAGAGGCTACGCAAAACATTTAACAAGACGGTCCTTAAAACAGGCATGACATTGGCTCAAGGAAATTTTGTTAACACCTAACTCCAAAAAGTTTAATAGCAAACTTGTTTGTGTAACAGCGTTCTCACCTGTATCAAATATGGTGAAGAGATATATTAAAAACAGTTTGACATCCTTACAGCAGGTGACCTTACACCTGAGAGACCGACCTTTGTATTCCACAAAGGAAAAAATCCTAAAGACCATCATTTGGTACCTGCTGCCTTTGCTAAAAATAATCCCCCATGCTCCATCAATGACCTTTGGGGTCTACCTCTACTGATCAGGCACTACAAATGTGGATAGTGCAGTGTATGGCCGCTCACCATTGAATCTAAGGAGTTTAAACTGCAACACTAAAATTGATCTGAAATAATTATCGAGCAGTGTACCCAAAATGTGGTGAACACGACACTCTGCCCCTACAAGTTGTTTTACATTGGACAAACCTTGCAAAAAAATAAAAATAATAATTTGCCAAATACTGAAGAGGACGGAGGTGTGAGGTCACAACTGTACTATTAGATGATTATTTTTAACCAACAAATTATACAGAAGATGATATTCTTTGGCAAGTGATATCTGTCATCAAGCAACCCTATAGAGGCAGCGACATCACATCATTATTTATTTATTTTTTTTAAATATATTTTAATTTTTATCAGGTGCAAAAACATTACACAATCACATAACCATAACAACGAATTGCACTTAGACCGTACATATTTGTATAATTGGCTCAAACCTGGTAACCAGCTGATCAGAATAGTGCATAGCCATTGCAGGGCCACCTCCATCACCCCTCTACTGCACCTTACAAAAAACTGCAATCCCCATCGCATTCCCTTCTCAGAGCATCCGCGTTTGAGAGACATCTTATATTCAGACGTCCCTGTTCCAACATTTTGTGAGTCCCCGGCCTCTTGGGTTATACCATAGTGTCTCGTCGAGCTGCCCCATATTTTTGTGAATTTTCTAGGGCACCCTCTGCTATTATATGTCACTCTCTCTTCAACCATGTAAAGATCCATCCCGGCTGCCATTTTGATAGTGAGGGGGGCCCCAGTGTCGTGCGATGTCCCGCTTGGCGACCACCATACTCAGTGTACTAAAAATTAGTTGAGGTCGGGAAATGTCATTGTCGCAGGGGACACCCAGAAGGATGAATTATTAGTCTAGCCGAATAGAGGTGCTCAGGATTAGATTTACTTCACCAATTATATCCTGCCAGTATGTCAATATATATGTGGACAGGCCCATATCATGTGAAGAAAGTTACCTGGGCAGCCTGGCAGCGCAAGCACCGAGGAGACTCCGCAAGTCTCATTTTATGTAATTTTTCTCTGTCATAATAGACCCGATGGAGGATTTTGAATTGAATGAGAAGGACCCTGGCCTTATCGCAACCTCTCTAGGGTGCATCAAAGCAGCCTCTCAATCTACATCCTCCATCACCCCCATGTCTCCTACCTACGTCTCCCTCAGGTTACCCAGAGAATCGGGCATATTATTATTTATTGTTTTATAGGTAATAGAGAGTGCCTTAGTGGTTAACTCTTCCTGAAGTATTCTCCCTTTCAGAGGTGCATATTTTGGAAACTCGTTATCTTCCATGCCCTCCGCCCCCATACGTGCTGCAACTGAGCATATTTAAGGAATTGGGAGGTGTGAAGTTGGAATACCGTCCGAAGGACTGAAAAGGGTTTGAGTGCGCCCTTGGCTATGATATTTCCCACTGTAGAGATCCCCAGTAGAACCCATGTTTCGAAACCCCGAAGCTTGTTAAGTTCTTTAAACTGGTACCCATCCACAAATGTATGACGTTACAACGCAAACATTTACAACACAGTTTTTACATCGCAACATCCATTACAACGCATTATTTTACATTGCATGCCATCACAATGCATTTTTAGAACCTACGTTTACAAGGCATTCCATTACAATGCATACCATTACAACGCATATTACTTTTAGGGCAACAGTAGGGTTGGATAGTGTAGGGGTAAAAATTACTATTCCCACTCCAGTAAGTGCAACAGTATGGTTAGTGATGGATAGTGTAGGGGTAAAAATTACTATTCCCACTCAAGTGAGTGCAACAGTAGGGTAAGTGTTGGATAGTGTAGGGGTAACAATACCATTCCCCATTACTTACCTTATATTGCTTTGTAATGGCATGCGTTGTTATGACATGCGATGTAATGGCCGCTTTGTAATGGCATGCGATGTAAAGGATGTTGCATTGTAATGACTGCGTTGTAAAGGTAGTGTGATGTAATGATTGCCTTGTAAAGGTTGTTTCCCCCCATCCACAGGGGTTTGCCCTGGTTATTCTGCGTTCCAACCAAGAACCCTGGTGGTCCTGTCCCAAACCTCAATGGCGACTCTTGTAGCTGGAAGTAGTCTATGGGCTTCTTTACCTCCATATAGATTATGCAAAATTGTTTTTGGTGCTAGTGTCTCCCTTTCCAGTCTATAGGTGGGGCGGTCCCCTAATGCATGTATCCAATCATTCATGGGTGTAAGGTGAGCTGCCCAGTAATATTCCTCAACATCAGGAAGTGCAAGTCGGCTATTATACGGGTTGCGTTGTAGGGTCTTCAAAATAATTCTAGGGTGTCCTTTCAGCCGGAGGAATGCACGGAGCTCAGGGTCAGGGTCAATTTCCCTAAATATCGATCTGGGTAAAGGGTGATATGTGTTTTGTAATGCATAAAGAAATTGGGGCAGAGAAATCATCTTAAACATGGCAGCACGCCCCATCATAGTAAGTGGTAGGCCTCCCCATCTGTCGATGTCTTGTTCAAAATTTGATAGTACCCGCTGTATATTGTGTGCACGACAAACTGTGGGGTCATGGGTAATACAGATCTCAAGGTATTGCAATCCCTCTGAGGCAATATGCAAGTCTCCGGTTAGTGGTGGCCAGTCCATGTTTTGCTTTGAGCCATACAGAATGGATTTATAATAGTTAACCTTACACCCAGAGAACCAGCCATATCCCTCTAGAATATGGAAAACCAAGGGAATCGTTGTGGCTATGTTTGTGATAAATAAGAGGATATAATCCGCATAGAGCTAAATCTTTTCCTCTTCTTGGTCATTATCTGTGATCTGAAAGCCCAGTATCCCCTAATGCTGTCTAATTATACAAGTTAGGGGTTCTGTCACTAGAGCAAAATGCAATGGGGAGAGAGGACACCCCTTCCTGGTCTCGCGAAAGATCAGGAATGTAGGGGAGAGCCCGCTGCTCTTTGTTCAGTATATAGGAGAGCAACCCATTTCTCAAATTTCGAGCCAAAACCAAATTTCACCAGGACAGCATCTAGAAAGCGCCAGTGTACCGCAACAAAAGCCTTTTCTGCGACTAATGCCGGAAAGGCGTGTGGAGTGGTGCGGTTTCTGGTGGCCATCACTTGGGTATGTGCTCTTCGGAGGTTCCATCTAGTCGCCCGGCCTGGCATAAAACCAGATTGGTCACAGTGAATGAGTGTTGTGACAACCCTAAGGAGGCGTATGGGCAGGATAGTAGCCAGGATTTTAACCTCACCTCTGTGTTAAGTAGGGAAATTGGGTGCTATGAGTCGCACTTATTCCTGGGGTTACCTTTCTTGCGGTTTACCAACAGTGTGGCAGTGCAAAGGTCGGCTGGGAAATTTCTGTAGAGACCCAGTAAATGGGGACCAAGGAGATCAGTAAACTTTTTTTTTAATTCGGCTGGGAGAACATTTGGGCTTGGTGTTCTGCCAGGTCTTTACCTATTCACAGCATTTCAGACCTCTTCCAGCGTCAGGTCTTTCTCTAGCATCTCCACATCTTCCTCACCTATACTAGGGGTACGGATGTCTGAAAGGTATTTGCTAATATCTTCGATAGTGCTAGTCGTCTTCCTATCATATAAATCAACATAGTGATGGGCGAATGCCGATAATATCTGTGCATTTGAGGTGTAGATCTCCCCCTGCCTTCCCTGATGGAATCAACCCATCTGGCGCCAGATTCCTTTTTACTGAGCTAGGCTAGTAACTTCTTGACCTTATCCCCCACTTTGTATAAAGAGTGCAGGGTTGCCAGCCTATGCTGCTTTGCCTCGTCACGAGCCAGCTCCCGATACTCTATTCTCAGTGCTTCTAGTTGTCTACATAACAATGGTTCAGGTTTCCTCTCTAAGATAAGTAGTTTTTTTTAAACCTTTATTCAAAGTTTTTTCCCAAAAAGACAATCAATGCATCTTGAGATCCACTGTGTAACACATCAGCAATGATATAACAATACGTTTCATCTTGTTTCCCTGAGTACATACGTTATAAAGCAAAGACAGTGTAACAATGAAAAACTTACAGCTCTGTGGAGGGCTTCGAGTCGGTTTCCGAACTCACCGATGTTTGGACCAACAAACAAAATTTGAAAGGCTGCCATATATCAAGAGGGCGGGATGCTGGGGGCTGTAGCTGGGCGTAGAGTTCCTGAGTTAGTGTTGCAAAAGGTCATGCTGTATATTCAACCCTTCAGCGTGGGCGAGTGTTTATTCCCCCAAAAATTAGCGACCTCCCTTTTAGCCAAAAGCAGTGCAAGAGCGCAAAATCGCCTGTAGGACTTGGGGAGATCTCTGACACATCCCAGACTCTGAGGGGAGACGGAGGGAGGGGACGGTCCAACATCAAAGATAGCGCCTCAAATACTTTACCCCAAAATGTGGCAACCATGACACAGGTCCATGCCATGTGTGCAAAATCTGCCATGGGGGACTTGCACTGAGGACAAGAGTGGGTTCTGGAGGAATCCATACGGTGGACCATACATGGTGTAACATATGCTCACCGCAAATATTTTAAGTGCACCAATTTGTGCCTATAATTAAAGGAAATCTTGAGGGTTTGTTCACAACAACAGTGCCACTGAGCGTCAGATTGATGCTGACCCAGGTCACCTTCCTACGTCTGCTTCAGTTTCACATCCCGAGGTGGAATTGGAGCAATGGGGGCCTTATAAATTTTGGACATCAAGTGGTCACCACTGGTATCCTTGATGAGGAGCGACAATGGGGGAAAGTCAGCCGGCTCTATAGGATAAGTCGGGACAGTGGACCTCACAGCGAGAAAAGTCATAATTATTTGGGAATAGATCCCCAAAGGTTCCCAGGTTAAAGTTAGAAAGGGTGCGCTGCACTACAGCCTCCTTGGTGATAGGGATCCAAAGGTTTCCCGCCAGCAGGAGGGATGGAGACTAAAGCAATGGCACCCCGGTTGCTCGAGACAGTTGTTTCCACACCCAACTTGTTGTGGAGAGGGCTTGTAAATCAGGAGGCACCCCCACCGGCAATAATGCTGATAGGGGGGGAGGGCGAGGTCTGCTTTGTGCCTGAGATCTGGGATTCGAGCGTCTGCATGGAACCAGTGGCGTGAGAAACTACACTGCAATCAAATAATAAATAAAAAAGTTGGTAACTCCGAATCCCCCACATTCAAAGGGCAAAGTAAGAGCATCCCAGCTGATCCTAGGCTGACCACCCCCCACACCTGACGAAGAAGTTGAGAGTGAAGAGTCACAAAGAATTTCCCGTACAACGGTATAGGGATATTCTGAAACAAATATAAAAATTGCAGGAGGATGACCATTTTAATGAGAGCTGTTCTACCGGCCATTGACAGGGAGAGTTTCAACCAGCGATCGATAATATCAGAGAGTTTCTCCAAGGCTGGACCATAGTTGAGTTGAAAGATTTGTGGTTGATCCCTATACAGGTGTATTTGACTAAGTCGTTACACCACTTTAAGCAGGAATTCCGTAACGCAAAGGCATGGGGCATCTGTCAAAGGAAAAAACCTTGGATTTCCCCCTGTTAATGTGCAACCCGACATGGCTCAAAATCCGGTAAATTCATGAACGACAGGTTCTAAATTGTCATCTGGGTTCCGAACATAAAGAATGAAGTCATCTGCGTAAAGGGTAAGCAAGAGAGGCCTGTATTACATTAGATGCCCCTGTGGGAATGTTTGTCAAGAAGGCGCCGGACAAGAGGGTCTATTGCGATTATAAAGAAAAGAGGGGAAAGAGGACAGCAATGCCTGGTCGATCTTATTAACGCAAAGGAGGAGGAATGAGTGCCATTTAACAGTATTCTGAAATCACGGAAATAAACCTGTGTGGAATGCCAAGTCGCAACAGGGTGACTCTGAGGAAGGGCAACTCCAGTGAGTCAAAGGCTTTCTCGGCGTCCAGTAGGACCGAAGCCGCTGAAAGAGAAGGATTGACTCAGTGGAGAGTGGCGAACAGAGTGCGCTAATTTAATGCAGTGGACCGACGAGGGATGAAACCCCCCCTTAGCGGGCGAAATCATCTTGTCGACTGTTAGACTTGGCACCATTGGCGTGGTTCTCCCTTCCATCCTTTTGCTGTTGCCTCATATGTTTTTGCTGGTCTAGATGCTTTGGACACTTTGCCACTGCTGTTCAGTGCCAAAGTGCAAGTTCTCCCGTGTGTAAATTGTTGTTATGGATTAGTAACTCCATGACTGGTTATTTGATTTACTAGACAGACCCTAGTACAGTGCACCATGTGTGCCCAAGGCCTGTAAATCAAATGCTGCTGGTGGGCTTGCAGCACTGATTGTGCCACCCACAGAAGCAGCCTGTAGAATGTGACTCAGGCCTGCCATTGCAGAGCCTGTGTGCACTCACTTGCCAGTCCCTAAACCTTCCCTTTACTACATGTTAGTAACTCCTAAGGTGGGCCCACGGTACCCCTGTGGGCAGGGGGCATTGTATGTGAAAGGTAGGACTTGCCCGTATGTGTGTGGCATGTCCTGATAGTGAAATACTGCCAATATTTGTTTTTCACTATTGCAAGCCTATCTGTTCCCATGGGCAAGAATGGGTAGTTTGTTTATAACACCTTATAAACATAACTGGCTCTAGGAAAAAGATAGGAAAATAAGGTTTAGTATGCCTAAACTCAGAATGTTAAAGTGCATCATTTAGTGAGCTGATTTTTACATTCTGTGTTTGAAAATCCCACTTTTAGAAAGTGGGTATTTTCTTGCGTAGCCATCCAGTGTGCCTCTGCTAGGTTTGTGTATTGCATGTCTGGCTTGTGAGTGACAGGAGCTGGGAGAGGGCAGCGGTTTTGGCAGTCTGGTGAGTCAGGGCAGGGCTGAATGGGACCTGGTTGAATTTAGAGTAGGGGGAGGAGATTTCCTTTTACCTGCCTGGGCCAGGTCTGCTGTCAACAATGCTTTCTCCACCTCCTGCCAGGAAGCTGCACCAGTGATGACAGAACTGGTTTTGACTGGGTACAGACACTCTCTGCCTTCAGAGAACAAATAATTTGTGTGTATAAAAAGGGGGACCCAGAACTTTAGATCACTTCTGGGAAATCATGAGAAAACCTTTGCCAAGGAGAAGAACCGAATAAGCTGAGAAGGAATACTGCCCCTGTGCTGTTTGTTTTCTGGGGTTGGTCTGCAGTGGCTGCTTGCTGCCAAGGAAAGGAGAAGAAGGACTTTGCTGTTTGCTTTGCCACCTGCTTGAAGAAAAAGATCACCAAGGGCTTGAAACTGAGCTTGCCTCCTGTCTGAAGTCTCAGGGACACAAAGACTTCACCACTAGCTCCCCTGAATTTCCTTGCTGGGAATTCTGCCTGCAAAGATGTGCCTGCTGCTATTTAGGACCTCTATAGACTGTTTGTTGCTGGGAGCTGGTAGATCAATGCAACGAAAAAAAGCGTGTCGCATCTGCACCGATTCCCAACGCATCGCCGAGCCATGGGTAAGAAGCGTGCCGCATCCGCACTCAGTTCCAACGTCTCACCGAGCAACCAGGAAGAAGCGTGCCGCATCCACACCAGGTCCTGACGCATCACAGAGAAAACCGTTGCAGCACCTGCAGTACGGCTGCAAAAGATCATACATTGTACCGGACCTTCACATCACGCCGCCCTTTTGTTGCATCACACCAGATCGTCGCCATGCATCGAGGTGCCATCTTGTCGCATCGTAACTGGTACGCAGTAAGAAACAGATGCATACCCTCCTCTTTGGTAAGGAGCAGACGCATCACCTCCCCTGCGCTGCAGTAAGGGACCGACGCATCACCTTCTCTGCGACCCTTTTGTTTGTTTTGCATGCTGCATCTAAGGTACTTTGTGAGAAAAGTGTTGCATTTACAACTGGCATTGAACTAAACTATTTCTACCATTCAAAAGTCTTATTTTTAATAATGTATTTTAGATTTTTGTCGTTTGGTCTTGTTTAAATAAAGAATACTTATTTTTTTTAACTGGTGTGGTGTCCATTTGTAGTGTTTTCACTGTTACTGTATGTGTTCACAAATGCTTTATGCACTGCCTCTGGGATAAGCCTGTCTGCCCGTGCCAAGCTACCAGGCGGTGAGCAGGGGTTATTTTAGGAGTGTTTCCCCCTTACCCAGACCAGATGCAAGGGCCCCTACTTGGACAAAGGTACCTACCTCTGCCAACTAGAGACCCCCATTTCTAACATCGATTTTATAATCAAAGTTCAGCAGCGAGAGGGGCCTGTAGGATTCGCACTGCTGCAGGTCCTTGCTAGCTTTGGGGGGAGTGTTACTACTGCTTCGCGCAGTGTGGAGCTAGTTCACCCCACTCAATGGCTTCCTGGAACAGACCAATGAGGTGCGGGCTAAGGCCTGTAAAAACAAACAGGGAACCCATTGAGACTGGGCGCTTTGGAGCTATCCATGTCTTCGATCGCTTGGAGCACTTCGTCCATAGTAAAGGACTCGGTGAGGAAGTCCCTGTGTGCCTGTTGCAGCCAAATCAAGTATACTTCATCGAGGTATGCGTTACTGACCGTCATGTCAGGGTCAACGCTGGTCCTGTAGAGATCTTGGTAATAAGAAAAAACCCTGTTGGTAATGCTCGCACAGTCGGTGATCAGTTCAACCTGAGGGCATGCAGAAAGGTGATGTATGAGGGCCCACGGTTGGGGTGAATGAGTCTGGCCAGTGTGCGTGCCGGGTGTTCCCCTACCCCATACCGCCTGGCTACAGCATACTTTCTCAGCAAGTGAGCCTCTCTTTCCGACTCCTCCTGAAATTCAGTCAACAGTGATGCTCTACGTCGAAGGTTGGGGTAAGGGCGTGGGGTTTCCCGGCATGTGTCCAGGCCAGCTAGCTTAGTTTCTATCCCAGCCAAATTGCGGCAAAGGTCCTTCAATATGCCAGCACTTTTGGAGATACATATCCCCTAATATAAGCTTTAAATGCCTCGCACAATGTGGCCTTAAAGTCTCGGAGGGCCATCTCAGGAAAGCGCCATTGCCCCATCCTGTCCCCCACCCCCGCAATCTGCAACCCAAGCACCACTGGAGAATGGTCAGAGAGTGTACATAGGAGGTGGGTGATTGAGCACGACCAAGTGGCGACATTGGGGGTGAGGAACCAGTGTGGGTGCAACTGAGTGCATGTGATGCCACGTGTCTGCTAAATGGTAAGTATCGATCAGTTTGGAAAGGGTTCTTCTAACCCTAGGCTTGAAGTCAGATGAGGTGGCAGTACTGTCCAACTGGGGATTTAGCAGAATGTTAAGGTCAGCACCCAAACATATGTGATCGGCTCCCATTGTGTCAATGCGGGAGTGGAGTTCAGTGAAGAAATACGGGCTGTCTACATTGGGATCGTATACATTTACCAGATGGATTGTATGGCCTAGAAGCAAGCCCTTCACTAAAATGTATCTACCACCTGAGTCAAAGTGCACCGCCACTGCCCTGAACGGCAGATGTTTATGCACCAAATTTGAGACCCACCCTGGATTAAGTACTATACCCCGCAAAAACCTGTTGGGGCCCCAATTAAGTTCGGGGAGGAGTGGGAGGGAGATGCATCTCCTGGAGAAAGGCAATGTCCGCCTGTTGGAGCTGCAAGTAATGAAGCACCTGTTTGCATTTGCGGGTGTCATTAAGCTCCCGTACATTCAAAAATAAAAGGGTAATGTTTTCAATGTGGCTAGTGTTACGTGACATTAATACAATCTTTAAGGCTTCTACATATTGGATCACAAGACATAATTGTAAATGCAGTAAATAGTACAAATAAAAAAGAAAAGGTCTCCAACCGGCAACATCCCCACCCCCCACCCATACCCATTACATAGGGGAAATCCAAATCCCGATTAGATACCTGAATAAACCTTACAACAGTTGAACCGTATAAACCCAGAAGGTGTAAAGAGTATGGGAGAGGCAACGCTCCTAACAATCCTCGGACTTGAAAAGGGTCCCACGGAAACCAATCATAGAGGCCATATACCTAGCGGGCCCACAGGAGTCATTGAGAGGTGAAAGTCAAGAAAAGAGAGCATTACTTATCAGCTCATTGATATGCAGTGGAGCTTCCTATGTGCGAAGAACTTTTCAGAGCTAGCGCCAGAGTGCGGCAGGCAGGGAGAGCTGTCCAGGTGTGGTACTGCAATTCTGGACCCTTTCGTTTCACCAGCCTCGGGGTCCGCACACTCGTGTCACAAATGTCGTTGTAACATGGCGAATTTGGTATCGACGGACCGGTAATGATTAGGACATCATCCCTATGCATTTGCGTCACGATCGAGTGATGCTGACACCCTTAAATCGTGGTTTCCGTCTCGAACCCTCAGACGCCATTTTGTGAACGGCATCCATCTTATGACTTGCCCTCATATAATCGATTGATTAAGGCCGAGTTTTGATCTGAAAGGACACGTCCACCGTAGCTGACTTCCCCATGACCTGGCCGAGCTGACTCCACTGCCTCCAGCCAAGCCTGTTTGGGCAACTCCTCACCCAGTGGCCGAGCCAGATCTCATCAAGGCACAACATGTCATAAACCCTACACTGCATACAGACCCTGTTTTCCCATACACACACACACCTGTCCATGATTCTTGTTTATGACCCGTTTTATGATGGGAGGGTGCTCGGCCTTATTGGCATTTCATCGATATCTGATGGGAGTTCTGGATCTGGCGGAGTAATCCATCACTAACTGGACATCTGAAATATGTGCTGACCAGCATGACTTCGCTCTTTGTATTATTGTGGAAATATTTGTATTGCCATATCGTAAACTTAAGAATTCTTGCCTGCAGCTGTTATTTATGTATATAAGGAAGAAAGCTGGTTCTGTAAAAACGAACAGTCTCCTGAGAACTTACGGCCCGTGCTGCCGTACTTCTAGGACACATGTTACTTGGTTGCAGCCAATAAAACTCGATCCCTGACTTCAACTAGAAGACTCTGTGTAAGTCCAGAACAGGAGGAACCTAGAGGTCTTCGGGTGTGATCCCCTGGCACCACCGGTACTCTAAAAACCCGGCACCTCAGTTGGCGCCCAACGTGGGGCGATATCAAGCGGTGACGGTCCAAGCCAGATGTTCGTGAGGAGCTTCGTCTGAAAATTCCGGAGGACGGCCAGCCACTTCAGCGACCCCTGCATGTCGACGTGGTTCAAAAGGTCTTTGCTGCGAGGTTCCCCGCGTCCCGACGGCTACGAAGGACTGCTGCCCTGACTATCGCCCTGTTTTGGACCCAGTGATCCTTGGTAGAGCGAAACGATAGACGAGTCTTCTAGTGACGTCACCGATCTTCAATACTCAGTTAAGTATAAGTGGAGCGCCTCCCAGTTCTTAGTTTGGTTCTTGTTTGGTTCTTAGTTTGGTATCCCAGAGATACGGTTTGTATATTGGTACTTGCAAGCACCAAAACCGAGGGGTTCGTGTATTCACGACCACATCATAATTAGATAATCCCTTGAAGTTTGAAGCTAGACTAGTGAGCAAAGATGCCTGGTCTTAGCAGACTTGGAAACTTGTTTTGTCTTGGTTGTAGTAAGGACTCCCGATTAGAGGATTCGTGTCCGGTTCCTCCCATTGGAACTCCAACATATGAGTTATATATAAAGCACGGAGTAGGTCCTATCACGTATAATGAGGTATGGATAAAATACACCCGCAAGGATGGTGTTTTAAAATGGCCCCAACATGGTAGTTTTGACTCAGAAATATTAGACAACCTCGAGGTCAAATTGTTCAGGAAGAAAGCCCGGCCGGCGATGTTTGACTCTTTTTGCTTATGGCGCAAAGAAGCCAAACAGAAAGAAATTAAACTAGCGAAGAAAAACAAAAGAGGTATGTCGATGGTACAAGCTGCCATCGCATACAAGGATAATGAGGAAGAGCAGGAAAGTGAACAAATGCTCAGAAGCAAGAAACTAGCAATAGATAAATGCTACCCAATGTTACCACATGAGGGACAAGGCTCAAAGGGAACATCAGAGAAAGATCCGTTAATGTCCCACTTATTAAGTTCACCACCCCCATATGCGTTAGACGCTACTGCACCCCCAAAGCGCTTTGTTATACCACGCCCTGGTGCACGAAAAGCAGCTCTCGCACAAGCACCAGCTCCTCTTCAGCTGGTTCCTACTTCTCCGGCGCAGCATTCTCAAGGGCTGCCGCCTTTGCTACATACTGCATCTACTTCTACAACTTTGCCTACTGCTCCAACTATTGACTATGATACTACGTCTGCTACTGCTTCAACTTCCTCTGCTATTGCCTCGATTTCCTCTTTACATCAGCCTGTCTTTTCTGGCGCATCTGCTTCTCCGCAAGCTTCTCCTTCCGTTCGACAGAGAGTGGCAAGTACTGTCACTGGTCTGTTCTCACCTTTCTTTGGGTCGCCTAAGACGACCCCTAAAACAGGACGTAGACAGTTGCGTAGTCAACTGCCTGATTACGAGGAAAGAGAAGTACTAAATGAGTTAGCACGCAAATGGGTTACTGACACTGCTAAATATGATGTTCAGTCTGTTATGGAAGTTTTCAGTCAATGGGATGCGCCCACTCAAAGATACGTCTTTGAGGAGATGTGTGTACATCTATGTGACGATTTGGAGACAAACGATCCCAAACGCAAGATGAATGAGTTATTTCGTATGCGTTCTTCTAGGTTTTATAAGGGTATGATTGTAGGTTCCGATGTCGAAAAAGCCATAGATGTATTGTTATCTTACAGGAGTAAGGGAAACGTTTCGAGATCACTGTATGAAGATGATGTGTCAGATAGGAAAAAGGCGCGACAGTACCCCATGAGAGAGGTTCCCCCAGTATGGAGGGAAGGTGATGCAAATGTAAATCCACCAATTCTGCCGCATTTCCAGCGTGTATGGGTACATGTCCCCTGGAAAAGATCTGAAGTTCTAGCACTCAAACAGACATTACCCGATCCGCGTAAAAATGCTGCAGGGTATTACAAGGAGTTATCACAAACTGCCAGCTCATGTATAATGAATTTAGCAGACATAGACATGTTGTTTGGGAACGTTGTTCCGCATCCTTTATGGAGTAAAATTCGTCATGCAGATCATGATCAAGAACTAGGTGACTCATGGGCTAATATTACTGCTACTGATGCTAGACAGGTCGGTGGTTCTAAACCCGAGCCTTTAATAGCAGAACTTCCTGGTAGGATTATTGCGTACATGAAAACGTTAATGCCTGAATTGCGTGTAAATTGGGACAAGCTACCTGCATGCAAGCAGAAGAAAGATGAGAATGTGTCTGACTTTTTCACGAGATTTGAGGAGACTTTCACGGATCACAGTGGTCAGGACATGGCTACCGAGGGTGGCCAAAGATTGTTTGTAGACAAATTTGTACATAACCTGCTTCCCGAACTATGCAATAAACTGAAAGATTCAGAGAGTGCTTGGGCTGTCTCCACGTCAGCACAGATTTTAGCCACAGCCCAGTACTATGAAAATAGGCGCAAAGACGAGCTAGATAAGACAGAGAAGAAGACTAAAGAGTTAAAAACTAAAGTTCTTCTCCAGCAAGCCTATCCGCCTCGCACGGCTAGTCAGCCCAATTATCAACAGCCACAGCAGTATTCAAGAAACGCGCAAGGAAACGAGTTTTCCCATCAGCGTTCTCCGTATGGCCCGAATCAATGTGCCTATTGCAAAGAAGAGGGTCATTTCAAAAGTAATTGCCAAGCTCTTGCGCGACGCTTAAGCGGTGTTTCCGGTGCAAGAGGTAGAGGTGTTCAACAGGTTCCTAGAAGTAGGGGCCGTGGAAATTTCTCCCAGAACACCACTTCTTTTCCTCCTCAAAATTGCATGAATAGCTTTGACTAACAGAATAATGCGTCTTCCAGGACAGCTCAGTACTATGCTGATGACTATTACGCAGAAAATGAGAATGAGGGTAATAGTTGCTAGGACAGCCATGGACAAAGAGAGGGAGTTGTTTCAGTTCCAGTAGACCAGAATGGACCTTACGTTGAGGTGATTACATCCGGAGTGTCAGAGCCATTTCTGCTGGATACTGGTGCCACAAAAAGTTCGATTATGCACTCAAAACTTCCTGGTGCACCTTTGTCTGGCGAAATGAATGTTTCAGTAGGTTTTTCTGGGCCCCCGTTAGGAACCCGATCGCCAGTCCCATGCCCCTTTCTGTTGGCCCATGCGAATTAGAAGCACCCCTCATTCTTACCACAGGTTGTGGCGAAAATTTGTTAGGTTTGGATTTACTGAAGAGACTATATGCGACCTTGTACTGTTCTCCTTCGGGAGTACAACTTACGCTTGGTAAGAAAGTGATTTCCCCGATGTATTTGTCAAGAGAAAGAATTCCGACTGAGTTGTCATCTCTTCCAGATGTACTTTGGGCGAATGGTTCTAACGATGTGGGTCATTTAGAGATAGCACCGTATGTCATAACATTAAAAGCTAATGTTAGGTTGCCACGTATTCCCCAATATCGAATATCAAACGAATGTGAAAAGGCTTTGTTAGCGATTGTCTATGATCTGATTGCGAAAGATGTCATCGAAGAAACTACAGGCAACATTTGTAACAGTCCGGTTTTGCCTGTCTTAAAGCGTACCGATCCTTCACAGCCCCCTGTGTACCGATTTGTGATCGATCTAAGGGAAGTGAATAAGATCGTTGTACCGCAGTTTCCAGTCGTTCCCGACATTACTGCCTTATTGACAATGGTTCCAGCCTCAGCCAATTGGTTTTCGGTGATTGACCTGAAGAATGCTTTCTTCAGCATCCCGATTGCAGAGGAGAGCAGAGATATCTTCGGCTTCAATTTAGGAGGATGAAGCTTCCGCTTTAAACGCGCTCCTCAAGGCTACTGTGAGAGCCCATCAATATTCAGTCAAGCCCTGAAAACACAACTAGACACGATTATTCTACCTGGTGGCGCGACTCTAATCCAGTATGTAGATGATCTACTGATCGCTGCAGATACTGAAGAAATCTGCAAGCAAGCCACGTTGTCGTTGTTGCGTCATTTATGCGACATGAAGCACAAAGTCTCGCTTTCCAAACTACAATTTTGCCGACAAGAAGTAACCTACTTAGGTCACATCTTATCGAAGGAGGGAAGGAGACTGACCCCAGAAAGAATACAGGCAATTGCAGAACTGAGTGCCCCAAGGACACAAAGAGAAGTGAGTGCCTTCTTGGGCATTACATCGTATTGTAGACAATGGATACCGAACTTCTCACTGTTGGCCAAACCTTTGCTGGCATTAATGCGTAAGGACACACCCAATCCTTTGCCTTGGTCTGAAGATTGTCAGGCGAGTTTCCATGAGTTGCGTGAGGCATTATGTTCGGCTCCTGTATTGGGCAACCCCGACTACAGCAAGCCGTTTACATTATACGTCCACGAGAAGGAAGGTTGCGCATTATCAGTCTTGACGCAGCACTTTGGGGACAAACAACGCCCATGTGCATATTTCTCCGCGACTCTAGATCCCGTAGCTAAAGCATTACCGAGTTGCTTGAGGGCCACTGCCGCAGCGGCTGTCTGTATTCGACAGTCCGCTGGGTTAGTCATGAATAATACTCTGACCGTTATGGTCCCACATGCAGTAGATATTTTACTAAACAGGACAAAGACACAGCATCTAACTAGTGCTCGACTGTCCAGCTATGAATTGCCCCTGTTAGCAAGTCACATTCACATAAAGAGGTGTGATACACTCAACCCTGCTACATTATTACCCATTCCAGCAGAGACAGATGAGGTCGACAAACATGATTGCTATTTAAGGACAGAAGAAGAGACAAAAGGGAGAGTAGATTTGCAGGACACTCCTCTCCCTGAATGTAATGATAATTTATGGGTTGATGGTTCATGTTTCAAGTTGCCGAATGGTGATACGACTGCAGCATATGCCGTGACAACATTACACACGATTGTAGAGACAGCTCGCGTCCCCCACAATTCCGCACAAGCAGCAGTTAGTCGCACTCACAAGAGCGTGCGTGTTGGCGAAAGGAAGACGAGTGAATGTGTACACTGATAGTCAGTACGCCTTTGGCGTAGCCCACAGTTTTGGAAGATTGTGGCGTGAACGTGGGTTCCTGACGTCGCATGGTGCAAAGATTCAACACGGACAGCTAGTACACGACCTTCTCGAGTCACTGACCTTGTCCCTACAGGTTGCGATCGTGAAGTGTAGCGCGCATAGAAAGATCCGAGATGATGTTGGTCGAGGGAATGCATTTGCCGACTAGGTCGCGAAAGAGACTGCAAGGAACACAATGAGTCGGATGTATGTTGTAGGTCCTGCTAGATGGACCCCTGATGTGGGTATGTGTGAGGACACCATTGAGAGCGTGAAGTCCATACAAGCTGACGCGACTGAGAAAGAGGTGAATGAATGGAGAGAAAGCAAGGGTAGATTAGACGCGAATGGTTGTTGGGTCGAACTGTCAGAACACCAGCGATGGTTGTTACCGGACGCTTATGTTCTCGCAGTGGTGACAATGGCCCATGGACTGGCACACGTCAGTGTGAAAGGAATATGTAAGCTGTTGGCCCCAGTATGGCAGAATAGTGGTATCCCGAAATGTGCAGAGAATTTGGTCAGAAACTGCATGGTATGTTTAAAGCACAATCCCGGTAGAGGAACCCCAACCCCAGCTGGTCACTTTGCACCTCCAACGTATCCATTCGAGGTCTTGCAGCTCGATTGGATACGTTGCTTGGAGAGGTGCAACAACCTGAAATATGTACTTGTTGTTGTTTGCGCCTTCTCTAGATGGGTAGAAGCGTACCCCCTTAAGGACAACACTGCCGTGTCAACTGCCAAAGCCCTCGTTAGAGAATTCTTCCCTAGATTTGGCATGCCTAGGATTGTCTGGAGTGATAACGGAAGCGAATTCGTGGGACGAGTGATGAAGAGAGTGTGTGAGTGTCTAGGCATCCGCCAGAAGTTCCACGCTGCAAACCACCCCCAATCGGCAGGCTTGGTAGAGTGCTATAATGGCACGCTTAAATTGAAACTGGCCAATATCCAAGCTAGCACAGGTCTCAAGTGGCCAGACGCCCTGCCTTTAGCACTCCTGTCTACCAGGATGATTGTCCATTCTCGACTGGGACTTAGCCCACACGAGATCGTGTTCGGGCGCCCAGCAAATATATGGTGAGTACCGAGGCCTAGAAAGCTCAGTGAGATAGAGTACCCTGCACTGTTTAATTACCTGCACGACTTGACGACTAAACTGCATGCTTTACATCAACAGGTCCACAGCTCCTCTCCACCGGCATCTGACGATCCAGGCCATGCTATCGAACCTGGCTCTTGGATCCTGATTCGCAACTTCAGACGAGTAAAGAACGAGGAGCCTCGCTGGACCGGACCTTTCCAGGTTTTGCTGTCGACCCGCTCTGCAGTACGTGTTCACGGCAAGAAACATTGGGTGCACGGCGCCCATTGCAAAAGGGTCCCGTTGCCCCTTCCATACGACCGATAGGTCCAGCAAGGAGTCGCTGACTCCGAGACTGAGTTTGTACCACGTTTTGTCCCCTTCAGCGATGCACGACTAAAAGGAACTGGTACCAACAAAGAGAGCGATTGCATTCTGCAAGGATCTGTGCCACCGTCGCTGCAGTTGGACACTACAAAACCTGAAACACTGTTTGAAGATCACACCGTGCCTGGAAAAGAACGATATAATCTAAGGTCAAGACCAAAGAACTGACATACTCGAACTAGTGCGATCTTCCCTTTTCCCATGAACTATTTTTGATTCCACAGCTCTCTCGCCCAGGGAACTAGCTCATTTTTGATTTTCGAACCGCCATCCGGTTCTGCTGCTAAGGCCGCGGTTGAAGTCTGAGGAGTGCAGCCGGGGACGCCTAGGTCAACGGTTCTGGTCAGTCAGAGGGAATCACCCCGGACTGGACGGAGCGCACATCTTGGCAGAAGCAACCTCCCACCGCGGGCAGCAACCAGAGGATGAAGTTTCCGAGGGTAGAGAGACCTGCTAGACGTATGAATTTTGAAAAGAAAATATGCACTATAATGGCAAAGAGACGTTTTCTAGTGTGGAGCATCTCAATGTTGTGTAGTATAATAATGTTTTTAACTGGCTATGCTCTATCCATCTTTCGAGTTCCATTCATATACCACACTCCGCTCACACCTTCTCCTACCATTTCCACACACTCCTTCCATCCCCTACCTGAACACGATTCTGCCAGAAGACTCGAATTTGTAAATAATTCATTTGTCCTACTCCTACACCAGCACCAATCTGTTATGAACAACACGAACTGTTGGATATGTGGACTCATGCCGCACACAACCGATAAGGGATCCCTTACTTCGTCCTGCCCTTCAGTTATTACGGTTCTTTGTGGGCTTTCCAGACCATGTTCCTGTTTTCCCTTGAACCATACGTTCGGGGGGAGAACTCAAACAACAAGGCACTAATAGCAGGAATCAAGAACATGAGTAGAGATATTGACACGATCAGAGCTACTCCCAAAGATGAGTTTACCCCATACAGTAGGTGGAACATCACCAAGTATGGGATTTCATTAAGTGAGAGCCAGAAATCAAAGAAATCATCCTCAGTCTGGGTAGTACCCCACCGTGGTCACTTATGTCTGCAAGGTATTGGCAGGGATCCCAAAGCACAGTTGGGGAAGAGCATATGCACGGAAACATACGTGTTTGCCTCCCGAACTTCCCCTCCATTCTTGGCGGCTAAGGGTACATACTTCATCTGCCACGACAAGGCATACACTTGGTTGGCTGCCGACTTCTCGGGCACATGCTTCATCTCGTTTCTGCTGCCACCCACCTACATGGCAGGGGCAGATTACCATCGGACAAGGACAGTTAGGGGTGTCGTGAGTCAAGACGTCACTGCGGGTCAAGAATTTGGAGACTTCGCAAAGGGTTTTCTGCCATTTTGGGGGCCTATGGTGAACAGCAGGAACATTCGACAATTAACGAGGATAGTTGAGTCCACCGTGACTGAAACGGCCGGCGCCCTTAGCAACCTGACAGCTGAGCTTCAGTTGGATCGACTTATGACCCTTCAGAACAGGGTTGCCCTAGATGTCATCCTTGCAGACCGTGGTGGTGTATGTAGAGTGATCCAATCTAGCTGCTGCATTTTCATCCCCGATAATGCTCCGACAGTGTACCAGGCCATCTCCAAACTACACAAAATCTCTGATTCCCTTCACATGGAGAAAGGGGATTGGTCTCTGCTTGGGTGGTTCTGGGAACTGATCTCTGCCTGGGGATGGAAAACTCTGATCTTCATTGGTATGATCTTAGCCGTTCTGTTTATGGTCTGCCTGTTTGTGCAGTGCGCTCCTGCAATATGTGGCCTCTGCGCCACTTCATGTGTAAGGAAGCCTGTATCGAGGGACGAACTGAGCAACAAAATGATGCTCCAACAGCATCTCCACGAATTCGTCAATACAGATCTGGATTCAGATTAGAGTTATTGCCTTATATGAGGGCAAAAGGAGGGTCTGTGGTACTGCAATTCTGGACCCTTTCGTTTCACCAGCCTCGGGGTCCGCACACTCGTGTCACAAATGTCGTCGTAACATGACGAATTTGGTATCGATGGACCGGTAATGATTAGGACATCATCCCTATGCATTTGCGTCACGATCGAGTGATGCTGACACCCTTAAATCGTGGTTTCCGTCTCGAACCCTCAGACGCCATTTTGTGAACGGCATCCATCTTATGACTTGCCCTCATATAATCAATTGATTAAGGCCGAGTTTTGATCTGAAAGGACACGTCCACTGTAGCTGACTTCCCCATGACCTGGCTGAGCTGACTCCACTGCCTCCAGCCAAGCCTGTTTGGGCAACTCCTCACCCAGTGGCCGAGCCAGATATCATCAAGGCACAACATGTCATAAACCCTTCACTGCATACAGACCCTGTTTTCCCATACACACACACACCTGTCCATGATTCTTGTTTATGACCCGTTTTATGATGGGAGGGTGCTCGACCTTATTGGCATTTCATCGATATCTGATGGGAGTTCTGGATCTGGCGGAGTAATCCATCACTAACTGGACATCTGAAATATGTGCTGACCAGCATGACTTCGCTCTTTGTATTATTGTGGAAATATTTGTATTGCCATATCGTAAACTTAAGAATTCTTGCCTGCAGCTGTTATTTATGTATATAAGGAAGAAGGCTGGTTCTGTAAAAACGAACAGTCTCCTGAGAACTTAAGGCCCGTGCTGCCGTACTTCTAGGACACATGTTACTTGGTTGCAGCCAATAAAACTCGATCCCTGACGTCAACTAGAAGACTTTGTGTTTCTGTAAGTCCAGAACAGGGAGAACCTAGAGGTCTTCGTGTGTGATCCCCTGGCACCGACGGGTCTCTAAAAACCCGGCACCTCACAGGGTAAACGAGCTGTTCAGCTGGGCAGTGTTCAAACAATGTCTGAAGAACTCCTGCTACTTGGCCAGGGCATCAAAGATATTGAATCTGCCGTCAATATCCACTTTCAAACTTGCAGGGTAGAGCATTCCATACCTCAAACCAGCTTTTGGAAGAGCAAGTTTGACTTCTCCAAACTTCCGACTGGCCTCCTGAACCATCTCAGCGAAGTCAGGATACAGGGAAACAGATGAACCCTGCCAATCCAGAGACCCCCAGCTCCCAGGCCAGGCGCAGTGCAGTGTCCCTAAACTTTAGGAGCCGTGCCATGATCGGGCGAGGAGGGTAACCGGGATTAGGACGGGGACCAAGCATACGATATGCCCTCTCGATGACAAAAGTGGGTGTGAAAGAGTCTGGGCCAAACAGGTCACACAGGAGGCCCTCTACAAACCCATCAAGCCGCCCAGTGTTCATGGATTCCAGAATACCCATGCATTTGTATATTATTACGCCTTCCCCTGGCCTCCAAGTCCTCATTCTTCATGACGATGGTCTTGAGCACCTTTTCGATCCATTCAAGGCGCTTCAAGATCCGAGATTCTGCCCTCCGCCATGTCCCCGCGTGAGCCGTATTTATCTATTCTGGCCCCCAACGTGTCCAGTTTCCTATCCAGGGCATCAAACTTCCTGTCCAGAGTTTTGAAGCCAGCTCGGAGTTCCACCATCAGGGCCGTGCTTCCAGGCCCAGAAAGTTGAGGAGGGCACACTGGGTCGCCGCCTTCAGCCATGGTGCCACCAGAAGAGTCTGTACTGCCCGCTGTCTTCTCAAATGGCAGCTTTCATTGTTTCAGGTCAACTTTCCCCATGGCCGTGGAGGGGGAGAGGAAGAGCTAAAGGGAGCCCCTGGGCTGGCCTGAACAGGGCAGCGGTGGGAAGTTCAGTGGCACTCAAAGAAAGTAGTCTCACCGGCCTAGTTGGTCTCGGTGTGGTAGCATCCGCCGGGTCTGGGCGCTGCGAATGCGAGGAGCGCTCAGCAACTTCAATATATGTGCCCCAGTGTCACAATCTGTGCCCAGCTATTCATCGTGTGCAGGCACATAGCAACGTTGCACCAAAGTTAGTCGTAATGTGGGGGTGGGGAGCACTAAACAAAACATCAGAGGCACTGTTCCTCCAGAATATGGGGGAGAACTGTTAGGTAAGGCAGGAGCGGGGTCTAATGTGAGAGGAGGCCCAGCCATGATCTGGCTGCATGGTCCGTCCCCAGGCTCACCCATAGACCCTGTCTCCACGGGGCCTCTGGGAATTTCGGGTGGGCCGTCCTGTGCGCTGGGAACCAGGACTCACCACTCCTGGCCATCCCAACCAGTCAGGGATGTGTTTTGCTCCCTGTTTTGGAGAGCGGAAGGTCCCAGCTAGGCCCGGCGAGTCAGGGCAGGCCGCTTCTCATTGCGCCTCCTGGTGCGGGCTCCGTCTCCATTGGGCAGCTGATCTAATCAAGCCCCTAGTGCTGCCGAGCGCAACAGTCCTCAGTCACAGCAAGCAACAACTGCTGTTCCCGAGCAGCGGGGAATAAAAGGTGAGGTTGGCGGAGGCCGGGAGACATGGGAGTCGAGTGTGACTGTCGCCATGGTGTCACTACATCCAGGGCCACCAGGTGCACCGAATCTTCCGGGGAATCAGTCGGAGCTTCGGAAGTACGCTGCCATCTTGGTCCGCGGTCTGACCACACCCCCCTCTAAGATAAGTAGTTGGTGTTCCATTTGCTCTATTTGTTCCTGTTCTTTCCTCTTTTCCCATGAAATCTGGTTCTGGGTCCTATCTTGCACAGTTTTGTATATATATTTTTTTAACAGTATTTTATATAGCGCAAACTTGACCCGAATCGGGTATCATAGCGCTTTACATAGCACCAGTTGCATTACATGAGGACACATTCATTTTTGTTTGGCATGGAGAGATTAATGGGTATATGCATCAAAATTCGGTAAAACGACTCCTTATTAGCGATAAATAAGGAATCGCTAATAAAGAGTCGCATACCGCGATGCATCAACAGTTTCGGTATTAAATACCAAATCGCTAAAAATCGTAAAATAATTCGGAAAACACGTTAGCGAGACTCCAAATCAAAGATTAGCAAATACCGAAGTAGCAAATACCGAATCAGTATTTGCGATTTTGGTATTAGCGAATTCGCAAATAAAGAAAAGTCGCATTGAAAGCAGGTGGATGACATCACAACCAGGAAGTAACACAGCCCATGCTTTATTCAGTGCCCTGAGGAGCTCAGCGGAGGAGACAGAGCACAGGAGCTGAGGAGTGAGACAGTGACAGGACAAACCAGCTATTGACCAGACAACCAGGATGGAGAAGGACGCACCCCAGGGCAAGGAGACACCAGGAAGAGAAAGCGAAAGTTTTCGGACAAAAAACTTAAACTGCTCATTGAGGGGGTGAGCAGCAAACACAACAGGCTTTTTGGCAAGCTGGCCCTAAAGGTGCCAGAGGCAGAGAAGCGCAAAATGTGGCTGCGCATCAAAGAAAGAGTCAATGCTGTAGGAGTCACTCACCGCAGTATTGACGATTTGAAGAAGAGGTGGTATGACCTCAGGAAGAGGGCAAAGGAGAGGATAGCAGAAAGGGTGAAGGATGCAGCTGTCACAGGAGGGGGGAACATCCAACGTCACACCAAACACAGCCCTCGAGGATCTTGTTGAGGCTACAGTTGAGCCAGAAGCTGTTGTGGGGTCACCCAATTGGACACTTCCGGCGCTGCAGCAGGAGGAGAAGGTAAGATGCATGCCAGCGCAGATATGCAGCGTGTTGTCCTCCCCTGCCCATTCCCCCAGGCCAAACACAGTGCATATGTAGCCCTGCCTAAAGCCTTTCCCCTCACCAGAGTGTTGCATCATGGGAGTTGTAGTCATATCATGAAAGAATGCATGTCTGACCCCTAATGTAAATGGAATTAAACCAGCAGCACAGAGCCAAATGTCAGTACAAAATGCCCTTTATGTAGATGAAAGTATGCAAAACATATACATAATGGCAAAATAATAACAATGCACTGTTTCACACACAGATGCATCACCCCTTGAGTCAGATGACAGCCGACGTCTCGTCATCTCTGAAACCCCAGTGGTGACCGATGCTGGGACGCCGCAGGGACGTGAACCCACAACACCACCATCACCACCCCTACAACCATCACCACCAACCCCACCACCATGGCGGACAACCTCACCACCACCAGCACCATGAACAACAACACCACCACCACCACGGCGGACAACTACACAATCCCTGCAGGTGATGGAGACAGAGCAGAGGCCAGCAGCCACAAATGTCCCACATCAGACAGTCGTTACTCCAACCGCTCAAGCACCAGGACGCGTCCAAGTCCGACAGCGGGCAAGGCCCCTGGGTAGAGCTGCAGAGATATCTGATGATCCAACACACGGATACGGAGTGGTAGAGACACGGATGCTGCGTGTCCAGCGCCAGCAGGGGAGATACAGGGGTGCCATGAACATTAACATCACAAAATTGACAAACAAAATTGGCACCATGACTGACGTAATGCGTGAGATGACCATAGCCGTTGCTGAGGGCAACAGAGACATTAAACAGGGCCTGCAGGAACTCACATGTGCTGTAATTGCAGGCCAAGAGAGGAAGCACCGGAGACATCAGCAGAACATGCTCCGTTCAAATGCTTCAATTACGGCCATCACTAAGCTGTGCAAATGCACAGCTCTGCTTTCGCGCAGGTCTGTGTCCCTGCAGGTCGACTTGGGCCATTATTGCGGAGATGTGGCAAAGTCCTTAGAGAGAGTGACCACTGCAGTGCAGCATCTGCAGTCTGGGACTTTCAGTGCCAGCAGTTTTGGGAGGGGAGGAGGGGAGTGAGGCTGCTTCAAGCGTGAGCAGCATCTCTGTTCCGGAGGCCAGCGAGAGGAGGCGCAGTGCGCGCAGCACCACAGCCACAGAAACACATTGCGGCGATGTGGAGGCGTCACGGGACAGGAGGCTAGGGGTACGGGGCAAGCGCAAATAACCATGTTCCATTGGCTCCCTGGACATGGTGACGTAACCATGGGCCAACTATACTGCAACATGATACACCGTGATGACAACGGCCATGTATCCATTTATTATTTTGATTCTGCTTCATTTTGGCATATCATTCATATGCACCTGACAGGTGCTCATGTGCATTAAAAATTTGCAAACCAGAACATGTTGTGATGGCATATTCATACCTGTCTCAGAAGTGATGTTGTGTGATGTATGTCCGCCTCTTTTGTCCCTCAGCTGTGTTAGGCACGTGTGCCTGTAGGTGTTGGGGGGGTTGCTGTACACGTAAGTCGTCCTCTCTGTCCACCTCTATTGGTATACCCCTTCTTGTGGCAATGTTGTGCAGCATGGCGCAGACTGCTATTATCCGGCAGCAGGTAACTGGGTTATACTGCAAGGCTCCTCCTGTCTTGTGTAGTATCTGGAAGCGACTCTTGAGGATGCCAAAGGTTCGCTCTACCACATTCCTGGTGCTGATGTGTGCTGTGTTGTAGCGCTGCTCCTGAGGTGTTGCAGGGTTGAGGTAGGGAGTGAGGAGATATTCACGCAAGGCGTAGGTGCTGTCACCTGCAGGGTTGGGAGCAAAGGGTTAGCTGCATGAATGTATTTACATATGGGAGGATGGAGTTAATTTTGAAACATTTATATGTACCTAGTAAGTGTCCCTCTCCAAATTCACCATTGATCAGACGCCTGTGGATGCCACTGTGTCTGAATATGTATGCGTCATGTTTGCTTCCAGGGAATTGGGCTATGATGTCCGTTATGATGTGCTTGGCATTGAACTCGACCTGCACGTTGATGGAATGGTATGACTTCCGGTTGCGGAAGATGTATTCGTTGGCTGAGGGGGGACAGATGTGGACATGGGTGCAGTCAACGCATCCTATCACATGTGGAAATAGTGCCACCTGGTAGAACTCCGGTTCAACTGCTGTGGGGTTGTGGGGAAGGTGATGTGGTGATGTATCAATGTCAGCATGGCATCTAGGAATTTGTGGAAGAAGCGTGAAAGTGCGCTTTGCGACACGCCTCCAGCTTCTGCTATGACCCCCTGGAAGCTTCCTGACGCCAGCATGTGCAGGCTGCATAGGACCTGGACATGGGCTGGGATGGCGTTGGTCCTGTGGGTCTGGTGCTGCAGTAGTGGTTCCAGGTCGGCAATGAGGCGCATGATCATAGCCCGGTTCAACCTGTACTTGTTGTAGATCAGTTCCTTTGTCTTGCCCAGCAATGTGATGCGCACCCTGAAGACTCTGTCCTGGATCATCCTCCTGCGCTGTGCAAGGGCGTTGATTCTCCACCTCCTAACAAGCACGTAGGGGGCAGCCATTTTGGTAGACATACAGGGTCTCCACAGGCACATTTGAAGGGTTTCAGATTATCTGCACCTATGTTAAAATGTTTTTTGTTTTTTTCTTCATTCCAATAACTTTACCTCCAGTTTGTGATTCCCCTTATTTTGCTCATGTAAAATAGCGATTTTGGGCATTTTCGGTATTTGCGAGTTTTGATGCATTTCGTTGCGATTCTTTAATAGCGATTCGGTATTTCCGGAGGCTAATTTCTCTCTCCTTATTACCGATTGGCTATTTTGCTAATCGGTAAATTACCACGGGGGTTATTTAGCGATTCTTTATTTTTTAAAGGGATTTGGGTTGATGCATTGCATTTTCAGGTTTTGCATTTGGTATCAGCCTGTTTTACCGAATTGCAAATTTACCGGGAGGTATTTTGCTTGATGCATCTGCCAGCAAGTGATTTGCCCAGAATCACAGGATGTTCAATGTCATTGCCAAGACTCAAACCCAGTTCCCCAGATTCGCAGTCAACCGCCCTAGCCATTAGGCCAACTCCTCTCCCCTCCCATAGTGTTGTTCCGGAGTCTACTGTACCCAGATTCTCTTGGAGGAAGATCTCAGTGTTGGTTCGGAGACCTTTAAGAATTACGTCTTTGTGCAGGTCCCAGGCATTTAATTTCCAGGTAGGATGAGAATCTCGGGACCTAGGCAATAGTGAAACCAGTTGCGGTGAGGGATCTGACAAACCCCTGGCGAGGTAGTCCGTTCGGCCAACAATCCCTAGTTCACCCTTGGGGCAAAAACATAATCCAGCCTGGAGTATACCCAATGTGCCGCCGAGAAATAGGAGTATTGTCGCGTATTTAGATGTTGGGACCTCCACACATCCGTAAGCCAAGAGTGTCAGTAAAGCATGCCAGGGGTGTGATGTCCGTGCCTCTATCTAGCCTCCCTGAACGGTCCATCTGGGTGTTGAGGACATCATTGAAGTCTCCCCCTATGATGTGAAAGGATGAGGGGTCTCCAAGAGAATGTCTGCTACCTTAAGGAGCACCGACGGCTGCAATCAGGGGGTGGGGGAGTATACACATATAATGGTAATGTTGCTTCTGTCCCATGTTCCCATAACCCCAACAAACATAACATCCGAGTCTATCCATTTACGGGTTACTGTGAAAGGGGGAAATTTCCTAATCAGGATAGCAACTCCTCTTGAGCCAGAGGTAAAGCCAGCATGTGCCAGAACTGTGTACATTGTCCTTCCAAGGAAGTGACAGTGTGTGCCCAATAAATGCATGTGTTGTAGTAAAACTATGTCTGGGTGGAGACGTTTTATATTTTGCGCTTCTAGCCCCCATTTAATCACATCCCTGAGACTGTTAACGTTCCAGGTGAGCACCGACAGTGTTGGATCCACTATGGGGGCAACATGGGTAGCATGGTGGGACCCGCCCACGGCTGTAGGTAAGTCCACCAGGTTGAGCATGTAATGTTCATTTGTCCATTGCATTTAACATAAACGAATGCAAGAACAATCCCTTCCCCCCTCCCAAATCCCCACCCCACCCACCTTGCCCTATCCTCTACACTGAACACCATATTGATAAAACAACTGTGCGTAGAAAAAGACAGAGAGGTCTGTCGCCCACCCTGAACAAAACTACCCTACAATCTCCCACTTTCAATGGCTTACGTAGGATTGAAAAGCAAACCCGTGAGAGGTCACGCCTCAACACTGTTCTTAGTTACACTGCCAGGAGGTAGGGGGAGGCAGGGGGCAGGGGGCAGGCAGCATGTCACAGTGCTTAACTGTGAGCTTACTGGTCTCCGGCTGGGTAAGAAATGCCAGATTTAGTATACAAGAGAATAAAGGCTGACCAGTTACTTATCTTCCGTTGGAAGGGGCTGGCCGCCCTCTGCACCATTCTCAAGGTCTGAGGTCTAAAACTAGTCAATTATATGTCTGCCACAAACATCTACTTGAAACCAGCAAAGCAAAATATGAAATTCTTGCAGCTCTGACCAAACATTTAGGGGCATATTATCAAGAACAGCGTTACAATTATCCCCGGTTTAGCGGCAGAAAACTGCTGCTAAAACAGCAATAATGGGCATGATAACATGCCCTGGAGAATTCTGATAGAAGCCCATGTTCACACCAGAACATGGACTTCTATTTGAATGCTCAAGGGCATATTATCAAGCCCATTATCGCCATTTTAGCGGCAGTTTTCTGCCGCTAAACCAGCGATAACTTTTAACGCAGTTCTTGATAATATGCCCCTCAGTCTTTTGAGCTTGACAGAATATGTGCCATACAATTTGATAATAATGTATGCATATTATTAAGTATGCACAAACACCTGCATGCATAAGGTACATTGCATAAATTGAATAATCATGCTACAATATTTTTGATTTTTTGTAAGCAATCAAATTTTGAGGATAGCTGAAAAATTGTTGATTGACGTTTCTTGATGAACAAGTGAACATGTTTGCTTGTTCTGCTCTCAGGGCATGAGTAGATTACTGAAAAAACATACACAAATGCATGGTTTTGTTCGATTAGTTGAAGCACTTCTTAACACGTAATACCACATACAAATCCAAAAACTGTAACTTACCAAAGAATACAGGGGCATATTATCAAGACAGGCGATAAAATTGTCGCCGCTTTAGCGGCAGAAAACTGCTGCTAAAACGGCGATAATCAGCTTGATAATATGCTCTATGGATTTCCAATTGAAGCTCATGTCCTTCACATTTAACATGGGCTTCAATTGGAATTCCATAGAGCATATTATTAAGCCCATTATCGCCGTTTTAGCTGCAGTTTTCTGCCGCTAAAGCGGCGATAATTTTATCGCCTGTCTTGATAATATGCCCCACAGTATGATCTTTGGGTCTATTTTAATTAGTTGCCAAATCTATTTGCTCAAGAGTTTGCCCGGTCTTGCTGAACTGATCTAACAAACAGTGAGATTAATGAGAGGTATCTTAAAGACATCACCTGAAAGACGAGACATTCAGAGCTTAGTACATAAGGCAGAAAGCAGCCCTGAGTGCTCTAAGTACAACTTTAGGGTTGCTGGTTTCCTAGAGAGTTGGATGGCCTGTGACACCTCGTTGAAATCCCTGCTTCTGAAGGAATTCCTTTCAGCAACAAGATTGCAAGGCCTAAACCATCAAACACAGAGGGGAGAGTGTTGGCTACCACACCCCATT
This sequence comes from Lissotriton vulgaris, assembly GCF_964263255.1. Classification (NCBI taxonomy): domain Eukaryota; kingdom Metazoa; phylum Chordata; class Amphibia; order Caudata; family Salamandridae; genus Lissotriton; species Lissotriton vulgaris. Next base: position 820,378,758 of record NC_141693.1, on the reverse strand, counting down.
TTGGGAAACCAACATTTGGAAAAGTAAAAAATACGATGTGTTTAACTCTGCAGCGCCACCAATATAATTGACAAACCCACCTTTCTGGTATTTGAAAGCACCTTAGCTAAAAGGAGAAGCAAACATAACAGAAAGCCAGTGGAATGCGTACACCCTTCAGAATGCGTGACCCTCAACCCTGGATCAATAGAAAGGGGGGTGAACATTGTCCTTGTCTGCAGCTGATCATTCCTCTAGCATATCTGATGAAAATTTCATTTTTAGGGAAGCTCAGATATCTAGGGGAACACTTTCCTCAGCTTGTCGGCACTACTTTTGTCCACCCATGAGGAAGGGTTGAATGTGTCTGCTGACCAAAAATTGACCTCAGTAGAAAGGGCAGAGGCCAAGAAGAAAATCAGATGTAAGGGCAAGATATAAAGAAAAGTAAGCCACCCAACATAACAAGCATTGGAAAAGACATTCAATGGTATCCCATTGTTTTGCTGTGCTGTCCTAACAATGCATTCTGATGCTGCACACTTGTTGGGCATCCCAAACATCACAAAATTATCTCAAACCCCAATTCTTGATTGTTTTGCCTCAATATTTGAAAAATACACCCAACCATTCTATTTTTATAAAATTGCTCGAAACATCTTGCTTTAAGGAGTAACTTTCCTCCCTAAGCCACAGCAACTATAGCTCCAGGAAACATTAGCAGGAAACAGCTCGACAAAAATATATATATATATTCCAAAAGATGGGGGAAATCATACAATATTTATTTATTTATATTTTTAAACATTTTATTGAAGTAAAATACAATATGCATATACAGTGTTACAGTCACGAGGATAGTTACACACAGCCAATCAATAAACTGTTTCCACAGAGAGACCAACTCTATGATGACTACAATATTGTTATATCTCATCGTCTGAATCGTGATCCAATAGCGGAGGTGTACAGATGTTTCCCCTATAGATTTTCCATTTGCCCCACACCCGTCCCCATATCTTTGGGCATCCCCTGTGAATAAAGGTGGCCTTCTCAGCTATCATAATCATATCCATATCTCTACATCAGTCTAGTAAAGTTGGTACACTTGCAGACCCTAATTTTTTAGCTAAATTTTGTTTAGCTATCATCATGCCTGCGTTGCCCACTGACGTTCAGCGTGGTTAAGGTCTGTTGGTTCCCATATGTTGAGGAGGCAGCATTGAGGCTCGAGCAGGACTTGCTTCTCTCTGACTTCCGAAATGGTGTTTACCACTGCTGCCTAGTATGGTGTAAGTAGTGGGCACTCCCACAAGGTGTGATAAAATGTACCTATGGTGCCGCAGAGGCGTAAGCAATGTGGGTCGGGGATTCTTCCCATCTTATGCAGTATTATCCATGTGTAATAGGTCCTGTGCAGTATTTTTAGCTGTACCAGCCGTAGTCTAGAGGAAATTGCCACCTCTTTAGGGGACGCAATCTCGTCCCGCCAGTCAGGGTCGTCCATATCCCCCACAGTCGTCTGCCAAAGAGCCCTAAGTCAGTCGAGTGGGTCCGTCCGGTTATTAATAATTTTCTTGTAAGTGAGTGAGGTTGCCTTTTTGTCTAAATAGTCAGTTAGTAGCTGGTCCTCTAAAGGGGATGATACTGGGAGTATTTCGCAAGTTGGGAGGGCTGCATCTATTGCATGTTTAATCTGCATATATTGGAATTTTTCCCCCGCAGCCATCATGAATTGTTCTTGTAGGTGGGCAAAGCTCACAACCTCTCCATTGTGCCAGAGGTCCCCCAGCTGGGAGATCCCTATCGGGTCCCATTTTTTAAATCCCTTGCTCTTTCCCAGGGTGCCCAGTTTGCCTGTGTCCCACAGTATAGTGTGTTGCGTTAGTCTGTCTGACCAGCCCAGTTGCCGTGTTACCGTGTGCCAGACACTAATTGTGTGTGCCGTTGGGCCCATGAGGTCTCGGGTTTTACGTTTGTTGTAAAGTACCCTATTGACTCCACCCTTCCCCAGAGCCACTCTGTCCAGTCGGTAGGCAGGGTCAGTGTCAGGTACATGGATCCATTGATTGATGACCGTGAGTTGCGAAGCCCAATAGTATGCCTTGATATCAGGTAATAAGAACAAAAGGGGATAGGTCCATAAACACGTGGTGGGGGCTATACCCTTTATAGAATATATAACACAAATTGCCCGAACCACAAAATCTCTACAAGCTTATTAGGAGGGAAAAGATCAATTTATTGTGATCCCCCTCGACATCCTACTTAGTGTCAATGTTTATTATCTTTTTCAAGCTATATGACAGAAAACAACAATACATTAAATATTTACACACCTATATATACTTTGTACATACATAAAAACAGATTCTTTACACAGTACAAAAAGAAAATTTATTGCTAAGCATGGGCGGATTTTGCGGATCCACGATCCGCGGATTTTGCGGATTTGCGGATCGTGGATCCGCAAAATCCGCGGATTTTGCGGATTTGCGGATCCGCGGATTTGGGGCGGGGCTTCCATGCGAGTGCACATGCCTCTTGTGTGCATAAAAGGTCAGAGAAAGATCAGTTCAGCAGATGAAGAGAAAGAAGCCCCTGGTCACAAGAACAGCACGGGTATTGTGCTTGTGAAAGTCAAAGAATGCAAAGGCCTCTATCCAGCATCACAGCTGATTTTCCACGGTAGATTTGGGAAAAGAAAGCACACCAGCCTGGCCTGTTGTAACTATTTTACGATGGCGCCGTTAAGCTGCCAGCGCCATCCTAAAATAGTTACTAAATTAGCTTCAACAGGAAGCTCTAATAGATAAAATCGAGCACCTGCTTTATTTGATCTATTAGAGCTTCCTGTTGAAGCTAACTTAGTAACTATTTTAGGATGGCGCTGGCAGCTTGCCGGCGCCATCGTAAAATAGTTACAACAGGCCAGGCTTCAACTTTTGCCCCCGGATCCGTCGCTCGCGGATTTGCGAATTCTCGGTAAATTTGCGGGAGTTCGCGGATCGCGAATTTACCGAAAATTCGCAAAATCCGCGAGCGGAACGGATTTTAAGCTCATACTTATTTATTGCATCAAACATTACAAAAAACTAAAAATACATCACAAACAACATTAGAACAAACATTACAATCAAAAAAGGAGAAAAATAGGAAAAACCAATCAAGGGGGAATTATAAGTAAGTGAATGGCTCTTAAACAAATCAATACTGGACCAGCCAGTCCTAGTATCGTAGAGATTACATTTTATTCCACCCTATGAAAGTGTCGACGCGTTTCGAGATCAGGCACAGTGTCGCTGATCTCTCATCAGGGCTGTTTTATTCTTTGTATCTGTAAGATGGAAAGAAAATATTTTACTCATCACTCTCAAAACCAAACTTCTTTTAAGGTAATGGGCTGAGAAAGAAAATTGCTACATACCAAACTTGGTTGTAAGTAGAGCAGGGCATTAAGGCGTTAAGGATTTCAAACCAAATATTTCTAAACGTGGCCAGGCAGGATAACCTACAAGAAAGTTTAAGAATTTTTTTTGCATTGGTGAATCTAACCAGCTCGTGGTTTCAATACTAAGGCGTCACCCAGTGCTACATAAAGCATACCTTGCTATTGTCGACTGCCGCCAATCGGCGTTCTTATATATAATCCACCACCATGAAGGTAGGCTCCTAAAACACTTTTATATTTATTTATTTATAACAACATTTGTAAAGCGCGAACGAAGGCCCTTGGGCATCTCGGCGCTGAGTTACTGCAGTGTTTAACCAACAAGGCAGGCTGAGGTTCATTGATTAAAAAGACAAGTTTTAAGTTGTTTGCGGAAGGACCAGAGGGAGGTGCTGGTTTTGATTGAGTGAGGCAGTGTGTTCCACAGTTTCGGTGCGGCTACGAGAAATCTTCTGTCACCCCAGTTGACAGATTTGGTTCGGGGGACCATCAGTTCAAAGGAGCTGGAGGAGCGCAGTGTTCTAGAAGGGCAGTAGGGGATTAGGTTCTGGGTGAAGAACACAGGTCCAGCATTATGTAGAGCCTTGTATACCAGGCACAGAGACTTGAACTTGATCCTCGACTTCACCGGTAGCCAGTGAAGCTGTCTTATGATAGGTGACACCGGTTGGTATTTGGGAATTCGCCCTAAGAGCCTGGCGGCTGCGTTCTGAATAGCCTGCATTTTTGATAGCACTCTCTCCTGGGCACCTAGAAACAAAGCGTTACAATAGTCTAGGGTAGACAAGACCAGGGAGCTCACCAGTGTTTTGCCGGCATTTTCAGGTAGGAATTTTCTTAATTAGCCTTAGTTTGTGAAAGGCTGAGGAGGAAATCTGGTTTGCGAATGGTAAGAAGTTCAGACGGTTGTCGAACATGACTCCCAGGTTCCTCACCTTGTTGACCGGGTCTGGGAGCTGGTCCATGGATGAAGGCCACCAAAGGGGGGACCACTCCGGGGATAGGTTGCCAAAAATTACAACCTCCGATTTATCGGAGTTTGTAATTGTAGTGACAAATGTTTTAGTGGTGGGGCTGTTGATTGCAATGTTCGCATAGTGCATGCATTATTAAAATACCAGGAAAGGCAGGAATCATTTCGCCTACCTTAATGATGTATTTCTATTCCCTTTTTAATTTTTGGAAATGTGCTCTCAATTTGCCGTCCTGTGTTAGCGGAAAAACCGAAAAGCGAGTGTAAGCGCTTGTAGCCAAAAGTATGACCATTCAAACAGATTATAAGCGTGAAATAGACAGGAAACATGTCCTGGCATTTACCTGCTCGAAAATAACAGCACGCCGCTGGTGTGATCAAAGTTTTTTTACAAGAGATGGCCGCCAAAGCACTTCCTGTATTTAAAGCCCACCTCCAAAAAAGGCATGATGGGACTTGTAGTGTCCTCATAATTGCGCTACGAGAAAATTATGTTTAGTATGCAATCAACAGCCCCACCACTAAAACATTTGTCACTATTGTTTTAGGAGCCTACCTTCATGGTGGTGGATTATATATAAGAACGCCGGTTGGCGGCAGTCGACAATAGTAAGGTATGCTTTATGTAGCACTGGGTGACGCCTTAGTATTGAAACCACGAGCTGGTTAGATTCACCTATGCAAAAAAAAAATCTTAAAATTTCTTGTAGGTTGTTCTGCCTGGCCACGTTTAAAAATATTTGGTTTGAAATCCTTTACGCCTTAATGCCCTGCTCTACTTACAACCAAGTTTGGTATGTAGCAATTTTCTCAGCCCATTGCCTTAAAAGAAGTTCGGTTTTGAGAGTGATTAGTAAAATATTTTCTTTGCATCCTACAGATACAAAGAATAAAACAGCCCAGATGAGAGATCAGTGACACTGTGCCTGATCTCGAAAAGCGTCAGCACTTTCATAGGGTGGAATAAAATTTCATCTCTATGATACTCGGACCGGCTAGTCCAGTATTGATTTGTTTAAGAGCCATTCACTTGCTTATAATTCCCCCTTGATTGGTTTTTCCTATTTTTCTAATTTTTTGATTGTAATGTTTGTTTTAAAGTTGTTGGTGATGTATTCTTAGTTTTTTGTAATGTTTGATGCAAGAAATTTTCTTTTTGTACTGTGTAAAGAATCTGTTTTTTATGTATGTACAAAGTGTATATAGGTGTGTAAATATTTAATGTATTGTTGTTTTCTGTCATATAGCTTGTCATAACTTGAAAAAGATAATAAACATTGACACTAAGTAGGATGTCGAGGGGGATCACAACAAATTGATCTTTTCCCTCCTAATAAGCTTTGTAGAGATTTTGTGGTTCTGGCAATTTGTGTTATATATTGATATCAGGTAAAGCAATCCCCCCACCATACCAACTTCTGATCAGTTTGTTCGCTGCCACCCTTGCCGGATTGCTATCCCATAGGAGGAGGGCGACCTCCGAGTTCACTGCTCTGAAATATGAGTCGGGACTGGATAAGGCGTGTTGTGCAGGGAATTACACAATACTTTAGAACCTTATTATGAGTCCAATGGAAACAAGCAATTGCAATGCAATAGGTATCGCATTAGTAAAGTTTGAGCTATTGGTATTGTAAATGACAATTATTTTATTTATGTGAGGGTTTTGAAAATAGCAAAATTAATAGCTTTGTCATTTACAATGCCAATAGTTATAACTTTCGCAAATGTGAACCTATAGCATTTGTAATGCAATATGTGTTGTATTTACGTGACTTAGATGTATTGATATTACAAATAACAATGGCTTTTCATTTTTTTAAATAAATAATACTTAAATAAAAGTTATTGTAATATATAATGGCAATAGCTTAAACTTTTGTAAATAACTTTTGTGAAGATTATGTTCAGTGTATTTTATTGTGATGAAAATCCAAGAACAGAAGTGAAATATTAACATTTTTTTGGGACATTTGTAATAAAGCTTGAAACATCGATCGAACATATTTGAACCAGTTGTTGTTGAATGGTTGCACAGATTGATGCTGTGGTGGCGACGAGTGATGTTGTGGTGGCGACGAGTGATGCTGTGGTGTTCAGTGATGCTGTGGTAGCGCATAGTGATGCTGTGGTGCCCCAGAGTGATGCTGTGGTGGTGCGATAGATAGATAGAGTGAGTGCGATAGTTAGAGTGAGGGCAATAGATAGATAGAGGGAGGGCGATAGATAGAGTGAGGGCGAGAGATAGAGTGAGGGCGATAGATAGATAGAGTGAGGGCGATCAATAGGTAGATGGATAGAGTGATGGAGATAGATTGAGTGAGGGTGATAGATAGATAGGAGTGAGGGCGATAGATAGATAGATAGATAGATAGATAGATAGATAGATAGATAGATAGATAGATAGATAGATAGATAGGAGTGAGGGCGATAGATAGAGAGAGTGAGGGTGATCAACAGGTAGATGGATAGAGTGAGGGCGATAGATAGAGTGAGGGAGCTAGATAGATAGATAGAGGGCGATAGATAGAGTGAGGGCGATAGATAGAGGGCGATAGATAGAGTGAGGGCGATAGATAGATAGAGGGCGATAGATAGAGTGAGGGCGATAGATAGATAGAGGGTGATAGATAGATAGATAGAGTGAGGGCGATAGATAGAGTGACGGTGATAAATAGAGTGAGGGCGATAGTTAGAGTGAGGGCGATAGATAGATAGAGGGCAATAGATAGATAGAGGGCGATAGATAGATAGATAGAGGGCGATAGACAGATAGATAGAGGGCGACAGATAGAGGGCGGTAGATAGATAGAGTGAGGGCGATAGATAGAGTGAGGGCAATAGATAGAGTGAGGGCAATAGATAGAGTGAGGGCAATAGATAGAGTGAGGGCGATAGATAGAGTGAGGGCGATAGATAGAGTGAGGGCGATAGATAGAGTGAGGGCGATAGATAGAGTGAGGGCGATAGATAGAGTGCGGGCGATAGATAGAGTGAGATAGAGTGAGGGCGATAGAGTGAGGGCAATAGATAGAGTGAGGGCAATAGATAGAGTGAGAGCAATAGATAGAGTGAGAGCAATAGATAGAGTGAGAGCAATAGATAGAGTGAGGGCGATAGATAGAGTGAGGGCTATAGATGAAGTGAGGGGGATAGATAGATAGAGTGAGGGCGATAGATAGATGGAGTGATGGCGATAGATAGAAGGAGTGAGGGCGATAGATAGATGGAGTGAGGGCGATAGATAGATGGAGTGAGGGCGATAGATAGATGGAGTGAGGGCGATAGATAGATAGAGTGAGGGCGATAGATAGATAGAGTGAGGGCGATAGATAGGCGTGTAATTACGTGGCACTGAGTGGTATTTGGAGTGTATGTTGCGTTGAGCGCAGTGTAATTATGTAGCATATAATTATGTGGCACTGAGTGGTATTATGAGGAGTGTATGTTGTATTCAGTAAAGTGTAATTGTGTGGCGTGTAATTATGTAGCACTGAGTGGTATTGTTTGGAATGTATGTTGCATTGTAATTATGTAGCATATAATTATGTGACACTGAGTGGGATTGTGTGGAGTGAGTGTTGCATTCATTTGGGTGTAATTATGTGGTGTCTAATTATGTAGCACTGGGTGGTATTTGGAGTGTATGTTGCGTTGAGCGCAGTGTAATTATGTAGCATAGAATTATGTGGCACTGAGTGGTATTGTGTGGAGTGTATGTTGTATTCAGTAGAGTGTAATTGTGTGTGAGTGTGCAGAGTGTGTGAGGATGCAGAGTGTGTGAGGATGCACAGTGTGTGAGGATGCAGAGTGTGTGAGGATGCAGAGTGTGTGAGGATGCAGAGTGTGTGAGGGTGCAGAGTGTGTGAGGGTGCAGTGTGTGAGGGTGCAGTGTGTGAGGGTGCAGTTTGAGGGCACAGTGTGTAAGGGCACAGTGTGTGTGGCATAAAGTAGTGTGAGGGCGCAGTGTGTGTGGCCTAAAGTAGAGTGAGGGCGCAGTGTGTGTGGCCTAAAGTAGTGTGAGGGCACAGTGTGTGTGTCCTAAAGTAGTGTGAGGGTGCAGTGTGTGTGGCCTAAGTAGTGTGTGGGCTCAGTGTTTCTGGCCTAAAGTAGTGTGAGTGCGCAGTGTGTGAGTGCGGAGTGTGTGAGTGCGCAGTGTGTGAGTGCGCAGTGTGGGTGGCCTAAAGTAGTGTGAGTGTGCAGTGTGTGTGGGTGTGTGTGTGGGAGGGTTGGGTGTGTGTGGGGGTGGGGTTGTGTGTGTGGTGGGTTGTGTGTGTGTGGGGTTGTTTGTGTGTGTGTGGCCTAAAGTAGTGTGAGGGCACAGTGTGTGTGTGTGTCCTAAAGTAGTGTGAGGGTGCAGTGTGTGTGGCCTAAGTAGTGTGTGGGCTCAGTGTTTCTGGCCTAAAGTAGTGTGAGTGCCCAGTATGTGAGTGCGCAGTGTGTGAGTGCGCAGTGTGTGAGTGCGCAGTGTGGGTGGCCTAAAGTAGTGTGAGTGTGCAGTGTGTGTGGGTGTGTGTGTGGGAGGGTTGGGTGTGTGTGGGGGTGGGGTTGTGTGTGTGGTGGGTTGTGTGTGTGTGGGGTTGTTTGTGTGTGTGTGGGGTTGTGTGTGAGGTTGTGTGTGAGGTTGTGTGTGTGGGGTGTGTGTGTGGGGGGGTTTGTGTGTGGTTGTGGTGTGTGTTGGTGTGTGTGTGGTTATGTGGTTGTATGTGTGGTTGTGTGTGGGGTGATGTGTGTGGTTGTGTGTGTGGTTGTGTGTGTTGTGTTTGTGGTTGTGTGTGTATGTGCTTGGTTGTGTGTGTTGTTGAGTGTGTGGTTGTAGTTGTGTGTGTGGTTGTGTGTGTGTGTGTGTGTGTGTTTGTGGTTGTGTGTGTGGTTATGTGTGTTGTGGTTGTGTGAGTGGTTCTGTGTGTGGTTTTGTGTGTGTGGTTGTATGTGTGATTGTGTGTGTGGTTCTGTGTGTAGTTGTGTGTGTGGTTGTGTGTGTGGTTGTGGTTGTGTGTGTGTGGTTGTGGTTGTGTGTGTGTGGTTGTGTGTGTTGTGTTTGTTGGTGTGTGTGTGGTTGTGTGTGTTGTGTGTGTGCTTGTCTTTTGTTGATGGGTGTGGTTGTGTGTGTGTGTTTGTGTGGTTTTGTTTGTGGTTGTGTGTGGTTGTAGGTGTATATGTGTGTGGTTGTGCGTGTGATTGTGTGTGTTGCAGAACAGAAGCACGGCAGGACTGTTTTATTTATTTCCAAGGCACAAAAAGAGTGCATATAGAGGTGCTTATGAAAGATTTCAGTTGCAAACAATTTGAATGAAACAAATGAAAAAATAAGCTACTTTGAGTTCCTATATTTTGACCAAAACAGAATTACATTTATATAGCGCGAAATGGACCCGAAGGCATTGGAGCGCTTTACACGTGCACCAGTTTACAATGCAGCTCAACCTGAAACTCACAGATTCCACTTCCAATAAATAGCCAACTGTAGAAATAATCAATGATAGTAATATAGTTGGAGGGTTAGACGTCATAAATACGTGTTGGCTAGGACCAAGCTTGGAATACTGAAGAATTAATGAAAAATGAAAAGAAGATCGTCTATTTTGTTCTGATTTAATAAGGACATTTACTTGTATGGACTTAAGCTCAGGATATATTTGTTTTTGCTTAGAAGGTAGAGATCTTTTTCCTACTGGTTGGTTAATGGTGGATAACCATTACCTTATCCTTTGAGCTATTTTTCTTGGAGTGCTATCTACTATTGCTCAACCCTGCGCAATTTTTACCCAATCATCCGGTCACTATTATATTGTCATAAATAAATGCGAGTTTAGAAACAATCAACTGTTGCAGGACGGAAGCACGGCAGGACTGTTTTATTTATTTTCAAGGCACAAACAGAGCGCAAGTAGAGGTGCTTATGAAAGTTTTCAGTTGCAAACAATTTAATAGGAAAAAAATAAGCTACTTTGAGTTCCTTTATTTTTACCAAAACAGAAGTACATTTATATAGCGCGAACTGGACCTGAAGTCACTGGAGCGCTTTACACACGCACCAGTTTTGGAGCGCATTACACGCGCACCAGTTTACAATGCAGCCCAACCTTCAAATCACTGATTCCACTGCCAATAAAAAGTCGAATGAAGAAATATGCAATGATAGCAATATAGTTGGAGGGTTTGATGTCAGAAATAAATGCGAGTTTATAATCAATCAACTGTTGCAAAACAGAAGCAAGGTAGGACTGTTATATTTCGTTTCAAATCCCAAAGGGAGCGCGAATAGAAGTGACTATAAAAGTTTTCACATTTTATAGCAATTTCAATACGCAAATAAGCTCCATTGAGTCCCTTTAATTTTTAACAAAACAGTACATTTATATAGCAAAAAATCGACCCGAAGACATTGATGCGCTTTACATACGCACCACTTTATAATACAGCTCAACCTGCTAATCACGTATTCCACTTCAAAAAAATAGCCAACTGAAGAAATGTTCAATGATAGTAATATAGTTGTAGGGTTTGACGTCATAAATAAATGCGAGTTTAGAGTCAATCAACTGTTGCAAAACACCATAGCCGTGCCCAAGGTGCTTTAACAAAGACAACTTCTCATTTTGTAATTTTATGAAGCCTTCCGAAACAATTGTGCGTGTGTGAAATGATGAAATTGGGCGAATAAAGTTTTAATAAAAATTGAGTATGCAAACAATACTGTTTAAGACAGTATCCTTTTTTTTTTAAAAAAAGGCTTTTGATAAAGCAAAAAGGTTGGAGTTAAGTGCCAACTAATTGGCCTCAGAGGGGAAACAGCAATTACGGACAATGTTTCTGTGTGCCTTCTGCTCTCCAGGCGCCTCAGGTCTGTTTAGTGATCACACGTGGAATTTCAAAAGCATTCATTAAGGACGATGTCTCTGCCTGCCTTGTTGCGCCTGTTGTCTGTTCCCAGCAGAGAGGAAGGAGCTGTAGAAGCAGGATTCACGCGCTTGTGGAGGAGGATTCATTGTTCACAAAAGTTAGCCTTGTCTCCAGTTTACACATAGTTTAGTTCTTACTTAAACCTTCCAGGCTTGTTGTTTCTAAATATATAGAGCTCGTGCATTTAACTATTTACATTGCACCTTCTAAGCGAAATTACCCAATGCAAACACTGTGTAGATTTTAAAGCAACACACCAGTAATGTTTGACTAAGATGGCAGGGTGCTGGCATTTTTTTCATGTAAAAGTGGCATGGGCTGAAAATAAATATTAAAAATACCCGCTCTGTGGGGAGGGAGGGGGAGGGAGTTAAAGTGCGGAAGGACTGTTATATTTAGTTTCAAGGCACAAAGAGAGCTCGAGTAGAGGTGCTTATAAAAGTTTTCACATTTTAAAGCAATTTGAATAAGCAACTAAGCTTCTTTGAGTCCCGTGGGTGCATCGTAAGGAGAACAAGCTCTCTGCATTGCTGTGGCGGGGGCGGGGGAGCGCTTTCCTTTGAAGTCTGATGCTGAGGCTTGTGGTGTGCAATGTGCACGCGCCTGGCTCACATGAACTGTACTCGATCCGCAGCAGTTTGGGTAGACTTTTGAAAGCCTCACTATGATCTTGACAAAAAAGCATTGCTAAAGCAATGCTGTAGGTCGAGACCTAAAAAGAATGGATCACTCAAACACCCACTAGCACTGGAGGTAGGGGTGCAGGAGGAATGACAACAACCCCAAACCTTAATGCTGTTCATACACAAAAGTTGCTATCAAGAGGCCTATATTTTTAATTTCTCGTTGCATGTGCTGTGTGTTTCTAAAAAGCGTCAGGCACCTTTTAACAAAGTGATTTATTCTATTACCTTTTGAATTGGAATTTATCATTTCAGTGACTGTTCTTATATATTTGCACTCATTTGAAGTGTCACACAAATAAAAAGCTGTTCTGCACATATTTCTATTTGAAAAATTGTGTACTTCGTTGTAAAGCCGCTTGTGTGATGTGTCATAACCAATTTGGTGAGGAGGTAAAACCGTATTTCAGCATGGCAATGCCATGCACCATTTCCACAAACAAAAACATTGAAAGTAAATGTCCATGTTAAATTTCGTAAACCTTTTAGTAACAGTCACACTTCATATTGTGCCTCACTTTAACCCCAAAACAACCATTTAGTCAGATTTTTTTAAATTTCTTTTGCTTTTGAGCTTTACCATCCCATTTTGTGTTTGAATTGACCACCATTTTGTTTCTTTTAATTTTAATATCTTGGATATTGTAATTATTATAACGTATCTTATGATAGGACATTTTCTGATATTTTAGCCATGAAGTATTATGTGGTCTATGCAGCAGGCACATTAACCCACTGTACTACTCAATGTTTAATTGACTTTTAAGCTCTGGGTAGGATTGGCTTTGTCTTTCAGTCCTATAGTTCGACTGTCCTAGTTTTTTTTATATAAGTAGTGTTTTGGAAAATAATTACATGTTGAACTCTACACATTGTTGAGTCATAAAACATTTTAAAAGTTAGCACCTACCTTCCGATATTTAGTTATCATTTTCAATAAAATAGTATATGAATAACAGTTAATACCATCTCAAGTATAGGTGATAGGATACGCAAAGTTATATCAGACCCAGAAAAACGTTAATATTGAGCAATTAGTGTACTGCTGATTCAGAAATCTTAGTTATTAAGGTATAATGGTGTAGGCCACAAAACTCTGCTTTGTTGACAATGGCTTCTGACATATTTTGTATGGTTAATCTTTGATTAATATTCCGATCAGCTGCTTCATGGGACTGTATTGAGAGGCTGTATTCAATTGTAGAGTAACAGTAGGGGAAATTTGTTCTATAGTACTATGAAGGAGGCAGACTTAGTATATGGTGCTCACTTATGTAAGTGTAGTACCCTGCACTAACTCAGACAACCCTTATGGTAATTTTAGTGGTCTTAGCCAACCTTAGAGAGCTCTCTAACGAATATGGCACGTTAGTCCGCATGCGTTTACAACGCATGCCATTACAACACAGTTGTTACATCGACCGCGTTATTACATCGTATACCTTTACACCGCAAGTCAGAACAATGACTTGCTATAGGGGGTGCCGGATGTTGGAATAGTATAATTTACTATTCCAACTCCAGTCTGTGCAATAGTAGGGAAGGTGATGGATTATAAATCCAACACCTTCTGCCCCATACGCAAGTCGTTGTTCCAACTTGCGTTGTGTAAAGGTTTGCAATGTAACAATGCGGTTGTTGTAAAAAATGCATTGTAATGGCATGCGTTGTCTCGCATTTGTGGTAAATGCTGGTCACCTTCTCTAACTGGTAGCTGTGGAGAGCAGCCTTCAGACTTAGTCGAGAAGGAGTGTAAAGCAGCTTGTTTTACCAGAACCCAATCTTAATGGTATAGATTAGGTGAAAAAGATCCACACAGTGTATTTATAAAAATATGTTTTTATTATAAGACACTCGCTAACACACAGATATCTCCTACACGGAGATATACACAATTTACACAATACTTCGCAAAGAAAACAAGTAAGTAGCACGAATACACAGTGGTCTCCAGGGGAAGACCAAACCATATACTAAAATAGTGGGATGCAAACCACGTCTCGAGTCAAGACTATACCCAGAAAACTTGGAAGTGCTGGGGACTCAAGGAACCACCTGAGGTACGTAATCAGGAACCCCACGGAGGCCGTGTGCAGAGTGGGAACACGACTGCATGCTCAATTCAAGTCAAACGGTAAGTTGCAGCTGCAATTTGAAAGAAAAAGGGCCCTTCACAGTGGACCATGAAGAAACCCAGTGGAAGGCAGAAGGTTTGAGAGCCACCTGACCCATAGATACCCTAGGAACCGGGATACATACACCAGGGAAGCCGTTTGCATAGGTGTGAAGTGGTGTCCGAAACAGTCATCAAACTCAATAGAGGACTTCAGGATGATGCCGCTGGCGAAGAAGGTGAAAGTCTCCGATGGAAACCAAAGGTGGATTCAAGATAAGAAGTACCTGAAAGCAGAGGGGACAGAGCGGGAACCAATGGCTCCCTGAGCTGGTTTTGAACAGAGTATACAAGGAGGGCACCAAATGTGCACCTCAAGCAGACTGAGTGGTGCTGGCAAGCGCCCCCACTGTGTCCTAATACACTAAGGGCCAGATGTAGGAGCTGAAATACCGGTCGGTAACGGACGATTTCAGCCGTTACCGACCGGTATTTAGTAATTGGCATGTAGGGGGCATATTTTACCGATTCGGAAAATTTACTGAATGGGTAAAATACCGAATCAGTATTTTTACCGATTCGGTAACTTCCTGATGTAGGTGGGACTCTTCTGCGTCCCAATGGACCTACAGATTCGGTATTTTAACACCCAATCCAAAATACCGAATCCAGGTGTGCATGCACATGTGTGCATGCACACCTATGCCATGTGACAGACACACATGCCAGTATTTGGGTGCTAGAGGGTGTCAAAATGACACCCCCTGCACCCTTGCTGGAATCGGTATTTACTGAATCGGTAAATACCGATTCGGTAATGCCCATAGGAATCAATGGGCATTACCGAATCGGTATTTACCGATTCGGTAAATACCGAATGTTACAGAATCGGTAATTTAATTACCGAATTAACCTACATCTCCCCCCTTCTATTTTACCGATTCATAAATACCGAATCGGTAAAATTCGGTATTTATGAATCTGTAAAATATACTTACCTACATCTGGCCCCTAAGTCATGTCATGAAGGTGGTCTCCATACCCTGTGACAGGGTAACTATAGTCCTTTTTTCCTCTGCTTGAGCTTGGCTCAGCAGCAGGTGGGCAGAATAGTGTCTCTGGTCAGCAGCAGCCATAGTTTGCCATTCTGATCTAGAAGACTAGTAGCGGGAGCACTGAAGGCAAATGCATGGAATCATACCTTCCATGGAATCCTACCTCCCACACCATTTACCGTTGGGGTTATGATACCAACATGTTTGATACTAACACAACAGGGTTCGTTCAGCCAGTTTAGAGATAGTCATTGCATACTGACGTACGGCCACTCTTTATATCGAAATGGCTGATGCGCTTACAACCCAGGACAATGGACTCCAAAGGTTGTAGGGGTGTTCTGCTCATGCAGGGGCACCCTCACACTTAGAACTGAGCACTCTGCCCTCAGGATTGAAAGGCCTGCCATAGGGGTGACTTATAGGTTTTAGCTGCAGTGACCTCAGATATAAGCAAACGTATACCTGTTGTAAGTGGTGCTAGCTCCAGCCTACACAGACTGCAATGGCAGGTCTGTAGGAACAGTTTGAGTGGTCTCCCATGTGTGGCATAATACATGCTTCTGTCCTTGGGGGACCCCTGGTGTACCTATGCCCTGTGTACCTCAGTACCATGTACTAGGTACTTACAAGGGTGCGAAAAACTACCTTAGATTGGGGGTCTGCAGGGATATTTTTTAGACCACTCAGTGTGCGTTCCCTAATATAAGCTCAACACTAAATTGCACACCTATAGTCTCAAACATATGTGTGTGAAAACATGTGAAATGTTGCCTCTCTCAACCAACGTAATGCTACAAGTGAAATGTGACTGGGGGAGACATCCCTTAAGGATAAGAACCCTCACTCACCCGAAGGTGACATGCTTCATCATATGGGTCCTCCTTACCAGTGTAGAAAACCTAGTCAACACTGGGAGCTACTACTCCGGCGAAACAGCACAGTGGTATAAATATACAACCACTGTCACTTAATGGTCAACATGTTTCAGCCTATTAATCCATAACATAGTATCAGCGGCTTTCTTCAGGACCAGATCAAAAATGTGAAACTGCTGCTGCAAAAATGCGTGACAACTAAGTAAATCTAGTGAAATAAAGTACGTTTTTTTACTACACCGGTATTCCTGCTTTTTATTTGTTGATCAGGTCATACCCAGGTATCTTCAATAGTAGGAAAATCCTGCCTCACCTCTACCTGGCTGGCTGCTCTGGGAGGAGGCCCCGCGCTGTCCGTCGGTACCTCGTTGCTCGGTAGAGCTCGCCCCTGTGCTGTTTCCTTTTTAACCCTGTCAAGCGGAACACATCAATAAAGTTATATAGTGTATCCACTTAGATAGTTTTAATTCCACTCACTTATCCTTCACACAGCGCTGCATACCTCACTACACCAACTCCCTCACATATGGGATTACCATCCTTACTTCCTAAAAACATCTCTGAGCTCCTTCCTTAAACGCCGGAGTAGTAGCTCCCAGTGTTGACTAGGTTTTCTACACTGGTAAGGAGGACCCATATGATGAAGCATGTCACCCTTGGGTGAGTGAGGGTTCTTATCCTTAAGGGATGTCTCCCCCAGTCACATTTCACTTGTAGCATTACGTTGGTTGAGAGAGGCAACATTTCACATGTTTTCACACACATATGTTTGAGACTATAGGTGTGCAATTTAGTGTTGAACTTACAAGGGTGCACCAGTAGCCAATCTGGGATGCACCTACGTACTCACCACATCCAATTTGGACGAGGAAGCACAGAGACTGAGGTCCTGATTATCAGGATCCCAGTCAGACTAGTCAGAAACAATAACAACACCAGTCAAAAAGTGGGGGTAACTATGCAGATGGATCCTACCTTCCTACATGCTGCAATTCTGAGATCTTTATCTGAAATAGCAAGAGAAGCCATTGTATGCTTCTAATTTTACAATAATCCCTTTTTCTTGATGATCATTACTTCTCACTGCACAGTGTTAATGGTGGGCTTTACTTCTCCTGGCAGTGTTAATGGTGGGCATTACTTCTCTTGGCAGTGTTAATCGTGGCCATTATTTCTCCTGGCACAGCGTTAATGGCGGGCATTACTTCTCCTGGCAGTGTTAATGGTGGACATTACTACTCCTGTCACAGTGTTAATGGTGGCCCCATTTTTCCTGGCACAGCATTAATGGTGGGAATTACTTTTCCTGGCACAGTGGTAATGGTGGGCATTACTTCTCCTAGCACAGTGTTAATGGTAGGCCTTACTTCTGGCACAGTGTTAATGGTGGTCCTTACTTCTCATGGCAGTGTTAATGATGCCATTACTTCTTCTGGCAGTGGTAATGGTGGGGATTACTTCTTCTGGCACTGTGTTAATTGTGAGCATTACTTCTCCTGGCACAGTGTTAATGGTGGGCATTACTTCTAACAGTGGCAAAGGTGTAGATTACTTCTCCTGGCACAGTTTTAATAGTGGTCATAACTTTTCCTGGCACAGTGTTAATGGTGGGCATTATTCCTCCTGGCAGTGGTAATGGTGGGCATTACTTCTGCTCTGGTTTGGTGTTTCAGGGTGCATCAACTTCTGAAATTGTAAAAATATAACAAGAAACTTTGTACTGGACATGTAAACCGTTCTGGGACTTCATCAAGGGAACTTTTGGAAATTGTGAACTATTGAATGGCTTCTTGGCTTTGCTATCAGATGGAGAGGGACATGATAATGTGTTCTGAGAATGATTACATCTCCACTAAAGGAATTATGAAAACATTTCCCAATTTTCAGTGATGAGGGAAAGGTGAATCCACACCCCCTATTTTTGCCATACTTTCTTTACTGTAAACGAATGCAGACTGTAAGGATACCTTACAAAGGGAGGATAAAGGGGGACTTCTTTGACAATCCCATTAGTCTCTTGTCGCATTTAAGTTCCAGTCTATCAGTGTTCTGGCTGTCCCATGGGGGTGACGAGGTTTCTGTGATGGCGCATATCAATAATCAAAGGGGCACACGTACCACAGCAACCGGGAGTCAGATTGAGACCACCTTTCTTATTTCACGTATTTCCCAGCTTCTTGATCTCACCCAATCAAAAATTTGCTGGTTGTCCAGTACCTATTTCTGGTCGGTAAGTTTGCAAAAGGCGGCCATTTCAAACGGTGAACGTCGCCTGTAACTAAAAATACACCTTTTTAAGATGTTTGTGAAAATTATCCTAAAAATGCATGCCACCATTTCATTCCACTCGCTCCCTGATTAGGGTTGACTTACTTGGTAGACCACAACTTTAAATGCTGTTTCACCTCTCCTATAAGTTTAGTGATAAGATATCAGTGGCCACGCCCCCACTCTGAAACTGTTTCCAGCAGCATTGCAAGCACCGGAAACTCTAAGGTTGTGAGGGTGAATCGATGGTTTCCGCCAATAAGAAACCTCTTGGTTACGTGAGATCGCAAATATGAGTCAAACATTTTTATATCATACACCGGTTTTATGACGTCCCTTCCTGAGAACCTCGAAGAAAAACAGAGCATGCTAAATACCACTGTATCTCTGTACTTAAGCAGGTAAGCGTATGCGCTTTAATACCTCATTATGTGGTGCTGGGCAAAAAAGCCAGCGTTGCAGCGCAAACAATGATGCCATTTGTAACACCGAAGAAGGCTTCCTATTACTGGATTATTCCGCGTGAAAGCGTCCCTCCTCCTAGCAAGCTTCGAGGACACAGCTTTTTTTGCAAAAAACCATTAACTTCTGGGTTTGAAAAAAGTATCTGCTGCTTATCGTTCTTGGTTGCAACATGCGCTCTATTTAAAAGCACAAATCAGTTAAAAGAACACAGATTCTCCGCAACGAGGTACACTGCTTCACAATGGTAAGTAAACTTTCAGAAAGATTAAAGTCTAGCGTGGAGCTGCGGTTGTGTGGGGGTGGTGGCGTTGGAGGCTATGGTGTCTGTGGACGATGGCTAGCAGCAATATTTAGATGTAGGCAGTGGTCGAAGTGGGGAAAAGAAAGTAGGAGAACTGTGGGCGGAGTATCAGGAGGCGGGAATAACATAGTTCAAGTTCAAAAATTTGTATAGCGCACTACTCACCCAGAGGGTCTCAAGGCGCTTGGGGGGGGGGGGGGGTACTTTACTTATCGAAAATCCAAGTTTTTAGTTGCTTTCTGAAGGAGAGGTGGTTCTGTGTAAGGCGGAGGTGGGTGGGGAGAGAATTCCAGGTCTTGGCCGCTAAGTAGGAGAAGGATCTTCCCCCCATGGTGGATCTATGGATGCGCGGAATTGCAGCGAGGGCTTGATTGGACGATCGTAGTTGGTGGGTGGGGGTGTAGAAGGACAGTCGCGTGATAAGGCATTTGGGTCCTAGGTCGTAGAGGGCTTTGTGTGCGTGGGTGAGGAGACGGAACGTTATTCTCTTGTTGACGGGGAGCCAGTGGAGGTCTTTCAGGTGACCGTAAATGTGAGCTTGACGGGGGATGTCCAGTAAGAGTCTGGCTGAGGCGTTTTGAGTCAAGAGATGTGGCTAAAAAGAGCAAAACATACCAATTTTTAGTATGTTTGGCATTTCACTGACCAGTTACAGCTTATAACATTATTTAATACAACCAATAGATACACGTTTATTTGAGGTTTAATATATGAGTTAATGACATTAAAATTCATTTACAATGTGAGATACGTTTTCAATCACGGAATGTCCCAAATACGCTTGTAAGTGGAACCAGACGCCATTTGTCTCTAGAAAGAGAAAAAAACAGGGAGAAATAAAGATATTTCTCCTTGTTCTGCTTCCCTTGGGGAGGCGTAAGATTTCCATACATTCCCAGGTTCACAAGTCCTTGTAAATCTAGGAATGCATAAAAAACCATGGGAGGTGCATGGGAACACCCACCACAAAGTGTGCCTAGTGCACAGGAAGGCAAAGCGGCGATTTGCGCTGTGTCGCATTACTCCATATTTATGAAACTATTCAAGTCTATGCAAAGTGGCTATGAGTGACTTCATAAATATGACATGGAGATTTGCGTTATGCATTTATCAGACTCTGTGTTGCAAACATGATACAAGGTCCTCGTAAATAGGTCCCTTAGTTTGGTGTGCGTGCAAATTCAGCATTTTCGATCCCTGGTGAGTTGCACTACTTCCGCTGGAACAAAGCCAATGGAGGTACCAATGGGTGAGGCGGAGTGGCCTCAAGGGTCCTGTGACCTCAGTGACAAAGCCTCTGTTTATCTAGGGTGTGCTACTTCACAGGCCTGCCTGCAAAACTGGAGGTGAACTTCAGTATGAATTGTGGTGGACAGGGCTTCAAGGTTAACCCGCCCTGGCCACCGGTAGGGTCCACCTGCTAGTGCAAAGAGACCAGGCGTTCTATGGTCTAGTAGGGGAATGTGCTCCCTCAGGAGACTGTTCTGGTCATGAAGCCAGATCCTGGTTTTCCAGTTTCAAATTCAGTAGCTCTGGCCATAGTGCCACATCTCCCCCCCCCCCCCCCCTCCACCCTCCTGAACACCTTTTGCCCCACTGAGATAAACTTGCACTGCCTTCAGCTACAACACCTGGATGTGACTTAATTTTTGAGAGTGAGAAGTGAGAAATTGTGCTGGACAGTCCTGCTGATTTTGTTACTGAGGGCCGGATTTTCAGCCCCCAGTAACAAAACCAGTCTCTCACCCCTCCAGCCTCCTGCCTCCCACCCATGCCCATTACACCAGCCCTGCCTTGGTGCCTGGGCCTATTTGTTTTCACAGTCCCACCTTGGATGGGGTACACAAGTGGCTCTGGTGCTAGAGTGTCATAGAACTAGACACCTAGGGCTGCTTTTTATTTCATATCCTTAAAAAAGGTAAAACGTATTTTTAAAAAGACTACATCCCTGAACACAGACAGAGCAGCATTACCCATTTTATAAAATATAAAAAGGAAAACAGCTGATAAGACATCAAATGTTTTCTACTGTTATTTTTAGGTTTTGCCTAGGCATCGGTTGCACTGTCTCTCTGAGACATGCTGTATTGAGGTGTAGATTTGAAGCTGCATCCACTCCCCCACCCCCCACCCCCCCCAATTTTGTATTGGCTTTTGTGACTGTCCTTTGTAAACGTTGGGCTTTGGTTTGTTAATGGGCTTATTAGTCCCTCCTTAGTACCTCCCTGTCTCCTGTTGTTACCGCCCATCAGGACTGCCCCTCTTACATGTGTCCCTGCTCTCTACCTTTGATTAAGAGGTTGGATGCACTATTTACTTAATTCCAGTCTTGCGGAAGCAGGCACGTCAGAGCGCAAAGAAACTACACCCTTCCTGTTTGTATTTGAGCAGTGCGCCATGTGCGCTTTCGCTTTAATAATGCCTGCTGTTTACTTTAAATACACTTGTGAGATGCAAGCTTCGAAGCCAGTCGTCGTTTTGCGCTCCCCAAGCCGGCTTTTGCAACGGCGGCCGCGTGTTTATTTTTGTATTGCGCTTTCACTTTATTTCGTTTTAAAGCTAAGGATAGGTATTTGCATAGCTGCCAGTAGTAAAAAAATTAATTTGGAGGCGCTGCAGCATTGCAGGTCCATGCATACAAATAATGATAATGCACTTACTGTTATATACTATATATACATACTTACATTTAAGGACTAGGCTAGTGGTGGGAGGTTGAAGGTCGAGTTAGACCTCGCTTGAATGAGGTGAGTTATTATTATTATTATTATTATTATTATTATAATAATAATAATAACATTTGTTGAGCCCTACTGTTGTTACCCGTAGGTGTCCTGGTGCTATGTGAAATCTTGCCTGAGGATCGAACCAGTGTCATGCTAATCAGTAAACAGCCAGGTTTTTAAAGCTTTTCGAAAGGCCATAAGGCTCGACATGCCTCTAAGATATAGGGGAAGCTTGTTCCAAGTTATTTATTTATTTGAATTACGTAAGGAAGAGTGTACCTCTGATGTGATTTGGAAGACATTAATTTCCATGGAAGAATTCAGAGTAGTCGAAAGAGTTAGAACTTTGAGGGAGCACCAGTCATTTGGAGGGCAAGACAGGGCTTCTCGCGATGAGAGGATGATGGTTAGCTGATCTCATGGAACGAATGGGAGTGTTCAATGCCACTACCCCTTCGGCGACGTAGAAGGGAATGACTCTGAATGGCTTTGCAGGCTAGACTTGAAAGACTCTTGTAATTCCCCCGATGTGTGGCTGATGGCTCACTACTTTGTGTGGGTTTCCTGGGGCAGGAGGGGTCAGACCTTGTGTGCTGTATGGAATGCCAGAGTGTTCACCACGGTAAATAAATACATTATTATTTTATACAGTAGTTTTGTGAATCGTCAGAACTTGTTTAAAAACACCCTTTGTTAAGCTTTAAATTGTTAGTTTGTGGTCAGGTGGCTGACTGTGGTAAAAATTCTACTTGAACAATTATAAATGGCTATATTTGAACTGGTATGAAGTGGTTCAAACTGGATCCATTTGCATCCTATCAGTTGTTTATTGTGTATTATTGTACATATGATAAATACAAAATGTATAAAATAAAGAATGTATGTAATTAAGAAGGGGATTTGCACTGGTTAAATACTAGTTTAAATCAATATAGACTAATAGATGTCAATTCTAAGATATAGCTGCAGTGAACATAGATGTTCTCCATTTTGTTTTCAGCCTATGCCAAAATCCAGCTGGACAACGTTCATTACTCTTGGGTTTTTGTTTGTAACCTTTTTAACCTTTTTCTTTGCTGTTAATGACTGCATTGCCTAATGCTTCTAACCGGGTCCAGTGAAACGATGTGTAATTAATTCCCGCCGCAGCGCTAAGGTGCGGGGGGGCAGAGTGGCGCTTGCATGCTCATGGCGGAGCACAGCACAGCTCAACCGAGGCTCATGACGGAGCGGCTCGGTCATGAGCATATAAGGGGTTAATAGAAGTGCAGTTCAGTTCAATAACCGCTGATCACGTGTCTGGGCAGATTTTGTATATTAGCTCATAAGTATGTTTATAAGGGTCGGTGCTGTTGGACAGAGATCATAATAAATTGTATGGAAACCCCTCGTGTTCTCTGTACATTGTAAGGGGCAGATTTACAAGCCCCTTGCGCCTCTTTTTCGCTGCAGTTGCGTCACTTTTGTGACGCAGCGGTGGCGCAACAGATGCGCCAATATGCGGGGTATTTACAACGTGACGCATCTCCCACGTTATAAAGCCCTGTGCCAGAAGGAGGCGTACCTGTGCAGGGGGGGACATTCCGGCACAGGAACGCCTCCTAAAAGTGGCTGAGTGAAATCTACAAGATTTCACTCAGTCACTTTGGGGCCCATGCTGCGTCAAAACCCTGCGCCTGCTTGAAGCAGGCGTAAGGATTGATGCAGCAGTGAGAGATTAGGGCCCCCAGAGTATTACTGGAGCTGCGTCGCACTTGCGACGCAACTCCAGCAATGCGCCGCCTTTACAGCACAGATGCATCACGCATCTGTGCTGTTTTTGCCCCATGGTGCGCCGCATTGTAAATGCAGCGCATCCATGGTGGCGGCAGCATGGCACACAACAACTGGCGCATTCCTGGGGATGCGCCAGTTATTGTAAATCTGCCCCAAAGTTTTTGCTTTGTTTGCTGTTTTTACGTGTATACTATGATTTTCTTTGTATGTGCTTTTTTAACTGCCAATTTACTAAACAGCGCTCAGTATGCAAGATTGTCCAAGTTTGCTTTTCACAATCATGGACAAGCATTTACAGTAGATTATGTCTCGCATTTGTGAGACTTTGAGCTATTGGCATTGTAAATGACAAACCTTTTATCTGTGTTGGTTTTGAAAACAGATAAATAAAAGACATTGCCATTACATTAACAATACCATTACCTTAAAATTTCGCAAATGAGAGACCTATTGCATTGTAAATACTTATATTTAAAAGCGCCAAGGTTTGGGCACAGTCTGCCAGGAATTCTTTGTGGTGTCGTCATTCTGAGTGAGCCCCAAAACAAAGGGCAGATGAGGTCAAGGGTGGTGTGTAAATACATCCTGATGTGACCATTGTATTGGTCAAAGTGGGGGAAGGCAGGGGGCCGCCTCACTAAATGAGGTGTAAATCACTGCAGCAGCCGGGCCATCAAAGGAAGCCGGTTTCACTGCTGATTGATTGCTCCTACAGTGAAACACTTCTCCTACAGTATTATCGGGCAGGCTCCTGGGCCCAGATACAGATGGGAAGGTGGAGGAAGTTGTTGCGACTTCAGAGGCTTTCCCCAATCTGCATCACACAGGGCTGGACTATCACGCCGTACTTTATACATTCGTACCATTCCTGTCATCCTGGGACACATTTTTAAAATATAGAAGTAGGGGAACGGACTATGTTAAATTTTAAAAGTAAGGGCACGCCGTACCCTTACGTCCCCACCCACTTCTACCACTGGATATAGGGGACACTCATCTGATACCTCTGTAACTGGGGGGGGTCAGTGTTTTAATTTATTTTATTTAGTGCATTTTTATATAGCGCAGACATTATCCGAAGGTGTCAGAGTTCTGTACAATAGGACCAGTTACGTTACATGAGAAAAGCGTTACATAATAGAACGTTACAAAAATAAACAGGACACTAAAAAATGTAGGGTACACAAACACAATATCCAACTCAGCAAGCAAGGGTGAGGAACGTACAAGGAAAAATTACAAATTTACAATGATGAGCAAACTTCCTAGAGGGGCCTGAGAATGAAAGTATTAGTTCTGAAAGTGTATTTGGAATAGAAGATATTTGAGGTCAGCTTTTAAGATCCGGGTAGAGGAGGGGGCACGGAGCAATGGAGGAAGCGAGTTCCAGATTCTCACCGCATTACCTAAGAATGATTGCACCTTCGATCTTTCCCTTTTGAAGGAGGGGAGGCTCAAGCAGAAGCTTTTTTGTATTGAAAGAAGGTCTAGCGCCTCCAGACAATTTCAATTTATTCGCCAGGTAATGAGGGAGGAAGTGTGCAAGGCTTTGTGGGTGATGCTGGCAGTTTTGTAAATAGATCTCGCCCGATGGGAAACCATAGAAGAGAAGACGGGATAGGAGTGATGTGGTCGCCTCGTTTAGATGCTGAAGTAAAGCGAACTGCTGAATGGAGGATGGATTTGAGAAGGGCGAGATGGGATTTGGGTAGGCCTGTCAGACGAGAATTTCAATAATCCAGTCTAGAGAGCACCAGCGATAGTACCAAGGTTTTTAGGTCTTTCTCTGGGACGAACCGACGAATCCCCCACAGAAGGCGTAACTGGTAACGTACATTCTTAGCAATAGAGTTGATATGGGAGATTAGGTTGAGTCTTTTGTCAAGTATGACACCTAGGGATTTAGAGCTGTCAACAATGATGGGTTTATTGTTGAGTAAATTCAGCTGATCCATCCAAGATTGAACAGGAGGAGGGGAGAGAGAGGTAGATAGGAGGAGGAATTCAGTTTTGGAGGGAATTAGAATGAGTTGGTGAGCTAACATCCAGTTGTGAATAGAGTTGAGAGTAGAGTTGGGTAGTGAGAGATCGTGTGTGGAAGACACATTGAGGTTGATTTGAGTGTCATCGGCATAGAGATGGTAATAAATCCCAGATTTACTTAGGAGGTTCCCTAATGGTTCCAGGTAGAGATTAAACAAAGGGGGTTCAAGGATAGAGCCATTAAGGACGCCTTGACCTATAGCCAATGGAGACAAAAGACTGTTTGCTATCTTGATCATGTGGGATCTGTCAGAGAGGAATGAAGCAAACCATTGAAGCACTGTGCCTTCCAAGCCCATTCTCTGTTGAAGAATGTTAAGGAGGGTTTTATGATTAACAGTGTCAAAGGCTGCAGAGAGGTCTAGAAGAATCAGAAGACCCAATTCCCCAGAGTCGAGTATATGCAGCTCATCATCAATCACTTGCAGCAGGGCTGTTTCAGTGCTGCGATTTTGAATGAAGCCAGACTGGAAAACGTTGAGGCGATTATTGTCCATAATATGTAGGGAAAGTTGTTTCGCAACACATTTTCTGTAAATTTCAAAACAAAAGGGAGGTTGGTGATGGGGCGGAAGTTGTTGAGGTCGTTCGCATCAGCGGAGGTTTTTTTTAGAAGAGGGGTAACCTGTCCTGTTTTCAGGGCAACAGGGAGGGAGCCTTGACTGAGGAAGAGATTGACTAGCCTGGTCCATTAAGATAGAGTATGGGTGTAGAAATCAATGGTGATGTCAATAGGGATGGGGTCAGAAGAATGGTTGGAGGATTTGGTTTCGAGGATGCATTTGAGGAGGTCATCTTCCGAGATGACGTCAAAGTTCTGCCAAGTAACTAAGGATTTTCACTCCTCAATGGGGGTGGGTGACCTGATCCACCAGTGATTTGACCTTTCATCAAAGAATATAGCAACGTCGGGTGTTTTCTTTGTAGAATCCTCAGGCTTGATGGTTAGGGGAGAGCGGTTTGGGTTTTTGATGAGGTCACACAGTTTTTTGGGTCTGTTTTTGGCTGAGTCAAGGAGGGATCTGAAATGTGATGCTTTTTCATAGACGATGTGATTGTGGTATTTGGATCTTGCTGAACGTAAAAGAGAGAGAGATTGGAGGTGGATGGAGATTGCCTCCAATGTTTCTCCAAGATTCTAAGTTTCTTCATTTCATCATGGAGAGCTTTATTGAACCAAGGTGCTGAGGGGGTGGGTCTTTTCCTTTTGCTTTGGAGTGGAGCGTCATTATCGATTTCGACTCCAAAGGACTGAGAGGCAATGGGAGGTGAGATTGTTGACATCACGTTAGGGTCTAGTCTAGGAAGTGAGCGCATAGCAGAATCACATAGAGTGTCAATTCATTCACACTGAGAGACATAAGCACTGCCCATGAGGTGGAACATTTTTTTTTTTAAGATGGGCTACTTAGAAGGGAGGGGGGATCCTACATACCGCCTGGAGCTCAAATTGTGGGAACATGTTTTGCACTTTTATTTCCCAGACTCTGTGATGCCTCTCTTCACTTTCACCTCACTCATCCTTCTCCAAGTCCCACTGGCAACCATTAACCTATTCAGAATCATCACAAGCTCAGACAGGAAGCACACTGGGTGCATTCAGTTGTGGCACACTTGATTAATTTTTAGGCCTTGCTACAGAGTCCTTGCTGATTGCTAAGATTCACGTAACAAAAAAACATAAATCCACAAAGTGGGCTTTGGGTCTGCTGCCCCCAGTCACTGAATTGTTTAGGTCGGCCCCCTTCAGCATTGTTTACTTGAAGAGTATTTCAAATTTGTACAAAGCCATATGTGTTGCGCTGCTTTACATTTTTGAGTGGTGATTGGAAAAAAGTCCATCTCCACCATCTTATATGTACAGTTAGTCTAACATCTTGTCACCATATTTACTCTCTGTATTCAATGAATTTTCGCCTCAAAATGGTACCATGCTCCTGCTGACTTGTGCCATGAGTGATTTTGCACCTGAATGTGTCTTTACCCCTAAACAATTTTTTGGCTTCATTTTATTTTTCCACCCGAAAGAGTCTCCTCAAATCGAGCTCTTTTTGCATCCAACTCTGATTTTGCAACTTAATTCAATTTTGTTGAAATGTGTTTTTGCTCCTAAAATGGATTTGTGCTCCTAAATGAGTTTCCACACGCCTGCTAAATTTACACTCTGTATTTTTGTACCCAGGAGATTTAGATCTAAAAGATATTAGTGCACCCTACACCATTTGTGCAGAGAGTGAATTTACTCTAAATGTGAAGCTCCACATTTGTGTTTATAAACATTTTGTAAAGCTGTTATTGTTGCAACAATGGTGATTTTTCACGTAAATGAGCTGACAACCAAATATGATATCACGTTAATACACACTGATTACCTTCATGCGACACATTTCTACTGCAGTTTCTGTCTTTATTGGGCCATTTTGCAACTTCATTTCATATTACACTATTACCACACTACTACTGTATATATTATACCAAATGTAATTTTGCTCCTCATCGTGTTTTTGCTTCTAAATATGATACCATAATCCTGCCTTATTTTCAATCCAGGATGCTTTTGCACCTAAAAGTGATTAATGAATTGTGTGAATGATGCACCCAAAAGTGCTGAATCCAAAATACCAAGTCTGCTGTTTGCAGATGACATGCTTCTCATATCTAAAACTGCAGTGGGTCTTAATGCCCTTTTGGGGAAGTTTATCCAATTTTGTAAAGACCATGGGCTTGAAATAAACAAGTCTAAACCGATTTACATGATATTCGCACACAGCAAGAAAGCAAATTAGAATGTGGCTTTAGACAGAGCCAAATTGGATTCAGTGTTAGAATTTGACTATCGAGGGGTGAAATTGTCAGACCTCACCAGTTGGTCATCACAGATAGGAAAAAGTTCTCTGTCCCTCGAACATAAAGCTATTGTTAGATTTGCAAATAAACCCTCTTCCTATCCTATTTCACCTGGACTGAAAATATGCAGGGCCCAAGCATTCAGTGCCGCTCTTTATGGTTCAGATTTGTGGGAATATTGCAATCTTGATGTGCTAGACAAATGCGAAAATTCCTTCTTAAGATCCCTACTGAAGTTACCAAAAGGTACACCACTACTTCCCTTAAGGCTTGATCTAAATTTCAGGCAAGTTTAAACACAGCCCATCTTAAGCCTATTTTGTTTTTGACAAGGATATGGACATCAGAGAAACTTGCGCCATACAGAGAATGCTTTATGGAAATTTTAGCTCACCAACAGGCCTTTAGGAGCTTGTGGATAGCCCATGTTAGAATATGCTTTGTTAAGCTAGGATTGCCTGAATTCTGGCTCCAACCAACATCAATGACCAGCAGCTCCAGAGGTCTCATTAATGGTCACTACTGGAATGCTGTCCTTGGCTTCAAAATGTCGGCTGTTTCTTTTGGCAGTCTAGCGGTTCAATATTTGTCTTTTCAATGTGGTTCTTAATTTGAATATTTTATGGACTATGAGAATACGCCAATGTAAAGGTCTTGTTACATAAAATTTAAACTGGGGATCCTACTAACTGCTTCATTTGCTTCTTCTTGGAGGTATAATGTCAACTCCACCAATTTTTGCCATATGGGTTGTCACTCAATAGAGAACGGCGATCACCTATTGTTCAAGCTCGCTGGATCATCCCTCTCTGCCGCCTCCTTGGGCTTGACGACAGACAAAATTTCTTTAGAATATGCAGGTCAAATACTAGGAGCTGTGTTGTTTACTCAGCTGCCAGCTATGTAAACTCTATATGGTATCTCAGAAAAAGAGGTAACAATACCCTAATGCACCATACACGTTATTTATTTTAATAGTTTTATAAAGCGCGAAAAAGACCCATACGGGTATCAGAGTGCTGTACAGAATTGGCGAAAACAAGGGTACAAACACAATGGGACAGTAGGTGAAGTTGCAACAAAGGGGGCAATAGATTAGGTTAAGAGCTGGCGGTATCAGCTTTGCCATAGAACACGAAGAGCATAACAATATACAATAAAACGCACCAGCAGGGGCGGTGGGTGACATTTGAAAGTGGTGGGGCGCAAAGTGATTTGCATAGTGCACCGTAGCGAGCGAGCGTAGCGAGCGAGCCCGAACCCCATAAGGGGGGTTTGGGGGGATAATCCCCCCCTAGAAAATTTTGAAAAAAAGGAAGAAAAATTGTGCATTTTCAAGCAAATTTGAGAAAGCAGGCAGGTTAATAAAGCAATTGTGGAAGTGCAGTTATTACATTAATAAATGGCTAAACATAGGTAGCTGCTTATTCAGTATAACCACAGAGCTTCATACATTCTGTCCTATTACGCTCAGGTGCTGAATTCAGACTATAAGACTTTCATGAAAATCTCAGATCAACAATATTCACACCTAAGGTGGGAGCAAACGAGGCATTCCACACTTTTCTGGCAAAGAAACACATTTTAAATTACTGTAGGACTGGTATATACATCTGGCGAAACTCCACAAATAATACCCTAGTGCTAGTGCGCCTCGCTGCGCTGGCGAGATTGTGATAAGTTAACATAGGTGATCTACTTCATATGTCGTGGCCTTGTCCCAAAAAAAAAGCCCCCTCGTGCTTGCTTTCCTGCCCCCTGCTCCCTCGTTGTGCTTGCTTTCCTGCCCCCTGCTCCCTCATTGTGCTTGCTTTCCTGCCCCCTGTTCCCTGTGTGTGGCTCTGTGTGTGTGTGGGGCTCTGTGTGTGTGTACGGCTGTGTGTGTGTGTGGGGCTCTGTGTGTGTGGGGGGCTCTGTGTGTGTGGGGGGCTCTGTGTGTAGGGGGGGCTCTGTGTGTAGGGGGGGGCTCTGTGTGTGTGGGGGGCTCTGTGTGTGTGGGGGGCTCTGTGTGGGGGGGGGGGCTCTGTGTGTGTGGGGGGCTCTGTGTGTGTGGGGGGCTCTGTGTGTGTGGGGGGCTCTGTGTGTGTGGGGGGCTCTGTGTGTGTGGGGGCTCTGTGTGTGTGGGGGCTCTGTGTGTGTTGGGTTCTGTGTGTGTTGGGCTCTGTGTGTGTGGCTCTGTCTGGCTGTGTGTGTGGCTCTGTCTGGCTGTGTGTGTGGCTCTGTCTGGCTGTGTGTGTGGCTCTGTCTGGCTGTGTGTGTGGCTCTGTCTGGCTGTGTGTGTGGCTCCGTCTGGCTGTGTGGGTGGCTCTGTGTGTGTGTGTAGGTGGCTCTGTGTGTGTGTGTAGGTGGCTCTGTGTGTGTGTAGGTGGCTCTGTAGGTGGCTCTGTGTATGGGTGGGTGGCTGTATGTGGGTGGCCGCTATGTGCAGAAAAATACTTGCGAGTGCAAAATGAGGGTACAGTGTCTGCCCTTAAAGTCCAGTGAGCTCTGCACCGTCTTTCAATCAACACACCCTACCCAACAGCGGTCAATGAACCAATCCAGAGAAGAGTGGGAGCACGGAGGACCACAAAAGACACGATCAAAGGCTGACCCAACAGCTGCTGATGGACCACAACAGAGAAAAGAGGGCGGTATAAGACTATCAAAAGCCAACCCAACAGTGAACGAGAAGAAACCCCAATAAAGCAATGTGATATGATTAAAAGCCAACTCAGTGACTGCTGATATACAGTGTGGCAGAAAGGAACAACGATGGCTTTACAGAAGTGTGATAATGACATTCAACTCAATTTTAAAGGGAGTGCTGATAGAGAGAAGGTAGGGGTGAGAGTGAAATGATGTTAATGAAGACAGCTCAGCATCTATCAACATTGCTGGATAATAGAGAGAAGTCAGGGCGACAAAGAGCTGCACTATGTTTCAAACCAACCTTAACTAATACAAGACCGTGCCAGAGAGCAGAGAGTGGGTGACAAAGAGATAAGATAATATTAGTGGCAAAGGTTGTCCAAGGACAGGACCAATGAAGACAGATGTCTGTGAAACAAGGAGGAAGATACGACAAACTACTGAAAACCAAACCTGCAGCTACTAATGTACAGGACAAGTCTTAAACAGAAAATGCAACAGAGATTTGGACAGTGCAGAAAAACACGAGATAAGATGGGCAGAAACAACAAAATAGAGCCCTGATAGTGTACGATGCCAACAGAACTACCGCTGGAGGATATTGCTGTAAATCAGGCCAGGAAGGAGCCTAGTGTCAATTTAGGTCGCAGCGCTGCAGTAAACAACATTTCTCGCTAAATAAATAAATAAATAGGAACATTAGCACCAGTTGTGCGGCTGCCATTCAGTTGAGTCAGCAACACATGCGCCTTTAGATCTGCCTATGGCAACAGCGGCAGGCAGCCCTTTGTCTACGAAGATGACTGTTCTTCTGTTTACGTTGTTGACAGAGATGGGCTAGTTGTCCAACCGCTCCAGAAATTTGTCTCCAACCTTATGAATGTAAGTTTGACTCCTGCTGTGCCCGATGTAGCCTTTTGACCCCATTGAAGTGCGTCTGCAAGTGCCTAGAACACGTTCAAGGTGTGATGTGCGCAATAGTAATGGTCGATGTTAAAATAGCGTTATTGACATGCACTGACCCCCAATAGCTATAACAAATGTGAGCTTTGATTTTCTGAGCCTTCCCTCGCCTGCAGTAAGCGTTTCAAGGAAATAAGCAACCGATTATAGCCACAATTATGTGAAGAGAGAAAAGATGAAGTGCGGAGAAAGACGTCTCTGCTGGCTGGCTTTGTGGTCCCGGCAGGAATTGGCCGGGCTCTCCGCTGCTATCCTGATGCATGTAATGATGTATAAATGACATCATAATGTGTGATGTAAAAGAATGTCAAAGATAAAGAATGTTGAAGGGACATTCATAGGATATATTAAGATAGAAATGGAAGCTGACTTTCAAGCTCTAATAAAGAGATATTAATTAATTATATTTATTGAGTCTAATGGACTTCTTTACAATGGCGACGAAGGGAGAAAAACATTTATAAAGAAAGTGAGGATTTTTAGCAAAGGAACATTTTATGGAAATCTTAGAGGAATTTACAAGACTCGCAATTTACTGGATTTGCGTATTTGGCAATTGACTGCTTGGAGATATCCAATCAGCTGTGGACTGAACTGGCTAATAAGGAAAATCATTTCAAATTGCGCAAAATGTGTACAAGAGGAGAATTGATGGAAACTCCAAACATTCTTGATGGTAATTTCAAACTGTAAGTAAATTTAAAATTGACTATACAATATATATATATATATTTTTTCATTGTGCGCAGTTAAGTAATAAAGAAATTGACTGGAAGTAAGCCAAATGTGAAGAGATTTGAAAATAAACAATAGCGTGTGAACTGCTAATTTAAGATAAACGTAGTTTGAGGCAGCTTAACAGGAAATAAAGGCATGACAGTGCCGAGTCAAGTTTAAAAACAAAGAAATCCATTATAAACAAGAGTGCAAGTGAAAAGCCTGTTGTGAATCAAAATTCAAGAGAAAGAGTTTCAATGCGTGTGGTCAAGCGTGAAGGCAGTAATTGAAAATAGACATTGCCAGCGTTTATACCTCAGTGCTTATAACTAAATAAAAGACGGGCAGCCTTTGTAGCGCTAATGTCTGCAGGGAAATAAGTGGGCATAAACATAATACCATCCCTGCACATACCGCCTTCCGTGTCTTGCATGCACAGCAATAGCAATCTTTAGAAAATGGAACAAAACAAACCCTGTTCTGCCATGGGTTTTGCTTTGCTGCTTGTGTAACTTTCGCTGGAAGGGGGGCCCACTCGCACAAAAAGAGGAGAGATTAATTACAGCGAGGATTCATTATTTTGTACCCCTGCTACCTGGCTCACTCACACTGTGCCGGGGGAGGCGTCAGCCGCTCCTCCTGCAGGGAGGATGCTCGGCTCCAAACCCTTGTGCAATGCTGTGAATGGCGGCAGCCCAAGACTTCTCTTTCTGTGTGCCGGGAAGTGACAGGGCTGTTAAAGGGATGGTGTAATTCATTTGACTTGGCAGGCAGACAAACAAACTTCTCCATCCTTCCTTCTCTCTTTTCTTCCTTCCTCTCTCCCTCCCTGCCTTCCTTCCTTCCTTCCTTCCTCCCTCGCTCGCTTCCTCCCTTAATTCCTCCCTTACTCCCTCCCTCCTATTTCGGATTTCATGCAGAAATGCACATCCCCCTTCATTCTCCCCCTCACACGTGTCAAATATTCTACCTTTCAGGTTGCTAACATTATCTTGCTTGCTATTAAATGTACACGTTTGACTCATTTCTGCTTCTTTTAGTACTTTCTTCCTCGTTAAAACAGCTCCTCTTTCTCTCTGCATATCGCTTTAATTCCATGTGCTACCTCATTCTTCCTCTCTTAACTATCTTCTTGATCTCTTTCAGCTCTCTGTGTTTTCCCTAGTTTCCCCCTAACATCTTTGTTTGTTTTATCTTTTCTCTGCCTTTACCAGCCCTAATCTTGCAACCCTTTTCGAGACAGTTGGATGACCATTTGGCGCCTCATACCCCATTACCCGTTTTTCAATCATCGGCCCATCTCGCCTCATACCCCATTACCCGTTTTTCAATCATCGGCCCGTTTTTCAATCATCGGCCCATCTCGCCTCATACCCCATTACCCGTTTTTCAATCATCGGCCCATCTGCTTTGCTTCCAGTCATCCCAGCCAAACTCTCTTGTCTAACAGTAAAACACATGCTTCTGCTAATTACCATGATTACGTTTTCACTGTCTCTCGTTAGAAGGTCGTCGCCATTGAGCCTCAAACCTCTGAATGCGCTATATATGCAAAAGGATCAGCAGTCTTTTAACTTTAATCGCATGAAAAAGAATTTCACCCGTCCTATATATGATTGATGCCTGTAAATCTCATTCAATGTAAATGTGAACTTAGACATGCACCTCTCTTTACAAGTGATGTGCACAAAGTAATAGGAACAAACGAAACCTTTTTTGCGATCCACGGTTTTTTGAATAATGTTCTGCACTCAAAGCAGTAGAACATTTTATTTTTATCCTCCCTCAAACTAACTAACTGAGATTGATAATGATACTCACTCACCAGTGAGAGCAGGCTGAACAAGAGTAGTCGGCACGAGTGACGACGAGGCAAAGGCAAGTCCACACACCACGGTGACGACGAGGAGGGCCCAGAACCGTCTGCAGCAGCGCCGTGCACCGCAAATGGCCAATCACTGCACAGACTACATGAAGTCAGACACAGTGATTGGCCATTGTGCAGTGCGGCTGAGTCACCCACGGGCGGCATCCAATAATGGATTGCCCTGCCCTGCTGCAAGGTGACCGGCCAATCCTGGCGGCTTGGGGGGCACACTAGCTGCTCGCCCTGTCGCCCTTGTGAACGCTGGGGCTCCTGCCTGGTTTAATCAGCACCCCCCTGTCACCAGCTATCATGGGGGCACTTTCATCGCGCATGCGCGGGCAAGTTTCAGCCCTACGCAAATATGCGCATAATCATTAAGTATGCCTGCATGCCCGGCTGTGTCTGACTGTGACGTAGACCTGACGTAGAGGTCTCGACTCGACTGTCCGCCCGGCCCAGCCCCCCCCCTCGCATCCCGTTTCAGTCGGGTGCGCCCCGGATTCCAGGCGGATAATCACCGAATAAATTAATTTAAAAAATACAGTAGTACGTTTTCATAATCATTATTATACTTGCAGCCGCGGCGGGTCCCTGGGCTGGTGGGGCTACGCCCCTACGCCCCTATGGACGCACCGCTGCTGCGCACCAGTGTAAATAAATAAATCCGCATTTGTAAAGCACAAACTACTCACCCTTACGGGTCCTTAAGGCACTGGGGGACGTTGCGGAAATTAAGTGAGCTATTGCCCAGAGTCACATGGTGCTGAGCTGAGCTGCCACCAGAGCCGGGGATCGAACCGTGAGCCCTGCACTCCAGAGTCAGCGGCCCTGGCCACTGCACCAGTCACTCATAACTTTTTTTGTGCCGTTAATCAAAACCATTACAAAACGCATCATATTTTTTTTTTTTAAACAGGAGAAAAAACATTTTTAGATATGTAAAACAATAAATATGTGTACAAAAAATTATTAAAAACCACCATTTGTTTTTGTTTATAAAATAAGACAGACGTTTGCAAAAATCCTGTTGTGGGCAGAGCAAGTCAAAAGTTCAGTATTATCCAAGCCTCCACAGCCCGGGTCCAGCTTTCTACGCAACTCCAGAGGGTGCTCCTGACTCGGCCTGTGGAGCGTTGCCCATCAATAGTGTGCGAGTTTCCCAAAACTCGCCATGTGCTTTACAATGTCCAAAGTATAAAGTTGTTGGACAGCCTCTTTTGCTGTACGGGTGCCCAGTTGAAGGAGGATGGGTCTAAGATAAGTTCTGCGAGCTGGCTGGAGGGCTGAACAGCAAAGTAGAATGTGGACCAAGGATTCTCGTTTGTAGTTGCAGAAGCGACGCTCCCTAATACCTGGCCTTGAGTTCGTAGTTGGATATAGTTCTTTTAAAGGAAGAGGGTGTAATCGGGCAGCTAAGATCCTGTGTAGAGCTGGCCTTTCCACGGCCTGCCTAAGATGGGGTTTCTGGCTGGACTGTGTGTGTGGGAGACTGTGGGTCTCATGAAAGCCTCTTGCTGCCAGGGATTTCATATCCAAGGTGCAAGAGCGAGGCCGCAATTGCTTTTTTATTGTTGCCTTGATGATAGTATAGTTGGTTAAACTCGGGTCCCAATTCTCTGTGGCAAGCTGCAGAAGATCTTTGGCTAAGGCAAGGCAGGTGGACCATGGATTACTGGTTTGTAGGAAAATAGATTTTAAAACCGCCTTCATAGAATTTATGGGGGCCGCCATTGTTAAGAAAAAGTATTTTGAGAGAGTCGCCAGCTCTTCTAGTATTTGTTGATTGAGGTCAAATTCTAGACAAATTAAGGTGTTCCTGGTGCAAGCTGGTAGACGGAATATCTTTCTGTAGGCGGTGCAATGTATTTTTTCCAGGTCTTGCGCAAATTTCCCTGGAAATGCCTGTTGCGCGTAATTGAGGGACGGTAAAAGTTTAGCCCTCAGACTCTTTGTATGGCCATTGTGGTAGGGCTATCCAGAGTCGCATGTAATTTGCAAAGGGCATAGGTAACCCTTTTCCCCTTCTGCTGCAGTTTGTGGAGATGAGCCTGTGGGCGTTCCGATTCGCTGATCCAAACCCCGAGGTAGTTGTAGGATTTGACACTGACCAGAGTGTATACCGAAAGGGCCGTAAGAGCTTTTTGAAGCCCTATTTTGGTGTGGTCGAAAAGAACCAGATCATCGGCGTACTGCAGCAGCTGTATCTTTGTGAGGCCAATCCTGGGCGTGGCTATTGAGGCTCCATGCAGTGCCTGGCCCATATCCGCAGTATACAAATTAAAGAGGATCGGGCCAGGACGCATCCCTGCTTTAGCTCCCGGTCCGTGGTAATTTTCCCTGTAGCAAACTGACTGGTGAGTTTAACCCTTACCCAGGTACGCAAGTATAATGATTTAATGGCTTGTGATAGGGGTGGACTTATGTTCCAGCGATCCAGCGAGCCAGTTTCTGCCAAAGGATGGATCGGTCTACACTATCGAAGGCCGCGGAGTAATCGATGAAGCAGGCAAAATGCGGCGGGGTGTAGTGGGACACTGCTTGCTGAGCTAGATACGACAGGGAAACCATGTTATCCACAGTTGAGCCCCCTGGTCTAAACCCTGTCTGGCCGCTGCACCACACCTCTCTTTAATGCAGCAAGAATCCGAGTATAAACAAGACAGGAGCATGATCACAATTTGATGCTGTTAAAGTGCCCTAGAGCACAAGAGCAAAATAACGTAAAAGTATACAATAAAACGCATTAATGTAGTTCAACAAGAATCAGAGTATTAACAAAAACAAGAGCATGATCACAGGTTAATGCTGTTAAAGTTTGTTCAAGAGTAGCCGTTTGAAAAGTTTCTTGAAGAATGCAGTGGAAGGATTGGATCTAATCTTAGGTGGCAGGGAGTTCCAGATTCTTGGAGCAAGACCGGTGAAAGCACAATTGTAAGATCTTTTCTTTTTGAATCTTGGAGGTTTCAAGAATAGGGTGTACGCAGTTCTAAGGTTCCGGCTGGAGCCCAAAAGTTCAAGCTTATTTGCCAGGTAGATTGGGGTGTTGTAATGTATGGTTTTATGAGTCAGGCAAGATATTGTGAATCGGATTCTGGCTTTGATAGATAGCCAATTTTGTTGCAAAAGGTCGTGGGAGAGGAGGTCATGCTTTCTAGAGCTCGTGACGAGTCTAGCCGATGCGTTCAGGCTAGCTCTGAGTGGGGGTCAAGCTAGCTTTGGGCAGTCCAGCTTGGGTCACCAGACCATTTTCCAATCTAGAGATAACCAAGGATTGAACCGCCGGCATGACGTCTTCGAGGGGAGGAAAAGTTTGATTTTCTTAAGGGTGTTAAGTTGGAAGTTGGCTCCCCTGATAGTAGCACTGATGTGCGCTTGCTTGTTTAAGTGTTTATCCAAGGTGATACCTAAAGATTTGGCAGAATCAACAGCATGAGGGGTGCAGTTCAGAGCTGTGAGTTGTTTAAGCCAGTCTAGGGTAGGAGCCGAGTGATTGGGTGTGAAGATCAAAAGAAATTCAGTTTAGAGAGTATTTAACATCAGATGGTTCTGAGCTAACCTTTGTTGGGTTTGTGCAAGTGCAGCATTTAACATTTTCATGTCCTCTTGAGAGGAGATTTTCAGGTACAGTTGCGTATCATCCGCATTCATGTGATACTGAATGTTTGCAAGGTTCAGAATGACAGAAAGTGGATCCATAAAAAGGTTGAAGAGAGTGGGGGAGAGCGCAGATCCTTGGGGCACTCCTATCATTCCCGGGGTACTGGATGCAAGAGAATAGTTAACTTTGATCCTTTGCGTGCGGTTATGCAGGAAGGAGGCAAACCAATTTAGGACCGAGCCTGAGAGACCCATCCTGTTTTGAAGATGAAGCAGGTTTTCATGTTTGATGGTATCAAAGACTGAGGACAGGTCCAGAAGGATCGACAAGGGACATTTTGGTCAAGGGCTCTCAAGGCGTTATCAACAATGCGCGTTAGTGCCATTTCAGTAATGTGCCCTGATCTGAAACCTGACTGATGGCGGGCAAGGAGTTGATATTTCTCAATTTGTTTGCAGACCTGCGAGTGGACACATTTTTCAAGCAATTTAGTTAGTGTCATAATGCTGGTTATAGGTCGGAAGTTGTTTGGATGTGATAGGTCTGCATTGGGCTTCTTAGGAATAGGAGTAACTTGCTCAACCTTTAGGCATTCCGGAATCTTTCTCTGTAAGAGGGATTCTTGAATGATCCTGGACCAAAGATGGGGAATGGCTGAATTGAGTTCTTTAAAAAGCTTAGCAGGTAAAGGATCACAGAAATGGTAGGAGGGTTTAAGGGACGCCATGTTATGTAGGAGCTCCGTTACATCTGGGAGGAGAAAGGAATTCCAAGAGGCATTGTTTCTGAGAGAGCAGCCCAAGGGCGAGTATATTGTTGAGGATTCTGCCAGCTCAGCTGATCCTGCGGAAAGTTTCATAGACCACCGAGTTCGGGTGACAGGTAGTAGCTCCAGCTCGATTTTCCTTGTTTTTTCAGACAAGTGAGCTGTGAAATCATCACCACTAGGGAGCGGGGATACCGGAGTAGAGATCTGGTTAAAAGACTGGTTTGTTTGTTCCTTGATGATTTCAAAGAGTTTCTTGGGTTTATTTTTGGCTCCATCCAACTGAGTTCTGAAGTGGTCTATTTTAGCCAGGTGGATGTGTTTGTTGTAGGCACTTCTCATTTTTCAAAGTTGAGTGAGATTTGTGGTGGAAGGTGTGTTTCTCCAGCGTCTCTCAGAGAGTCTAAGATTGCGCCGTTCATCATTTAGGGAACCATTAGACCAAGGTTTAGATTGTTTGACGGGAATCCTTTTGAGTTGCTTCTGGGCAATAGAATCAAGAATGTTAGACACTGTGTTAATGTAGTGATCAGAGAGATCGTCAAGGTTGGTCATTTTGGGGGGGGGGGGGGTGTAGTCTATTTTTGGTGATTGAAGTTAGCATATTGATGTTGAGGTCTCTCATATTGCACATCAGTTGTTTCGCTCTAAGGGGTTGTCCCTGTCTACCCAAGCCCTTATCCAAGATGAGGAAGGGAATTTGATAATGGTCAGACCAGTCACACTTTAAGTCTAATTGGGCTTATGGCTCCTTTTAAGTGATTTAAGCGACTTTTAGCATTTGTTCAAGAACAGCTGCTAGATAATAGGGCTTTGTCGAAAGGCCATATCAAGTTTGTTGTTCCTTGGAAATAGATTTTTTTCTAATGCTGTTTATCAAATTAAAATGTTTACACTGTTATATTTTTATATTTATGCTGCTTTGTGTACTTTTTTTTATAACTGAAAAAAAGTCAATGATGATCTAGAATTTAATGTGATTTGAGATCCTAAATGTATTCCAAACTCTTATAATCCAGTTATCTCTCTGTATTGAGTGATACTCCATAAATGTATGTTGCAGCTGTCCAATACTGAATCTGCTTCTCAAGACCCGTAGCCTACATGTTTTTTGCCTGACCTTTTATGGCAGAGGTCTTCAAACATTTGCAGGTTGAGCCCCCCAGCTGAATTTTAGATGTTGGGCCCCCTCATCACCTGACGGAAATTTCTGGAATCAATCTGGTACACTACATAATCGACCACCCCACGCATATCACGGGCCATATCCGTCAAATAATGTTCAACACTATAAGAGTGTTTAGTAAACTGCTGGTTTGTGAGTGGGTGTGGGGAAATGAAAGGCTGGA
This sequence comes from Lissotriton vulgaris, assembly GCF_964263255.1. NCBI lineage: Eukaryota > Metazoa > Chordata > Amphibia > Caudata > Salamandridae > Lissotriton > Lissotriton vulgaris. The sequence continues at coordinate 820,338,403 of NC_141693.1, read as the reverse complement.
TTGCAGTGCATGTAAATGTGTACTTTTGTAATTTAGGAAGAAAACCTTGATGGGGCACAGCATGCCCATACTTGTGTGCAGGGGAGCAACTAGACCCACTCGCAGCCAGGGATGGCCCCAGCACTGGTTGCACACTGTGGAATGGTCTGTTTTGGCGCCCCCTCCCCCATTCCCTCCTCCTCCATGAATTTCCTCACTACCACTCACCAACAATGCACCTCATCTCTCTATAGCACCTTTCTGGCAATCATTTCATTTTTTATAGCACTACTCGTTGTTTACTCACACTCAGTTCTTTGATCTGCATGTTACACATTCTTTGTAGCAGGCACATTAACCCTCTGCGCTGTGTGGGTGGCAGGAGTACCATGTGAGTGCAGGGTAAGCCATGCAACAGTGTGAGAGTAGGGTAAGAGGAATGACTGCAGGGTGAGTGAGGTGACCATATGAATTTGGGTGCGGATATGAGTGCAGATTTGGACAAATGAATGTATGGTTAGTGATGGTCTTATTAGAGTGAAATTGCAGATTGAGCCATAAGGAGGACAGGTGAGTGAAGTGTCACATGAGTGCAGGGTGAGTAGTGTGCTTGTGTGACTGCAGGGTGAAGTACAGGGTGAACAGCACAAGTGCATTGTGAGTACAGAGTGATCACTGTGAGTACAGGGTAAGCGGATGAATGGTGTGAGTGCATCAGGATCAGTATGAGGACATTGCGATCAATGTGAGTGCAGGGTGAGCATGAAAGTGAAGGACGTGAATGAGGAGCAAGTTGTCTGAATGCAGGGTGCATTCCCAAACACCTGCAGTAACTCAGCATGCTATTAACGGCAGCATAGGGTTTCAGATATGTTTACAACAAATAGCTACTATTTAGATAGAAAGGTCAACATGTTTCAGCAGTATGTGGACCCTACCAGGTATCCGCTGCTTTCTTCAGGACCAAAACTTTGCTACTGCATTATAGTGAAAAAAATGTAAAAAATCACAGGTGTATAAATAATCTAAATGTGTCACATGGACGTTTCGGATAAATGACAGTCCTCCAAAATGCTAGTTGGTAGGACGTAGGCGCTGCGCCTCACCTGGCTATGGCTCAGGTAGGAAGAGCACCGCTCTGCCCGTCGGTACTCCAGGCATCCCTCTGGGCCCCGAGACGGCCCAGAGGGACGCCCGGAGTACCGACAAAAAGCCAACAAGATGCCGGGGATTTATTTTTGGCAATTGAATTTAAGGTGGGGGCTGCCCAAAATGGGCATGCCAATGCCCCCACCCCCGAAAAAAAATAGTCTTTTTTTAGTAGCCCCTAATCTGCCACCCCGGGGGGGGCAGAAAGCCCACAAGAAACCAGGGATTTTTTTTGTATTCATGTATCGGTGGGGGCCGCCCGAAATGGGCATGACAATACCCCCAACCCCCAGAGAAATTCCAGATCAGGAGCCACTGCTCCCATCCCCACTGTGGATTTTGGGCCCTAACGCCGCCGGCACATAGAGAAACTTAGCAAACATTTACATGTTTGAAAACTAGATACCTTGGCAATCTTGGATGGGGTGACTTTTGTGCCTCTCACCAGCTTCTGTGATGGAAAGTTTTGGGATCTGTGTGGATCCACAACATTTCACCCACTCCCCATACCCCAAAGTCTTCCAAGAAAAATGGTACCTCACTTGTGTGGGAAGGCCTTGTGCCTGTGACAGAAAACGGCCCAAAACACAAGGTGGACACACCGCATTTTTTCTGTAAAACTGACCCTTTTTTTGCAAAGTGCCTAGCTGTAGATTTTGAACTCTAGCTCTGCCGGCACCTAGGGAAACCTACCAAACCCACACACCAAACCCACAGAAAATTAGACACCACGATGAGTCCAGCAAGGTATGTCTTGCGTGGGTCCCTCAACTTTTCCCTACCAAGATCCCCTGCAAACCTCAAATTTAGCTAACAAAATCACTTTTTTCTCAAATTTCTCTGTGGGAGAGTTCTGGAATCTGCAAGGATCTACAAATTTCCCACCACCCAGCGTTCCCACGGGTCTCCTGATAAAAATTGTCCTTCATGCGGGTGAGTGGGTCAAGTACCCGCGACAGGCAAGGGCCCAAAACCTATTGCGGCAACATCAAAATTACCTATTGCAAAAACAACCTGGTTTTGCAAGGGGGGTCCCATGAGTTTTTGGCCCCGGGCTCGGCAGCCATCTTGGGAAACCTACCAAACCCACACATTTCTGAAAACTAGGCATCTAGGGGAGTCCAGCAAGGTATTGCTTGCATGGGTCCCTAAATATTTCCCTACCCAGAATCCCCTGCAAACCTCAAATTTTGTTGAAAAAATCAATTTTTCTCAAATTTCTGTGTGGGAAAGTTCCGGAATCTATGTGGATCCATAAATGTCCTACTACCCAGCGTTTCCCCAGGTCTCCTGATAAAAATGGTACCTCGCTCGCATGGGTAGGTCAAGTACCCCCGAAAGGCAAGGGTCCAAAACGTATTGAGGAGACACCAAAATGACCTTTCACAAAACAACCTGGTTTTGCAAGGGGAGTCACCTGGGTTTTTGGCCCGGGGCTCATCCGCCATCTTGGTAATCCTACCAAACGCACACACTTCTGAATACTAGACACCCGGGGGAGTCCAGCTAGGTATGGCTTGCGTGGATCCCCCAACGTTTTCCTACCCGGAATTCTTTGCAAACCTCAAATTTAGCTGAAGAAAACACTTTTTCCACATTGTTTTTGGGTGGAATCACTGTGCCGGCACAAATGTCCTACCTCACAGTGTTCCCTTCAGTCTTGCAAGTAAAATGATACCTCAATGGGAAGATGGTGATTTCAGCACCACAACCCCTTTGTTGATACCATTTCAGGGAAAAAAACAGACGCTTTCATCTGTAGCCCTTTTTTAAAATTTTTCTGAAAAAACCCAAAATGTAACTGTATTTTAGTTAATTTCTGGGTCCCCTCCAGGGGAATCCACAAACCCTGAGTAAATCCCAATGATGTTGGAAGAAAAGGACGCAAGTTTGGCATGGATACCTTATGTGGTCAAAAGGTTACAGGGGCCTAAACGCGAACTACCCCAAATAGCCAAAAAAAAGGCTTAGCATGGGGGGAAAAGCCCAAGCAGCGAAGGGGTTAATACTAAATGTATTACAATTTATTTTTATTTTGAATTTAGTTTTTTTGTAGCGTACCCATTCTTTTTTTACAAATATTCTTTTTATATTTTATAAAACATAAAAATCACATATGTACTTAATGTAAATAAATGAAGTTTTTAATGTCATTAAAATAAATTGTAAAAATATTTTTTGGGGTACTGTGGTACCTTTGGAGGTCCAAAAACATAGATGGATTTTTACTCCATGGTGTTTACTCCCAATCATGTGATTGGAACAAATCTGGATGTCTGAATCAGTGGATTTGACAAAAATGTTATAAATTACTGCACATATGTACACCCCTCAATTGTTAATAATAACAGTGTGAACATATTTACACATATATATAGATCACCTTTTATCTGTTTTTCTAAAAATGTACCCATTTTACAAGTTTCACAGAGCCACAAATTTCCCGGCCAGATTTGTGAATTCACTCGAAAACAGACCCAAATCTTGCCTTTTGCTTGGATACATTAGGACCCCACCCTTCCACATAGAAAACCACACCCAAAAGCAGTTGCTTGTCCAGTGAAGTCTCTAGAAGGAGGATTGAAAACCAACAGTGCTGTGCTTTTAGATAATGGATGAAGCTTCATCATCCATCCAAGATGAGGATCCACAACCTCTTGAGGATGAAGAAGACACACCACCTCACAGAAACAAAAGTGATGTGTGGAAGCACTTTACTATAATCTCTGGGGAAAAAAGATATCCGCAAAATATGGGAAAGGGCATAATTTGTGGCAAGCAGTTTTTTAGAGGCACTGTAACACTGCAAAGAAGTATTCACATGGGACAAGTTCTATGTGGAAGCACATAAAAAAATTCATGAGAGGGTCTGCAATCAGATGATGAGAACTGAAGCAGGTACAACAGAATATTTGACCTCTACAGCAGCCTTGGGAGAACCACCTTCAGCTGCACTACCTACAATATCAGCTGCCTGTGAGGAATTAAGTGACATAGTTATTCACTGTGCAAAATACCACATACTAGTTGCTATAAAAATGTCTTCTGTGGGTGCCTTCTTGGATACAGTGAATAAACCGCTTTTCTTTTATTTATTTTTTGCATCCAAAGACTACATAATGTTTGTTGAAGAGTGAAGCCAGTTGCTTCTTTGCATATCCCCCTCCTTACCCTTTTTACTATCTTGTTCACTTTTTGTTAATAAAAACAGAAGAAGAAAACATTAAAAAACTGTTACAAACCCCTTTTAGAAAAAAGGGGTCTTGTTAGAACCACCATCTACTCATACAAAGAGCTTACTCTGTGTTTTTAATGTGTTGGTGACTGTATCAGTGTGAGAGTGGGTGTGTCAGTATATGCATGAGTGTATGCCTAGGTGTGTTAGTGAATGCATTAGTGAGTGACTGGGTGTGTTGGTCTATGCATCAGTTTGTGCCTCGGTGTGTTAGCATATGCATCAGTCTGTACCTGAGTGTGATACTGAATACATTACTGTCCGGCTGGATGTGTCAGTGTCTGCATTGCTGTATGCCTGTGTGTTAGTTTCTGCATTTAAAAGTCCCTGGATGTGTCAGTGTGGGCCCAGGTGTGTTATTCCACATATTAGTATTAGGCAGGGTGTGTCAGTGTCTGCATTTCTATATGGCTGGGTGTCAGTGTCTGTATTGGTAAGTTTCTAAGTGTCTCAGTGTGCACCTCCATGTGTGCCTGTGTGTCTTATTGGATGCATTAGGTTTTGGCTGGCTGTGTCCGTGTTTGCATTGCTGTATGCCTAGGTTTGTCAGAATCTGCATTGGTATGTCCTGGAGTGTGTGCATCTGTGTGTGTTTTGTAGGCATTAGTGTTTGTCTGGCTGTGTCAGTGTCTGCATTGCTGTATGCCTGGGAGTGTGAGCGTCTGCATTGGTAAGTCCCTGAGTGTGTCAGGGTGTGCCTGGGCGTGTTATTGGATGCATTATTGTTTGGCTGGTCATGCCAGTGCCTGTATCGGTGTGTAGTTGGGTGTGTCAGTGACTGCATCGATGTGTAGCTAGGTGTTTCAGTGTCTGCATCAGTGTGAACGTGTGTGTGTGAGTAACTTTAGCTGTGTGTAGCTTGGTCCTGTTTACACACCCACAAAACCACTTATGTTCCTACCACTCATATAGCCAGACGGTGACTGCAACACTCAGTCACACAACCATAACTCAATAACACACCCATTTACTCAACTGTATGTCCACGTTTAAGTACTAGTTCACCCTTGGAGCCTGGAAGGACATGCACAGAATGCAATCTGCACCACAAGAAGAGTTTGAAGAGGGCTACTTCAGCACTCTTGAAAAGAGAGAACCCTGATTGTAGTTGACCTCAGAATGAGGGCCTTAAAGGTCAGTGGTTTTCAGAGGGATGCAGAGGAGTGGAGAAATGAGTGGGTAAAGTCTCCAGATGGGAGATGGGATCACTCAGAGACAAACGTCTCAATTGGATATGATGCAGGAAGTACTGTCTCCTCCCAAATCCCGTCCCCTGAGGATCTAATGGACAGAAAGACTGAGTGGGACCTGGGGCAACAGCTGGACCAGCTGGGTACAAGTGAGAGAAAAGATGAGGTTAAGACAACCCTGGAGGAGAAAAGGGTCTTGCTGGCTGGAGTGTTCAGGAGGTGCACTTGTAAGCCAAATAGCTGTTAGAGCCTAGCTGAAAAGGAATGACCACTGCTACTGTGTCCAGTGCAGAAGAAAGAGTTTTATATTCAGAGACTTGGTGCCTGATTTTAAGGAGCAGTTTGATATAGACAGGTTTCTTCTGGCATAAGAAGTAGGTGTAGTGTAACAGAGGATCTCTTAGAAGGATTGTAAAGGTGCCTTTGAAGTCATATTCATGGTGGTGGGATGGACAACATGCTACCTTTATAGAAGGGGAAGAGGTTGAGGTATCTCACTATAAAAGAGGTCCTTGTCAGCTAGTTAAAATTAATCCCAGAGAAGTGCAGGTAGAAACTGTGTGACTAATACTGGGAGGATTCTGTGGGGTTGTTTTCAAATGTTTGTTAAAGGTACTGTTGTTTTTCAGGAAGGTGTTTCTAATAGTTTTGGAGAAGAAACAACTTGGGGAACCTTTTCTTCAGACACTTATTGGAGTTATTCCAGCTTGTTTATCTGATACAGGTCAATGGCATCCCCATAATCTTTTTTGAATGTAGTAGATGGATACTCTAATGCTTATATATTTCTCCTGATCTACTTGTATCCAGTTTTTCAAATTGTAAACTTGTAGGCAACATTTGTTTCATCGTGCAAATTTCATGCTAGAGAACAACTACATCTTTATAGTACACATTATTGTGTTTAAGATATTTAATTTTCTTCATCTTATTTACATCCACCAGTTCCAAACAGATTTTGTTGTTTTTCATGGACACATCAATCACTAGAAAAACAAGTGGTTCTTCCAAATCTGTCTCTACACCCACAGTTTCAATATAGAGTTTCACATCTAAAGGAACATACACAACTATACCTTTAAGCTCTTTCAGAAGCTCAGTGTATCATAACTTTAATGTTAGAGTTTGCTTCTCTCAGAAAGTGGTGTAAGTGATCCCAGAGACATTCTGCAGAACTTAGGGGTAGAAACCTAGCTAGTGTTCCTAAATTTCAGAACAAATACTTAAGCTCAACATGATGATAATACCAATACTCATTCGTTCACACATTTGCAGAGGTAAAGTAAATAGACAGCAGCACTGCAAGCACATGGGTGGAGTCTTACTGTATCAATGTAACCCTGCTGAATAATACAAAGACTACTATATTCCCATTTATACACAGGAGCATGTCTACACCTCCCTTGTACCTCTTCGTCTTTTTCTTATTCTACATTTCTATGAATCATCAATTTATTTTCCTATGTTGCTACTTTTTTGTGTGCAAATGTTCAAGTGTCAGTGTGTTTCTGTATGTTTAAACAGTTGCATGAGTTATGTTATGTATTCTTTTGAATTGTTTGGTTTAAAGTGTATTGTAATATGTTAAAAAATATATACTAGTAAAGTTATAAATATATTTTCTATTGAGTTAATGTAAGGGTCACAAACATACCCATACTTGTACTCCTACACGTACTCACACACCTATATAATGGATGTATGACGTTACAACGCATACTTTTACAACGCATACCTTTACAACGCGGTTTTTACAACGCATGCCTTTACAACGCATAGCGCTTTGGGGTGCTGGATAGTGAATAGTTTAATTTACTATTCCAACTCCAGTCCCCTTGGACACTAGGGAAGGTGTTGGATAGTAAATTAAACTTATTCCCTATCCTAGAGCGCCCCCCAGCGCAAAGCGTTGTAATGGTTTGCGTTGTAATGACTGCGTTGTAATGGTAGTGCGTGGTAAAAGTTTCGTTGTAAAGGTTGTATACCCTATATAATCATTCACACAGGTATAGCAATTGGGAAAATGTAGCCACATAAGACATTTTGCATAGTGAGTAATCATCTCACACAAATATTCACAGGCTGTTGGTATTCTGATTACTGCAGCTGATGAAGGTTCTCGCAAGTGTACTCTAGTGGTGGAATATTCTGTTGTGCCTAGTTTCTCATGCATCATTCAGTTGTACACCTTCATGAATTGCTTTTAAGCTCCTCTAATTGGAACTTGCATCAAGTGAATATTTCTTGGCAATGCTACTGAGTAACTGTATGCCGCAAACTTTACACTGCACATATTTAGCTGTTACCTTCTTTCCCCCAGAAGGTATAGTAAAGTGCTTCCAAACATCACTTTCTTTTGTGCTGCTGTGGAGATATGCATGAATGTATTTGTAGTGATTGTGTAGAAAACTATATTTGTAAATCGTTTAATAAGTTCTGTTATGTTTATTTGTAGTGAGTGCAATCCACATTGTTCCTTAATTGCAACCAGATAGGGTGCAGATTCGTTTTTTCTACAATCCTCATGATTGTTTTTCCCCACTGTTCAATGATATCTACTTAAAAAGTACATCATTTCATGGTGTATGAGTAAAGTAGCAGAGAACAGTAAAAAAGGGAAATACAAATGCTTTTTTATATTAATACATACCTTTACAGATTGAGAAATGTCTAGTTATTTCTTATAATTATTTCTTTGTGCATGGTTAAAATTGTAATATACTTTTGTAATTCCATTAATTGTAAAACTTATAAATATTTCTATTTATTTTCTTTTTATGCTCATCAATGGCATCATCTATTGGCATAATATAATTTACTAATTAGTTCTTGCACTGTTCCATAACTTTAGATTTTGAGGATGCACACCCAAGGACAGATTGAAACAGTTACTGACACAGCTAGGCAGACGTCAGTACAACAACTAATATACTAAACAGCAATCTAAAGGTAAAATAAGTATATGTGACTGAAATGTTGCAGTAGCCTCTAAGAGTAAAACTGCATGCTTGAGGCTTGAATCCTTACCTTTTGAATCAGATCATACAATTACATAAGGGGTACCTCAAGGCTCATACCTCTGCCCAACCCTCTTAACACATACATGCCCCCCTGGCCAACATTATCAAAAGCCATGCACTCAACATCATCTCCTATGCCGATGACGCCCAACTCATCCTCTCTTGGACTAACAATCCAAGAACAGTCAAAGACCAGTTCCAAAAGAAGTATGGAAGATGTCGCTGACTGGATGAACAACAACTGTTTCAAACTGTACACTGACAAGATTAAATTATTCATCTTCCGGAAAGGCAAGGACACATGCTGGAACAATGAATAGTGGTCTCCGGAGCTTGGTCCAACCCTGATACCCACCCAACATGTCTGGAATCCTCGGCATCATTCATGGCAGCCAGCTATCCATGAAGAAGCAAGTAAGTGCCATCTTCACTGCCTGCTTCCTCATGCTCCGTATGGTCAGGAAGGTTTTCAGATAGCTCCCGACCAACACCAGGCGAACTGTCACGCAGGTTCTCGTCACCTGTAAACTTGACTACGTCAATTTCCTCTGCATAGGGATAACAGTCTAACTGATGAAGAAGCTCCAGGCAATCCAAAACACAGTGACCAGGCTCATCCTCGACCCCCCCTGACAGACACACACAATCTCTCACCTCAGGAAACTCCACTGAAGTTCATTAAGAGATACCAGTAAAAACTTCTCACCCACACGTACAAGGCATTGCGCAACTACACAAAGAAGGACCAGCGTACTTCAACTTCAATCAATGAGTGACCTTTGACCAGTCCACCAGGAAACTTAGATCCTTATCCCTCGCCCTAGCTGCAACCCGTTGCATCCACCAGACAAACAGCGGATGTCGCTTCTTCTCCCATCTGGGAGCCAAGACCTGGAATGATATGCTCCTGCAGCTCAGAGCCTCACCATCGCTCCAGAAATTAAGAAAGGACCTCAAGACAAGGATGTTTAACTGATAGAAGAACAGGCAAATTTATCAGACAGCGCCTTGAGACCCTCACAGGTGAAGCAGCCATGCTCTATAAATCCTGATTGATTGAAGGGCAGTTTAGTCCAGATAAAACCAAGAGCTCCTCTCCAATTTGCCTGGAAAAATAAGAATCTCACATGGTTTGAAGAAAAGCAGTTGTGATATCTCCATCACCCTTCACATTGTACAAAACTGGACTCGCAAAATCTAGCTGCTTTAAAGATCAAACAATAACGTACGCTAACAGTACAATTTTAACGTACTTTACATCTATCGCATGGCAAAGGGCCTTGAATGAGCCAAACAAGTACACTTCAGAAACTGGCAACAATAAACAGTCAAAACAATGAAATTGTGATCTATACCTTGCAATCTATGAAATGTACCTGTTATGTAGAAAAAATGTGATAGAGCAAACCTTATATTGTTATTACCCAGTTCTGAAAATGCTGTCAACAACCATGATCCAATGTACAAAGTAGGGCTCATTACATTATAAAGGTTATTCTAGGAAAGTTACATTCTACTTCCTATATGGTAATGCGAACACCTTGGGAAATTTGAATAAAGAATATAACACCTTATCTTGTAATGTTGATGAATAATCCTTTCTCTTCCTAAAACAATTTTGTACCATGTCTTTATCTTAAATTAGGATTATCGTTGATATTCTGTCTACTATACTAGGGCTTTTTAAAGCCAAATGACACTGTTTAGGTCTTCAGATGTACCTTTCATTAGCTTTGGCCATTAGAGAGCGATCTTTTTTCTGTACAAAAATTCATCTCCTTGATCCCAATATTGACAATTGTCTTGCAAATATCACATTAAAGGTAATGTGGAAGATGGATGATTTTAATTTTTAAATGTTCAAAAGGGCTCTCTCCAGAGAGGTTCAGGGCAAGTCATTGGAAGAAGACATTGCTTTGTTAAAGTTTTGAAGTCCATTGTAACCAGTTCCACGGTTGGAGCACTAGAGAGATATTTGATGGATCATCACTAAAAATTACCACAAGCTACATCTACAGAGCTGTGATTCGTCCTCCCAATTATAGATTTTGAATGCACCTAATCTGAGTTGGAGCTAATGCCCCGGGAACGCGTAGTGTATGGTTTAAGAACAAATACCTTCCCAATCTTTTTTTCTGTGTTTTGGTTTGTTGGCCAAGTCTACAAATGTGCACAGAATGTTTAAGCAATTGATTATTCTGCTACTAGACCTTCAGGAGCTCTTGAATTTCTAATAGTTTGAACCATAAAGTGGAGATTTTTTTTGTAGTTAATATTGGTTACTGTTGATTTGTGACCAACATTAATTTCAAATTGTATTTTGAGGCGCATTTTAAACAGTGTTTCCATATTCCCTCATTCTTTAACAGCTGGAGTGATTTTACATATCTGTAATGGGCTTTATTAACAAAACAAATATATTTGTAGAAACATTACTATATATTGCTTGTGCATCCAATACCATAGTTCATAATGAGGTTGGCTTGCAGTTTTTAGAAGATCATCTTTTGGTGAGACCCTTGTTATTATGGATATCACTTTGGGCTAAGGGAGAGACCAGCTTTCCTAAAACTATTATTCTTGACTGTTTTCCCTTGGACAAGGCCTTAAACATACCCTGGTTATCCTACATTAACTCTTACCTTGGTAAATTGTTCAATCTATCAATTTGGTCTGACCACACCCAGTTCACATCACTATCTAAGAATAGGGCTAAAAAAATATTTTTCCGAACTAGGCTGGACAAAAGTGAGACAGATGAAGAGAACAAATCAACAGTAATATTTTATAAGTCCTTGGATAAGGAGGAGGGGAGCAACAATTATCTGGTATATGTAACCAATATGCAGCACCGATTTTTGCTGACAAGGCTGTGATGTGGTATTGTGCATCACCTTGTTGCCTTCCCCCATATTAAGTTCTACGCCTCTGATATATATTTTTGTCCTTCTGATGGACAGAGCAAACAAAGCACCATGCACATTTTATTGTTCTGCAACCTGTAATGGAATTTTAGGTCAATCTATCTGAAACCTATGTTTGTTGCCCAGAATATCATACCTCATAATGCTGCAATGAAATATTTGGTAATCCTAAGCGACCCCTTTTTGTGTTACAATGTTGCACTTTTTTACTGAATGCTATTAAAAATAAAAAAGCAAACACAAGGGGAAGATGGACAGAGTGCTGAAACTTTTCAGACACTCACCCCCAGTCACAGATCTGAGTTGAATCCATCATCGTTCTTTAGCTCACTTCACCACCCCAGTTCAGACCCAGCTATGTGCAAATTAGTCTTGACCCTGTGCCTCATTGGAACAGTCCAGCCCGAACTGCCAAGCCTGTTCTTCCCTAGACCGGAAACAAGCATCCTGGAACCGGGTTCGGAGTAATACGCCTCACTAGCCAGGCTAGCTTGAATCCAGTTGCAAAGTGAACAAGGGACCCACGTCTGGGCATACTCTGCCAACTTAGGGTGAACAAAACAAACATAAGGAGATGATGGACGGAGTGCTGAAACTTTTCAGACACTCATCCCCAGTCACAGTTCTGGGTTGAATCCATCATCGTTCTTTAGCTCGTTTCACCACCCCAGTTCAGACCGAGCTATATGCAAATCAGTCTTGAACGCGTGCCTCATGGGAACAGTCTAGCCCAAACCGCCTAGCCAGGTCTTCCCTGAACCTGAAACAAGCATCCTGGGACCAGTTTTGGGGTAACACCCCTCAATAGCCAGGCTAGTTTGAATCCAGTGGCAAAGTGAGCAAGGGACCAATGTCTGGGCATACCCTGCCACTTAGGGCGAACAAAGCAAACACAATAAGATAATGGACTCAGCGCTGAAACTATTCAGACACTCACCCCCAGTCACTATTAGAGCTGAGTTAAATCCATCATTGTTATTAATCTCACTTCACCACCTCAGTTCAGACCCAGCCATATGCAAATCAGTCTTAACCCTGCTCCTCATGGTAACAGTCCTAAGATATGCCAATGCAAGTATTTTGAAACCTAGACATCTTCGAATTTAAGCAGCTGAAGGTGACTGCAGCAGCATGAAGAATTCTGCGACACAGGGGTTTGACAACACAGCACAGTGTCTGGGCATACCCTGACAACTTAGGGTGAACAAAGGAAACACAATAAGATAATGTAATGAGCGCTGAAACTTTTCAGACACTCACCCCTAGTCACTGTCGCCACCCCAGTTCAGACCCAGCCATATGCAAATCAGTTTTGACCCTGCTCCTCATGGGTACAGTCCAGCCAAAACTGCCAAGCCAGGTCCTCCCTGGACCGGAAACAAGCATCCTGGGCATGGTTTTGGGGTAACACCCATCTCCAGCCAGGCTAGCTTCAATCCAGTGGAAAAGTGAGTAAGGGACCCACATCTGGACATACCCTGCCAACTAAGGGCGAAAAAAGCAAACAGAATAAGATAATGATTGGAGCGCTGAAATGTTTCAGACACTTTTACCATTAGGTTTGGGTTAAATCCATCATCTGTATTTAGCTCACTTTGCCACCCCTGTTCAGACCCAGCCATATGCAAATCAGTCTTGACCCTGCTCCTAATGGGAATAGTCCAGCCCGAATGGCCAAGCCAGGCCCTCCTTTGACTGGAAACAAGATTCCTGGGACCGGTTTCAGGGTGGCCCCCTTCATCAGCCAGGCTAGCTTGGATCCAGTGACAGAGTGAGCAAGGGACCCATATCTGGGCATACCCTGCCAATCTAGGGCGAACAAAGCCAACACAATAAAATAATAGACAGGGCGCTGCAATAGAATAAAATGGCATGTCACCACTCAGTCACATGATCTGGTCTGCCGTCTGGGGTGTCACTACTGGCATAGTCACATCTTCGTAGAATGTGGTGGAAGGGGATGATAAACCACTGGTTTCTGGGTCACTGTGGGTACGTGTCTCTGCACGGCTAATGTTGTTCACTGTACCAAGGGTCGCCACTGCCTCAAGAACCTTCTGCCTTTCCAGTCTAATCTTCTCCGGGCTAGGCACAACTGGACCCAGCTCCATTCCTCGACGAGCCCCCCCGGCGCCTGCGTCTCTGCAACCTTTTCTCCTGCCAGCCACCGTCTTCCAGACCCATGTGCCGCATTCCGTTCCATTGCCCCATCTCCTCCAGCCAGTCCAAAACGTCCGACGGGGTATTGAAAAAACGGGCACCCTCCTTCGATATCACTCTGAGCCGTGATGGAAATAACAGGGAGTACGGCAGCTCCAACTCCCGTAGTTGATGCTTTACTGCCATATAGGTGCTCCGCCGCTTCTGGACTGCTGCAGTGTAATCTGGGAACAGCATCACCAGGCCATTTCCCATTCTGATGTCACCTAACTTCCTGGTTTCGCGGAACACCATGTCGCGGTCCTGATAGTTTAGGAGTTTGAAGAGGAAGGGACGAGGTCGTGCTCCCATTTTGGGCTTCTGTGCCGGCACTTTGTGCGCCCTCTCCACCACAAATTGCGACGACAGCACCCCACGGGGGAGGAGATCCCGCAGCCAGTTCTCCACATATTGTTCCAGGTTCCTGCCCTCCTCGCACTCCGGAAGGCCCACCACACGGATATTGTTGCACCGAGAGCGCCCATCTGCATCCTCAATGCGGTCCTCCAGCGCGTGAACTTGGTCTATCATGTCTTGGAGTGCTATAGTGTGATTTTGCACCACAGGCTGGATCTCTTGAAGCGTCTGACTCTGCAGGACAACGGAGTCCACCAACTTGCGGTGATCGGCATGAAGGAGGGTGAAATCTGACGTGACTTTATCAATCGGCGTCTCCAAGGATTCCTTTGTTTGTTCCAGTGTGGTCCCAATCCGTTCCACCGCTGCCAACACGGTGTCCATCTTGGCTGCAAGGGCCGCCGCTTGGGGTTCCATACTGTCCCTTTGACGTCCCGGGGGAGATTCGAGTCGGTCAGCCTGTTGTTGCCCTGCCTTTGGCTTGTCCCTCAGCCTGCCCATCGCTAATTGCTGCGCCGATGGCATCCACGGGCAGTCGTTGTCCCAGGAGAGCAAGATCGATTGCTGGGCGCCTGAACTTAGTCCACTTTTAAAGAAAGGGTCCAGAAAGCCACCAATCCCGGGGGGGGGGGCGGCCTGGGTAGCAACGTATGTACCGCTCGCAGCCCGAGGGTGGTTCTTCGTACTCTTCGCCAGACGCCACCTCGCTGCGCCCCCCCCTAACCCCCACAGCACTGTTCAGTCCTGCCAGCCACACACCCCCTGCGGGGCTGTTCAATGCCTCAAAAAGTCGGGCCCAGCACTCCCCAAGCCGTCTCCTGCTGCCCAAGTCCTCCTTCCCATGCAGCACAACTCCCGCTCACGGGGCTATGTCTCTCGTGTTGCGGTCGGGCCTAGACGGCCTCCAAAATGGCACCCAAGGTAGGAAGCAAGATGGCGGTTCACAGCTTTCCATGCCGCGCCAACTCCTAAAATGGCGCCCAAGGCAAGAAGTGGAATGGCGGGTCACAGCCACCTGGGCTGCACCGGTTGGGCGCGCCACAACATCTCCAGGCGCTGCGCACCCACCTAGGGCACTGCTCCCATGCACCCGCAGACTGTACCTTGGCTATCCCAGCAGACACGATGTGGCACCACAGTGACCGTCTCACCAGGGGGGAACATTTCCCAGTTAGTGCACCCCCGCAGAATGGCGGCCTCAGTCCTCCACAAATGGTGGTCAGTCCTTTCACTAGGGTTGCGCCACACTATCCATTCTCCACAACATCCCCCTCAAACTCTACTGTGTCACCAGTTGTGGGGGAAGCACCTGCACTCTACGCCTCCCCGGGGACACTCTGACTCAATGGGCCAGATCAGGAGCGGGGCCTGGATCTCAACTGAGCCTGCTGGCACATTGACCGCTGGAGCATTCACCACCCCCGGGTCCCCCAGTGCGACTCCTCGCTGCGCCGCTCCTTCAGGAAGGCTGCAGCCAGCCCCACAACGACTCAACTGACCACCGCAGGTCACAGATGCCAGTCTATATGGACCGCAGGTTGAAGCGCCGCAACAGCCGCGCCAGTCCGCCTCCTGCCCTGGGGTAGCGCTCCTCACCTGAGGCATCCAATGAAGCGCCAGGCAGGCCGGGCTCGCAGTCCTCACTAGGCCCAGCCTGTCAGGCATCGCAGGGCCTAGTCCACAGCGCTTCCACAGCAAGTCACAGGAGGGGGGAGGCCTTATGGGAGGCCTCCCGGCCGAGTGCCGCACCAGCACCTTCCTCTACTTCTACTCTCTACCGCAGCGTAGGGGCATTCTCGGGGTCCCGGACTCTGTCTCAGCCGCTACCGCAGTCCGCCCCATTCACAGGCCCGATCTCCATCACTGCAGGCCCGGCGCCCGCACGGCCCGCCGCCTACTCAGGGCCACGCTTCGCCGACCGCCACCATCGGCAACCTAGGACAACCAGCTCTGCCAACCTCACCAGGCGCATGTCTGAACTGGGGTGGTGTGGAGGGCAAAAAAACGATGGATTTACGCCCAGGTCTCTGTACTGGGGTGAATGTATGACATTGTTCTGCATTCTGTCCATCAACTGCTGTTTTTGCATTTATTGTTCTGCATTCTGTCCAACTGTTGTTTTTGCATTTGTCACCCCAAGTGGGATGGGTATGCTCAGACGTGAGTCCCATGCTCTCCACACCACTGGAGTCAAGCTACCCTGGCTGAAGACGGCTGATAGCCAGAAACCAGTCCTAGGATGCTTGATTCTGGTCCAGGAAAGACATGGCTTGGCAGTTCGGACTGGACAGTTCCCATGAGGCACAGGGTCAAGGCTGATTTGCATATGGCCATGTCTGAACTGGGGTGGTGTGCAGTGCAAAAAAACAATGAATTGAGGCCCAGATCTCTGTACTGGGGTGAATGTATGACATTGTTCTGCATTCTGTCCATCAACTGTTTTTGCATTTGTCACACCGAGTGGGATGGGTATGCTCAGACGTGAGTCCCATGCTCTCCACAGCACTGGAGTCAAGCTATCCTGGCTGAAGACGGCTGATAGCCAGAAACCGGTCCTAGGATGCTTGATTCCGGTCCAGGAAAGACATGGCTTGGCAGTTCGGGCTGGACTGTTCCCATTGGGCACAGAGTCAAGGCTGATTTGCATATGGCCATGTCTGAACTGGGGTGGTGTGGAGGGCAAAAACACGATGGATTTAGGCCGAGATCTATGTACTGGGGTGAATTTATGACATTGTTCTGCATTCTGTCCATCAACTGTTGTTTTTGCATTTGTCATCCCGAGTGGGATGGGTATGCTCAGACGAGAGTCCCATGCTCTCCACACCACTGGAGTCAAGCTATCCTGGCTGAAGACGGCTGATAGCCAGAAACCGGTCCTAGGATGCTTGATTCCGGTCCAGGGAAGACATGGCTTGGCATTTCGGGCAGGACTGTTCCCATGAGGCACAGGGTCAAGGCTGATTTGCATATGCTCATATCTGAACAGGGGTGGTGTGGAGTGCAAAAAAACGATGGATTTAGGCCCAGATCTCTGTACTGGGGTGAATGTATGACATTGTTCTGCATTCTGTCCATCAACTGTTTGCATTTTACTGGTGTAAAGCAGGACGACTACCTGGGGTATGAAAAGGAGTCCAGCTCAAAGCCACATCTGAAGACCAACACATGTCATGGAGACACTGATCATGAAGCTCAGAGACCCAAGAGGTCCTCAACACCCAACACCACCACCCCCATGCCCCCCCCCCCCATACCAACCCTCCCCGTCTACCACCAAAGCAGTGCTGAACAGGATAGTGGATATTCCAAAAACGGCATGGCCCCTCAACCACACAATAGCAGAATGTGGGGAGAGGTGGGAACCAAATATGTGTAAAGGAGGCAAGTCACTCATGAATAAGAATTCACACAATGCCAACTGAGGCGGTGATGTGCTGGACAGACCTCAGTATGCAGAGCACAGACATGTCCATGTGGAAACATACTGCTGGTGTTTGCAGTGCTGTGGACAGGGGACACAACCATGTTAACTCAGGCAGTGGGGAAGACCTCGATCATGTAGCTGTGTGGCCCACCTGTAAGCGTAAGCGGAGTGGGCTTGTCCGGCATACGCCAGTCCAGCGAAGCAGTGTGAATAAATAGGCCGGGGCTCTGGGCATGGTTCTCTTCCGGGATGGCCAACGGGTCTGCCAGGGCGGCGCCCCTCACCTTGCCATGAGGCCACCAACGTGACCGCCAGCCTCCTCAGTCGATCGCTTGTATCCACAACATAGGCCCCCAGCGGCACAGCACCGCAGAGGTATGTCTATGCTGACTACTGCCTTCAACCTACACTGCGGTCAGCATGGCTCACAAATCGAATACAGTCTTGATTAATTCATGGCGCAGGCCAGTAGTCCACAGACATTGCGTCCAGTGTGGCTCCCACGGACAACGCATCACCACTGGCCACGAACGCCCTGAGCACCTCAGGTGACACTAACTCTGTGCACCACAAGTCAACGCCACAAGGCAGAGGGCCCTTGCCGACCTCCTCCTCCGGCCTACACTGCAGTCAGCAGGTCTCACAATTCAGATTGAGTCGTGATTGCAGATGACGCATTCCAGTAGGCAACAGACATTGCTACCAGTGCGGCCTGCCCTGAACTTGCATCATCGCAGGCCACGCACCCCCTGAGTGCCACAGGTGCCACTAACTCTGTGCACCACAACTCATGGACCCTTTATGATTGAGTTACGTGCTGTGGACTGCGGACGCAACAATGTCACCTCAGGCAGTGTGGAAGACCTGGTACGATGATGATGAAGATGAGGCAGGTGTAACGCACCTCACAGCAGCTGCAGCAGGAATACCCCGAAGGGACACAATAATTGACAATTTCTTCACATGAGCACGCTCAGCTCTGGTGCCCCTAACTCAGTGCGCCAGTAGTCATGGCCCCTTCTGATTGAATATTGGGTGACCTCTATACTTGCCTCGGATACCTCTCATGATGCTTTGCAGTTGTTTGTGTTCTGTTGTTGTTTTCTGTTTCCGCTTTAATGGTGATCACTGTTCAAGTTGTTGCCAGCACCAACACCTCCCTGAGGGCTGGCTCACACTCACCCTACACCCATCTACCACAGGCGTCACTGGATATGTGCTCCTGGTAATAAAAAGGGGTCGGGCGCACGTGCCCTTAGCCAGTTCCACTATCTATCCAAGTGTATCCGTGTGGTCATTATGTATGAATGATGGCCCCGGGTCCTACCACATTACATTGTGCTGTGGACAGCGGACGCAACCATGTCACCTCAGGCAGTGGGTAAGAGCTTGGACATGACATGTAGCTAAGTCGTCACCCTGTAAGCGACAATGTTGCAATGTAGCATGCCCTCGAAGGGTGGGCTCGCACAAACGGAGTAATGAAGGAGCGCAAGACTGCTCGGGTCCATGATCATACATGCCAAGTGTTGTATGTATATGTATTGCCGCAGCATGAGGCAAATGCCTAGCCAGATTAGCAGCGCCAGTTCAGCCAGGCATGTACTCTGCTTCTGTGTCCGGCCTTATCCTTACCATAGGCCTTCACTCACGTGGCCCAACACCTTCAACGGCCAACATCACAGGCTTGTGGACATGCGCAGACAGGCATGACAATACTGTGCCGTAGGAGAGCAAGTGATGCAATCGTGCAGCGCAGATGAGTAAATGGGTTCAGTGGGAGGGAGGGGCAGCTGTGAGGCCACGTAACACACAGTGATGCTGCTCACATGCCACATGCAAGACGTCAAAAATTAATCCCAAAGTCGCACTCATCCCACTCCACCCCCAACAAGCCACTTCACATTTCAAGAATGGAAGCAGATTACAAACTTACACTAGGGATGAAAGCTCCTTTGTCCAAACTATGAGGCGGAAGCACATCTGCACCTCCGACCTTGGAATTGCATGTGCCCGGCAACCTTTGACAGATACTATAGCAGCTGATGCCGACTCCCACACAGCCCGACGAGAGACCAACGTATACACACCCCACACACAGGAGTCCTTGCTCAAAGTTATCTTGCATGGAATGGCCTTCACACTTACTCCCACAACATCCCAGGCATACAACCGGTGCACACTGAAACAACTGGCGCAGGTCAGAATAGTGCAGCTTCAACAAGAGCCACTAACGCAATGGCCGAACATCCTGGACACATGCACAATCCTTACCACGTGCAACTGTACTGTGCAGGAATACTGCATTTACTGGAGGCACTGCCACTGGTAGTGCTGTGGATCAGTTACCGGCTAAGCTTCCTCCTTGCCAACGTCACCTGCGTTCAGCCTGTGTTGCACTGTCAATCGTGCATATTCAAGTGATCCATGGATGTCTGCCTATTCAACGGGATGGTAACTGAACTGGATTTTAACATGTGAGTGCACCCCTTGTTGGCCCGTGACCAGGAGTGTCACTGTGATACCCATTTATGGGATGCCTTGATTCTTGGCATACATGCTGGCAGCTGGACCTTGAAGATTGCACAAATACTTGTGTGCAGTGACCCCATTGAACTGCTCCCCTATTAGGCTGTAGTGCAAATTGGTGTAGGGGGTGGACGCAGCACATCTGTCCGGACCTGCTAATGGATCGCCTCGCTGTCCTGTCTGATGAAGTCGACAACGACCTCATGTTGGAAATGTTAGCCTACGAAGCTGCAATCGCTTTCATGGATGAGTAACTACGTACCTGCAGCCACAACTGATTGGAACACATTGCACATGTCCCAACACCTTGTTGCATCTTGGAGATCTGGTCACATATCCCACGACAATAGTGGACATGGCTGCATTTGCCTGGACTCAGAATACATGAGCCGGACAACAACGCGGCTTAACGCACACCTGTGAAAGGTGAGGCACTCCCCCGGAGTAGACAACAGCGCTTGGCAACGTTCCTCATTCTGACATACTGCTGCATTGGTCTGCATGTTGTGGCACTTATCTTGCCCCTACTGACACACATATGCAAATAAAGTCGTTGCACCTTCACTTGTATTCAACTGCGATGAGTGTTGATTTCAATTAAGTATGGGTGGAAAATTCATTCCGCTAGCGGAATTTGCGGATTTTCTGCGATTTCGCGATCCGCGAATCGTGCCAAAATCCGTGAGAGGGACGAATTTTGCTCAGGAAGCACTTACAGGGTTACAGCAGGTGCCCAAGTTAAAGCTAATTTCTTTGTAACCATTTACAAAATGGTTACAAAGAAATTAACTTCAACTTGGGCACCTGCTGTAACCCTGTAAGTGCTTCCTGAGCGGCGCCTCGTTGCCTACTTGCAACTATTCTCTGACCCTGCTCTGACCCTCGAAGCAGGGTCAGAGAATAGTTACAATTCGGCAACGAGGCTCCTGTCACAAAAATTAAACCTCAGCAGGAAGCACTTACAGATATAAATAAAGTAGGTGCCCGAGTTGAAGCTCAAATTCGATAACGCATTATTAATCAGCCCAGGAATCTAGTGACCACAGTCGATGCTATGTTTAAGAAAGACAAGGGAACCCAGAAGGTATGCCATAGGGACCATGGGCAGTATCATGTTTCAAAAAACAGTGGTCCCTACTCGTGGACACAATGGTATACTAAACTGATAATCACACACCTGATAAGTGTTATGTCTTTTGTCCAGCCGGACAATGAATTTATTTAACAATTCTCTTAATAAAACAGAATGAGTACATTAATAACAAGTGGGCACAGCCGTGACCCATAACATTCAGACAAAACAACGAACAGAATGGTAAAAGGAGCAAAGCAAAAATATGTCTGTGTACTTGTAGTCAGTGTTACAGACAGAGATTGTTATAACCACACCATTGCATTTCACAATATTTTAAATGTCATATTGCATAAGGGGGTTTTTTGGTTGACGACGTTTCGATGCCTTAAGTTAATTGAGGGGCATCATCATCAGGACAAGATTATAGTCATTGTTGTCTTTAAATATTACACTGCCTTTTAACGCCATTGCGTATTACAACAGGCAATGCATCGGATCAGCAAATACCGCGAACAATGGAGGAATCGGTACTGCTTTGTCCAGCGAGGAGAGTCGTCTGGATCGAGAGCGTAATAGCTCGATATGCAGAAGCCACCGGCGCTCTGGCAGATAGTGGGGTTCAACCCCACTATCTGCCACAGCGCCGGTGGCTTCTGCATATTGAGCTATTACGCTCTCGATCCAGACGACTCTCCTCGCTGGACAAAGCAGTACTGATTCCTCTATTGTTCCTCCATTGTTCGCGGTATTCGCTGATCCGATGCATTGCCTGTTGTAATACGCAATTGCGTTAAAAGGCAGTGTAATATTTAAAGACAACAATGACTATAATCTTGTCCTGATGATGATGCCCCTCAATTAACTTAAGGCATCAAAACGTCGTCGACCAAAAAACCCCCTTATGCAATATGACATTTAAAATATTGTGAAATGCAATGGTGTGGTTATAACAATCTCTGTCTGTAACACTGACTACAAGTACGCAGACATATTTTTGCTTTGCTCCTTTTACCATTCTGTTCGTTGTTTTGTCTGAATGTTATGGGTCACGGCTGTGCCCACTTGTTATTAATGTACTCATTCTGTTTTATTAAGAGAACTGTTAAATAAATTCCTTGTCCGGCTGGACAAAAGACATAACACTTATCAGGTGTGTGATTATCAGTTTAGTATACCATTGTGTCCACGAGTAGGGACCACTGTTTTTTGAAACACGGTCGATGCTAGGCAGGTGTGCTTTCTCCCCAGATCTACCGTCTACAATTAGCTGTAATCCTTTCTCCTCATTTGCTGCTCTGATCGGTCTTGACCCTTTATAAACAGGAGGCATGTGAACTCGCACAGAAGCCCGGCCCCACACACACTAGGCTATGCAACCTCTTCCAGCCTTTCCCCCACTGTGATAGACAGCTCACTCGAGGGACCTCAGTGCCTATGGGCGCAGTGGCAAAGTTACAGACACACGGGGTCACTGAAGACAACTCTTCTGGGCCTTTACGCAGCTGTAGTGCAGGAAAAGCACGATACATTTACCCAACGAGGTAGCACTTACTGCTTTCTCCTCATTTGCTGCTCTGATTGGTCTCTGACCCTTTATAAACAAGAGGCATGTGAACTCGCACAGAAGCCCGGCCCCACACACACTAGGCTATGCAACCTTTTCCCGCCCTTTCCCCCACTGTGATGGACAGCTCACTCGAGGGACCTTGGCGCCTATGGGCGCGGTGGCAAAGTAACAGACAGACGGGGTCACTGAAGACAACTCTTCTGGGCCTTTACGCAGCTGTAGTGCAGGAAAAGCACGATACATTTACCCAACGAGGTAGCACTTACTGCTTTCCCCTCATTTGCTGCTCTGATCGGTCTCTGACCCTTTATAAACAAGAGGCATGTGAACTCGCACAGAAGCCCGGCCCCACACACACTAGGCTATGCAACCTCTTCCCGCCCTTTCACCCACTGTGATGGACAGCTCACTTGAGGGACCTCGGTGCCTATGGCCGCGGTGGCAAAGTTACAGACACACGGGGTCACTGAAGGCAACTCTTCTGGGCCTTTACGCAGCTTTACCCAACGAGGTAGCACTTACTGCCTTCTCCTCATTTGCTGCTCTGATCGGTCTTGACCCTTTATAAACAAAAGGCATGTGAACTCGCACAGAAGCCTGGCCCCACACACACTAGGCTATGCAACCTCTTCCCGCCCTTTCCCCCACTGTGATGGACAGCTCACTTGAGGGACCTTGGCGCCTATGGCCACAGTGGCAAAGTTCCAGACACACATGGTCACTGAAGACAACTCTTCCGGGCCTTTACGCAGCTGTAGTGCAGGAAAAGCACGATGCATTTACCCAACGAGGTAGCACTTACTGATTAGCCAGTAGAAGGCACTCCAGTTGAGTATATTGCAATTGCCAAAAAATCTGCGATTTCGCGGGGAAAAACGTGAATTTGCGGATTTTTTTGCGAATTCGCAAAATTCGCCCATACTTAATTTGAATGACAATGCGTGTCTCAATGCATATCTGGGTCACGGCCATACATGCGCATTGATAGCATTACCCAGGGAGTACCTTTTTGTGGAATCACTGTCCTTACAATCATCCATACTTTCATTCTTGATTGATCATGGCCATGTCACATCTGTGTGAATTGAAATGTTTTATTCACATTCAGTGGAGTGTTGAAGCTGGACTTTACATTGTTTTCCCGTGGAGGGGCAGCCAGAGTCCTTTCGGGATTGACAAGTTCATAGGGGGTGGAAGACTATAGTCCGCAGTGTGATTGCTGTGTCGTTGGTAAGCAAACCAAATATGGCAGCCCATGTCGAGGTCCAAGGTGAGTGTCGCTCAGTGTATAGGGGGACAGTGGGAGATGTTATTCCAAGGCATGATGCAGAGGGCAGAACCAAGCTGAACCCGGCCATATGGCGGAGGTGAATGCTACCCACTTCATTCTAGCCACAAAGCCAGATTCATCATCATTTTCATCCTCTGATGTGTCGGGTGCCTCACATGTGGGTGGTGGTGTTTTGTCTGCATCGCTGTGTAACAGTGGCACATCAGGGGACGGAGGTGGAAAATCTGCCACCCTGTGTGGCACTGATACTTCAGGGGGAGGAGATGTCGATGTATTAGTAGCACCAGCATCCATCCACGCCAGGCCTTGTGGTGGCAATGCCATAACGAGGATCTGCAGGGCATGGAAGATCACAGCTACATCTCGCTGGTGTGCAGCCGTGGCAAACATTCTTTCTGCCTGCATCCGCTCAAAGCTCTCCATCACTCTCCTTATGTGTCCCAACTCACGGGTGACATCGCTGGAGCCACTCTGAATAGACAGTTGTTCTTGGCTCAGAGTCATGACTTCAGCAATGCCAGCCATGGCTTGTTGTAGAGCAAGGAGCTGAAAGTGGGTGTCCATTAGGGACTGTAAGTGGTCCCTGATGGGACTTAGACACCTACATATGGCATCTAGTTTGGCTGCCATGAGGTCGAACCCCACCCGCAGCTGGTCAGACATCTCCTTCTGGCACCCTAACACACTGCGTTGGAAGACCATGTGTTGGTCGTGGGGTTCCTGGGAGACAGCCGTGGTGGTGGGTGCTTCCTGCTGTGTGGTCTGTGCAGGGGGTGGGGTCTCATGGAGGCAGCTGGGCTGTCCTGCTCCCGGAGGTGGGGTGCCGGAGCTGTCCCTGAGCTGTTGGAGTGCATCGGTGTAGATGTTGGGGAGGCCCTCTTCATCATCAGTGCTGAGTTTTTGGGTCTGCTCTGCAGGAGGTGTTGATTTTCCCTCTGCAATGTGAAGGGGAAATGCAGATTGACATTGTGTTCACATGTATGTTTACGCATTATACAAGTATACTGTCAGACTGCATGGCAATGTACATTGTGACTGTTCATGAAGAGACGCCTATTTGAAGCTGGACACTTGGCATTTCTACACCATCAGGGATGTGAGGTTGTACTTGTACATTGTGATCTCACAGTTTCCTGCTATGCCAAACGCGAATGGCCATTTTATCCACACAAGCGGCAGTAGTTGTGTTGTCTGTTCTGTTGTGAAAGTGTTGCAGTTTGTACCACATTGTTGTCAATGTTGGGGTGCTCAGCATCTTATGTGTGTGTGCTGCATTGTAGGTAACTTGCCCCTTCTGCTCTGATTTGGCTGGCCCTTATCCCTTTCAGGCGGTGTACCTTTCACTTCTGTACAGTGCTGAGATGTTGCAGACTTGCGTAAATTGGGCTCTTTGTTGGAGTTGTGACAATTGGGCATGGTTTGCCCACAGATGTACTATACTTACTTGTGCATGTGTGCCATTGTGCCTATCTCCCGTCGTCCCCCCAGTCCCTGGTTGTTACTCCTCCTTTTGCTGTTGGCTCAGGTCATGTTGTGCAGTGTCTGGTCCCCCAACTCCTGTCACCGTCTCCCCAATGATGGTCGCAGGCCTGTCCTCTTTGGGGCATGTGGAGTTCTGGTTGTCTTCTGTACTTGCTAAGGCTACCTCCATGGTGCTTCGCAGTTGTTTGTGTTTTTGGTTGCCGCTTTATAGTGATCTTGGCTGCCTGACTTATGGGACTTGCAGGCTGGCTCTGCTTCTTGCTGGATTTTTTTATCGCAGTTGTGCCCATCACAGGTTTTTTTGCGTTGGGGTTTAGATTTTTATCACCGTCCAGGGACTTTTATCAAAGACATTTGACGCGTTGTCAGGATACTATCGCATGTTACCGCCGTGTTGTGAATGCAACGTTGACAGTTATTTTCTCGTGATAGACGGCGATATGAGAGATTGCCTTAGTCGATTTTTGGCAATGAGTATCGCATGTTCTTAAGAATATTCCCCATAGAATCTAGAGAGTTTCAGTTCAATATTATGTGGTTAAAAAGTTCAGTTTCGGGGCTAGACATTTTCAGTCTAGACATGTTAAGGCATGTATTCACTTACAGCACTGGCATACATCTATTCTAATGTTATATCAGTCAACTTTCCAAGATGTAGTTATTCCTCATGCTGTTAGTTAGGAACCTTTTTTAACTTTAGATATATTATTTTTAAAAATGTTTCTTTACATGAAAATATTAATATCATATAAAATCGTACTTCTCTCCAGCCACCCTGGACAATGTGCTATTTTCAAGTTATTTCACAATTGCGCCATTCAGTGGTAAAGTTAGATCTAATAGTAAATGAATGACAATGCATGGAGCAAAAAGGATAAAAACCTTTAGGCTTGCATTTTCTGCTCTGGCTTGTGCCCTCATTGCAGTAATGGGTGTGGTGGACAAAGAGAATGTAGATTTACTGGGCTAAATCCAGTTCTAGAATATTTGGGGGAAATTAAATGTTCCTTTAAGTATTCCAGGAGGTTTATTTACTATTTTAATCCCAGTCCTGGAAGATTTTGGGGACACCAAAAAATTCCACAAGCTTTCTAATAGAGGGTTGAAAAGCAGTAATTTTGCATTGCGTATAGTGCTGTTCTGAGGATGCAGTTCAAGGTAAAAAACTAGGATTGGTCCTTGGTTGGCAGCCGGAAATCTTATCCATGATGGCATTCTGGTTTTGGCAGACAGACTTTATATGTGTCTAATTTCAATCAAAGGAAACATGAGGCATGAACACTTATTAGAGTCTCTCTTAGCTTTGAGAGAAAAGTACAGGACATGCGTAGTAATCTAGTTTCTCTCTTCTATGTCTATGGTTTATCAGAACATTACCTGGTTCTCACCATTCCTATGGTTACAGAATGTTTAGCTTTGAATACTGTCCTAGGATCTCCGTTTGTCAGTTCCTGGGAGCTCTTGTGACTAATGGCTAATAAATGATATCTGTCCCATCATTTGTGGTTGTGTGGGCTTACTTCAAATTGGCGATGAGGACTGGCCATTAGTCACCTAACCCACGTGTGTTCAAGCTGCTGAATTGTCTTTGGAGTGAAATTGGAAGAAAAATATCGAAATATTTTTTAATTTCAACTCTCACGCTGATGGGATCAGTGATCTCAGCGTATATCAGGAGCAGTCTACAACAGCAATATTGCAGAAGAAAATTGCCTTATAAGTCTGGTTTCATTGCAGCATTGCCTGTGTGGAAAAGATTCATTGAACCTTTGCTGATACGGAAAATAGATATAATATCTATACTATCAGCAAATTAAAAGACCAGCTGACATCTCTAAAGAGCACTGTGAGTAAGTTTCACTTTTAAGCTTGTATAATTCTTGGAAGCACTATTCTGGAAAGGCAATGTAACGGTAAAACGAATGTCCGTGAAAGTTATCAGTAAATACAAGAAAAAAATCTGCGGAACATGGAATATAACTCTTGAATTAAAAAAAAATATATATATATATAATGCTGGATTATATCGGCAGTGCGAGCTTAAAAGAGTACGTTTACCGCATTTTGCTCATATAAGCTGTTGCGCGATCTTTGCATGCTCAACGTTTTTTTCCTCAACCAGAGATCTACTCTTGCCCGTGGCTCACAACAACTGATGACGTCCTGGAACACTGCGCAAGTATTGGTGATTGTCTTGGCGTAAGTGAAGTCATACCGGAAGAACACTGGAGAGAGAAGACGTGATTTTACAGCGTCACATGTTCTTCTTTGTTTTTCTGTTGCCTAGTAACTGCAATCTCTTCAGCTTTCACCCGACTTTCTCCCGTGTGTAAGTTATAACACATAACGTTTGCTGTGTCACAAGTTGGTCCTGCCTTCAGGTGCTGTCCTGCCTTCGTGTGCTGTTCTGCCTTCGTGAACAAATTAACAAACCAGTGCGGAAAGAATTACAAGCCTTCACTTGAGGAACATAACTGGATTTACAAAGAAACCAACGAAGCCAATGAAACTTTAATTAGGAAAATAGTGTTGTGTATTTATTTTGGAACAGTGCCATCTAGTGATTTTGTGGCACATTGATATTTCTGGAGGGAAAGTATTTTCACTTTATGTATGATTTGGTTTGCCTAATTTATATCTTATATACTGTACTATCTAAAGTAGGGTAAAATCTTTTATCTTTTCAGGAATTTTCAATAACATTTGAGTAATTCTTGTCATTTATAGTACAGGTTTACATCAATAACTTACAAATAAGTTAATATTGACATTTTGATATTTATTTTGAAAGTATGCAGAATGTACAAGCGCCTCCTCCATTTTTGCAGCTCCCAGGTGATCCTCCTGTGAAATGGAAAGTATGGTTTAGAGCCTTTGAAAAGTATATAGGAGCAATTGGTGGCAGCAGATTTAGTGCGCAAAGGAAATGTTTTATTCTTGAACATGATCTTGGATTCGAAGGGCAAGCAGTGTTAGAACATTTACCTGCAACGCAGTTAGGTGACAATGGTGAAGAATTAGATGAGTATCAAAAGACAGTTAGCAGTTTACAGAAACAATTCGATGTTGCGAGTAGTTTGGTTGTTGCAAGACATACGTTTTTTACTAGAAAACAAGAGGAAAGTGAAAGCATAATAGCTTATGTTGCAGCTTTAAGAATTTTAGCGTCAGCGTGTGAATTTGAACAATTTACTGAACAGTTAATAAGGGATCAGATTGTTGTTCATACTAATTGTGGGAAAGTTTAAGAGAAGTTATTAACACTTAAAAATCCATCATTAGATGAGACTATATCTATTGTCAAAAGTATTGAACTTTCACAAAAAGCTAAGAAAGAACTGAAACCTGAAAATGATTCTTTATTCAATGTTGTAAAAGAGTCAGTTACTCAGAAAAACACTAAAACTCAAGCAAAAGTGCCGTTTAAAGTTGAATATAAAGGGAATTCTGACTCAAAAGGTATTAAACCTTTTCAAGGTAAAGTCAAACAAAGGAATGTGTGTACAAAGTGTGGGTTTGCAGAACATTTTCCAAATGCAAAAATGTGCCCAGCCAAGAATGCATCTTGCCATAAGTGTGGTAAACAAGGACATTTTGCAAAGGTTTGTAACTCAAAGAATACTGTGAATACAGTTTATAGAGAAAAAACACAGGAAGATGAAAGTGATGGGGAAGTGGTGAGCTCATTATCAGATTTGGTGGTGGTTGTGAAGGATGAAACGGAAGATTGTGTAGATCCTATTGTTGAAGTTCTGGTAGACAATAAACCTTTAGATCTTTTGGTTGATTCAGGGGCACGTATAACCATGATAACTGATGAGTTATTTGAAAAGACATGGAAAGAAAGGTCACTTTACCCACCGGACAGGAGACCACTCTCTTATGAGGGTAGGAGAATAGAATTGTCAGGTTTCTTTGAAGCTACGTTAGTTTTTAGACAAAGAACTATTGAAGGTTAAGTCTATGTAGCTAAAAGAGGACTCCATATTCTTGGTTGGTACCACCAAGGCCTGTTCAAAATGCAACTTAGACCTGGCACGAAAGATCAAGTTTCTGTGGTTGAGGATGGTGAGTTAGAGGATACTTGTAGTTCATGGTTTGATCGGTTCCCAAAGGTATTTGGGGATGGATTAGGATGCATTTCAGGTTTTTAATAAGATTAAAAGAAGGCGCTAACCCTATCAAACATAAGTTACGGACGGTACCTCATAGTGTCAGTGATGATTTGGCTAATGAGCTCAGGAAAATGTGTGAATCTGGAGCTATTGAACCCATTGAGTCTTCTCTTTGGTTATCTCCCTTGGTTGTCAGACGCAACCCCAATGGTAGTTTGAGAGTCAGAGTCTGTATTGATCTTCAAAGTGTCAATAGTGAAATTTGGATAGGTTCCCATCCTTTGCCTCGCATAGATGACATTCTTTCTAAGTTTGCGGGGTCTAGATATTTTTCAAAAATTGATTTAGCTTAGGCTTATCATCAGGTGCAATTAGATCCCTCTTGTAAACACATCACAGCTTTTGTTCCTCCTAGTGGAACATTTCAATTTAAGAGGATGCCTTTTGGCCTAGCTAGTGCAGCTTCAGTCTTTCAACAGGTTATGGAGAAAGTTTTAAAAGATGTTGTGGAAACTGTGGTTTACCAGGATGACATTCTAGTAGCTGGGAAAAACTAAAATTCAACATGATTCTAATGTGTCTAAAGTGTTGGAAAGACTAGAGCAGAATGGTATTGTGGCAAATAAGCTTAAATGCATTTTTGGTGTGCAATCAATTGAATATTTAGGATATCAGATTTCAGGAGCAGGTATAGTACCAAGGGAGGGTTTGATACAAGCAATTGTAGATGCTCCTAGTCCGACTAAAAAAGAGATGGTTTCCTCGTTTTTGGGAATGTGCAAATTTTATTCAAAATTTATTCCCAACTTCTCTATGAAGACTGCACATATGCGAGATTTGCTAAAAAAAAAGGGCAATTTTCAATTGGGATGATATCTGTGAAAGGAAATTCAAGAATTTAAAAACATTACAGAAGGCAAAGTGTAGGAGAGTAGGGTCTGCTTCCTATGGTCACTCCCACTTTTTGCTGTGATTTTCTGGTTTTTCGACTTTAGTGTGGCTGTGGACCTGCTAATCAGATCCACAGCCCAGCTGTTCTCTCTCTAAAAATATACCACGTACTTTAGGTACATACCAGATTGGGTATTGGGTCACCTTTGTGAGCTCCTGTATAGTGTACCATAGTTACCCAGGGCATAGGTGCATCCAAGGCCTACCAGGGGCTGCAGCATGTAGCATGTATTATGCCACCCCTGGCTGGCCCTCCAAACTGACACCACAGGCTGATTACTCAGCTTGGGTAAGGTGGTGTACTCTTCCCTTACTTAGATATAGTATACCTATATCTACCTTATATATAGACACATATGCACCTATAAGTCACTCCTATGGTAGGCCTCGACAATCCTGGAGGCAGAGTGTTTGGTTTTATGTGAGAGGGTGCCCTAGCATGAGCTGAGCCCATTTGCAGCTTTCGGAACCATCTCCTTATAGCTGTTCTAGGATATAGCCATACCATATACTCTTAAGTGCATTATAATCCTCGTGGTTAATGCTAACTTTGGTTTGGCTTTATCAAAACATGTTGTGTAGGTGTCAAACACTTTGGAATACTACCCCCCGCCAATTCTGGCAGCGGGGGTAGCATTCCACCCTTCTAGAGGGAAAATACATGTATGTTACTGCTACTACTCTGACCTCCTGTTGCTGGGGGAAACTCCAGCAAGGGCGGCCTGGACAATAAGTTTCCTGTCCAGGGAGGTGCCAGCACCTCCCCAGACAGGGGTTTTGTGTATTGGGGCAGGGAGGGCTGCATTCAGTGAATGCATCTAGACACTGCCTGGGGCACACAAGGTGCTCCATGCATAGCCCGGTTCAAACCAGTTGCTGGTGCACTCCAGCCCTAGCTCTGGTGCGAAATTGGACAAAGGAAAAGGGGTCTTACCACCCCCATTCTCAGGTCCACCCGTAGGAGGGACCTAGGCAGGTAATCCAGGCCCTTAGCTTAGTA
The DNA here is from genome assembly GCF_964263255.1 of Lissotriton vulgaris. Classification (NCBI taxonomy): domain Eukaryota; kingdom Metazoa; phylum Chordata; class Amphibia; order Caudata; family Salamandridae; genus Lissotriton; species Lissotriton vulgaris. Next base: position 820,306,913 of record NC_141693.1, on the reverse strand, counting down.
TAAGTATAGGAGCTATGTCCCCAGGATTTTAGATTATCCTGGAAAGAAGCCTTTGATACAGAACTCTTGGACCTTCAACATTCTATTCTGACTAGAAGACCGAAGACATCTCCCTTGTGGTCAAGGAGTGATCACCCTGTGCAAACAAGCACCACCAGTAACTTGCCGGTCTGCTTTGTCGACGCTCCTGCCAGAACCCAAAGACTCAGCGATACAGGAACTGGACCCTCAGACTTCTCTAACTCCGACCCACATTCACAGCAAAGCTGGGACCCGTGGCGGACACGAGAGATGTGGGACCGGACACCCTGGACATCCTGCATTTTGCTAACTGCTCAACTACCAAGGTACCCTCACAGCTGTGCATTGGGGTACGAGAAGCCCCAGACCTGAGCACCATTTGCACTAAAGCTTAGCCCTCCACACTCCACGAGTGCCGCGTGGGGCCCGCTCTTGCATTTCAGCTTGACGCGTCTTCCCGGTTCCTTGCCTGTTGGCTAGTGAGCCCCCTGAAGACTTTCCTTTTGAACTAAACTGCTTTTCTAGTTGCTCCTGGCTTGCTCCAGCTTCCCTTCAAAAGAGAAGCGCCACAGACCTTGCTGGTCTGCAACAGAGCCAATCTCGACATCCTGTGTGTGTTGCAGTTGCCAAGGCTTGTTGGGTCCAATCCAGATACCGACACCACAGTCAACTAGATCCTTTATGGGACAGCTCGAATCCAGCGCCTGGTCATCGTCGATGCCTTCTGGACCTCGTGCTGAAGAGACAATCTCACCTTCTTCACCTTAAAGCATGCGACATCGCCTGGTTCCTTCCTGGTTCCTTCCTGGCTAGTGACCCATATTCTGTCCCCTCTGCTTTCAGGTTCTTCACACCGTCGATCCACCCTTGGATCCACCCGGACACTTTTCCTCTGGTCGCCTGCAGCACTTCTTTGCTGATCTCCATTGAAAACGACGACGAAACCAGACACCAAAAGGCACCTATGCACCCGGCTTCCCTGGGTGAGGTAACACGAGTACTCCGGTGCTCCCGTGGGTCTTGACTCTCGAAGTGTCCTAGTCTAAAGGGGTTTTATCGTAGTCCATCCGGAAGTGTCCTTAAACAGTAACTTTGTAACTTCTTCGTTTCCCATTATAAGTCAATGGTAACTTGCGACTGTGTTTAGGCATTGCACGTGTCTCCCGTGGGCCTCCTACTTCCTAACTTTTGGTTGTTTAGTGTAGTCCTAGCGATTCTACAGGCCCTAGGCCTGCTGTGTGACTCTCACGTGTCCCTAGGGTATTACTGTTTTTGTGCAACTTATCGTATGCTAATTGATTAACTTGTGATGTACTTTTACCTCTGATCCCATAAAGAGTGCAGAGGGGTTGTGTTTAGAATAAATATATATCTATTTGATATACACCTTGTGTGGTGTCCTTTCATTTGGTATTCAAGGGATTATAATTGGTAAAAGAGCTTGCTTCACATGCTCTCTGAAGTCTTAGCCTATGACTGCTGGTCCATGCTACCAATAGGATAGCTTGTCTATAAGGTTGACTTTACAACCACCATAAATAAGGGTCGATTAGACTGGTGCAAGGTGCCCACTAGAGTAGTGGACATCATATGCCAGGCTAACTTCTCACAAAAGTGTCCCCTTTGAGCCAGTAAGTAGGTACAGAAGCACTGCTGCAGGACTCAAAGCAATACCACCACTGAAATATGCAGTGTGAAATGTGTTTCTTAAGGGCAGATCAATTAACGCTATGTGGTGTTCCGATCATTATCTAATGAGAAGACCGAGGAGTGGGGATAGGACCTGACTCTGCAAGCACCATCCATTCAAGTGCCATTCTGTATCATATGGCATTATCGAAATGCCAGGGTAGGTGCAAAGATTTTATAGAATTAAGCTCTATACTTTCAACTTCTCTAAGTCGTTGCCAGCTGGCCACACTCACTTATTTCTACCAATAACTTTCTAACATCAGTAAAACCAATGATTTAATGGGCCAAATGATTTACTCTTACAGTCATCTAATAGTCCTCCAGCATCAGTCACTCGAGGAGTACTTTTTGTAAAGTGCCTTGTTTGGATAGTCTTCCCCACACCTTTTGCTGCTAGATGCTGTGTTATTTGGTCTGAAAGTGTGGTGGATCTTGCTAACCAGGCCCCAGCACCAGTGCTCTTTTCCTCAAACTGCAAATGTAAATTGGTACACCCAGTTGGCACGTACTTTTACACCCCTGTAAGCAGGGCACCCGGCGTTTCCCCGGTGAGCTGCCAGGTTGGGGGCCGGTTTTGGGCCCCTGGGAGGCATTTATGTTATCGGGGACCTGCAGTATCGAACCCCAATAACAAAATTGTCCGAAACCAGCCCTAGCAAACACCTCGGTCCTCCCCCACCCCAGGGAGGCGGCCGAGCTGTTTGCAAGGGCCGGTTTCGGTTCCCAGTCCGGCCCTGCCTGTAAGACCATAGTATATGGGCCAGTGGTACCCAGGGCAGGAATGTAAAAGGGTCACCAGGGCTGCAGCACTTATTTTACCAACCCAAATAAAAACAAAGGCTGTAGGCCTGGCATGTCAGCCCTGCACAGGCAGCTTGCCTGTTCGACACTGCACATGCCATGTGTGACAGGGTCACCTCACTGCATTTAAAATATGTGAATCACCCCTAATGCAGGCCTCCTATAGCCAAGGAGGCAGGGTGCATTATGTTAAATGTATGGGAATATATGTGCAAGCATATATTGCCTTCTGGCAGCATTATAAACGTAAGTCTACTGCAAGTGACCGACCCTCCATAGGATAACATGGGCTGAACACTGGACATCCCCAGATGTCCACCTTCATAATGGAATGGTCGATTTCCTTCATGTGTGATGTCAAACACCATGCTTTTTTACCCCTGACACAATGGTGGTGTCGAGGTTTAACCTGCATGACAGTAGACAGTGCCCACCACGTTAAACTTTGTGTCTTGGTGGGCTTTTCCGAGGTTTTGCCTCCAAGACAGAGATCTGTCCTCATGCTGGGGCGCTGGGGACCTCCCAGAGGTCAGGAACAAAGACCTGTGGGCAGGAGGCGACACCTCTGCCACACAGGATGGTCAGTGAATGGAACTATTGCGACGGTGAGCCTCAAAGGCTTCATTGTCACTGCTGGACAAAGAAAATTGACCCCCACTCGAGGACAAAGCCTTCCCTCGCCCCAGGCACTGTTTTTCATGAGCAGGCAGGAAAATTAGCTATTCAGGAGGCATGCACTTTGATAAGGCTGACCACACCTCTAGGGTGCTGCAGCTGAAGTGTACAGTTGAGGGTGGTTGTGGCCATCTTGAATTTAGTCTAAAAGGTAGGTTCTGACCAGTTTAGTGGCTTACCCCCACCAGAAGTGTCACTTCCTTGGTGGAGCGCAAGTTCAGTGGTTTTATTTTATTTCTTTATTTAATTTTACCTACCCCGTCATCTGGTGACTCCCCCCACTCCGCCCCACCTCTCTTACATGTGGTGGGCGGCGTCTGCTACTAATCATCACAGTCACTAACACCTCCTAAATCCAGGGTTTAAGGGGCACAACAAACACCAGAACCTCACATTCCATGTGATACCAAGAAGAGACCTGTTTCCACAACAAGGCAGGACTCCACGAAGATAGGCGCTAAGCTCTGCAATGTGACAGCCACCCTGAACCTGATGGATTTTGACTCCACCTAGGCAAAAGAACAGTTCGAAAAGGCAGGTAACCCCTCTGCAAAACCAGACTTCACAAAACTTCCTTGGGCTAGAGTAACCAGACCCCTGCAGTCAGCAGGTATAAAGGATTAAATCCATGACCTAGAAGTACTGTCCACCTAGCCGTCTGGCTTAGCCACAGGTGGCTTCTGGGAACTGTAATCCCAACACTTAGTTAGGCTCAGCCTTCTAAAACATTCCTCATGTCCTTTGAAAGAAGATTTCCTCAATCACAGTGCTTCTAGGCGCCAAGTATTATTGGTGGTCAGTCTGACTTCTACCTGCTTTATTCGATGTTTCAAGAGAAGGGTTCCACCTACATGAGTGATCAACCACTCTTGTGGCTCCAACGTAAATATACTGCATTTGTTTTCACCCTCTGTTCACACGCCTGCCAGCACCAGTTCCTGCAGATCCTGTTGAGCACCACGGATAGCCAGAAGCATCTCTGCGCCAGGTAGATCTGATCAGCCTGGAGACTCCTGGTCCAAGGCCAGCTCCTTCCAAAGGGTTTTGCTCAACTCACCCACAATTACATTTTTGCCAAGGTAGCCATTCAAAGACCACAAGCCTGATTGACAGCTCTGCTCTGCACCCCATTCCCCTGAGCCAAGAAAATGTGTGCTAGCTATTGTGAACTGGTCTAGGGACTCATAAGACCTTAACCCTGATTGGGTTCCATTAAACTCACTTTCTAAGTAAACAATTGCATATATGTGTTTGTCCCCTTGACTGCAACGTTAATGTTTCACACGGATTTATTTAATGCTTGAAAATGTATACCTCGGGTTATACTTTATGTATCGACTTCATTTTGATGTCTAAAAATATTGAAAAAATCAGAGCTATTTATCAAATTGGTGTCGTATTTCCTTAGTCATGTCAATTACTTATTGTCCATATTGGCGATGTGAAATGCTTAACACATGTTCCTCTAAGTATCCTGTCTGCTCTTTGCCACGCTACCAGGACAGAGAGAAGGTGTGCAAGAGAGTACCTGGAGTCCATCTTTGTGTATTGTGCTAGTATTCCATAGTAAGATACCAGTGCCATACCACATACTACTTTCAACTTTCCACCCTTCTGGACAACCTGGCCAATCTCGGACTCAAACAACTTGTTGACACCCCCACCCATGTAGCCGAACACACGCTCGACCCTATCTTCACCTCCAGCAAGCACATTTCCTTCGATCGCACCACAGCTCTCCATTGGACGGACCACAGCTGTGTTCACTTCAGCTACAAAACCACCTTGACCCACAACCGCCCACAACCTATTCCTCGGAGAAACTGGAACAAAATCACCTCCGACCAACTCCTCACATCACTCAACCAAAACCCTCCCACCCTCTCATTGGACCCAAACCAAGCGGCCACCAATCTCAAGCAATGGATCACCCACAGTGCTGACGAATTAGCACCCCTGAAAAAGCACCAGATCAAATCAGCCAGCAAAAAGGCTCCCTGGTTCAATAATGACCTTAAAAAATCCAAGAAGCTATGCCGCACCCTGGAGAAAACATGGAGAAAAAACCCAAACACCGACAACATGGCCACCCTCAAGGCAGCCACCCGCAAACACCACCAACTGATTCGATCCGCCAAGAAATCAGCATTCAAGGATCGTCTCGACAACAACACCCACAACAGCAAGGAACTTTTCAACATCGTCAAAGAATTCACCAACCCCACCGCAGCATCTAACGACATCACTCCCTCCCAAGACCTCTGCAATGCGTTATCCTCCTTCTTCTACAACAAAATTGCTGACATCCACAACAGCTTCGAGAACACTCCCAGCGATCAACCCTCCCCACCCCCCTCAGATCCTACTCCGCCAACTAACAACCTTAGCGCCTGGAACCCAATCACCACTGAAGACACCATCCGCCTAATGAACTCAATCCACTCTGGCTCGCCAACCGACCCCTGCCCCCACCACATCTTCAACAAAGCTGACTCCATCATCGCACCCCATCTCCGTGATGTCATCAGCTGCTCGTTCAACTCCGCCACCTTCCCAGAAAGCTGGAAACATGCCGAACTCAGCGCCCTCTTGAAGAAACCCACAGCAGACCCCTCTGAACTTAAAAACTACCGACCCATATCCCTCCTCCCTTTCCCCGCCAAAGTCATTGAGAAAGCCGTCAACAGCCAGCTCGCCGCCTTCCTTGAATCCAACAACTCCCTTGATCCATCTCAATCCGGATTTCGAGCCAAACACAGCACCGAAACCGCCCTCATTGCAGCGACAGACGACATCCGAACACTACTGGTTAACGGAGAGACAGCGGCCCTCATTCTACTCGACCTCTCCGCCGCTTTCGACACAGTTTGCCACAGCACCCTTATACAACGCCTCAGCAACATCGGCATACAAGGAAAAGCCTTGGGCTGGATCATCTCATTCCTCTCCGGGAGAACTCAGAGTCCAACTCCCCCCATTCAACTCAGAGGCCACTGAAGTCATCTGTGGAGTACCACAAGCATCATCACTCAGTCCCACCCTCTTCAACGTTTACATGAGCCCACTCGCATCCATCGCGCGCCAACACAACCTCAACATCATCTCTTACGCCGACGACACCCAATTAATCCTTTCCCTCACCAAAGACCCTAACACCGCCAAAACCAACCTTCACGAAGGCATGAAAGTAGTAGCCGAATGGATGAAACATAGCCGCCTAAAACTCAACTCAGACAAAACGGAGGTGCTCATCCTAGGATCTTCCCCCTCTGCCTGGGACGACTCTTGGTGGCCTTCCGCTCTGGGCGCAGCACCCACACCCACAGACCACGCACGTAACCTTGGCTTCATCCTAGACTCCTCTCTCTCGATGTCCAGACAAGTCAACGCAGTCTCATCCTCCTGCTTCAACGTACTTCGCATTCTCAAAAAGATCTTCCGCTGGATCCCCCTCGAGACAAGAAAGACTGTCACCACGCACTGGTCACGAGTCGACTGGATTATGGCAACACACAATACGCCGGAATCACAGCAAAATTACAGAAAAAACTCCAACGCATCCAAAACGCATCAGCGAGACTCATATTGGACATCCCTCGCCAAGATCACATCACTGGACACCTAAAAGACCTTCACTGGCTTCCCGTCAACAAAAGAATCACGTTCCGTCTTCTCACCCACGCACACAAGGCCCTCTACAATCTAGGACCCGAATGCCTCAACACTCGACTGTCCTTCTACAAACCCACCCGCCAACTAAGATCGTCCAATCAAGCCCTCGCCGCAGTCCCGCGCATCCGAAAATCCACCATGGGTGGCAGATCCTTCTCCTTCCTGGCTGCCAAGACCTGGAACTCACTCCCCACTCACCTCTGCCTTACTCAAAACCACATCTCCGTCAGAAAAGAACTTAAAACCTGGCTATTCGACAAATAATGAACTCCTTCCCCAAGCGCCTTGAGACCCTCTGGGTGAGTAGTGTGCTATATAAATGCCCGAACTTGAACTTGAACTTGCAACAATGTAGAAATCCCCTTGAGTTATGGTTCATAAAATATATTAAAAAATAAAACACCTGCTAAGGCTTTTCTTCAACCTTTCCTGGTCTGGTGTAAATGTCAGTGTCTCATTCTTAATGGTCACCACAGTGCTGAAAGTATGCATAAATGCTGCTGCAACAAATTAAGTTTTAGATACTACTGATATGGGTGTCAATTTATATTACATTTTGACTTACACTAGTGGCAGGAGTAAATCTGTACCCAAAAATGTGCACGCAGGAATTCAGAAGGAAGGACAACACTCGCCTACCTGCAGATACACATACAGACACACAGAAGAACCTCTACACACAAGGCTGTATGACGTTTGTAATAACTTTTTTTTACAGGATTCCAATTTTTTAACCACTTTTATGCTTTGCACAGTGCTCTGGTGCCAGACGGTGAGATTAGCACTAAATAAAGCTTAAAATACATAAACTAATTCATTGTACAGCTCTGTGATAATATTAAAGCTTTACTCACCTATAAGCCCTTCACGCCAAACTCAATATTCTCAATGCAGCAAAATATCATACTGCTCATGACTGACAATAGAGCAGCGGGCTGCCCATAACTATATGAGCCACTTCCGCATTGGCCTCAGTTCAGTTATAAGGATGCTTCAATCATATTCATTCTATGATATGATAATTCAGATTCTATGATATGAAAATTCACTGACTCATATCATACATTACTGTCAATTGATATTATTTCTCTTTTTCAGAAGAGCATCTTTACTTTCCTTGCCATTGCCTCGTTAGTGAAATTGCACGATGGGGTTTGCCACTTTAAAAATAATCTAGGTCACACATTTGAAGACTACGTTCCACAAGGTGAGAAGTGATTTTATGACTTACAGTAGCACTATATAGAACGATATTCCTATTTGAACCTTTATCTTTTTGTTTCCTTTGGCAGTCTTTCTCTTTCTCCCAGTCTATTTCTGTCAACTCTTTCTCTCTCCTTTTCCTATGGTCTCCATCAATTCAGTAATACTTAATTGCATTAAATAATGGGTTACAAGTGTTGCCAAAGCTTGACAGATTCACAGGAAAAAACAACATTCATTTATAGGCATTTTTCATTCTCTGATGAGCCAATAAGGTGAGAGGTATTATGCTACCTTTTCCTCAGAGATTTCTTCTAGAAGAATACAGATCTTCTGTTTATCCTCAGGCTGTGTGGCGGTACTAAGGGTACTTTGGTGAGATTCCTATATAAAAAGTTCTCTAGTTCGTCATGTTTGGGATAGTGTATGAGGAACAGTAGAACCTTTCCCGTGCGGCTCAGATCCCCTGGTGATAGATTTCTTATCACTCTGCTTTCCGATTGATCTGTTACACCTCCTATCAGTTCAGTTCAGTTTCATCATCATTTCGGTTCTTTGAACCATAAAAGCATACAAAAACATTATAGACAAACAATTAATAATATTGGCAAAAAGTTTTTTGTTTGGTAAAATGGTTAAGATTTAACCATTTTTACAAGTACAAAAATAAGGTAAAACAATTAAGAGTGAGATGTCCCCAGACGCATTCTATTCTTGCTTTGAGCAAAACCTCCTATCAATTCCTAGAGAGTAATTGCTAATAGTGTCTTTGGGCAGTGCTTGCTAATGGCATTGGTTGTTTATTATGATCAGATATTCTGCTGGGAAGTAGCTTCTTTGTAGCAGATTTTAGCATTTTCCTTAATGTTTGTATTTTGATCTACCACTGGAATATATACATGTATAACCTGTTTCAATATTAAAACTAAGTTATGGGCTGCCTTTGTTTTCTTCTGAGGGTGAATTTCAACATGTCATATAGAAGTCTTGTTTGACCACCAAAGGATTTGATGATTACACTTATGGTTTTGCAGAGCCTACAAGCGTAGATATACTGCAATTTACTTTCCTCTGTTTTTCTGTGGAGTAGTAAAGGGCGATGCTGTAGTACTTAGTGATTGGCATTAAATAGCATACTGTGGTAGACCTTCAGCATATGCTTACTTTTACTTTCTTATAAAACTTCAGTTGCTTGGTTTCTGATGAGCTTATTGTCTATTGAGCGTACTCTTTCTTTGAGTCCTAGCTTCTTTACCTTCATGGGTTAGCACGCTTGAACTGCCTTTGAGACATTTTATAACGTTATTGCCAGATGTATGTACTTTGGCTTGTAGTCAATATCTTGCATATTTTTCTAAAACTTGTGTTGGGTGGAATTCCTTAGTAAGTGCATGTGTTGCTGTTTATCCACCATCTGGGCCGGACTGAGAATCAAAACCAGCCCTGGCAAACAGATCGGCGGGCCCGGGGTAAGGGGGCCTTTGCTAGTGCAAAGCACCACTCCCGTCTTATCGCTTTCACTTTTGTGAAAATGCTATGCTGAAAAACAAAAACAGCCCCATAGGGGTCTAAAACCGCCCCCCACCCTGGCGGCCCACCGGGGAAATGCCGGTACCCGCTACTGCCAGTACGGCCCTGTCCACCATGGATAATAAAAGATTTAGGGCCAGATGTAGGTAATGATGATTTACCAATTCTAAAATACCGAATTTTACCGATTCGGTATTTTAGAATCGGTAAATGGGATGTAGGTATTTATTCAGTAAGTATTATCGAATTGGTAAGATTCAGTAATTACCGAATTCGTATTTACCGATTCGGTAGTTCCCATTCATTCCTGTGGGCCTGGAGGCCCATAGGAATGAATGCGAATTACTGAATCGTCAAATGCTGATTCGGTAAAAGGGGGAACACATTGAAGGGTGGCACTTTTACACCCTGTTGCATCCCATAATCGTGCTTGTGTGCACATGTGGCACACATACATGCCCTAAGGGCACAGTTGAAAATGCACAGATTTTCATTTTCAAAGGCATTCGGTATTTACCACCAACTTATAGTTGGTGGTAAATAACAAATCCTTAAAGCACATAATCACTCTTAAATCTGCTTCCTACATGCCCTTTACCGATTCGGTAAATACCGATTCGGTAAATACCGAATCGGTAAATAATGATTCGGTATTTACCGAATCATCACCTACATAGCAAATGGCTCAATACCGGTCGGTAAGCCTGAAATTTACCGATAAGCCTGAAATTTACAGAATTTCGGGTTTACCGACCGGTAATGACCCTCCTACATCGGGCTCTTAAGTCTCTATTGCAGTCCCTTTGATTGCGGGATGGGAGAAGCTGAGGAAGTTGCAACTATTTTGTGTACCTCGCAGAAGTCATCTGGCTGCTGGTAACTTTCTTAAAGTATGTACTGGGCCATTTAGAAAGATGCCCAATTCTTTATGCTATGGTGAGTAATAGCACAATGTGAATGACACTTGAACATATCAATGGATTGATTTGTCTTTACTAAAAATGTTTTGGTAATATGAGGTGAGCAAGACCGCTAAAACTGTCATTAGGCTAAACCTAAAAATGACTCAAGATTAGAGTTTCAAGCTGCTATTTATCAGTAAACTGCTGTTACAAGAAATAAGCAAGGAACAGAAAAAACTACTATAGTATTCAATCTCTCCTACTGATATCACAACAGCGCAGGCCATGTTGATCAGTGTGCTCATAATGTCCTTGATTGTTTAAAGATACACATTTGTCATCTAGGCACAGCTTTAAATAATCTGGAACTTACTTAAGATCCCCTGTTGATACACACATTTGTATTCTTCAAGGAGAGAAACCCTTCCCCTACACCCTCAAACAGTTTGTAGGTACTTGTTTGTGGCCATTCCCAAGCTTCCAAGGCAAGTTGTGACTTGGCATTCCTACTTCCCTCTGGTAAGTTGGTAATTTACAATTGAGGAGATCTAAGCACCCGAGGGTGCAATCTCTGCCCTTGAAAATATACTTCTGCTTGCCTGAAATCCCACAGGGTATTCCTGGAAGGTATGAAAAAAAGCTAAATAGATGCTTATCACCAAATACACCTTTATAATTATGGCCCGTTGTCTTATCACCATTATTGATCATGAATGGCTACAAAAGTTATTTGACTATGACGATTCATACATGTAGGTTACAGGTGTGTTAATGTGATATCTAACATTTAAAGCCAGGCAATATCACAATGATATTATTATCCTTCTCTATTATTTCGTAATTATACTTAACAATGTGAATGTACTCTGTTTTAGGATGCCTTGATGCAAAAGGAAAGCCACATGCGTATTACTCTAAGTGGCTTGAGGATTGCCATTCCTGTAACTGCCTTGAGGATGGCAAAATTCAATGCTGCAGCCAGTAGGTATCTAGATAAAATGAATTTTCTTTGTTTTACAATATGAAATAAACCTTTGTCTTTAACATGGTATTGTTTAGGAAATACATTGATTTTGTGAGCTTTATGAATATATTAAGCAGAATTTCCATCAGTTACGGTAGCCAGTTTACAACCATTTTCTGTAAAACATCCACCACCAATTCCATCATGGTCTTTCATAATTTTTAACTTTGCCAGAAATGGAGCTGGATCAGTTCCTCTACAATGAGGTATACATAAAACCCCTTGGGTAATATTGTTAAATTAAATTATCTGAAATATTTTAACATATACATTTTAACATATAAACGAATATAATTTAATAATAAAAATAAAACATGTATTATTTCATTATAAAATATTTCAGCAACCTTGTTTAATTATCAATGAATATAACATTCATATTTAAGAACATATGAATAAAATACTTTTATTACATTCTGTACATGACTTTTAATAATTATGTCAGTCAGCCAAAGTTGGCTTTATTTCGATATGAAACATATCTTTAAAAGCAATGCAGTACAAAAATGCATAATCAAGCCAATGCATAAAATACAGTTGTACAAATTCAAAATACGGATGGCAGCAATAAATTACATAAAATTGTCAATTTTGAAACCACAATTAAACAACATAAGAAAGCCTTTTTGACCTAATGAGCCATGCCCAATTTAAAAATTTCGCCATGCCACAGAGTAATAGGGGCCGTGTGTCGGATTTTAAGATGCGTAAGGCCTCGCTACATTGTCTGGTATCTAACTCTTTACATAGGGGTTTCAGCCACCTAAGGCGAGGAGCTTTATATGCAGGGCATACGAATAAAAAGTGAGGGACCGACTCAATCCTGGACTCACAGAATGGACAAAAAGGAGTAGTCTGTACAGGTGACTTCCATCTAGCGGTCAGTTCACAAACGGGCAGCTCTCCTATTCTGAATTTAAAATATAAGGCCCAATCTCTGGGTTTTGAGATATCGAGATTTAATAATTATGAATACATAGCAAAAAATTTTTTGGGGCTCTATGTGGGAATTAATTTTTTAATTAGAAAATTAATTGAAATTTAATATATTTAAATTAATGAATTATATAATTAAAAATAAGTTAATAGTGCTGTAGCTTTTTTAATTTAGTTCGTAATTTTGAAAAATATATAAAATTAAGTTTCATTAACATTTAACACAAAAATATTGTTACTAAGTTTTTGTTAGGTAAATAAACTCCTTTACTTTCCCCTCTACTTTACCAAAGGGGCACTCCATATTCTGGTGTAAATCTCCCTTGGTAAAAATATAAGGGAAAAAAAAATCTTTGGACAATGGATTGGAATGCAACACAAGAGCGATTGTAAGGGGCTGAGAATAATTCAAGCCCTCCATCCATCACCTTGTTGTAGCAGTTTACACATCTAGTGATAGCCGTTGACTTATCTAAGCTCCATTTCCCACAGTCCATATTTGCCGTGGATTTCCACATTTCGCACACTATCGGCATGGACTTCATGACATTTAAGTGGTAGATCAAAATGTAAAGGTGTAATGTAATTGTCAACTTGCTGAGCACACATAATCTTATTTAAATACCCCACCAATGAATGGGAAAATCTTATAACAGTACAAGCTTCTGAGTCTTGTTCCTTTTTAAACCTGGGGCATAGGTGCAACTAGAGTAAGCATTTCATTTCATGAGGGTGCGAATCTACATTGCTAAACTCCCCCAAGACCCTATTAAATGGAGCTGTATCTGTGAAATGTGTCTGTTGTCTCTATAATTGTAAACAAATGCTTTGAGTGTTAATTTCCTCAGATGTATGTAGCTGAGAGTTGAACTTCCATGCATGAGGAGTTCCTTGGTGCACATAGCCTTGGCTGTAGCTCACAAAGATCTTATACTGCCGCACACAGAGGAAATACATTAGATGGAACATTTACCATGACATAAGCGTGTGCATCAGTAGTCCCTTATAATGGGTTTTCTTTGATGGGAATCTCATTCCATCTTCGCCATCCATTTGAGCACATGCTTTTTGATGCACCCCTTTGCATTCTAGCGCCAACAAGTATTGCCAACGCTAATAGCCTGACCATTTAATGCGGACACCTATTAGCGTGGCCAGTGTTTCTTCTAGAAATTAGCTTGTGTAGAAAAGTAAGACAAAGGTTTCAAGTGCAGAATTGCTTTATTGTCTATTTTGTTTGTTGGATCCCCATTTACAAGGATTACAGTAGTGTTCTGTGATTCTTTAATTTCAGTGATGTTTTAATTGACTGTATTTTTGGACGCCTACTCTTCTTCATCTTTTTTAGTCAATGTTAGAAATTTAGCAGCCTGTAAAACATCATGCAGAGACTTACTTTTAATGTGATAGCCACAGGCATAAGCCTACATTTGGTTGGCTCAGAATTAGATCTGAAATATGTAAGCAGAAGAGTATGGAACACCCACTTAAGCAGCTACATTTGGGAGCTGGCTCTGGCCCTATTTCTAGCAGGCTGAGTCACCGTGAGAGCTCAAATAATGCTGCCTATGCCACCTATCTGTTTTGTATGAGGAATGTCATCAATTCTGGCAGAATGTCATAACAGAGCTATGAGGTGGGTTTCAGTTCTGGCAAGGGAGCAAGAGTGATCAAGACAGGAAAAGAAAATGATTTAACAGCTGGAAAAGGAAGGAGAGAGAGGAGATAGAGAATAAAGAGAGGGAGAGAGGAATGAAAAAGTAAGGGAGTGAGAAAAAGAATAAAACAGAGAAAAAAGATGAAAGATAAAAGGAAAAGTACAAGGGGCAACATATTTATTAGGAGCAAAACACCCCATTCAGCACCAACATGTAGGTGCTGCCAGCTTTCCCGTTTTTGTTTTTTGTAACTTAAAGATACAGTCAAAGAGGGTAATATTTCAATTTTCCTGGCTACAGGTACAAGAAATACCTGGTTGTTAGGGCATACTGAACCTCAAGATGATGGTAGCACTCTATATATATTGTTAATAATTTGAAGTACTTAATGAATATTTTCTATAACTTTTTGTGTCAGACCTATATATAACCTTTCAGACCATTGAACAGTTTGTGTTCGATATCATCCTCGTCAGTGCACTTGTGATAAAGATGAATTTGATCTAATAAAATGTGTGCTAAACATTATGAATAAGTCTGCACTAAAATGAAAATAATGAACTTGACTGAACTGTGCTTAACTAAGCAAGGCCTAAAGTAGGCCTAACATCCATTTTGGATCTGTCGTAGCCATGTTGTATTTCTCTGTTCAACACATATAACAAAATGTGCACATATGCCTTGCATTGACATGCTGTTCTTGAAGAGCTGTGGAGGAAGGCTTTCACTACTTCAAGATTTTTCCTGCTTATAATACTGTATGCAAAAAAAATTCTGAGATTTCCATTATTTGTGTAACAAGATTTTTACTGCCACATCTGATAGTAGGTCAGAAAATAGCAAATTTGCATTTCGCCGGGGGAAGTGTAATGATGGTGGCAATAGGAGATTTTGTATTGCTCACCTTGTGCTGTGTGCAATTTCTATTTATTTCTTTTGTGAATTTTTCTGAAAATATGGTGCATTCTGAAGTTAAGGGATGTCTGATTTGCCCTGACTCTTGAGATTGAACCCTTGTTTGTTTGTCTCATGCATTGGACATATTTTTTCCTTAACTGAATGCCATTCTCTTTGCTACATTTGAATGAACCTTAGGCTAGTTCCCTATATTGAATACTATGCATTTTTGACTGATTGTTATGTTTGCCTTCTGTAATTCCTTTAATTATTTAAATAAATCTTCATGGTTTACAATGTACTACTGACCCTAGAAGGCATATTTCCTTGAAATGCTAATTAACTCATTTGTATTTGGGTGCTATTTAGCAACACTTTGCCTCATACATGCTAGAGGTTCAACGCCGTCTCCGATCCTGTGTAGGCACTTTATCTTGATTTTCTCATAATAAAGCATCAACTGTTTGGTGGAGATTATGGGCACCCCAAAATAGGCACCCCCAAAATGTTAGCACCCTAAAATCTGAATTCTCTCTGCTGTTATGTTATGATATAAAGTTTTGTATAGTGCTGGCATACCTGAAGGTGTCTTGGCCCTGTTCTGCATACGGATGATCAGTGAGGCAGGAAAGATACCAAGTGGGGTAGATTTAGAAGAGCCATATTTTTAATGCGTTCTTGAACTGTAGAAGAGTCTGGGAATTTTCCAGTTCAAATGGGAGGGAATGCCAGAATTTAGAGGTAATGGTTACAAAGCTTTTGCCGCCCCAATGTGCAAGTCTGAAATTGGGCACCACAATATTTTTCAAGCCTAAAGAACGTGAGAGTCTAGGTGATGTATACCAGTAAAGCTTTGCTTGAGGGCAACGGGTACAATACTGTGTAGTGCCTTAAAGGCAGTGCACAAATCCTTGAAAGCTTTTTTTTCACAGGTAGCCAGTGCAGTTGATTCAGTGCCATAGATGCTGAATGAAATTTTGGGAAGAATAAAAATGAGACGTCCTGCCGCATTTTGTGGTATCTGAAGTTTTTATATCATTTAGACAAAATCAGTGCTGACAAGATCAATTTTTGGTGATTAGAGGGGATAAATGGTAGACATTTTCTCAGGATCTTCAAGCGAAAGAAGTTTTGGGCGCAATTTGGTTGATCTGGTTCTCAAAGGAGAGCTTTCTGTCAAAAATGACCCCCAGGGTTCTAACCTTTTCCACTGGGGATGGGGGAGGGTCCATGTCTGGTGGCAACTAGTCCGAGGACTAAAAATTGTTGTAATTTCTGAAGAGCAAAACTTTGGTCTTACCAAAGTTTAAGCTCAGGTAGGTATTTGCCATCCAAATACTGATATTTTCTCTACAGAGGCTCAATTGGTAGGCTGTATGGACCGGATTTCCTGAGGCAGACACCATGATTTGCGTGTTGTCTGCGTAGGAGACAACAGAGAATCCAAAGGTTCTGATAAGTTTTAACCAGGGGACTAATGTACAAATTGAAAAGGGTGGGACTTAGTGACACCCCTTGGGGGACACCACAAGGAAGATTCCATGTTTTAGAGACAACTTTTTCTAGAGAGGTATATTGTTCCCTGTCTGCCAAAAAAGATGTTAGTAGGACGAGAGCTTTGTCTCCGGTTCCTAGCTCATGCAAGCGATACATCCAAATTCTGTGATTGACAGTATCAATTGCCACTAAGAGATCCAGAAGTATCAAGGCTGCACTGTCTCCTCTGTCTACAATGTATCTAATGCTCTTTGTGGCTACTATGAAAGCTCATTTGGTGCTGTGCTGGCTCCAAAATCTGAACTGTGAATCATTTAGCAAGCTGTTTTCATTTATAAGGGCAGAGAGTTGCTGATTGAGGGCTTTATCTAGGATTTTGGCTGGCAGAGGCAAACGTGATATGGGTCGATAGTTTATGGGTTGGTTGCAATGGTTGCTAAATTGGATTATCTCTAGTGTTTTGGTATTCCTGAGCTGTTCCTGATCAAAGGAGAGGGAGTATCATTAAAGCTGGATGGATTGTGGTGGATTTTGGCTTTGTTCGAGGACATTGTGGGACTTGTAGTTTAGTATTACAATATAAATTAGATAGTATGTGAGCTCTTTTGTTTTATGATTCTCATTTGCTGGTCTTTAGGTGGTTTACTTACTGTGATTTTGTAGTTTGGATTTATGTTGTTCGTTGCTGAGTTTATTCAGGTGTTCATGCTAATGGGGTTGTGTTGAAAGAATTACATTTTTGTTAATGATAACGTTTTGGTAAATAGATTTTGTCAAAATCCAATGTCTCGTGGTTTATTCAGTGTGCTAAACGTGTCTGCAAAACAGAATTGTGTATTCTGAGGTGCCAAATACAGGCTATTGTAGGGGTTTACCCTGTTACTTAAGGTCTGAGTGTGTTCTCATTTAGAAAGGCGCACTGGTAGGATGGGTTGTCGCCGGTTGGAAATTTGCCTTAGTGTGATTGATTGTGCAGGAACGGTATGGTTCACTCTCTGAGTGAAATTGACCTGTCCTTCCTTTCTTTTCTTTAGTTAAGTAAAGCGGACAAGAACTTTGTTTGAATATGTTTGAAATGTTTGTTTATTTGGGTTGTTCTTGATTTTCGGTAAAATTAGTATTGTGCCATAGTATGCTGTGCTATTGACTTGGCATCACACTGAGTCATACTGCTATTGCTTGGCCATCACAGTGAGCTGAACTGTAATAGGTTGACTTTAAGCGTTACATAAGAGTGTTATGATTGGTTGACCTTTACCCTAGCCACGCTGTGATTGGTTTAGTATAAGTGGATATTTTTGAGTGGTTTGTTTGGAATAAATTTAAGTAAAATCGGTTTTACATTGAAAAGCATTTATCTCCTGTTTTATAAGAAGAACCAATTCCTCCAAAAGCTTCCTCTGCAATCACAAGAACATACAATTTCTTCAGAGGGTACCTTTTGTGCCTGAAAGATTGATTATTTGAGATAGACGAAGGTTGAACAAGAATGGAAAAGAATGCAAAACCAGGTTGAAAATGCTGTGAGTAATCGGGTAGAAATGAAATTGGGCATGCAGAACAGGGCTTGGAGGGAGGATATGATGTTGCGTGTGAGTGTATTGTTTGGAAAAGTGAGTAATAAGAACAAAAAGAACAAGGATAGTGGGGCTATTGGAAGTAAAACTGAAAAGAAAATTACATAAAATGATTCAGATGTGGAGGATGATTTTGTAGATGATTTGCTTGATTGAAGTCCTCCTCCATATGTGTTGCAAGCCGCCAGACCACCTCATATGGGATACGAGATATGGGAGCAGGAAATACAAGTTCAATTATGCAAATATTGACAGTACCTACTGCTGCACCTACTAGTGTAGGTACTGCACCACCAGAGAATGAATGGTCCGAGTGGAATTACTAGTTCATCCATCGATATAGTTACTCTTGCTACTGATACATTTACTACTGTAACTGTAATGCAATCAAATTAACTAGTAACGAGAGGAATTGATGTTTTTCAAATAAAGACTGAATTGAGATAACTTCTTAAAAACTAAAAATAGAAAATGAGAACTTCTGAAGGGTAAAAATGACATGAAGAACTGGACACATACCGTACAAGTGAATCGAGTTTCCTGAACAAGGAAGCAGCTACATGCTCGCATGATGCATATGCTACATATGAAGAATTGTCAGAAGAGTATGAAATGAATTGCTACAATAGAAAAGAGTGGCATGTATCTGTGTGATGAGGAAATCAACAGATATATGTGCACATATTTGAGAATTAATAAATAATAATACAATCTGGTCCAAATTGAAAAGCTGTAGAGAAAAATGGAGTAAGAAGAGAGATGGTAAAGCAAAGAAGAAAGAGCCAGAAGTAGATAAAGAAGAAAAAGAGTGTGTGAGGGAGCCTGAATTGGTTTTGCCTGAGTTTCCTTTGCAATAAGTACATGAAGGTGATTGTGAGTGCTTCTTGGCAGAGGTCTGATCTCCTTGAGTTTATGGTAAACTTTCCAAAGCTTAGGGAAGAACCAGAAACGTGGTATACAGAGATGGATAAATAAGTGACAGTTTTAAATATGCTTTGGTTTGATTTGAATACATTGTTTGAGACTGCAATTCGATATGATTTGTGGGTACAGTATAAGGCAGTCAATTAATCAATCAATAAAACTTTATTCAGTCAAATGTGTGACCATGAAAGCTCAGAGAAATGACAATGTATCTACAGTGGAGTATAAAAACTTAAAACATACTATTCAATTCAAATCTTTATTCGATCTTAGAAAAACATAAGATCATAAAAGTACATCAAAGTTCATTGGTTAAAAATGGTTCAATGAAAATAAGTAATCCAAATCATTATATTGTGCAAGCTATTATGTCCATATATACATCATATTTGGCACAAGTTAAAACAGTTGAGAAAAGATAACATTGAGTAGGCAAGCCAATCAGCTAATTATAGGTCCACTTGTCATCTTTTTTTCGTGCATGCCCATAAAAAAAGATGCCCAAGAAAAACATACCAAAGAATTTGGAAGTGATTTAAAGAAGTACAATGCTACATGACAAGACCTAAAGTGATGAGCTTTACAGATCGGTACAATAAAATCCTGCCTTTCCTGATGATAGAACCCACAGAAAAATAAAACATGAAGATAATTTTGGGGTGAGTAGCTATCACACGGACACACAGAAAGTTCTGAGCGTTTACATTTCTTGCCAGGATATCCTAACATCAATGGGATCAAATTAAGATGAAATCTTAGTAAAATACATTTATGGTGTGGGATAGTGACCTCTGCCAGGTAGAGATAACCTCCCTCGTGCACAGATGAAATTACTTCATACACGAGGGCTGACCCTGTTTGATTATTCTTTTCCCTCCTTAGATAGGGAGCCTGTGACATATAGATATCGATCAATCTATGTCTCGATATGGTCATACAGGTAGGTGGGTCCTTAAAAAGTTGGTTCAAGCCAATATCTTTCAATTCCCTCTCTACATATTGCAGCCATCTAATCCTGCTATAGTTTCCTTAATTTAAGATGTTATTTATGATGTTCTCAATAAATTGGACAGTGTCCCTCTGCCAGATAGAGAACATGAGCAGGAGTGGCGCTAGTCTAATAGCATCCAAAATGTAGGTTAAAGCCAGTTCTATGTGTAGAGCGTAGTTGGAATAGGACTGTTGGAGAGAGGGAAAAGCTTTAAAGAATTTATTTTTTCTTGCCAGGTGCGAGTCACTAGGTGCCATCCCCCATACACCCTCCCCATATAGGGCTGCAGCCTTAGTTTTGGCGTGGTAAATCTTTTTCATGGGAATTAGGGGATTTGCTCCCAATCTTTTTAAAAATGATTTTAACACCATTAGACTTCTTTCCATGCCCCTTGCTCTTCCCTCCACCAAGCTAGACCATGATTGTTTTTTTATCAAAAAGTATACCCAGGTAGGGAAAAGACTCCACTACTTCAATTTTCCCAGATTCAGTAAAGGATGGAGTTTTTTCACGTTTCCCTACCCCAGCCACAATTATGAATGATTTTGACTGGTTGGCCTGTAGGTACAGTGAGTACATAAAAGACGAGTAGGCCGATATCAGACGATGGAGCCCCATCCCTATTCGGGCCATCAAAACAGCGTCATCTGCATAAGCTAAAATTGGTAATCGTGATGGTTTATAGAAATGGGAACATCCGGGGCTGCATCCTCGAGATGTTTACATATATCGTTTGTGTAGATTGAAAAAAGAAACGGTGCAAGGACGCAGCCCTGCCATACCCCTCTAAGGAGCTTAAATAACTGGATTCACTCCCTGTCTCTCCCATAACGAACCGATGAGGAGGCATTTGAGTATAATTGACGGATAAATCAAGTATCGCCTTGTCAATTCCCATCTCCTCCATTATATGCCAGTGTGTGAAGTAGTGTGGCTCACTGGTTAGAGGCGGCAGACCTGAGAGCAGAGGACGGCCCGGGACCAGGGTTCGATTCCCGGCGCGGCAGGTTTCTGGACCAGGGTCAGCGGACTCGATAATTCTCTCGCCTCGGTGCCCACTCTGATCAACGATCACACTCGGCAACTCTGGGCATTAGCTTGCCTCATCTTCACTAACGGCCCCACCAGACCGCCGGGGATGCCTGGTCTCACCCTGGAGATACCCATTAAGGGACCATCTCTCAGGGAAGCCAGGAAGGGTTTCGCAGTGGTCGAAGCGCCTTGGGACCCTCCGGGTAAGTAGTGCGCTATATAAATGCCTATACATACATACATACAGTATACGGTGGGACACGCAGTCGAAGGCTGCGGATCAGTTCATAAGTGCAAGATAGATTTTCCCACCCTTGGCCCTGACATATTTGTCCGTAATCAGGGAGAGATATAGGCACTGGTCCATTTTTCCCCTACCCTCTTGAAAGCCCATATTGGGACTCCATTAAGATGTTCTTTCCTTTGCCCTTACCTCCAGTCTTGACATTAGAAGACGGCCCATAAGTTTGGCTATCATATCAATTAAGATTGGTCAGTCATTTTTCGTGTTACCTTTATCACCCTTTTTATGAATCGGAACAATGATACTTGTGTTCCAAGAGGGTGGAGGCCAGCAATGACGATTTTATTAAACAAGTTAGTTAATAAAGGGAACCATACGTCCTTATTTTCTTGGAAAATTACTATGGGGACACCGTCGGGCCCTGACACTTTCCCAGCGCTACAGGCTTCTAACCCTGCCCTAATTTCTCTAATCGAGAAGAAAAGGTATTTCCCATTTGCATAACCTGGGATATTTTTATGTGAAGGCGGAAGATCGTTTGGGGAAAGAATTGTTTGTTTTAAAGTGGGGTCCATTTATTATTCCCCAAAATTCCACTGAGTTTCCCAGAGCTGAGGCATTCTCTAGTTTAGCCCATATCTCTTCTTTTAGCGCCTGCTCTCTGTTCTTCCTAGCCTGTTTATATTCCCTGCGAAGGGTAGCACTTGTTGGTATATTTCTTGGAATATTTCCCAGGGCTATAATACGAGCGTTCCTTTTTTTAGAGCAAGAGAAGTCAAACTAACCCTTATCCTTTCCTGCTTTCATAGTGTTATTCCTAGTTTTATTCCTAGTAAGTGCATTCCTTATGGATTCTAGGAGTGCTACAAAGGACAAAACCAGAGATTGTGTTGCGATAGCAGAGTTCAGGCAACTTTTAATAGTATCAAGGGTGCTTCTAAATATTTCAGGAACCAGCTTTTGTTTATCCACTTGAGCCCACCTATGTTTGTATTCATTTTTCCAGGCTAATGTTGGCTTGTCCACTTTCTTGGGAGTCATCACAACCCTGGGTACCTGAAGGATCTCAGAGAACAATATGGCATGATCGCTAAAATCTTTAAATTGAGTATTGAATTATTAGAATCCAAAAATCTTTATAGGGAGATTCCAGAATAAGAAGGTAAAAGTATGGGCTATTACCTTCCAAAACCTTAACTTTTAAGGACAATGTGTTAAGGACAATGTGTTGGTGATCAGTGTTATTACACCCCCTTTAGCTCTTCCTGAGGGTGACGCAATTGCTCTTGTCTGGTACAAACGATAACCATTTAAAAATATGTCCTCCATTGCCTAAGTTGTTTAGTTAGAGGTTCTGTTTCTTTGACTCAGTCATATATAATAAAAGGATAGTAAAATTACTATTTAATATCCAATCACAACAAATCATGGGACCTCACAAGGCCGTTTAAGTCCATGATGGGTACCATTTTCTCAGTCTCCGGTCCTGACTTATGAAATTTAAAACAGTGAAACAGATCAATGATGACTCTAAGCCCTGCAAGAAAGTCAAGCCTTCAAGATGCGAGTTAAAAGACCTTTCATTGGTCATAAGAATTGGGATCTATAAGCTATGTAGTGTGGGCAGAATAATCTAAAGTGCTTAATAGTTTGGCAGGAAATCCCATCACAGTGACAAGGTGGCAAAGAGGCGAACCACAAGCCTGTGGTTGGGAAAACCCCTAATTGATAAATCATATTCATAGGAAAATGTGAACGATAAAATCTATATAGGGGTGTTGGACTTGAACCTTTTTGCAGGGTCATCCTGAACTTTTTGCCTTCCTCCTAGCATTTTTCTGACATGGTGTTGGTGGGTTTAGGACTCTGGGAACTTTAGCACTGCTGTCCAGTGTAAAGTGTGTGTGCTCTCTGTGATAAACATGGTAAGATTGGTCTACACCTGTTTGGCTTATTTAATGTACCTGTCAGTCTCTGGTAAAGTGGTATCTCATATACCTGGGGCTGGTAATTCAAATGCTACTGGTGGGCTTGCAGCTCTGATTCTGTCACCCACCAAAGTAGCCTTTCAAACCTGTCTCAGGCCTTTGCGATTGCAGGGCCTGTGCACGCTGTGTTACGGCCGCTGTGACGTGACACCTAAAGTGTGTGCCATGTCTGTGACCCCCCTTTTACTGCATGTCAGTCACCACTATGGGCAGGTGTATGGTGGTTAAAAGGTAGGACATGTACCTTCAGTGTGCGACATGTCCTGGTAGTGACAAACAGCCATTTTTGGTTTCTCACTGCTGTGAGGCTGCCCTCTCATAGGAATGCATTGGGGATTCCCGGATAAGTGTTTCAGTGTTAATTCCTGATATGAGAGGAGCAGCGTGGTCAAGTTTGGTATGTTTGGAATAGTGATAATATATGCTTTGCAACAGTGTGCGTAGATTTATTATTATACCTATTTTAGATGTACCACTTTTAGAAGTTGGCATTTCTGTGTTCTATGTGTCTGCCTGCCTGATGTGGATTGCATGTCTGGCTTTGGAGTTACAGGGGCTGGTAAGGTGTGTGTGGCTCCAGGGAGGGCATGGTGAGTCAGTGCTAGGCTGAATAGGGGATCTGCATTTGGAGTAGGGGGAGGAGTAGTCCCTTGACCCTGAATAGGTCTGTGCCTGACTGGGTGAATGTTGGCTCCGCCCCCTGTGGTGTGTCTGATGACGAGCCCCCACCTGACAATAGGGAAGATGAGCTCTGTAAACAGAGTGCTCCACAAAAAAACAGATCCAGCCAGGCTGGTTCACCCAAGTCCTGAGCCAAGGGCAGACAAAAGAAAATGCTGTATAAATATTGCGCAGTGATGTAATTCATATAACCGCTCTTTTCAGCTTGATGGCTTGATGGCTGCAAAGCGGATGAGGCGTACGTCGGCTGGGGTGCACGCGGTAGCCGTGATGCATACACGTTTGGATGAGCGTGCTGCTGCTCGAAATGTGTCTTCCTCCTTCAGCGGTTCGGGTTAGTCGAATGGCGTTTCAAAAACAGTATACAAGAGCGCAAGCTATACGGACCAACAGCGTATCATATTACTAAATATACCTTACCGCCATACCGGTAAACGTATCCTGGAATCTCTTCTCCCCATTTAAAGAAATATCGAGTAGTGGGTGAAGGTAGAAGTAAGAAGGCCGCAGTGAACACTGTTTTAACAGATATCACATACCGAATCCAGTTAATAAAGGGAAGGTGCCTTACTCCCTTCATCTACACTGAACCTCTTTGATCAAAAATATCTCTTAGAAAGAGTGGCTGACTATCTACTAGTCCTGATGAAGACAAAAGACTTTGTCGAAACGCGTTGACACACAGCCCTATTCTTCATAAAAAGGAAAAAGAAAGATCCTTTTTTTATGTATCATGATGTGCTTCTAATATATATTTAAATAATAGCCACATGAATTTTTTTATGTATTTTATGTGATAAGTGTATTCATCTATTAAATTTCAATTATTTTTGATATCATTCCAGTCCATTGCATTACTTTTTATCTGGTACACATTTATGTTATTATCTTGACCATTTAGCCAGCTTTTGTGTTTCAAGTCTGCCTGGGTGTATGCCATTACATAAAAATTCCAGTCCTTCCCCACCTGGTAGAAGGGGGGGAAGGCCCGCAGAGATTGCCGGTGACAAGAGGAAGACCTGAGGAAGAAGAGCGTAGCCCCCATGGAAACTGGAGGAGTCCCTAGAGAGCCCGGTGAGTGGGGCTCGAATCTGTGCATTGTCGGTGCTCACGAGGCACCGTGGTATTAGTGTCTGTTTCCCTGAGTGGACCCGCAGGAGAGCGGGCCGCTCCAACGTTGGGGGCAATTCTGTTCTTAAAGTCCCGGAGTGGGGTTTTAGTGGCACCATGGTGCCCAAGCCAGTTTCCTACAGCTGCCCCTCCGGATACAGGGCAGCTGCAACAGGGGCATTTCTTTTTGAGGTCAGGAGGCACTGTTGGTGCTGGGCACTACGAGTGCCGATCGGGGGCATTTTCACTTCATGATGAGGAGGGGGTGAGTTATAATCCCCCACCCCCAGTGCCTTGCGCCCCTTGGATGCCCTGACA
The DNA here is from genome assembly GCF_964263255.1 of Lissotriton vulgaris. NCBI lineage: Eukaryota > Metazoa > Chordata > Amphibia > Caudata > Salamandridae > Lissotriton > Lissotriton vulgaris. Next base: position 820,281,540 of record NC_141693.1, on the reverse strand, counting down.
ATTTTGGATAAAGGGCATCTTGGGCCCGCTAGAAAGGCCAGTTGGCCTGGGGTCAGTTTGATGATTGGTAGGGCGTAAAGCCCTAATGTGATACCCAATGTGTAAGGTGTTAGGCCTGTATTGTGATGCCTAATGTGATGTTATGGTACTTATGCATAATGTGTTTATGCCTCGGATGTTTATGCAGGATATGTTTTATGGTTGGTTGAAAAGCTTTTATTCGATATGCAAGATATAAAAACAGCATTTCAAAACCGGCCCAGGATTTCCAGTCCACCCTCTGTCATATCAGCGACTGGATGGGCGCTCACCACCTCAAGCTTAACCCCGACAAGACGGAGCTCGTTCTTGTCGGAGGCCCAGCCAATCCCTGGAACTCTACTTTCTGGCCCCTCTCCCTTGGCCCCCCCCCTAGTCCCGCTGATAAAGTAAAAAGCCTGGGGGTCTACATCTCACAGGATCTTTCCATGAATCATCAGGTCAGTGCCACAGTATCCTCCTGCTTCCATCAGCTCCGAAAAATTCGAAAAATTGCTCACTTCCTGACCACTGAAGCTCTCACCCTGGCATTGTTGGCTTTAGTCATCTCCCGGATCGACTACGCCAATGCCCTATACGCAGGCATTCCGCAATACCAAATGAAGAGACTTCAGTTAATTCAGAATCAGGCCGCCCGCCTAATCTATCGTCAACCAAAACATCACCACGTCCGTCCCCTCCTCAAAGCCCTTCACTGGCTTCCTGTGTCGGAACGCTGCAAGTTTAAACTTGGCTGCCTTACCCATAAATCTCTGGCCGGCATCGGCCCCTCTTTCATCTGGTCTCTTCTCCACCCGTACGCCCCCTCCAGACACCTCCGTTCTTCCCATCACGCTCTCCTCCAGACTCCTAGGTTTAGGCGTAAAAAGCACGGAGGCCTTAGATTCTCTTTCCTGGCCCCCTCACTCTGGAACTCTCTTCCATTGGACCTCAGACTCTCCTCTTCCCACCCTCACTTTAGGTCTCTCCTAAAAACTCACCTTTTCCGCGGTGCTTATACATAAGGTTCCTCTTTCTCCCCCCTCTGCCTCCCCCTGGTTTAGTGATCAGCGCCAAGAAACCGTCCGGTGAACGCAGCGCTCTACAAATCCTTTTTACATTACATTACATTACAATAGGCATGCCAACATTTAAATGCTAAGAGAATAAAAATAGGAGGTAACCCTACATAAATTAGCTAAAAAGTCTATTAAATTGAAATTGACAGTCTCTTGCAGCGAATCAACCAGGAGCATTTTAAAGATTTGGAAACACCACACACAATTGGAGGGGAGACTGCATAGTTATAGTGAAGTGGCGCACTGGCGGTGTTTTGACCTTTTGCGCACCCCGTCTGTTTGCGCACCCCGTCTGTTTGCGCACCCCGTCTGTTTGTGCACCTCCGTCTGTTTGTGCCACCACGATGTCAGAGGGAAGCTTAGAAATATCGCTGCTGCCGACCGACGGAACGCTGATGTTACCGGCAAGCAACAACAACCAAGGAACTGCCTCATGTTAAGTTAGTCAGAATCAGCATGCCGTAGTCGTATAGGTACATAACTATGACTTTAGACACAAGCCCACTTTTTTACACAATGGTATGCGTAAATAGTGCCGTTCCATTTCAATTCTTGAACTTTAAAATCTATATAGCCACATACAGCAGGTGTTTATTAGCCAAAGTATAACATAATCATGTCATTATGCTCGGAAAAATTTAAGGCTGAATTAGCAGCAGTGACGAGATTTGAGTCTTTCCCTGGCAATTAGCACATACATTAATGCAACAACCCTGTTAACCTACTGATCTGCCTTAACAGCACACTCTTATTTTTCTCACCCACTTTTGTTACTATTTTCTAGCATTTTATATTTGTTACTACCAACACGAAAGACTTTTTTGCGTTATTTGTAATACAGAAGGTAGGCCCATTTCTAATTGTAAGGAGACCTATGAGAATATGCTCAGTATCACGCCAATTTTAACAATTTGGCAATACGGTTTATGGGATCATAGCCCTTAAACTAAATCCACTAATTTTGTACTAGTGAAAACAATGTTTACATCTCTGCTGCTTGATTAGCCAGGAATGGAACAACGCTTTTTTGGGCCATAAATTGTGTTGATCGTTTTTTGCAAAGCAGCAAAAATGGTCCACATAGATTGTGAAGCTTTAACGAATACACTCAAGGTGAGGGCACTGCTGGACTATCACCCACCACGCTCTGACCTACCACGTGGTGCAATGGAGGGAGAGGCCCGGCCTGGCTTAATGGAAGCCCAGGCCATGTGGCACCTTAGCTAGGTTACTATAGACAGAGTTGTTGATCGAATTTGTAATGTGAATCAATGAGAGGGATCATAGTTGAATATTTTTGAGATTCTAACAGGCTCTCAAGCAGCAAAGCGCACTCCTTGCCAGTACGCTCGATGGGTATGCAGTAGTTCGTTAAGCGGGTATCATGGGTGCTCCGAGGGCGCTCTAAATGGGTGACTAATGCATTTGAATGCAGTGATGCGGAAGTACAAGAGAAGAGCTATGTGTGGGCGTCAATTCCATAATAGGAGGAAATGCAATGGGTTAGGATTGACGCAAACCCAGACAGCTCTGTCTTGTGTCAGTGATGGAACAGCATGAGTTGTGGATCAGGAATAAGGTGCAAAGGGTAATGGAGTGATTCCATGTTACAAAAGCATTTAAGGTTTAGTCTAGGAGGTAGGATTGTAACCTTTAGTAGAGGAAAATACCAGCCAAATGTTTATATTTTAAGAAACAATAAAGGCCCAGATATTATAGTAGAACTTTTTCATTTTTAACATGGCCTTGCGGTCTTTGCTTACTTTAATTATCAGTCAATGATCATAAAGGCTAATGTATAGGTCATTGTAAAATGTTTTCTTCTATAAATTCACAGTTTTCAGTATGCACCGATAAGGGAAAAAATACCAGTTTAGGGTGATTTTCCTAATTCTTGGACCCTCTGGGACTAGAAAATACTGGTCATGCTGGTACAAAATTCTGCCAGATTGCTGCCCTACTAGCAGGGGATGAGAGTTTTGAAATATGATTAAATAAAACACAAATAAATAGTACTCACTAATATGTACTATCGAGTCAGGGCTATGTAGCAGAGCTCTTACATAGTAACTTACTGTAAAGCAAAAATAAGAAAATGATTCAGAAAGAGAAGGTCGTACTGCTCTCTGGTGCCTGAATAAAATCCCTAACAGTTCAACACTCTTAGGCGGCAAGGTGCTGCAGTTCCACATAACATGGAGATCTAAACACAGTGGTATTTTATGTACGAAAGATTTTGGACTTCATTGTTAGTTATTTGCACACCTGAGTCTGACTTAGTGAGGTCAATAGCATAAGTACCATTTATGTAGCTAGTAAAGTAGAGGCCTTTTATTTTTATAAACAATTGTTGGTGCTTTGACAATCTGTTTTTTGTAAATATGGTACAGCTATATTCAGGATTTACATACACACGTATGTTATCATCTCCATTTGCCCTGTGTGTTAAAAGGTTCACTAGCTGCCCCAAGGCAATGGGTGCACCAAAACATGTCATAAAAGCACCCTCGTTAATATATGGGTAGTAACTAAACTAGTTTTTCTCTATGTTGTTAAATTTCTTGTTATTCTACTTACACTTATTGCATATTTTCAAAACACCATTAGTGTCATCATGGTCAATGTTCATATGACATCACTTCCTGTGATGTCATTGTGAGGGGTGGTCAAAGGGTGTTTGATGTCACTTCGCTACCTCTAGCATTTGGGTGAATTGACATTCATGACCATACATGTAGGACCCTGGAAAGGAAAAGAGTACAAAAGCGTGAAGTGCTCAGATATGCGTTGCACAACTTGACTTCAATAGATTAATCAAGCGTTAATGAATCGAGAGGTATGGAAAATATGAGAAACTACAGTGCACATTTTGGAAAGCAAGTACACAAACATAGTATGCGTAAAACACTGTTATATATTTTTTTTAAAGGACTGGTGCAAGGCTAGTATAGTTAACAAATGGCATTTGTTTTTAAAAATATTGTTTTAATAAAAAGATTAATTCACAGCAAACACCACAATAATACCTAGGACCTCAAATATGAGAAATGCACCCTCCACTCTTGCTCCACAGACCATGCAGTTGAGTTGCTGAGACAGAAAGTAAGTTAACGTAAGGCAAACCCCAGTTTTTATGGGTGCTTGCTGATAGACATTTGTGCGTGAAAGGCCTGGTATTAACCGGAAGTGGGCTGAACTACTTTCCCATGTTCTACAGCAGGTGTCTCCAACCTTTTCTGTAACAAGATCTGCTCATATTCAATGAAAATCATACCAAACTACTGATATTTTTAGTGTGGTAATAGTGATCATGTCAGGAAAGATTACATAAGTAGACACTCCATGCAAGCTTACCCACAAAATCACTTCAGTACATCAGACACGGTTGCCATCACCACCCCAAGTAAGGCTGCAGATCTCATTGACAAAACAGTCCCTTGCTAAGATCAGTTGCCGAATGTTCATTGGCTAGCCTAATTTGGTCTGAAATCAACATCAAAGAGGAAAGGGTGAATATAAAACATGTATCAAACGAGTATAGAAAACTTTGGCGTCAGTGGACTATGGAGCTTAGCCATATCCACCCAAGTATTCAAAGGGGCAGTACACACATCCATTAGGCTGCAATGCTGGCTGGAAGATAAAGGGGAAGTGGCCAAACATTCACAAGGGTGGCTGGTATTGAAATCATATGACTACTGAAAGAAGTTTGCCCTACTGTAGTCTACTTACTCCCTGAAGATCAAGCAGAAACTACTGCAGCTGAGGCGTGATGAAATCCCGACTTTGGACTGTATACCAAAATGGCAGGAAGAATGTCAAAGGGGTGACCTGAAATGTTGCTTGTGTCACTAGACAGATGAAATGCTGCTGCACGTCCTTTGTACTTGCCCTGCACTAGGGCACCAATGGAGAGCTGTCGAAGATCGAATTTAATGCATTAGGGATCAGGACATGTAGGTCAACAGCAATTGAGTAAATGGACCCAATGAACACAAGGCTCAACATCCGTATGGGGCACGTTTTGGACTCTTTCAAGACCCTCGTTTAGGTGAATTCCCAAGATCAGCTGGGGCCAAGGCTGTTAACCAAGAGAGGCTCATCAAGAGTCCATAGAATCCACCCATATTATGGTGGGCTACTATGGGGAACCTGTGCCCATCGACTCCCTATCCCGTAAGGCCAGACATCTATCCTAAGCACTACTGATTAACTGTACTTTTATGGTTGGCTGATAGGTGATCCGATCCCCCTAAGTTTGAATTGCAGCACTATAGCACTTTCTGTGTAATTTTGCACGCAGCTCAGGGCTGTTAACCCTACGCCATAGTATCAGCATGGCGGGCTGCTAGAGAGAATCTGGGCTCATTGGTTTCCCTTTCCTGGAATGCTGAGTTCTGATGTTATTATGATCTGATATTTCATGCTATTTCGCACACAAGTGTTATATGGAATCAATATTTTTTAGATGCCTTAAATGTAGGTACATATAAAATTTCACATGAATCTAAACATGGTGGCCCCTTGTGCGTGCCATGGTATCTTGGTGTCGATGACCATTGGTCTGAAGTCGTCTCCCTGACCATATAATAATGACGCCCTGTTTTTTTTTTAGATGTTGATTTTGAGGTGCCTGATTGCTTTTAATACTCTCCCTTCCTGCCTTTTTTTGCAATTGTTTTGTAGTTAATTGTATTTTTTCATAATGTTTATGGTTTTCAATGACTAATAGAAAAATGGTATTCTTCGACTGAATCTACAATGGTAATACATGACAGCCATAGCCGCGATTCCCTGGCACCAATGTTTTAACATTAGTAATAAGTCTCCCTAATGCCTTGTGATTTATCACTTAAATATCAGCTTATTAAATATATTTGAGAAATCCAACAATTTTTCTCCAAATATGAAAATACACACAATTTCATCCCGAATACACACTTTTCAATTTTGTGATGCATATATATTAATTCAGCTAATTCTAGTAGGAGAGCTACTTATAAGTAGATGGAGAGCTAGCAGTAGCTCACTAGCTACTAGTTGAGGATGCCTGCTCTATACTGTGGTGAGGAAAAACAAAAGGTGAATGACAATTTAGCAGACCAATAGGTGAAAACCGTTATCTTGAAGCACCTTTATGTATGTATAAATGTTGCATTTTTTAAGATATGTTTAATAAATAAAATGTCTTGACAACTCCTATTAATTAAGTTGTTCTTATATACAACTAATGTTCCTATTGCCCATGAAAGGTTTAAAGGTAACACATCTTTTCCTACTAAATGAAGTTTACAAAAATAAGACGCTTGTTCAGAATTCAGATAAGCATGAGTATTCATCACTTTCAGTAGACTTTGAATACTGGTCTTTAAATAACGAGTAATAAGACACTATCCCCCAGATTCATCATGGTCATGTTTTGCGAGTCCTTAATAGCGAATTTTAACCCCTTCCATGCTGATGACGCCCCCCAGCCATCATGCACTACGGTGCTCGTGTGCTGATGACGGCGGGGGGCCGTCATGAACCCGTCCACTCCCGATTCTGCCGCACAGGCACAGAATCGCGGCCACATTGAAGGGGTTAAGGATTCGCTATTAAAGACTCGCAAAACGGGATGCATGTAGAAATCGCAATATTTTATGCGATTTCTACTGCTTCCTTATTTGCGATTCACTAATTGCTAATCGCACATAAGGAATGGGGAGTCATTCCTTATTTGCGATTCGCAATTAGCGAATCGCAAATAAGGAAGCATTTTCAAGGGTGCCAGGGTATCCAAAGGTCACCCTTTAGCACCCCTGAAATGGTAATGTACACTGGTGTTGCGCACACACATGTCCAAAGGACATGTGTGTGTGTAACATACAACTTAGAAAAATGCACTAAAGTGCATTTTTCTAAGTTTTTTCTATTTACCACGTAGTTGGACTTCGCAGTAAATAGCGTCCCCAGATTGCGATTTCGCAATTTTAAAATGGTTCATGAATTACATTTAAGGAATCTCAAATTGAGATTCCTTAATTGCAATTAATCGCAATTTTGCGATTTCCAGAATTGCGATTTTTACATTTGGGATGACGAATCCCAAATGCAAAAATAGCGCTCGCAAAGGGCCAGATTCTCAGAATCTGCCCTTTGCGAGCCGATTTCGGTTTGATGAATCTGGCTGTAAAACACCTGATGTTTAAGCTGGTATAAAAACCAGTAGAAAATCACAACTGGGTCAGTATTTTTCTCCTCTCTTACACGAGTGAAACAACAGGAAATTAACATCACAATACTGCAGTCTTGCAAAAAGAAAATCTGCCTAATAACAGTGTGTGGCAAAGCATCACCTTTACATGAAATGCTTACTTCTGATTTGCTTCATTGGACAGCCATGTTATTGAATCCCCCATTTGTTGGCCTTCCCGTTTTACCAACTTCTTGGTAAATCTCGGTTACGGTGATCGAGATTTAAAGACATGAGATATAGAAGTCAATAATTTATCAGTATTGCTGACATTTCTGAATAGTAAGTTATTTTTTATTTTCGATTTCAGGTTCGGAATGCCCTCGTCGTTTGATGAGCAGCTTTGCATAACAATATTTGATCCGAGGCTCTGCAAATTCGTCACTGTGAGAAAAGACGATTTTGCCGTAAACTGCGATGTCCATAGCTACAATGGTTAAAATCAAGACTTCGCTCTCACTCTTTCCCCTTTTACAACTTTGATGATTCACTTTGCTGATAAATACAGTAATTATTTTGAGGAATCAATTTTTTTTCTTGTATGTAATGTCATTCTACGATAATAATAATTTAATAAAAATATAAGAAAGTTCTGTTTTAACATTTAAAATACATATGCTCTGTCCAATATTGAAGATTTGCTACTTGATCTGTTCAGAACAGAAGTTCAGCAGGGTCTGGGACTCTAACAGAGTGCAGGCTCACCTGCTCGTTTTACCATACTCACCTGAGCCCATAAAACGTACACACTTTGAACAGGTAACCTATGCTTTAATCAGAATTTTAAAATAACCATTTAGAACCTATACCATTTGTCTTACTTTATTTTATTTTGAAAGTTTTATATAGCGCGAACAAGATTTTCGCAGATATCAGAGCGCTTTACAGAGGAGGGGAGAATATATAAACAGATACATAATAGTGTTGAAAGTACAGTTAAGTGATATCATAAACAGCCAAGTAATTCAATTTCAAAGTCAAACAAAAATTGTAAAGGGTTTGAACAAGTAGTACAGATCAGTAACGAGACTTTGAGTTAATCCCCAGTAGTAGATCAAGTGTACTTAGCCATGAGGATCGCTTTTACTTCTTTCTTAAAAAGTATGGTAGAAGGGATGAGCCTAGTTTCAGGGGGGAGTGAGTTCCAAATCCTGGGAGCCATTCCTGAGAAAGAGCGTTTATAGGTTTTTTCCTTGCGGAATCTTTTAGGCTTTAGCAAAAGATTGTTTGTGCCTCTAGTGTTTCTGGATCCTCCAGATATCGTCAGCTTCTGAGCGAGGTATCTAGGTGAGCTCAGGTAGACAGCCTTGTGCGTCAAGCAAGCGATTTTCAGGTGTATTCTGGCTTCAAAAGGCAGCCAGTCCAGGGATTTGAAGTCAGGGGAGATGTGAGAGTGCTTTTTTGATCCAGTGATGAGTCTCGCTGCGGCATTTAAAGAGGCTCTTATAGGTGCCGTAGTAGCTAGGGGGAGCCCGCAGAGGGCGGTGCTGCCGTATTCTATTCGAGGTATGACTAGTGATTGTACCGCAGTTTGGAAGTCTTTGGCTGGAAGGAAGGGTTTAAGTTTCCTAAGGGTGTTGATTTGGTAGTTCGCTCCCTTAGTTGCTTTGTTGATGTGTTCCTGCATGCTGAGATTGGTGTCAAGTGTTATGCCCAAAGATTTTGCTGAGTCCACGAGGGTGGGTTGAACATTGAGTGCCGTAAGGTGTTTAAGCCACATTTGTGCGGTAGTGATCTTCGCGGGAGGTGAGATCAGAAGGAACTCTGTTTTAAGGGCATTGAGTTTGAGATGATTAGCGGCCAGCCAGGATTGGGTGCTTCTGATCGTTGAATTCAAGAGCGTGATGTCTTTGGGTGATTGTAGTTTGAGATAAAGTTGGGTGTCATCAGCATACATGTGGAAGTGTACATTGGATTCTTGTAGCAAGGTCGTGAGAGGTTCCATAACTAGGTTGAACAAAGTTGGGGATAGGGAGGATCCTTGTGGTACGCCTAGCGTTACAGGTCTTGGCGAGGACATCAAGTTGTTGCTCTTGAATTTCTGAGACCTGTTATGCAGAAAGGACGTGAACCATTTGAGCACAGTTCCAGATAGACCCGTTCTTGTGTTTAATAGTTCGAGTAAATTCTCATGTTTGACGGTGTCAAATGCCAAGGAGAGATCAAGGAGGATGAGGAGGCAGGTATCGTTATGATCTAGCATTTGAAGGGCGTCGTCAATTATGTGAGTCATAGCAGTTTCAGTACTGTGATTTGCTCAGAAGCCTGATTGATGAGAGTTGAGGAGATCAAACTGAGTAATGTGTTTAGTCAATTGTATTTGTGCGCATTTTTCCAACAGTTTGGCAAGAGTCGGAATATTGGTAATGGGACGGTAGTTGTTTAGGTCAGAGGGGTCTGCTGTAGGTTTCTTTAGCAAAGGAGTGACTTGTCCAACTTTGAGGGAGTTGGGAATGGTCCCTTGTTGAAGTGAGCTGTTAATGATTTTAGTCCAGAGTGGAAGGAGCAACGGGGTAAGGACTTTGACAGCGTTAGCAGGAAGGGGGTCTGTGAGGTGATTGGATGGTTTCAGAGTGCTGAGCAGTCTGCCAATTTCTTCTTCCGTGTAGGTGACAAAGGATGACCAAGTGGCATTGTTTTTTGGTTTAGTGGGTGCTATGCAGTGGGGTATGGAATAGAGGCTTGCGTCAATGAGGAGGTCATTCTTTATGTTGTCAGTTTTTTGGATAAAGAAAGAGGCGAAGTCTTCGCAGGAGGGAGCTTCGCAGATAGTGCTGATGTTGTTCTTTGGATTGTGTTCTGATAAGCTCAAACAGCTTTCTCGGACGATTTTTGGCTTGGTCGAGCTGACGGCTGAAGAAGTCTGACTTTGAGCGTTTAATTTTCCTGAAGTAGGCATTTCTCTTTTTCTTCAGGGTTTTTAGGTTCAATGCAGAGGGCGCTGATCTCCAGGTGCGCTCTGCCAATCGCATGGAGCGCCTATCGTCATTGAGACTCCCGTCGTACCAGGGCTTGGAAATTTTTGCAGAGGCTTTTTTTAGCAGCAAGGGTGCGACTTCATTAATTATTGAGGTCATAGTGTTGAGATAGTGATCAGTCAAGGATTGGACGTCCTTAACGCCAGTAGGAGGAAGTAGTAAGTTGCAGCTGTTGGGGGGCAGAGAGTTTGAGTTTAGTTTTTTCATGTCTCTTTTCCAGACTTTTGGCCTGGAGGATTGAACAGGGTTGAATTTAAATTTTTCATTAATGAAGAATGTGATAATATGATGGTCTGACCAGTCACAGGGTTGGATAGATTCGAGTTGGGTAGAGGCCTCTTTGGAGATGATAACGTCGAGGATAGAGCCTTTCTCGTGTGTCGGACTGTTGCAAATTTGAGTGAGGTCAAGGGCGTTAAGGAAATTCTTCAGACCTTTTCCCACCGCATCATTATGATCGTTCCAGTGGAGGTTGAAGTCACCAAGGTATATTTGTGTGAGTTGCCGCCCGGAGTTGGTTGAGATCATATCCATGATTTGTTGGGAGAAGGTAAGGTTGTCGCCGGGTGGGTGGTAAACGCCATGGATCCTTGTCACTGGTACATAGAGTCTAAAGGGATCAAGGGTGTTAGCATAATAGGCAGTAAATAAACATTTGCATTCATAAAATAACCACAGACTTGAAAAAGAGTTAAACACTTTATCTATGTAAATTCTTAAATGTCAGAGTCCATATCAATTCAATCAAAGCTCGTTCAATTAGGAAGAATATAACCAAAGCTAGATGATGTGAAAATATTATGAAACTTTTTTTCAGCATTGAAACATAGGAAGGGTAAAAGAAGGGAATCAGTATAATGACATACCCACACAATTTCATAGTTACCTAGAATGGTGTGAAGACCAACCCGGGCCACGGGCTGGGATAAAGGACAGGACTCCCGATAGTTCAGGTGCCAACAGGACAGGAAAGGTGCTGAACAGAATCAGGATGAGTACGGACCAAATTGGATCAGGACAGGATCACCGCAGGTCAGAACCGGCACCCACAGCTAAAGTGCAACGCCAGTGTCGCAAACCCTCTCTGCAGCTAACGGTCGGACCCTGATTGGGTTATCGAAACTTCTGACAGAGTGCTCCGCCAGCACCTCTGCTCTCGATCGCCTATTGAGTGCGTTGGGTCAGTGACAGGTCAGCTATTCAGACAAGTCGGACAATCTAACTAGCTAAGCCTACCTTAGTTATACCATTTTCCAGGGCAGTGTACCACCCCCCAATGTGGCAAACATGTGTATTCTCTCAATTTGATTGGTCAAAAGACGATGAGAGGTCATCACACCATACCACTTATGAAGTCACTTGATTCAATAATGCAAATTATCTTTCCTGCCCATAACTTTATTTTCCGATGCACTTTTATTCCACCCGATGTTTCAATAACAAATACATTGCATGTGAAATGTTCAATTCAGCTTCCTCTCGAGAGGTGGAAGGGTGAGTTTACCAGGCGCATCTTCAGGCAAGACAGTCACTGGCACAGGTTCAATGCCATGACTTGTGGACTCTTGAGCTCTTCTGCGCAGTCACAGGATTGCAAGATGGAGTGCAGCAAAATTACATCAGGCCCAAATACGAGCTAATAGTAAAGTCAAAGAGAAACTCTTTTAGAATAAATGAATGCACTGTATACCACTCATCTCTACTCTATTCCCATTGCTTTATTTTAACTACAGCATTAGGAATTAAGCAGAACGAACAAATAAAAGCAGCAATGCAAGCGTTAGCATGTGAAAACATAGAGCAGCCATCTTTAGTTCTAGTGTGCAGAAGCAAAGATTTCCCACCAAAGCAGAGAATACGTCATGTCACATGAGTGTGACAGACGCATGCACAGAAAAGTTCCCACATTGCGACAGCCATTTTAGGACACTCGGGTTATGGTTAGTAGAAAACACATTGAAAAGCTTCCCCTAGATACTAGAAATATCGTGTGATGCATTACTAGTAAGACAAAACATGTTTATTAGTGCATTGCGTTTTATTTAGAGAGGGTCGAGTCCGAGCAAGTCACTTTAAAAGTGAAACCTCAGTGCCAATTGTGTTTAGTGGAAAGAGAGTCTTTCAAGGATGCTGTTCTTCTATAGGGACCACTGAAAAGCTACCATTTATGGAAATTACCAATGCAGTAGGTGTGATTGACAGATATTTGTCAGACCAACCTCACTGCATACACTAGAAAACTAAACTGTGCAGCAGAGACACTGACAAAACATTAGGTGGATACTTCTTGGAGATGAGTCATATGAAGGAACATTTTGTTTCCGGAACAATATAAGGCTAGCCCTATCATATTTATAGTTGAACCTTTTATACAGTGCCATAAAAGGTGTTAGGGCGCTTTTGCATTGAATCGTTTCAGTAAATGTAAATAAGAGTTTATTGTTATTGTTATTAGTTAATAAAAACCATCACAATGTACATATATAAGCAATCCTTAAAAAAAAAATCACTTATCTTAGAAAAATGAATTAATATTGCTACATCTCAGGAAAATCTTGTTTTCTCATTAAAAACCTTATCATTGTATAATTAATTCAGTCATTTATGTGGATACTCTTCACCGTTGCTATAAAGTGACGTATACCTCAATATAAAATTCCACAACTCTAAATGTCAACATCTTACTACTGTTTTAACTGTATATAAATGTAATGTACTCATTCTATGAGGCAAATTCCTCATGCTATAGTATGCACCTTGCAATTCTGCTTGTCTGTTTTATCGTGAAGTTGTAAACATTTCAGAAGTTTGCAGTTTAGCTGAGGATCTGTAGGGGCCAGACTTCTCATGATGGATGTTCTGCACGTACATATCCCTCTCTCATTAAATAGGTGTTTTGAAAGTGTACAACGTACAATATTTAGTTTGGGACATATGGTGACCGAATGCACAAAATCCTCATTTGAAGCATTACATAGTCTGCATGTTTTTGGGCCTTTATATCGCCATGGTGGTTTGTCTGACAGAGACGGCAGTTCACCTAAGCGTATGGCCAATCGTTTTTTCTTAAAGTACACTGGATATGGTAGGTGTAGATAATTTGCCGGTTGCAATGTGATGTAGGTATGAATTGTCATCCATGCATGGGATCGCTGCGAAATTATGCTTTTGACCTCAACTAGCGAATGTGTTTTTGTGGTTTTGTTCATGGCATGGCAGAAATTAGTATGCGATAAGTCACCCATATTGGTTAGTTGTAAAGATGATGACAAGTATTTGTTGTAACTTGAATTCACATCATTATTCACTGATATAATAGATGGGATATTGTTAGTGAACCTAACCTTGGAGCATGCAAATTGACTTGATCCAGGTGGGTGGAAAAATCTGCCGTAAAGAGGTTGAACAGGTGTGGTGCTAACACGCACCCTTGCTTAAGACCCCTTGCAGTCGTTATTTTCTTTGATATTTTGGTCCCATCCCCTACCTTAATCTGAATCCATGTTTCTGTGTATAGCGATTCAATTGCTCTTAACATTGTTTCTTGAATACCCCACTGTCGTAATTTAATACATAGAAGTGGATGATCAACCCGGTCAAAAGCTGCTTTCAGATCTATAAAGCAGAGTTGCAGTTTCTTCTTTTAGCATTTGCTCTTTTCCGCAATTGATGCTACTATTGCCATGTTAATCAGTGTACCATACCCTTCCCGAAATCCGGTTTGTTGAGGTGGGATCAAGTTCTTGGAATTAGACCACTCTATTAGATTTTCCAATATTAATGATGCATAATATTTAGCTTTCGAGTCAATAAGAGCTATTAATCTGTAGTTTGATGGGTTAGTTTTGTCTCCTCCCTTAAAAATAGGGTTTATTATTGATGCCCTCCAGCTGTTTCAGCTGAATCGTTTCAGTAGAGAACTGGCATACATCAACATGGTGTATGACAGGACAGTGATTAAGCAGTAGGGAGCACATACCAGAGAGCCTTAAACTCAGGCTGAGGAACTAAAAGGCATGTTCAGAAATTGTCTGGATAGTTGGGCTTTAAGGTAGATTTTTCCTGAAGTTAATGAGTGCAGTTAGTTTTTTTAAAGCAACAGGAAGGGAGTTCCACATGAAAGTGGCTGATCCTGAGAAAGATTGCTTTTGAGCAATGACCGGCCTTCCATGGTCTTCCTGAAGCAGCATTTCTCATTTCTTAACCCTCTCAAGCCTCCTGACATTGTGATTAGATCCACTAAGTGGGGTCAATTCTTATTGTGAATGAGTTTATAGATTTCTCAGCATTTCTAGAATTGTATTCTAGCTGGGAAGGGTGGTGGAAAAGTGTAATCTTGTTCCCATCTGAGATATCGTAGGGGTGCCACATATTCATGTGTAGTCAGCACTCGAATATATTCTGTGTAATTAACGTTACGAAAGGGAGTGGTGTATTGCATATTTAAAGTATTCCACATGAGATACTCGTGAAAAGAACATGATTAATAAAGGTGATGTGACACATATAAATGTGACAGTATATTTTAACATAAACGTGACCCATTGTGAGGTTATTCAATTCGTACGTGTGTAAACTAATGTTTAGACATTTATACCTGTAACAAGAATTTATTTTATGCATGTGCATTTATAATGACATCTTTGTAATTCGTTACAATTTATACATGTATTAAGGAGCTGCATTTATTGGGGGTATGGAAATATGCCCATATTTTGTAACCCTGTGCAGTACTAAATTGACTAGAATGGAACTCGAGAAACTGTTCGGTCCATGGTCACATTTAGAGTTTGACATGTAATTTGTATTTAAAATTCAATGTAGAATGTGTGTACTTGTATTCTGTTTTCATTACAGGTATGGAGAAAAAAAGCCTCATTAGTATAAGAAGGTTTTGTTTTCCTTAGATAGCAAGGTATGAGAAGTTGAATTTGGCAACAAGAAGCTTGGAGGCAAGCTCTAATGGGAGAGGAGAGGGATAACCAAGGACGAGCGAAGTTGCAATGTAGCGATGTGGGTAATGTGGTGAAAGTATCCAGTTGTGCCAGACTATGGAAATTCACCGGTGTTGTGTTTCTATCTAGGACCCTAATTCGATATTCCCGATTTATGCCCTTATGTGGTTATAATAAATAGTATCCTTATAAAGGCAGGCATAAGAATCATATCCATACTTAGTAATAGCCCATGCAGTCCAAAGCACGGCAAGGCTACTCCCATAGACTCCTAGAAAGTCCAAAGCGTTCTTTAAACAAACCAAGCCTCCAGCAGCCCTGGAATCCCCCCCCTGCTTTTGTTTTGATTTGCATAAGAACTCCTGGAGTCCAGAAAGAACTGTTAGTTCCTAGTGACGTCTTATGTCGAACCTTACGTCAAACCCGGCACCTTTCAGGTATAAATATACCAACGTTGCCTTAAGCAAACACACAGTGGTGTGGAGCAGAGCGGCTATCTACTTATCCGCAGCCCAGCTGATGCGAGAGCCAGAGGGAGCCGTCCCTCCCCTTTGACGCGCTGGAGAAGCTGCCTTTTCTCACGCCGAGAAAATCCAGCTCCGGTGTTCCCAAGTCACCCTCACGGGTTGCTGGGAGATCGAGTCCTGAGAAGCGAGATACAAGACCTCCTTCATTCTAGAACCAAGGTACGGAGCTGATTAAAACCTTAAAGAGAATTCTTGATTCTAATACTAGGCAAAACTTAACTTAACTTAAAAACTGCAAACTCACTTACTCCTTCCCACGTATTAGGCTTAGGTCAGGTACACTGGGGTAGGCGTATCTAGAAACACCAGTTGAGTTCGTTAGTCAATGTTTTTATGTATGTATATATTTTATCCATTTTAAAGTATCATATGGCTAAGAAACCGTATCAATGCTTTTACACTATTATTCCATAATACTCCTTTTACTGTACGCACTTTACTTTATGATAAGTATTGCAATTGTGGCAATTCATTTATCTTGCATGAGAAAGAAGTCTGCTCAATAAAATAACACCCTTTATTGAAAACGCCCGTCTCTCTATTTCTCTGCACTCTGGTGGAACTAAGCATGCACGATTGACTGAGTGAAATAGCCGTCTATTGTTTTCACACGACTCAAGAGATACACTCTTTATTCTGAGGGAGCAAAGTTGTCATGTTTATGCGGTTGTCAGAAGCTGAATCTCTTCTTGTCTAAATCAGGGAAGTTAACCCCTCCCTATTCATTCGAGAACGTTTCTAGTGACCTCTAAGCTAGCTGGCAAACCTAAAATTAAGTCTAACATAGTCAGTAGAGACCTAGATTACCTCAGTACTACGTGTACACTGCTGTTTATGTTATTCCAATGCGCAGAGCATATTGGGAAAATAGGAACTACACTACATGGCACCCAACGTTTGGTAAGGCGATAATCTAACGCAAGACACTAGAGTAACTCAGTCGTGCTTTTCACACAGACCCCTTTCTCCTGTAAAAACTCCAATAGACGTCTGGAGTGGGTGAAAGGTTAATATCCGTCCGGAATAGAATCCTATGTATTAGTTCTTGGTTTAGTCAACGTTGTAGGATACAGTGTTCCAAAATATTGTGCACCTAATCTTTGTTTCCTTGAAACTCGCTCTGCAACAACAACAACAAAAAAAACCTTTCAGTCAATAAAAATGTCAGAAAGTGATGAAGAAAGGGAAAGAATTAGACTAGCAGCTCAATTGATAACGGACGACACACTAGTCCAAGACAACTACCCGGAGGCAATACTCATCCCGGTCAATATAAGGAAAACCATAACTATAAAACTTATAGAAAATGGATTAACATCAAGAGGTGGTACAGTCATATTTGTGGTAGAGGCACATGAATTTCGGCAGACAGAGTTATTCTATACCTGGATAAGCTTTAACACATGAGTTCCACTACTACAAAATAGCGGAAGCTCCAGAGGAATACTCTCCTTTCAAGGAAATTTAAATTCCACTAACATACCAAGAGCACCTGCTCTGGTTTAAAGGCGCCCTAAAACATCAATATAACATCACCAGGCTCGGTCCACTAGGTCAGTGGTTCCCAAACTTTTTTGACCCGTGGCTCCCTTGACCTAATTGGCATCGGGCCGTGGCTCCCCACCATTTTTTTAAGGCGCACTGGGGTGCTGCGGCGCATACTTTGGGAACCACCGCTGTAGACCTTTGTACTCTCTACCATTTCTATGTGACTCTTAGAGTTTATCCATTTGTATCTCTTCCTTGAGTGACTTTACAACCTGTACATTTGCAATTTTTTATATTTGTCTCTTCCCTGTGTGACTTTACTACTTGTACATTTGCAATTTATTTCTGTTTATATCTCTTCCCTGTGTGACTTTATAACTTGTACATTTGCAATTTTTTCTGCTTGTATCTTTTATGTAACGCATGTAATCCTAAGTCCTTATGTATCACAACTGGTTATTATGTAAAGCGCTCTGACACCTCACAGTAATGCTGCTTCCTTGCGAATAAAAACAATTGAGTACCCTTCCCTCAAAAAGTATTTGCCACAAATAAATATTTGTAAGCTATATTTTCAAATATCCGTTTCTTTGAACACTTGCTATCACACTTATTCGAGGCTGTCCACCTCTATTTGATACATCCAAACCGGAAGTGTACTGGCCCCACTGTAAAAATCCAACTCTACAACAGTAATTATTAACACAACCTTTGCTGTTTTGACAACTTTCTCCCACTCTATTTCTGCCGTGCTGTCAGCCGTAAGAAGGTGTTCGAAGCTATTTCTGCCTTCAATGTAATTCAGATTTATGACACAAGACGCACCCGGCTGGAACTCCAAAGGAAAGCATATACAGACGCCGCCACACTCCACGAAAGGGAAAGTAAAATGGAAAGCACCAGAGCGTTGTGTAACTTGTATTTACCATCAACAAAAAAACACAATGCACAGGGTAAGACGTTCATTCAGAAACAAAGACCAGTGCTTAAACTCTGAAACAAACCATACAGTAATGTCCACAGCACTCTCCGTAACCGCACCAAGCTCTTAATTGAGCCATTTGAATGCAGAGGGCGAGGGCTGAGGTCACGTTCAGCACAAAGGAGCCACATCCTGGGTGGCGCCACGGCGCCCCTGGCTTCTCATCACGGCGTCCAGGGGCGCCGCGGCGCACACTTTAGAAACCACCGCACTAGGTAGACCAGAAGCCACGGGCCGGTTCTAGCCAATTACGCAACACACCCAGACATTGAAACAATGTCGAGCGAAGAACTCCTAGTTAAACTAAAAGAATTAACAAAGGCATATAGAGAATTTGTTCTATTGAACTTGCTAAAATTATAGAAAAATCCTATGAAGAGCTAGGAAGAGATAGTTTGGGTGGGAAACCGGTAAAACCCCAACTAATTGAAAATCCTGAAAAAACATTTATTAGAAATAATCTAAATACTCCGAAAAAGAGTTGGGAGGGTAATAAACAATCCACTCCCAAGGAAAAACGATTCCAGTCCAGAGGAAGGTCTCCTCAACGGAGAGAAAGATCTCCTGGCCGAGGAGGCAAGTCTACCAAAGGGAACCCTCTGAAAAGAGATATAATCTCAGAGATAGGGTTAACTTGAGAAAACCTGATAGATATCAAGATATTGATACACGTCCCTCTCGATCCTTCTCACTCAATCCTTCTCGATCTTCCTCACAGAAATCGGAAAGAAGAGGACGGTCAGAACACAAGGAAGAGCACGTCAAGTCCAAAGACAAAGAAACTGCTCATCAAAGTAAAAAATCACAATTTCCCAGAAAGAAGGTAGCAAGTATTAAAATTAAACATGCCGAGGATTCTGAGGACACAACTGAAAAACGGAGAGTGGGCCCAGACAATGCTAGACAGCGCAGCAGAAGTGAGCATAGCTCGCAAGATCCTGATGAATCATCTGGAGATAGTGGACACAAATGAATACTAAGCGTGAGCGGAAAATCCGTTCCGCTCGTGGATTTCGTGGATTTTCTGTAAATCCGCAATCCGCGAACTCCAGCGAATTTACCGCGAATCCGCGAGCAGCGGATTTGGGGGGCAAAAGTTCAAGCCTTCAAGCTTGAAGTTGTAACTATTTTAGGATGGCGCCGGCAAGCTGCCAGCGCCATCCAAAAATAGTTACTAAGTTAGCTTCAGTTAGCTTCAACAGGAAGCACTAATAAATAAAATAAAGCAGGTGCTCGAGCACCTGCTATATTTTATCTATTAGTGCTTCCTAATGAAGCTAATTTAGTAACTATTTTAGGATGGCGCTGGCAGCTTGCCGGCGCCATCCTAAAATAGTTACAGGATGATGGATGGGATGGACAGCTCACTCAAGGGACCCCTGCGCCCTTCGGGGCAATTGCATAGTAACACACACATGGTCGCTGGAACTAGTTGAAGCTCAAATTCAGTGACTCATTCATCAGCCCAAAAACAATCGTGAGCGTCGTCGAGGCTGGGCAGGTGTGCCTTCTTCCCAAATCTGCCGTTGAAAATCAGCTGTGATGCTGGATAGAGGCCTTTGCATCCCCCCATTTAAAAAAAGTCTGCAAAATCCGCGAATCCGCAAGTTCGCAGATTTTGCAGATCCGCAAATCCGCAAATTCGCGGATCGTGGATTCGCGAAATCCGCCCATGCTTAATGAATACATTCAGCTGGAAACTGCAGACACATGAGTTAGTGTGCCCCATAAACTATATGAAATAACATTACGTATAGAGGGGTATAATACTAGGAAAATAAAAGGTCTCTTTTGGGAGAAACTTTCAAAAGGCTATGACATCCTGTTAGCTGAAAAAGATTAGCCACCAGAGTTTGTCAGAGAGTGCCCTCATGGTGAAGAAATGATTATGCCTGCCTTCTCGAATCACATTCCGATTCATAAAAAATACACATTGGCAAGAAAATGGGCAGAGGCCCAAGCCCCTGCACTATACAAAAATCAGGTAGGATGGGATGAGGATTCTCCTCCCCACAAAATCTAGTTAAAAAATCAACCCACTCAACCCACACAGAAATTTTAAGATCACCACAAACAGACATGTTAACTAAAACAAAATTGCAAACTCGTGAAAACATATGCAACCTTGTAATCCAAGTCATCCCAGGAAGATGCGGATTCACATACCTGACCTCTAATGAGGGAGAAACAGTACCTATAGCTTACAAATCACATTTGTACACTCGTGCTGAAATGAAATTCAACTCTACAGAAAAAATTCTGACTGTGGTTCAAACTGCTGTAGCAAAAGAAAGAGCCTTGGCACAAGGTAAACAAATAATAATCGTTACACCAGTACCTGCCCTAGAAGCAGTAACAAGGGCAAGCATTCCGAATGCAAAAGCTCTACATCCAAGATGGATACAATGGGTTAATTCTCTTGCTGCAACAGACGTACTATACGAATTTGATCCTAATTTAAAAACACAAGAATTTCTCCAATATGAATACGGATGTCCTCTGCCAACCGAAATCCTGCCTCTAGAATATTACGGCTGTATAATATATACAGACGGCTCAGCACAACCCGCAGTTGGGGATAAACAAGCCTATAGTGCTGCGTGTGCGATTGTTAAAGGTCGTTGGCACAAAGGAAAATTTAGACCACTGGTCACTAAAACTCAATCCCTAGGAGATTGTACAGCTCAGCAAACTGGACTTCTGGCACTTAAGATGGCGCTTGAAAATACCGATCACGAGTTCCCCACACTAATAGTGTGTGATTTATATTACTGCGTTCAATCTTATAATGAATATTTGCAGAACTGGGTTCAAACCGGCTTCAAAGATGCAAAAGGTGGCACAATCAAGCATAAAACGCTTTGGGAACAAGTAGTTCTTTTACAGAAAGAACTACAAAAGACTCACGAGATACATACACTGAGTCATCAACGTGATGGCGTTCACGTTGCTGGGAATTCATTGGCTGATGAAGCAGCGAAGGCAGCTGTCCAAACGGCTTCCATAGCTGCTATCACCCGGTCAAAAACGAAAATAGACAGCGATATAATGCGAGCTGTCAGTGCTTCAGTAAAAGATGACAGAAAAACACTCCCGAAAGGCTTTTCAGTAAAGTTCTCATACATAACTTATGCAAATAATGTTCAATTTGTTCGAATCCCTGGAGTGGGGGATAGAGCAATTCCAAACATGGAACACAGATTAGGACTTATTTTAGCGGCACACGAAGGGCTAGCTTTTGCACATGCTGGTATTTCCGCCACAACATCATTATTAAAACAGAGATATTGGTGGCCGGGCATGAGAAAACAAACTAAGAACTATGTTTTAGAATGTGAAATATGCCAAAGAATGAAAGAATCAACAGTAAAACAACCAGCACAGACGCCCCTTCTAATCTCAGATAAACCATTAGCATGTGTTTACCTGGACCACTGTGGTCCCTTACAAAGGGATGGCAACTATAAAAATATCATGGTCGCAGTGGATTCCTGTAAGAGATTCATTTGGATGTGGCCCCAGCGCTTGGCTGATGCCAGAACTGTTATAAAAGATTTGCGAGTCTTTATCGGCACATACGCAATTGGCATGCTACATTCTGATCAAGGTCCTGCGTTTAACTATCGAGCTTACAAAGAGGCCATGGACAGCATGGGCATTGCATTGCGGTACTCTTCCCCCTTCCATCCTGAGGGAAATGCGGTAGTGGAAAAACGTGACATAAAGCAATCTATAACGGCGAGGGTATTCGGTTCGGGTGATGGGTGGGTCAAACATTTAATAAGTGTCCAACTTAGTCTTAATAACATGCCAAGAAATTCTCTAAAAGGTTTCAGTCCGTATGAAGTTTTGTTTGGAACTAGGATAACCATCCAGGATCTGGATCGTCAAACTTCAGTGGTAGAAGAAAAAACCTTTGAAATCAAAGATCGTTTGGCTGTTTTACAGGACTTGAATGAAACAAGAAAAAGTCTAAGTAACAGAAAGTTTAAGCCAACAACCACTGAAGAACCACCTGTCCCAGCAAGACCTTTCTGGATTCCGAATATTGGGGATCTGATCAGAGAAAAGATCATGGTAAAGAAGGAATTTGGGCTTTCTTACAGAAAAGCAGTACCTGTCTTATCTGTCAGCGGAACAAGATCAGTAGTACTACCGCCACTTGCTGGTTAAAAGGAAAACAGAATTGTTTCCATCGACCTGGTGAAACCACAATCATGTGGCCGATGATAAATAGCAGGCCCAGTGGACTACCACGAAATAGCAGAAGACCAAACTTTGCTACAATCCAAGAGGTTCAAACTGAGAGACTAATCACATTCGATAAACCTGCAGTAAATAACAAGGGACTATGCAACAAAGCCATGGAACTTGTGCCACTTGAAACCCAAATTGCAACAATTCGTAATGATACACCAATCTACAACGATGTAGCATCAGAATGTACAAATGTAACAAAAGAAAATGCAAAGATCAATGGAAATCCGGAAGCAATCCCTCCAATTGACAGAACTGCATCTTGCTATTTTATCAACTTTGATGACTTTTACGATGATCCTAGTGAACATGGAGACAAGCCAGCAACAAAATCTTTCAAAGAAAAAATGACCGAGCTTTTTCACCAACTAAAAGAAACATATCTGATTTCACCATGGATTGAATTTTGGACTGTGTTAGGTATACCTTTTCTCCTGCTTTGTCTCATCATGGTTTTATACTTGGGTAGATTCATTGGTGGAAAATATAGTAAAATGGACACAGCAAGTCAGAACATCAACTTGGTCTTAAAGTCACACAGATCCTCTCACATCGAGAAAAGAGAACTATCAGTGAACATCACAGCCAATCCAATACCTGGTGGTATAGCATGGGACAGAACTGACTATGATATTTATGGCCCGATTGAACTCTTGAAGTATCTACACAAGTTCAAGGTTTCCTTAAGTGACTTTGTGATACTAAGTTCTTTCTCTGATGAATGGGACTTCGAAAATATAAATAATATGATGTCAGATTTAGTAATGCCAGCTAAATTCACAGAACATGATTATTTACAGGGTTCATCAAATTATGAAGTTATACTGTTACAATAACTATGGTCATCACTATTTGCATAAATCTGCACAACCTAGAAATGTTTTTACTTATAATCAATAGGAACATTGTCCAACTCCACCAAAAGGAAGTCCAAAGACATTTTTTGAGAAATTTCCATCCTTCTCAGGGTTTAACAACAGTGATCCAGAAAAGTTTTGTTTTAAAATGTTAAATAAGACAGGAATGAAAACAACGTTGACAAACACTAAATTGATTTATTCTGAAAATGTTTATGACAAAATGTCTACATTTGGTTTTGAGTTCTGGAAAAACAAAATTGAAACAAAAACCATCTGGGGTACAAAAGATTGGCAGGTACAAGGTCTAGAATCATTATTTAGAGCCTGCATGATCCCAGAACAAATTATGTTCCTGAATGATACCATTCAACAAACTACCTGTCTTGGCCTAGCTAAGATAAAAGACTTAAACAAACAGTCTATTCCGAAGCCCATACCAGATAGCAATAGCACTACAGATGTGGAAATAGACGTATCCCATATTTTTCACCAAAACAGAACAAATCCTGATTGGACAAAATGGTTGATCTTGCCCACAGACACAAACAACTGTCAAGATAGATTCCTGAACAAAAAACAGGGGTTAAAAATGACCAGGCCAGACCCAATATATTCCCAGAGACAACATCCAGGGATAGTTACAACATACTGTGTAGGGAAATTATGCCTTGAATGGCTACAGAAATCCACACTGGCTGAAATTAAGCAAAACTTTACTTTACTTAAAGAAGGTGCTGACTTGCGAGATTTCATAATGGGACCTCGCAAACAGCGTCAAAAATGTTTCATAGAGGCCGGTATATACGCTGCATACAACGAAGCTTGGAAAGTAATGCAAATTGAAACAGCGGAAAAAAATACGAGAAATTGATTGTATAAATTTGGAAAAATCACTTTCTGTTGTGGACAATGGGTTAACGACTCTGTCTTCCAGAATATATTCACTGGACAGAATTGTGTCATCTGCCTTTGATATAATAGAGCACGACTTGCTAATGCTACAACATGGTCAGTCTCAATAGCGTTCTATTGTACAGCTTGGCTGTACGTTGCAAAACCTACGTTCAGGCTACGTGCCATGGCGTCTAATCAACGTAACGTCATTATTTTCTATCTTTAACCTTACTGATAAACAAATCAGTTTGGCACAAAAAGGAGCAGATTATACAATTCTGAGCATTGAAAAACCTGAGAGATTACCATTGACAATGTCAAAGAGACCTGTCATTGAATGGATAATACACGGAACCATTACAATTCCGATAACAACTTTCCATTTAAAAAATTGCCAAGAATATATACCAGCAGGCCAGTATGAAAGGTTGGGTAAAGAATACATCAAATCAACCTGGGATTTACCTTACACACACAAATGTTATAGTGAAGGCAAAAAGGAGGTATTCCCTAGTGGCAATAATTGTAAAAAATCATAGGAGTTACACTACTGTGTCAAGGTATTAACTTGCATGGAGCTTGCGAAGGGTCTTCAAATAACCTTTCATGTCACCTGCAAGGCACTCCTGCAAAACAGATAGAGCCATTCTTCAGACAACTCTCCAACCAAAGCTACGTTTTAATAAATGACCACAGCTGTTGTGGAGTGGTGCCAGGAGAATGTTATCTCGTTACTGTAACTTCCAGGGTCATTTGCTGTATGCAAGTATTGTATCCAAACAGCAATCCAGACATGGAGGCGGCAATATGGCCTCATGTGAATATCTCTTCTATTCGAATTGATACTTTAAGCAGAATGAAGTCTATTCTTTTACAGACTACTATGCCTCTGACATCGTCCAAAGAAACGTATGATCAGCAAGTTGCAAGGACAATATCAGAGATACATACCCTTTTATCAACAAATTGCCCCATACATTTCGTAGAAATGTTAAGCCAAATTTTAAACATGTCTGATACCAGTGGCATCGCTCATGTATTTAAGACAATTTTTTCGGGACTGTTAGCACCATTTGAAACAGTTCTGGGCATCTTCCTGAATTTTGTCCATTCTGTCTTTGGCGGCCTACCCTTAATCTTGGGACTCGTGGCAGGAATTTTATTTTTGTTCCTTCTGCTCCGATCTGGCAAGCCAACCCACAGACAAGACTCCAGCAACGATGGAAGAAACGATCCTAGCAATATGATACTGAGACCGTATCACTAAGGTCCTTGGATTGGCCCGGCTAAGAGATCTGAGTACAACCTGGTTTCTTTCATTCAGACCAATCTTACAAAATTGCATCTTACCTGTGCTTCGATGTCTGCTATGCGAAGAAGAATGCGTGTTGGACGTCTGTCTTACACTACCATCAGCAGTACCAATGGATATCAATACTTTGCTAGGTCCGGTAACGACTCATGCAACGTGTTGACCCCAGCGGCTACCTATTCTGATGACGGCATTCGTTGAGACTTCACCATTACGAGTATGTGGTGGTGAAGTACGAGAAGAAAGCACCACCAAACAGGTACAACCTTCTGTGAGCATTGCTGATCCAAACATCGATGATAGCAATCACGCAGAGAATTGCACAGTTGCAGTGTTTTCAAACTTGGTCGAACTTTCACCTGATGCTGTAGACCAATTTTTTGCGAGTCTGTCTGATATGATGTTCTCTCCTAACAACGAGAATAACATTTAAAAACAATGATCACACAGCATTTCCTGAACTCTGAATTCGGCCTTCAGTTTTGTTAAACAATGCTAATAAAAACATTTAGGACTAATTTTTTTTCATCCTTTCCCCAGAAAGCAAAACAATTTTTCTTTCACTTCAAAAATATTTACAATTTTTCTGGCACACGGTA
This sequence comes from Lissotriton vulgaris, assembly GCF_964263255.1. NCBI lineage: Eukaryota > Metazoa > Chordata > Amphibia > Caudata > Salamandridae > Lissotriton > Lissotriton vulgaris. The sequence goes on along the minus strand of NC_141693.1, from coordinate 820,255,356 downwards.
CTCTGCTTAAAGTAGAACTATTCTTAGAGAACAGAGCTTCTATTTTTAGAGACGTTAGAGACAATGTTTACCTCAGCCTCTAGCACATGTACAATATCGTATAAATATGTGATGAAATGGTCTCGACCTTCTTTTCTGTAAACAGAGCCATTTCATGTGTAATTTTCGTAATTCATCCAGCTGATATACATATGCATTTAACTGAATGATAACCCTGCTTGAAAAGTGTACAGTACCAATACTCATTTTTCGTGTATAAACAGTACACCATTTCAAATGCAATTATGTATTTTGGGGTGGGTTGGAATACACACATGCATCGTTATATGTTTAATATTGCTTAGTTTTTAGTAATGATGGACATTAATACGTGGAGTGGGTGTTGTGTTTCTATCTAGGACCCTAATTCGATATTCCCGATTTATGCCCTTATGTGGTTATAATAAATAGTATCATTATAAAGGCATAAGAATCATATCGATATTTAGCAATAGCCCATGCAGTCCAAAGCACGGTAAGGCTAGTCCCATAGACTCCTAGAAAGTACAGCGCGTTCTTTAAACAAACCAAACCTCCAGCAGCCCGGGAATCCCCCCCTGCTTTTGTTTTGATTTGCATAAGAACTCCTGGAGTCCAGAAAGAACTGTTAGTTCCTAGTGGCGTCTTATGTCCAACCTTACGTCAAACCCGGCACCTTTCAGGTATAAATATACCAACGTTGCCTTAAGCAAACACACGGTGGTGTGGAGGAGAGCGGCTATCTACTTATCCGGAGCCCAGCTGATGTGAGAGCCAGAGGAAGCCGCCCCTCCCCTTTGACGCGCTGGAGAAGCTGCCTTTTCTCACGCCGAGAAAATCCAGCTCCGGTGTTCCCAAGTCACCTTCGCGGGTTGCTGGGAGATCGAGTCCTGAGAAGCGAGATACAAGACCTCCTTCATTCTAGAACCAAGGTACGGAGCTGATTAAAACCTTAAAGAGAATTCTTGATTCTAATACTAGGCAAAACTTAACTTAACTTAAAAACTGCAAACTCACATACTCCTTCCCACGTATTAGGCTTAGGTCAGGTACACTGAGGTAGGCGTATCTAGAAACACCAGTTGAGTTCGTTAGTCAATGTTTTTATGTATGTATATATTTTATCCATTTTAAAGTATCATATGGCTAAGAAACTGTATCAATGCTTTTACAGTATTATTTCATAACACTCCTTTTACTGTACGCACTTTACTTTATGATAAGTATTGCAATTGTGGCAATTCATTTCTCTAGCATGAGAAAGAAGACTGCTCAATAAAATAACACCTTTTATTGAAAACGCCCGTCTCTCTATTTCTCTGCACTCTGGTGGAACTAACCATGCACGATTGACTGAGTGAAATAGCCGTCTATTGTTTTCACACGACTCTAGAGATACACTCTTTATTCTGAGGGAGCAAAGTTGTCATGTTTATGCTGGTGTCAGAAGCTGAATCCCTTCTTGTCTAAATTAGGGAAGTTAACCCCTCCCTATTCATTCGAGAAAGTTTCTAGTGACCTCTGAGCTAGCTGGCAAACCTAAAATTAAGTCTAACATAGTCAGTAGAGACCTAGATGACCTCAGTCCTACGTCTACACTGCTGTTTATGTTATTCCAATGCGCAGAGCCTATTGGGAAAATAGGAACTACACTATACCGGCAAAGATCATTTGGGGTTGTTTACTCTGACTGAATTGATATTTTAAGCTGAACCAAGTAAGGGAAAGAGAGTCATCTTAGATTTTTCACCTAGAGCAAACCTTTGTGGGGCTTTCTGCTACTTGACCCATTGTTGGAGTGCCTACTAGTGAAGACTCAGACAGCAAACAACTTTCTGATTTACCCCTTACAAAATGATTCTTTGTTTAGGGTTGCCCCTTTAAGGTAATGTAGGGAAAGATAGCTTGCTCATGCTTATTCAGGAGAATCATCAGATGAAATGTAATACTCAATTCTTTTTCCTGATTGTCTGCATCATCATCATACAGTTAGTCATCTGCGTTGTATTATATAGGGTAAATCTCTTCAGGAGATTTGAACTTATCTTGGCCTTCCTGTACTTTTATATGATCATGTTGATAATGGGCTACATGGAGTTGTTTCAACATTTCTAATTCAATCCTACTAAAGGACTAAGTTGTTCAGTGGATTATTGTATGGCCACATTGGTCGAACTGTATTGAGATGTTAACAAGTGAAGGCTTGCCTCCTTTTACCTCTCAGGCATCTAGAAAGGTCACCACTTTTTCCTAGTCAGGGTAAGGGGGATACACTTCTAAAATACCCCTGCTCTACCCCTTGGTAGCTTGGCATGATCAGGCAGGCTTATCTCAGAGGCAGTGTGTAAAGCATTTGGGAACATATACAGTAATATAGTAAAAACACTACAAAGGTACACCACACCAGTGTAGAAAAATAGTAAATATTTATCTAAACCAACAAGACCAAATACGATAAAAATTTCAACATTCAATACTCTTGAAAAATAGTACTTGTGCAAAATAACCTTTAAATTGCAGAAAAATCAATAAAACACAGTTTCTCCGACTCAGCTCCTCCTAGGGCAACTGCATTACTGAATACGACAGAGTCTAACAACTCCAGCCGACTGCGTTGATAGAGGACAGCTAAAGCATCAACAGACTCGGAGACAGTACTTATTTTGTAGCGACCAACACGTCAGTATGAGTTGGTCGGGACAAACGTTGCAGTGTGAAACGGAGTGTTGCAGCAGGCAGTGACCTCACGATTTGGTGCAGGATGCAGCTCTTTGACAGTCGGTGAGACCAGGGCTTGCCTTGAAGAGTGAGATGATGCTCATTGCGGTGCTGGCAGGTTACGGTGCGGCAACGGAGCTGTTTGATGTTCGAGTCGGGCAGCAACGGAGTCTGTGTCGTCGGTGCAGCGTGTAGCACAGCGTTAAGAAATGCAGTGCCCACGAGATGCAGTGCAAGCAGCGGCTCATTGACAGAGTCGGTGAGACCAGGGTCGCGTTGCGAAGTGAGGCGTTGCTCCTGGTGGTGCTTTCAGGACACGGAATCAATGACAGTCAGTTACCCTTTCCTTCTGCAGAGACAATCAGAGATGGAGCCCACGGTGAGGTCTTTGTTTTTTTTTAACGGGGGCAAGCTCAGTTCAAGCCCTTAAAGATATTTTTCTCAAGCAGGGGACAAAGCAGCAGCAAAGTCCTTTTCTCCTTTCCTCGTCAGCAAGTAGCCACTGCAGGGCAACCCTAGACAGCAAACAGCTTTGGGGCACTATTCCTCCTCAGCTTCCCAGGCTCTTCTCCTTGGCAAAGGTTCTTTGTGATTTCTCAGAATTGATCTAAAGTTCAGGAGTCTGGGCCCTACTTTTTATAGCACATAATCCTTTGTTCTCTGGTGGCAGAGAATCCCTGTGCCCAGTTCAAACCAGTTCGGTCCTCTCTGGTGCCACTTCCTAGCAGGAGGTGGAGACAGAATTGTGGAAGGCAGGCCAGGCCCATTCAGGTGAAAGGAAATCTCCTCCCCCCTACTCTAAATGCAGCCCAGGTCTCTTCAGCCCAGCCCTGGCCCATCAGACTCTTTAGAACCAAGGCACCTCCCCAGCCCCTGAGACTCCAAAACCATACAGGCAATCAACAGAAGCATACTAGATGACTAGACAAGAAAATACCTGTGTTGGACAGGCCTCGTGGAAGGCCCGCTCCCTCCCCGCATGATAGGGCCCGGACACCGGCTCTCCCTGTATCCCCAGAAAGAAACATCCCGGCAACCCACCGAGGTAACCCGCAACCCGTCCCCAACGGGACGCCTGCTCCCGAACACCCCCCGTATCGGCTGGCCCGGGCCTCTATCAGCACCATTGCCCCGGCCCAGCCGCCATCTTGGACACGGCATCACGAGGCCGCGTGGCCTCGGCTCGACCCCAACCCTGGGCCTGGCCAGGCCCCGACATCGAGGCACCACCATCCACCCAGGAGGTGAAGAGACCACTTGGCAGGTCAATGGGAGAAAGGAGTGTCGATGGCTCTCCCCCGCCAGGTGCCGATCGCCCCCGGCCTCCCCGGGTGCTGGCTCCACCCCCCTGCTGGGTGTCTGGACTCCCTCATCCCGGACCTCCTGACCTCCAAGCGCGAGGGTCCGGACATCAAAGGAGACCAGACCTATAACTGGGGCCGCTCCAGAGCAGGAAGGCAGTTGTATCCTGGAGTCGAGAGACACCTTGAAGAACTCATCCCTGACGGACTGCTGGCACTGCCGCAGCCTTGCCTTGTGAACCATCTCCGAAGCCTGCTGGCGCTGCCGCGGCCCTCTGCAACGTGCACCTTCGTCTGGACCTGCTGGCGCTGCCGCCGCCCATCCTTGTGAATCATCGCTCTTGCCTGCTGGCGCTGCCGCGGCCCTCTGCAACGTGCACCTTCGTCTGGACCTGCTGGCGCTGCCGCGGCCCATCCTTGTGAATCATCGCTCTTGCCTGCTGGCGCTGCCGCGGCCCCTCTGCAACGAAATCATCATCGTAGCCTGCTGGCGCTGCCGCGGCCCTCCTTGCCGAGAACTGTCATCCTAGCCTGCTGGCGCTGCCGCGGCCCTTCTTGCCGAGAACTATCATCCTAGCCTGCTGGCGCTGCCGCGGCCCGACCTTACAGACCCCTGAGCTCGAAGATTGTGAGCTCCTTCTGGCCGCCCTTGTACCGGACCGGTACCAAGACTGTCCCGCTACCCCTTACCCTACAGAGACTAGAATTGGGAGGATCCTCGTGTCCTGCCCCCCACTGTATCGTTGATAACCTTGCCTCAAGAATCCTATATAAAGTGTGCAGATCGCATCCTTGTGTGGTGTCCATTTGTGGGGGGGAAGTTACTTGTCTGTACGATCGCCGGAGACGGCCTTCACCGAAGGCCTCTCCCCCTGTACTCGGCCGACCCTCCGGGTCCCTGTCTAACAACCTGCTTTCTAAAAGTGCTTTTTTCAAACACAGAATGTAAAAATCACCCTCACTAAAAAAATACATTTTAACATTGAGTCCGGGCATACTAAACTACATTTTCCTAACATGTTCCCAGGGGTAGTTATGCTTATAAGTAAGTATGGGTGGAAAATCCGTTCCGCTCGCGGATTTTGCGGATTTTCGGTAAATTCGCAATCCGCGAGATTCGCGAATTTCCCGCAAAATCCGCAAATCCGCGAGCAGCGGATTTTATGGCTTGCTCGCACTGTTCGCGTGAGTTTGCGGCTTCCCAGTTCAACTTTGCGCCCCGCGAATAAGCGCTAAATTGCAGAAATACGATCTTAGCAAAACTGAAACTACTTACCAGGTTCAAAAGTTCAAGCTCATCATTAGTAGCCATTTCCTGTAGTGCTTCCTGAGGGGCCCCTCCAGAGTTCAGTTGCCTACTTGCAACTATTATGTGACCCTGCTCTGACCCTCAGAATAGTTACACATATGCCACAAAGGTCCTGAATTACAGCTAAGGGAAGTTCAAATCCAGTGACACATTAATCAGCCCCTAATTCATTATTGTCAGTTGGGGCAGGGCAGGTGTTGTAACTAATTTTGCAACAATGAAAGCACTTAGCAAGTGCAAAAGATCACTAATCAGGAAGCACTAAGGAAGCAGGTGCCAGCTAAAAAAATATTCTGTGACACATTAATCAGCCCCAAATTAATTCAGGTCACTTGAGGCAGGGAAGGTGTGCTTTGCTTTGCCACAATAATGTACACTGGACAACCAGAGGGTGCTGTGATGAAACAGAGGGTGGCATGGGTGAGCCAGAGGGTGGCATGAGTAGTCAGAGAGTGGCAGTGGTCCCAAACAGGCTGGACACGTAGAAACAACAAGTTCGCAAAACTTGCGACCCGACAGGTAGGTTCGCGTTTGCGAAATTGTACAAAAACCCTCGCGAACTGGCAGAAACCCGCGCGAACACAAAAAAAAATCCGCAAATTCGCGAGAATTCGCGGATTTTGCGGATTGCGAGTTCGCAAATCCGCAAAATTCACGAACGCGAGATTCGCAAAATTCGCCCATGCTTACTTATAAGTTGTTATAGACAAACTCCCCATTCTACCGTATGGGAACAGGTAGCCTTGCAATAGTGAAAAACAGACTTGGTAGTATTTCACTATTAGAACATGCCACGCACACCAGGGCATGTCCTACCTTTCACATACACTGCACCCTGCCCACAGGGGTAATTTGGGCCTACCTTAGGGGTGGCTGACATGTAAGAAAAGGGAAGGTTAGGGCCTGGCTAGTGGGTGCACTTGCCAAGTCGACATGGCAGTTCCAGACTGCCATAGGCTCTGCAATGGCAGGCCCGTGTTACCTTTACAGGCTGCTTATGTGGGTGGCACAACCAGTTCTGCAAGCTCACTACCAGTATTTGATTTACCAGCCCCGGGCACACACAGTGCATTGTACTAGGGACTGACTAGTACATCAAATAAGCCAATCATGGAATCACTAATTCACAACACAATTTACAAAGGGAGCACTTGCACTTTCACTTGCACTTTGGCATTAAATAGTAGTGGCAAAGTGCCCAAAGCATCTAGACCATCAAAAACGAAGTCCAACATGCAGAAAAATACAGTAGGCAAAGGCGGAAAATACAGAGGAAACCCACGCCAATGATGCCAGGTCAAACAGTATTGTATGTATTATGCCCAGTGTGGGAAATATTGGTTGAGGTGTGTAATCTTAGGAGAAACTATTCATACATGGCTCGATGTTTTCAGGAAATGGAGATAGTTCTCCATTCTCCTTATTTGACCTGACATTGAGTTCCAAAGTTCGACTAACTGTAAGCAGAAAGAGCTTCCACAAGTCTTTGTGACTTTATGACTGTAAACGCAGGAAGTAGTAGAACTAGCATTGGACACAACGGTCTGGCTTGACACAAAAGGAAACACAAATAGGAAATGCAAAAGTATCAGCCAATGTCATTTACTTGGACCACATTCCAGGCAATCATTGCTAATACAATGTGTCACTTCAGACAAACACAAGCCATACGAAAATCATTATTTATTCTAATCTAATAGAAACAGTCAAGCCAACAATTCCAGACCAGTTCTCCTCTGAACTTGAGCACAAGCAGTTTCATCCTAGCTAGACCTCATCAGTAAGTAGTAGCTGAAGCCTGGTTGCTTAAAGGATATATGACCCATGTCTGCTTATACCTGCTGGACTTAGACATGAAGCTATGGAGAACACAAAAGTGATGAGTGGAATACTTGCAAAAGTCTAAGCCACTGGCAATAGCCTGAGCCACCTTCCATTCCCGCAGTCATATCCCACCAGGCCACTGAGACAGGCACCAGCCATGTTCAAGTCAGCATGGTTTAATGCAATAGGAATGGTCCAGCCTGAAATGCCGATTCATATTCCTTTCCAACACAAACCCCGACACGTTTCAACCTAGTTCATTTTCGTCAGTCAGGGATAGCTTGAGTTCAGTGGCACAGTGAGAATGATGCCCAACACTGTGTTCCTGTCTGGAGGGAACCTCACCTGGCCGATGGAGCTGGACTATTGCTATTGGAGTTGCACAGTGTGTGACGGGAAAGTGGGTGATGGACTGGCGTGCGGCCTAAGCAATCATCTGTGGCTGAGTTATTCAAGCATTTATTTCCTCACTTTGTTGTTTTTTGCAAGATTTGTTATTGAACCAGAACAACAAGAGATTGTCTGTAAGGATGTGAAGATATGCTGTCTCATTAATATTGACATGGTTGATTTGCCTCTGGCGTCTGTAAATGCAGAAAAATAGACCTGCAAGGGACAGGAGACATCCAGCACTTAAAAGGGCACAGTCTGCAATATCTTAGAAATGGCACATTTTGAACAGAATATAAGGGAAGGGTGTATACAGTGGTCCATGGACCTCAGTTAGTTACTGCTAATGCTCACAGCTGTTAGTCCCACAATGAATAGACATGACAGGACTAATAAGAACCTCTACGGAACCTGGGTTTGTGATATTGAATGGATACAATAGTTCCCGAGGTTTCAGTTTAGTCTATGGTCTCTTCCTGTTTTCAGTTTCTATTTCTTGCATATTATAGTGTTTCCAAAATGTTCAAAAATAGTAAAAATCAGTGCTTATCTAATTCTGTGTTCTGTAAACACTGGGCCCCAGACAGAGCTATGTGAGACCGCCCTTGCCTGACTATGTGTGAGCCCAAGCCCAAGCTCCAGTCCCTGGCCTGCTGAATCCGTCTGCACCTTGATGACCCCTCTAATGGCAAGCAGAAAGTCCTCTCAGAAGGCATTGTGCCACCAGATGGCTCTCCTCCATTTCTACCCACCTGGTTGCACATACCTTTGGAATGCACAAACTAATCAGATGGGCAAGCTGCCCTCGAAGTCCTGATGAGGGCATATTTTGAAGCTTCCATTCCAGCCAGGGTTCCAGGAGGTCAAATAAATGTGCTCAAACGTCTCCCCCTGTCACCTCGTGTGCACAGATTACAAGGAAGGCTACTGGCCTTCTTCCAGATTAATAGGGACAGGGTTCTCAGGACATGTCATCAGGTCATCTCCCCAGTACTGTGGGGGCATCAACCAGCCCTTACTCACCCCTGGAAACCTGTGTCCCCAGCTTCCTTTTAACTCTTTCCCATGGGCCTTCCTGCAAGCATTCATTCCCTAGAGCAGGCACGGACCAAAGCTGACATCCTTGTGAAGGGTGATCTGCTTTGGGATATTCTAGCCAGCAACTAGTTTGACAGTTCAAGGCAAGTACAGGGTGTGACTGACTGGAACACGTCCAAGTGTGAGACAGATGAAGCCAGTTTTTATCCAGAAGGGCCCAGACTTCCTTGGGCAGGACCACATTCCCTACCCAGATCAGCGGAGAGCCAGACCAGGGAGAAGTCTGGGGCTCCTGCAGATCAATCTGCAGGTGAAGCCAGCGATTTCTCGGGGGGGGGGGGGGGGTGGGAGGGGCACGGGGGTGCCAGTTCCCTGGGGTAGGAATCCAGGCATTAGCCAGAGCCACCCAGAGATGGTGGTGCCAGGCTGTAAAGGAGTCCGACCAGTCCACAAATCCTCATAAAATGTGGGCAACGGCAACACTTTCTTCTGGGGGAACTCAGTCTTCCGGGCCAGGATTCCAGGAACTGACCAGAGTCACCTTCTGTACCAAGAGACTTGCACCTCCCTACTCAACCATTCTGCCACTTTTTTCTAAGATAGGAATTGATTCTAACCATGGTCGGCTTATTACTTATACCTCCCAATATTGCATACCCAAAACAAAGGCAGGGATGTAAGTGTTATGTTGTTTATTTATCATGAATTTGTCAGTGTAGCATGGACTGCAGTGGGTATACCAGTGAAATTAGCAGCTTTTCACTTTGCAACTGCCTAGCTTTTCCTGCATTGAAAGACCAGATGTCATGGGTTTCTCAGGACTAGGCCTTTTTAGACATGTACACAGTGTCCTGGGAGTCTCTTCGGGACAGGTGATTGCCACAGTTTCAATATTAGTCTGTTGCTGCTGAAGGGAAAGCCGAAATATGGGTGTCATACATAGGCTCTGGTGTATGTCTTCCCCTGACTGTCGCAATGTGGCAACTTAAATGTGCCCCATTGCCAACCAAGAGCGTCATGTAAACTGGATCTGAGTGCCAGCACACTCAAGGGTGGTGATTAGAAAGACTCTAGACCAGTGGTTTTCAAATGTTTTCATTCTTAGCCCCCCCAGGCTAAATGTTTTGAAGTTTTGTCCATCTATAAAACTTTATGGCAAAACTTGGAGGAGGAGGAGGAGTGGCAGGTCAGAACCAAGGGTGAGATTTATGAAATCACTTTAGGGGTACATTTTCTACGGCTCATAATCCACATTACATGTAGACCTGTAAGAGAGCAAATGCATCAAACAAAAACAGAAAAGGACAAAAAGCATTGCTTCACGTATTTGTAGTGATGTGACTCGGGCTGAGATTAACCCCAAATGAAAGACGGTATGCCCCTGTCCAACGACTGTAAGAGTGAGAGAGGCATGAGGAAGGAAGCATACTTAGGAGATAGGTGAATCTTAGCAAGGTCACCATCTGCACTGCCTGGGTTCTGCTCCACAGTGAAAGGCCGAGGTGGGACCACTTATCAAAGTTCAGTTCCATGCCCGCTAACAGCGGGTCAGGATTGTATGAAATCATGTGGTACCAGTCCCTGATTGATGTATATTCCCAGGTATTTAAGGTGGGAAGGCATCCACTGGATTGGATAGGTGGATATCAATCAATCAATCAGGAGTTTGTTAAAGCGCGACTACTCACCCGTGAGGGTCTCAAGGCGCTAGGGGTGGGGGTGGGGGGGGGAGGGGGGTGCAGGTTCCATTCCATCAAGGAGGGGGTCTGTCGAAGAGCCAGGTTTTGAGGTTTCTTGCGAAGATGGGGAGCGATGTTGTCTGTCTGAGGGGGAGCAGAAGGGCGTTCTATGCTTTGGCCGCGAGGAAGGAGAAGGAACGGCCTCCCGATCTGGTCTTTCTGGTGCGAGGGACCACGGCGTAGGAAAGCTGGGCTGATCGTAGGGTCCTTTGGGGTGCGTGGAATTTGAGTCGGCTGTTCAGGTATGCTGGTCCGGTGCCGTGGAGGGCCTTGTGTGCGTGGTGAGCATCTTAAAGGTGATTCTCGCCTCGACGGGGAGCCAGTGGAGTGTGCGCAGGTGCTGGGAGATGTGGCAGTGTTTTGGCAGGTTGAGGACCAGTCTTGCGGCGGCGTTCTGGATGTTCTGTAGCTTGCGGATGAGGTTTTTGTTTATTCCGGCGTAGAGTGCGTTGCCGTAGTCGAGTCTGCTGGTGACCAGGGCGTGAGTGACTGTCTTTCGGTGTTCGAGGGGGATCCATTTGAAGGTCTTACGAAGGAGGCGGAGGGTGTGGAAGCAGGAAGATGAGACAGAGTTGATCTGGAGGTCCATTTTGAGCTCGGAGTCCAGGATGATTCCCAGGTTGCGTGCGTGGTCTGTGGGGGTTGGCGGGTTTCCGTGGGCGGTGGGCCACCAGGTGTCGCTCCAGGCGTCGGGGTTTGGGCCCATGATGAGTACTTCTGTTTTGTTGGTGTTTAGTTGTAGGCAGCTGTTTTTCATCCATTTGGTGACGGCTTCCATGCCTTCTCGAAAGTTGCGTCTGGCGGTGTTGGGCTTGTTGGATATGGAGAGGATGGGTGTCGTCTGCGTATGACACGATGTTGAGTCCGTAGGTTCTGACGGATATGGCTGCACAGGTGGTCACCCAGGACATTTGGAGGGCCTTACTTTTGTCCCAATTCATCCGATATCTAGAGAGAGATGCAAAATCTAAGCTGATATCTAGCACTGCCAGGAGCAAGGGGAGGAGGAGGAGAAAGTAAGCAGGAAGCTGTCTTCATAGAGGTATAATATCCATATCCCGCAGGGGTGGGAATGCCGGTTACCCTCGAGGATTGGTGGAGGGCGGCCACCAGGGGTTCCATGCTGAGGAGGAACAGAAGGACCAACAACAGGAGTCCATTAGAATGAGTCTATTAAGTCTTGCAGGAGCTCTTTAGCTAGTATTGGCTGGGTATACACCACACACAGAAGCACAGGACATGAATACTATTCAATTGAGGCAATTACCGAATGAGATAGTGACTATATATTGATGACATCAACAATATGTATTGCAGATATTAGAGATGGATATTGTAGCACCTGCAGCTATGAAAGCACGTCCTCTGATACAGGCCATTAGTCCATAGAATATAAATGTAGTCATGGGCAAAGTGAGATAAAATCTCATTTTAGATCGCTCTTAAAACTAATCATGAGGAAGCGGTCCATCCTCAAACAATATTCCAAGATAAACATAGAATACAGTTAGAGGGTGATATATTGCATTCAATGTAAGCTGTACTCTGGTGACATTTGTTTGATGTTCATGACATTATCCTGGCTGAGCATGACTGGCCACCATCCTTTGTAGGTAAAGTACCTTATTGTAGTGGAGGTAAAAAATGGAGAGGAGGTAACAAATTATGTTTCTTCCTCTTTAGTGACTGAGGATTTTAGGGGCAGTTATGCACATGAGTAGCCTTTGAAAAAAACACTTGAGTATTGTATAGAAAGTAAACAGAGGCGAATATCGATTCTGTAACACTTGGGATTCCCCTTCAGTGTGAGCTTCAGGTATTCATTAACACCAGAGGCAAAAGGGCCATCCGAGTTCATTTTCAGAATCTGATAGTACCTTGTCAATTGGCCTTGAACACTTATGTTTTTCCATTGCTGAAACCAGAAAGCTCTTATAGAATTGTTTTAGACTGCATACATTTGAAGTCACATATGCATGCACATGCAGTGCTAAATGCACAAGTGGTGTTAAATGTACACACCACTGGAATAACGACATTTGTTCTAAAAAATATGAAATGAATTTGCACATTGCTAATGGAGTTTTTTAGAAAAATATAATGACTGAATCACAGTAGCTAACCGTTCTCTCCTTCGCAGTTCTCACTTTACTAATTTAAGATCCCCCCCCCCCCCCCCCCCCCCCCATGGGAATCAGGGTTAGCCCCAGGGCTCTTTACAGCAAGAATAATCTTACAAGAAAATCCTGAAGTGTTAGCAGTTGCTAATGAATAGTTATAGTTAGTACCACATTTTCATAGAAAAAGTATTTTTAGATCTGGCGTTAGCCAACATCTTTTGATTTAAAATATAAATTATGTATAATATACTTATTTAAAGTGGTTTTCAGACAGCTTTCTTCATCCATTAGTCTGTTCTATAAAACAATGATTTGACTTACATTAACACCAGGATAGAGTGATTAGTGACTATCCACACTTGATATGGATACAAATTAAAGATTATGTATCATAATGTGTGTTTTAGGGTGGGAATTATTTTGTGACAGCAAGGGACTGGCCATGGATTGGTTAAAACACGGGGCTACCTTGCAGCCCTTCCTACACTTAAAACACAGGAATTAGTAAAATATGAACAAAGAAAATCTCACAGACTCCATATATATTATCAATACATGAGTATAAGAGCCTGTTCTACACGGGCAGCTCTGCACAGCCTGTTGTTGGTACTAAACGCAATTAATTATCAGCATGTGCTGCACTGCGGCAAGTGGTCCAGGATGGGGCAAAATACTACACATTCACACAAAACCTAAAGGTTAGTCCAATGCACAGCTACCTGTGATCATGCCATCCTCCTTGCCCTTCAGGAAGCTGATCTATAGGTTCCCACAGTTATGCTATTAGACTCAGCATTCTGGGCAGAGATTTAAAATGTTGACCTGCCGCATCAGTTCCTCCACACATTAACAAATTGATTAAGGAGTTTATGGATGTTTTTCTACTCTAGTGGTACAGTTGCTGTTTTCACACCTTTTCTATCTGGAATCATTTGGAATTGTAGAGAGAGCCAAATGACATTTTAAGACAAGCCTTGAAATGAGTTTTAGATTCAGCTTGGTTGTGGTGCCATAACCTACATAGGGCTCAGCACACACTTGGTAAACTGCCTAGAGGAGTACTGACTAGCCATAGACATTCAGAATTGTTTGTTGGTGTGGCTATGTATGGTATGGACCTCAATTTCCCAGGAACAGTGGATTCAAATGCTGATTCCTCAAAAATGGAGACACATTTGGTTATTTTTCTATGAAATAACGTGCATTTGTAAAGCGCACATTCACTCATAGGCATCTTGGCCCTGAATAACAGATGTTTATTGTTACCCAACTCAATGGTGCTGATTTTAGCGACCCCAGATGGATGAAAGGCTGAGTGGACCCTCCGGGATGTGTGTCCCTTTGACCATGAGGTCAAACACAGGCTGCTGCAGTAGATGCATTAGTCCACTGAGCCACAAGACCCGACATGGCAGGAAACAAGGACTTGACTATACACTGGTGCGGACCTCTAGGAAAGGATGAATGGTATAATGAGATGATGATAATGGTGAAGCATGAGGGGCTTAATTATAAACTTCATGATAAAATGCAGGTCTTTATTGGTAATTGGGATGAATTATAGCAGGTCAGTCATTGACCTTTCTTGGAACTTGCATGAGGAGAATGATGAATATGAATGACAATGTGAGGCTTAAGGTTTTAGTTTTCTTTTTTTGATGATTCACGCCTTCAGTTGATAAATGCTATTGGACAGCACTGGTGGGTTGGTGGGTTGCTATTGATATTTGACTTCTGCTGCTCTCGACAAAATGCAGTGGGAATGTTGTTTAATCCAGATGAGAATTTCAAATTAAATGTTTCCGCTGTTTTATTTAACCATCATTATAATTGTTATGACATTGATTGACATATACTTTATGGGCATTTGGGATCCACTCTGCACTGGTTTAAGTTGATTACCAAGGAGGCATATATTAAAACTGATCAATTAATCCTTCAAAAAAGTGAGACAGGTGAAAACATTTAGTTGTCCATTAGCTGAATTACTCAAGATTCAAATATCGGAATGTGATCACATATAAGCTACTATCAAAAAGCCTTCTTTGCAAACCAAACTTATTAGATTTAAAAATAGCATGAAATAATACATAAAACCACACTGGACTTCTAAGACAAAGTTGGAGTGGTGCACCACTCAAATAGTATTTCTCAATAAATCCCGTAGGCTTATTTGGTTGAGTTAGTGAGTCCTTATTCAAAATGTCATCCAATAATAACAAGCTCCAGCCAACGCGGTTCGTTAATTTGGAATTAACTTCTTCACGGCAGTCTATGGTGTGTGGGCGGAGGGGAACATAGGCCCATGAGTCCCCAAATGTCGTCTCACGGATACGTATCAAGCTCATTCCGGTGTGCTGTATGATTGAACTTGGTGGGCGCAGATTATGTGAAAGCGAGGGCCTCCCTGATAAGGGCCAGCGAATGGAGGTTTCTAAGGTGCAAAACCTTAAACGCAGTCCTCTGCGAATTCGAAAGCTCCTGGACTTCTGTCTGTCTCACATCAACATCAATTTCACAAGTGATTTAGCTCATAATGGTGTTGTTCCTTGTGTGGATGGTCCATAGAGAATATGTTCCTTTAGTAAAAAAATCTATTTGCAACACTTGGTATGCTAGACAACAAAAATGAAATACATAGAGTTAGCAGAGAAGTGTCTCAAGGAAAATTAGTAGCTACCCTTCTGCAAGATGGTCTATATTTGAAGGATTCAATCAATCAGGGGGTTTGTATAGTGCGCTACTCACCCGTGAGGGTCTCAAGGTTGTTGAGGGGAGAAAGGAAGCCCTCTGGGGTGTGGTTACGAGCCACAACCCACAAACCACCCTGCTGTGGTCATGAGCCGTGTGCACGTGTCATCGACGCAACACTTCACTGAGGAATAAGGAACAATGATATGAGATGACAAAAGATCACAGTTGAGGTGTCATTTTATTGCACAAAACAAATGTATTTCAATAAAACGCATTTCTAGTGAATACTTTTTAAGAAAACCTGGCTTCACTCTGCCAGGAGTACATGCTAAATAGAGCTTGCTTCTAAAATGCTGCGAGGCAAGCTGAAATGAGTAACTCCTAAAAATGCATAATGGAAAACTGCCAGAGATTCAAAGACATGGAGTACATTTTTTATGAAATCATAGTGCCTAGAATCAAGCCTTTCTGATGAGAACTACAAGGCAAGCTGGAGTGAGGACCCATTAGAAATCACATTTAAATCAGCTAGAGACTTCAGAAAGACACAGAATACATTCTATGACAATGTAGAGAACTTGAAACAAGCCTTCACGAAGAGAATAATTCCTGCAGGTTAAACAGTTTAAAGAGACCCAGAATGTGAGGGGCCAGGATTATTGAAACGGCACAATTGAAATTGCTTAGGGAATGAAACCTACTCTTGACTGCAAAGCTATTAATGCACTTGTTAAGTGTAGGAGGAACAACGTTATTGCTTTGCAATTGCAATAATGTTTTTTAGAATAAGGGCGAAGTAGAGGAGAGAGAAAAGGACAATTTTAAAGTGCCAGAAACAATTAGAGCTTCAGCCAAAGATGCTTAGATAGGGGCTGAAGGAGGCCACACAGGCGTCAGTGACCCAATGGGTCACTGCCATGAGGTAGTCTCCTGAATGGTCTGAGGAACAGATTTTTATACTCTTTCACTGATGAACTATTGACATGAGGATGACAACATTATCAGGTGTCCCTACAGGACATGACACATTTTGGTTTTTTCTGGAACATTTTTAAGAACACAGAAGTGTCACCCACGCTATAGGGCGTTTCTCAAAAGGTCACAGGATGTTTGACCATGAATCACAATGAAATTGCACATCTATTGACCAGGATTTCCGTCACTTTGGGGAAACTTTTATAAGAAAGAGAAACATTTAGGAAGATGTTGATTGCATGTCTTAGTTACATAAAGGCTAGCAACAGACACAATAATATGAAAGATGACAGATGGCAAGTGGCCCCAACCATCAGGTATTGCGTGATGTCTCTTTTAGCTCGGGAAGTTCCCTGTTCTTGCGGTATTGCTATTCTTGTGGTATCTACGTGGGTGTAAGAGAAGAGGTGCAGATCGAGGAAGTGGGTGCTTCGGGGGAGCTGAGCCTCACTGAGAAGATTTGTATGAGAGAGACATTTTGGGGCCTTTTCATAGAAAAAGAACAGCTGGGACAGTTTGGTCAATTTAACAGATTCCTTTTATGCTAGCGGGTGGGGGCTTATCAGGGTCTCATGCCTCAAGGGTGGGCAGAATTGGCCTGGGGTAAAAAACAGACCCTGCTTCAGGTGCTGGGGGGGAGCGGCTCTGGATCAGTCAGGTCCCTGGGGGGCAACTAGCCCACCAGGTACCGCCAGTAAGTTCCACTGAGCTTTGTGGCAGAGAGGTGTTCTGAGGCCACGCCACTTTTTCAGCGGATGAAGTCCACTTGTATCCTGAGGTCCTCAGGACACAAGAGGACCTCATCGCCCCAACGGCAGTGCACCAGAAGCCACGTTTGCAGAGTGGTGTAAAAAGGGGCATGGCCTTGGACCACCTCTCTGCAACGCAGCTCTGTGGCACTTACTGCCGGTACCAGGGGACCTAATCCCCCAATGGTGCCAGGGGGCGTGTTTGCACACTTGTTATATCAGGTACCGCCCCCTCCCTACACCACTGCGTAAATGTTGGGGGATTAAGACCCCTTGAATCCTGATGGTCCCTCGTGGCCAACTAGCACACCAGGTACCACCAGTAAGCGCCACAGAGCTGCATTGCACCCCTCTGTTCATCCTCTCAACCAGTCCATTTGTTTGAGGGTGATACAAAGAATTATTAAGATGTTTGATTCCACAGTTATTTAGGAAACTCTCCATTTCTTTACACACAAATTGTATACTTTTATCAGACACAATGGATTCTGGAAAACATTCTCGTACAAAAATGTCTCTATGGAATGGTATAACAGTGTTTTCAATAGGATCTTTGACCATCTTTAGTTCTGGCCACTTAGAGCAATAGTCCAACAGAACCACTATGAATCTCGACCCACGTGCTAAAGAATCATATAGTCCCATAATGTCTTTGCCCAGTTTAATCCATGGACCATCAGGACATTCTGTGGGTATAAAAATTCAATACATTCAGGCTTTTGTCAGCAGATTTATAAATAAGACAATTATCCACCTCTTCATCACCTTAGAGTCCATGCGTGGCCACCAGAATGACTCACAAATATGTCTCTTTGTAAGATACACCCCAAGATGACATTCAAAAGCATTAACAATAATGTTTCTTCTCATAGCATGTGGAGGAATGATCCTATCCGATCTTAATCCCAAACCATCCTCAACTGAAATCTCATCACTCACTTTACAAAAAGGTTGTAGTAATGGTGAAAGAACTTTTTTCCTAGGCCAACAATTCATTCATCAAGTCTATGATTTGCAGCAGAACTCGGTCTTCTGACATGGCCTATGTGAGAAGTTGGCTTGGTATATGATGTTCACTATTCTAGTGAGCACCTTGCACCAATCCAAACAACCCTTATGGTGATGGTTGTAAAGTCAACCTTATAGACCAGCTATCCTAGTGGTAGCATGGACAAAGCAGTCTTAGGTTAAACTCAAGAGGGCATGTGAAGCCAGCTGTTTTACCATATGTAACCCCTTTAATACCAAATGAAAGGACACCACACAGGATATATATATAAAATATATATGTTATTTATTTCTAGACAATCCATCTGAACTCTTTATGAGGTCAGAGGCACAAGCACAATACAAAATATTCAATTACAATACAATAAGTTGCACAAAATACAGTAGGGCCCAAGGGGCAATCTAAATCATATACCAAAGTAGTGGTATAAGGACCACTACACGGAAAGTGAGTAGGCCTAGGGCCTAGGAAATCGCTGGGGCTACGCTGAACTACCAGGTGTTAGGAAGCAGGAGGCCCATGGGATGCGTGTGCAGTGTCTAAACACACAAGCGGGTTACCATAGAGAATGAATGGGAACGTAAAAGATGGAAACTAGTTCTTTTAGGGCACTTCTGACTGGACTCGATGAAAGTTACTTGAAACCTAGTCAGTTGGATAGTCAATACCCACAGGAGCACCGGAGTACTCGCGTTACCTCACCCACAGGAAGCGGGTGCATAGGTGTCAAAGTGTGTCGGGTTTCGTCGCTGAATCCCATGGAGCCTGGAAGAAAGATGCTGCAGGCTACCAGGCGAGAAGTGTCCGATTGGATCCAAGAGTGGATCAAGGATGAAGAGGACCTGAAAGCAGAGGGGACAGAGTCTGGGTCACTAGCCAGGGATCAGGAAGGAACCAGGAAGGAACCAGGCGATGTTGTGAAGCAATCAGGTGATGTTGTGAAGCTTGTCTCTGCAGCCACATGGACCAGGAGATGTCGACAACAACCAGGAGACAGGCACGGACTGTCCCTCAAAGGCTCTTGCTGTTGGCAGTGTCGGCTTCCGGAATGGAGTCAACAAGCCTTGGCAAAAGCAACCCACGCAGGAATCAAAGTTGGCTTCTTAATCAGACCAGCAAGGTCTGATGGGCTGCTTCTTTTCAGGGAAGCAGGGGCCAGTCTGGAGCAACCAGACCAGCAGTGTAAATTCAAAGGTTCGTCACCAAGATGGCCACTAGCCAACAGGCAAGTGACCAGGCAGACACGTCAAGCAGGAAAATGCAGAAGGGCCCCACGCAGAACTCGTGAAATGTGCAGGGCTGATCTTCGGTGCAGATGATGCTCGGGCTGGGGCTTCTCAATCCCCAATGCACAGCTTCAAGGGTGCCTTGGGTGCTGCACAATTAGCACGTCGCAGACTTTTCAAGATGGCCGGTCCCACATCTCTCGTCACCTCCACGGGTCCCAGCTCTGCTTGGACTGTGGATTTGGCTGTTGGAAGTCTGGAAGTCTGGTTCTTGTCAGGCTCTGTGCTTGGGCTCCGGCGGGAGCGTCGACAAAGCAAGCCGTTGATTGCTGGATGGTGCCTGCTTGTGCAGGGTGGTCACTCCATGACCACAAAGGAGATTCTTCAGTCGTCTTCTTGCAAAGTAGATCGTCGAAGGTCCAGAGTTTCAGTCAGGATAAATCTAAAGTCTTGGGACTCAGCTCCTACCTATATACCAAATCTTGGGGCTGGATTACCTGCTAGGTCCCTCCTATGGGTGGGACCAGGGAAGGGGGTGGTTACACCGATGTCCCTTTGTCCAGTTTCGCACCAGAGCTGGGGTTGGAGTGCCCCAGCACCGGTTTGAACTGGACTATGCATGGGACACCTTGTGTGCCCCAGGCAGTGTCTCCTTTCTTTCAGCCCTCCCTGCCCTAATACACAACAGCCTGTCTGGGGTGGTGCTAGCACCTCCCAAGACAGGAAACCTATTGTCCAAGCCTCCCTCGCTGGAAGGACTCCCAGCAGCAGGAAGTCAGACTTGTGTCTGTGGCAGCAGCATCCATTTTGTGATGCTGATGCTGAGGCTCTGGTTAACTTTAAGCGGGATTAGTAGGAACAACATGTCTTCTCCCTCTAGAAGGGTGGAATGCTGACCCTGTTGCCAGAACTGGCGAGGGGGTAGTATTCCAAAACATATGACACCTTACTCGACTGTTTTGATAAAGCCAAACCAGAGTTAACATTTATCCGCTAGGTTCATAATGCACTTAAGAGTATATGGTATGGCAATATCCTAGAACAGCTATAAGGACATGGTTCCGAAAGCTGCAGACAGGCTTAGCTCATGCTAGAGCACCATCTCACATAAATCCAGGCACTTTGCCGCCAGGATTTTTAAGGCCTGCCATAGGAGTGACTTATAGTTATATATGTGTTTAGATATAGGTTAGAATTAGGAATACTATATCTAAGCAAGGGGTGATTACATGACATTGCCCCAGCTGAGTGATCAGCCAGTTGTGTCAATGTGAGTGGCCAGCCAGGGGTGGCATAATACATGCTGCAGCCACTGGTAGGCCTTGGATGCACCTATGCCCTGGGTACCTATAGTACACTGTACAGGGGCTCATAAGGTGACCAAGTATCCAATTGGAGATGTACCTAGGGTACATGGAATCCATTTTAAACTGAGAGCAGATAGCCTGGGGCCCTGATTAGCAGAATCCCAGGCCAAGTCGAAAACCAGCTAAACACTAGGCAAAAAATCTGGGGTAACCATAGTCAGGTATCCACCTTCCTACAGCAAATTCCAAGCTTCCTTAGTACATGCATTCAAAACAGGAATTTCAAGAGAAGCCAATGGACAATCCTCCAAATCTCCTTCCAATAACTATGCTTTTCCGTAACCTTCCTCCAGATTTGTACATGGAAAACGGGAAAGAAAATCTGCTCTACAATTCCTACCACCAAAAATGTGTTCGATCTCTAAATTATATTGCATAAGTTTTGAAGACAGCCTTATTATTTTGTGGAGAACATGCGTTGCTACTTTCACCACTCAGAATGTTTACCAAAAGTTTGTGATCAGTCAGGAGTTTGAAATGCCTTCCCCATACATATGTGTGAAATTTCTCAATTTCACAGCATGCAAGAAACCCTCTCAATAATGGAGTATTGTAATTCTGCCTCCCTCAGAACTGTTGACGCAAATGCAATAGTTTGCTCCTTGGTACCTTCAAACTGTGTTACAGTGCCCCAAGACCTACCTGACTGGCATCTACAGTTATACAGCAAGACAACCTCAGGCCATAAGGTTTTAGCACTTCACTTTGACTCAATTCCAATTTGATCTGTTTGAAATCAGTGTTACACTTCTTACACCAAACAAATGTATTTCCTTCTTTAGAAGATCACTAATGGTCCTACATTTGGAAGCACAATTTGGAAAAAAGTGCATAAAATAATTGCACACCCCTAAACATTATTTCACTCCGGCTTTGTCCGAAGGAGAAGGTGCACCAACAATGTATTCAACTAACCCCAATCTAGGACTCAGACCATCTTTGGAGATCACATGTCCCAAATATTCTCCCTCACTGCAAAAACATGTACATTTTTCATTTTTAAAAACTACTCCTTGGTCTTCAAATATACCCAAAACACATTCCAGAATGACATTGTGTTCTTCAAGACTCATCGCACAGTTTAGCACATTATCCTGGTATGCCACAACTCCTTCAACATTCTTTAATAGATTATACATGACCCTCTGAAGCACAGAGGCTGCAGAGTCCAATAGAAAAGGCGCCCTACAATACTGAAACATACCAGTGTGGGAAATAAATGCTGTCAGGTGCCTGGAAGATGGATGTAGTTCTACTTGGTGGTACGCACCAGCAAGATCCTTTTTTTAAAAAATGGTAGCACCTGCAGTGCAGGCAAATAAATCAGAAATTTTGGATAAAGGATGGGACTCCACCCCCATATCTTTCTTAAGTGATCTAAGATTTATACAAAATTTGCAATCAGCCACAATTTGTGTGTGCTACTGCCAATGAGGAAAACCAAAGTGAGGATTCAGCTGGCTAAATGATCCCTTTCTCACACAGGCTTCTAAATTCTTTTTCAAGATCATTTCCAACACTGAAAGGGACCCCCACAGTTTGTGCTTTATTAGGACAGCCCTATCTTTCAATCTGATTTTCTTTTTGAATCTATTAATTTTACTTATATCATCTCCCAAAACAGTAGGAAATCTCTTACTCCACACAAATGCCACACCTTCATAGTCAACCACCAATACTTGTTCTTTTGCACCCGATGTAAGGATCATGCTAAATAACCCTTGATGCAACAAGCCCAAAATATTGAGACCTTTGACTGGTGCAAACATTTTCCCTTTGATCCTCCTCCCTTTGAATTCCATGACATCCTCAATGTAAACCATTAACTCAATCTTCAGTCCCTTGTAGGAGACCGGTCAATTGTCAGGGTGCAATAATGACCTATCTCCCCAAAAGGGTATGTGTGATCATGGTGATTCTTGCTCCTGAATCAACTAGTAGCTTAATCACTTTATCTCCTACACAAATATCTGCCATCGGATCTACACGCGTATTTGGATCACCCATTAACTGATCTTTTCCCTCCTCATCAATGGCTAGTTCAAGATCTTTCATACCCACATTATCATCATCAGAAATGGAATCAGAATCCCCAACACAAGTGACAGGTCTTTTATAGTTTTTTTATTTTGAAGTAAACTTTGGTAAAAGGACCAATTCTTTCACAAAAATTACATATTACATTCATGGCTGGACACCTACCTCCATTCGCACGAGGAGGATTGCTGCATCTAAAGCAAAATGTTGCATTCAACAGAGACACATTTTCATATTTCATGATCTTGTGGGTAACTAACGTTTTAGAATAGCTAGTTGGTTGGCGAGCTTTCACTACTTGGACCCCAATAACAGCTTCAGTAGGCTTATCATCCAATTCTCTGACTGAAATCTGTGATATCTCTATGCTTTTCGCCACTTTCGCCAGTTTCGATTCAGGGTCCGGGCTCCATTGTAGCTCTGTTTACCCTCGGCAGCCCGTGGCTCCTCCCAGATCCCGCCTCCCAGCTGCACCTCCCACCCACAAGCATAGCTAACGCATCACGGCCTCCCACCATTTGTGACCGAGTGGACACTCTCCTGTGCGGTTGCTCCCCTCGCCCTCTGCCCCCCCCAGACGCTGCATTCACAATTGGCTGTATTTGCTCCTGACTGCCTGCCTGCTGGTTAAGCGCATTCAGCGCTCGGTATCGTTTTTAAGTTCATTTATTTATTTAATTATTTGTATCTCATTATTGTTCTCGCCGCTTGGTGCATTACATTGTTCTCCTGCTGCGCACTAGCGATAACTAGTCAGGATAGAGACGTTTGCGTGGAGTGCATTTTAAAGTGCTTTACAAACGTGTTGCCCACTCCGGCTCTGACCCAGTTTCGATTCAGGGTCCGGGCTCCATTGTAGCTCTGTTTACCCTCGGCAGCCCGTGGCTCCTCCCAGATCCCGCCTCCCAGCTGCACCTCCCACGCTCCGCCCCCTCCACTCTCCATTTATGGCCAATGCCCCCACGCGCAGTGTCCACGCGCTACGGCCGCGCCGAAGGTGCGCCAAAGGTAAGCCCGTCTACGCCCGTCCGCGCCTGGACCGCGCCCAGCGCCAGAGCCCCTGGTCCCCGTAATGTCCACCCCTCCCGCATTACTTACGATGCCACCACCCTCCTAGCCCTTAACCCCGGCCGTTCCCTCAACTGCGTCCAAGCCGCTCCTGGACACACCCATGGACCCTTCTCCTGCTACTCCTGCAAGTTCGACGGCACCAAGAACAACTCCTCATCTACGAACACACAACAGATATCCGACCCCAACCACCTACAATGCATCCTGATCAACACCCGCTCGGTCCACAGGCACGCCATTGACCTCTGGAACCTACTAGACACCATCTCTCCGGACGTCGCCTTCCTAACAGAAATATGGATGAATGCCACATCAGCCCCAGACATCACCATTGCCATCCCGGAAGGCTATAAGATCATCCGCAAGGACCGTACCGGCCACACAGGAGGAGGCATCGCTATCATCCATAAGAAATCCATCCGCATCTCAACCAGCTCAGACATCAATCTCGCCAACACTGAACACCTTCACTTCCAGATCCACATCGACCCCAAGACCACACTCAGAGGCACCCTCCTTTACAGGTCACCAGGACCCCGCGCACAATTTAGTGAAGACATCACGGACTTCATCACTCCACACGCGCTCCCCTCCGAGGATTACATCCTTCTAGGAGACCTCAACTTTCACCTTGAAAAGAACAACGACCGCAACACCACCACCCTTATGGACAACCTCGCCAACCTCGGACTTAAACAACTTGTCACTACCCCCACCCACATCGCAGGTCACACACTCGACCCTATCTTCACCTCCAGCAAACATGTCTCCTTCAGCCACTCCACAGCTCTCCTTTGGACTGACCACAGCTGCGTTCACTTTACCTACAACAAGCCCACATCCAACAACCACCCCCAACCCACTCTGCAAAGAAACTGGAACAAAATCACCATCGACCAGATCTCCTCATCGCTTCTTCTAAACCCCCCAGCCCACTCTTCAAACCCCGACCAAGCAGCCACCAACCTCACCCAATGGTTATCCAACAGCGCCGACATCCTAGCACCACTGAAAAAATGACAAATTAAACTAGGCAGCAAGAAGGCCTCCTGGTTCAACGATGATCTTAAGAAATCCAAGAAACTCTGTCGCTCCCTTGAGAAGGCCTGGAAAAAAGACCCAACCACCAGCACCAAGGACGCCTTCAAAAACGCCACCCGCATACACCACCGACTGATCCGGAATGCCAAGAAAGCCGCCTTCAAGGACCGACTAGATAACAACGCCCACAACAGCAAGGAATTATTCAACATCGTCAAGGAATTCAGCCAACTCCAACGACATCACCCCCTCTCAAGCCCTCTGCGACTCCCTAGCCTCATTCTTCCACAACAAAATTGCTGCCATCCACAACAGCTTCGACAACCGACCCGAAGACCAACCCACCCAACCCCCTGCAGGACCCCCACCCCCCCTGAACATCCTCAATGACTGGAAGCCAATCTCCACTGAGGACACCATCCGTCTGATGAACTCCATCCACTCAGGATCCCCCACAGACCCATGCCCTCACCACATCTTTAACAAAGCAGACTACATTATAGCACCGCACCTCCGAGACGTCATCAACTGCTCCCTCAACTCTGCAACCTTCCCGGAAAGCTGGAAACATGCCGAACTCAGCGCCCTCCTGAAAAAACCCACAGCTGACCCCACCGAACTCAAAAACTACCGCCCTATCTCACTCCTTCCATTCCCGGCCAAAGTCATCGAGAAAGCGGTCAACAACCAGCTCGCTGAATTCCTCGAAACCAACAAATCCCTCGACTCCTCACAGTCCGGCTTCCGAGCCAAGCACAGCATTGAAACCGCCCTCATCGCAGCAACAGACGACATTCGAACTCTACTGGACAATGGAGACACAGTCGCCCTCATCCTCCTCGACCTCTCCGCAGCCTTCGACACGGTCTGTCATAGCACCCTTTTACAACGCCTCAAAAACGTCGGAATCCAAGGAAAAGCACTGGAATGGATCACCTCGTTCCTCACCGGAAGAACCCAGAGAGTCCGCCTTCCACCATTCAAGTCAGAGGTCACTGAAGTCATCTGCGGCGTACCACAAGGATCTTCACTCGGCCCCACCCTCTTCAACGTATACATGAGCCCCCTCGCGGCCATCGCACGCCAACATAACCTCAACATCATCTCCTACGCTGATGACACTCAACTGATCCTCTCACTCACCAAAGACCCTAACACCGCCAAAACCAACCTGCATGAAGGAATGAAAGAAGTAGCCGAATGGATGAAGCACAGCCCTCTGAAACTGAACTCAGACAAAACAGAAGTCCTCATCCTAGGCACCTCCCCCTCCGCCTGGGATGACTCTTGGTGGCCAGAGGCCCTTGGAAAAGCACCCATCCCGACGGACCATGCACGGAACCTGGGCGTCATTCTGGATTCCTCACTCTCGATGAACAGACAAGTCAACGCCGTCTCTTCATCTTGCTTCAACATTCTTCGCATGCTCAAAAAAACATTTCGTTGGATCCCCACCGAAACTAGAAAAACAGTCACCCACGCTCTGGTCACGAGCCGTCTGGACTACGGAAACACCCTCTACGCCGGTACCACCGCAAAACTCCAGAAAAAACTCCAACGCATCCAGAACGCTTCAGCCAGGCTAATACTAGACATCCCGCGTAAAGATCACATCTCTGGACACCTGAAAAACCTCCACTGGCTCCGCTTGCAGAGAAACTGCAGCTCCATCCAAAACTTTAAACAAGAAGCTAAGATTCTGCAACACAAGCTCCAGGATAGGGGATACCCTACACGACTGTTGAAGACATCATTCAAAAGAGCCTTAAATAACAACAGAGAGTCCTTACTTGAAGTTCATCCCAAAGAGCAAGATGACACTATTACATGCGTGACTTCTTACACCAAGCACTCAACGTTCATAAAAAAGACTGTGAACTCACACTGGGGTATTCTAAATTCCGCAGGGATGGAACTATCGCGCCCACGTTTTGCATTCAAAAGGACAGCGAACCTGAAAGACACGCTGATCCACACCCGCCCCAAGAAAACGAGCACTCAACCAGTCAAGACCCTATGGGACCTCCCACCGGTCACTGGGCATTACCGCTGTGGCTCCTGTGCAGTATGCCCCCAAACCATCCAGGGAAAAACCATCGAACTCCAAAGAGACTTCACCTGGACAATTAATAGACACACCAATTGTAACAGTTCTAGGTGTATCTATGTTCTCATTTGCCCTTGTAAGATGCTCTACATTGGGATGACGATGCGCTCTGTGAAACAGCGCATTATGGAGCACAATAGCAATATTCGTTGCCTCAAGACACACACTAGACTTTATGAACACTGCAAAGAGCACAACCACTCTACAGAGAATATGCGGTGGACTGTCCTTGAGTGTCAACCAGCAATAAGCCAACAAGCCCTCTTCAGACTAGAGCAAAGATGGGTACATCGTTTACACACCGATGAACTTGGTCTCAATGATGCAGTGCCTTGGACAACGTTAGCCAGATAGTTCATGATTCGGACTTTATTGTCCTGTTCCCAGTAATCACCAATGCGATTTAGGTGACTATTTTCCCTGTCCAAGATGGCGCCCACATTTA
Source organism: Lissotriton vulgaris (assembly GCF_964263255.1). Taxonomy (NCBI): domain Eukaryota; kingdom Metazoa; phylum Chordata; class Amphibia; order Caudata; family Salamandridae; genus Lissotriton; species Lissotriton vulgaris. Next base: position 820,228,178 of record NC_141693.1, on the reverse strand, counting down.
CCTCTCCAGCCAAGCGGGGGAATCTTCACTCTCCACACTCGCGTTACGTTGCTTAGCAACACGTACCGGACACGCCTCCATGGCGCCCGCGCAACTCGCTCTCATATGAGACGTTTGGAGCTTCACGAGTGCACCGGCTGTCCTGCTACCAACTTGACGTGGGTGGGGTAGGTGACTAGAGGCCTGCTGCCAGCAACTAATGAGGTAACATGCCCTGATCCCTCTTGAGGACCTCCGCGTGCGCTTCATCTTGATCGCCGTGGCTGGACTCCAAGCGGCACTACACCAAACGGTAAGCCTCGCCGCTTAATCACTCCCTGACCCCGCGGTGAATCTTACTCGTTTTAGGTGCTCCACACTTGGTTCTGGCCCCACCAGGTCAGCCTGTGGGATCTTCATACGGGGACGGCGGGTAAGATTCCTAATGTTTACTACCTCGCTGTGAGCCTGGTGATTAGTGCTAAAGACGTTTCCTACACTGGTGCTAGTCACTTTTTGCCAATATCATTAAACAGAGTGTCAAATGGTTCTTCTTTTTCTGTTGTTTCTCAATGTTTTTCAATTTTTCACGTCACCTTACCATGTGTGGAAGCATACACCCACTGATGCTTGTGTGATATAGACACAACACACGGCATGCTCTGTGACGCGACATATGCAATGATTATGATGCATGCCACCTTTAGAGCATGCCTGCCACATACAGGACGCGGTCTTACCTCGTTCTGTCTCCATCCTCTAACCTACTCTCTCACACGAGTGCCACAATTTGACGGGGTCTGTGCAATCCCCTCTACATCCCGTTATACATCACTAGCACGCTCCTTTTGCACATTATGATGTACTCGGGCCACAGACATATCATTGACTATACCCTCCTTTTGTTTCCTTCCTAGTTTCCGGGAGGTCCATAAAGAAAGGGTGATTCTACGACACTATCCAGGTCGTATATTCGATTCCAGTAATTATTGAGGGATCACAAGCAATTATATGAGCACTTTTGGTCCTGATGAATTGCCTTAGAGGCAAGAAACATGTCGACCACACTCTCACTAAGGGTTGAATGAGGCTTGATTACCTTACCCGTCACGCCTCAATACCCCTTAATTTTCCTTTTAATAAAGCAGTGAGCCATGCTTTGAAAACTTCGTTTAATGGACTCTACTGACTTTTTTTTAGACTACACTCACGCTCACTATTGCACTTTTTTAGGCCCCTCACACTCACACACCCATTGGCAAAGGAATAAAAGAACTCCGCCAAAGTGCAGCACTTTGTGCTGCCCGACGGGCATTGCACCGCCAGCCTGTCGCAGGAGCAGGAAACCAATGATGACGCTGGACGGTCATCGGGTGGGATGACAATAGTCGTTCAACCGGTGACTTGTGTGAGGTATCCTTAATTCCGCAAAGGGTTCACATCATTCACTTTTCCTGTCAAAACTCAATGAGAGAAAGGTTAGTCTGAGCCATTTAGTTGGCTTACTCTGGGGAACTCTGTACAATTGCTGTTGCTTACTACTTCATAGGACAAGTACATTGGACCCCATTAAAAATTGTCCACCTTTGTTCCCCCTCTTTGATACAAACCCTACCATCACCTGTTCAGCCAGCTGCTCCTGGCACCCCAACACACAGTGTTGGAAGGCCATGTGGTCTTCGTGGGGGTCCTGGGAGGCAGCTGTGGTGGTGGGTGCTGCCTGCTGTGTGGGGTCCCCTTGATGCAGCTGGGCTACCCAGCTCCTGGAAGGGGGCTGCAGAGGCTCTCCACGAGCTGTTGGAGGGCATCAGAGTCGAAAGTGTGGTGGTCCTCTTCGTCATCAGAGAAGAGGGGTTCGGGCTGCTCTGCAGGAGGTGTTGGACTTCCCTCTGCAATGTTAAAGGGAGATACAGTTGAACATTGTTTTTACATGTATGTTGTCGCATTGTACATGTTTACATACAGAATGCATGACTGTGCACATTGTGGCTGTTTGTGAGAAGCTGTCTATTTGATGCAGGACAGTGGACATTTCAACCACTTCACGGATATGTGTTGGTATTTGTATATTATCAACTCACATTTGCCTACAATGCCAAATATGATTGTCCAGTTTCTACACACATGCGTCACCAGTTGTGTCCTGTGTTCTGTTGTGGACGTGTTTCGGTTTGTACCACATCATTGTCAATGTTGATTGCTCTGCATGTTATGTGTGTTTGCTGCATTTTGGGTGATTCGCCCCTGCAGCTCTGATTTTGCTGCCCCTTCTCCCTTACAATCGGTGTGCCTTTTCCTTCTGTGCTTGTACAGTGCTGTGTTTTGCATACTTGTGTACATTGATCTCTTGGTGGGATTTGGGGGTCTGGGGCATGGTTTGTCTGCAGATATGCTCTACTGAACTGTGTATGTGTGCCATTGTGCCTATCTCCCCCTGTCCCCCCAATCCCTGGTCTTTACTCACCCTGGTGCTGTTGTGTCCGGTCATGTTGAGCAGTGTCGGGTCCCCCAACTCCTGCCACTGTCTCCCCACTGATGACTGTGGACACCATTTCCTCCATATCATCCAGCTCCTCCTGTGGCACAGGACTCCCACTTCCAGTCTGTATTGCTCGCTTCCAGTTCGTGAGTTTCTGCTTGGTTTTGCACTTTACGTCATTCCAGCGCCTCTTGACTTCTTCCATTGTCCTCTTCAGCACTCCGACTGCATTCACCTTGTCCGTGATAGATTGCCATATTCCGTTTTTTTCTGCTAATGACACAGTGGAGGTGACTAACAGTAGTTGATTGTGTTCTATCACCTCTGTTATCAGGATCCTGTTTTCCTGCGGACTAAACCGCTTCTTTCTATTCTTCTTCTCCTTGCCCTTCCCTGACCCCAAGGTCCCAGGCTCGTCTTCCAGGGAGCTTGTGGGGTTCTGGTTGTCCTCAGTACTAGCTCCGGCAACATCCATTGTGCTTCGCTGTTGTTTGGCTTTTGTTTGTATGTTTGTTTTCAACTTATATGGTGATTTTTCCATCCTGACGTGTGTAAATTGCAGGCCTATCGCTGGTTTTTGCAGATTTTTGTATTGCGATTGGCCTCATCGCAGTTTTTTTGCATTTATATTTAGCATTTTTGCTGCGTCGTGTTGACTTTATTGCGGACATTTGGAATGTTATTATTGTGCCTATCGCATGGTACCGCCGTGTTGTGAATAGCCTCCGATAAGAAGAGTTGTGTTAAGCTACTTTTGCGGTACTTATCACACGCTCTTGAGAATATCCCCTTAATTTGTATATGACAGTGCAGTGGAAAACTGAATTATGTAACAGTATGAAAGTGTGGCCATAGGTAAAACAGACCCCACCATTAAAGAAGTAGTGTCACAGGGTAGAAGGTGCACGTATCACCGTGAATGTACGCACATTTGAATACCCAATTGACAAAGGGAGGTTTGCAAATCACAGTTAAATATACAGATGCAGCAGAAGAATAATGTGCAATGAAAAGATTAAACTATGCTTCAAAATAATATACACACAAGGCTTTCAGCAGAAAAAAATAGTAAGAATTTAAGCTTTCAAGGTAGGGTGACCAACTGGCATTGGTGCAAATTCAGGACGGTGAGTGTAAAAATTCAGGACAAAGGGTCAAAATTCAGGACACAAATTCAGGACAGGAGGTCAAAATTCAGGACAAAACTTCAGGACAATTGGATAAGTTTTACAGACACATCAGAGGTCGCGCATAGTATTTAAGTAAGCCCAGCCATATCTAGACATATTCAGCCATTTGCAAACCTATCCATCATGTATCCTTCCATCTTTCATTTCACTCATCCATCCCTTCATCCATCCTTTCACTCATCCATCCATTATCCATCTATCCGCTCTTGCACCCTATCCATCTGTACACTCAGCCACTCACTCTTCTACCCATCCATCCATTCACTCATCCATCCAGCGATTTACCCTTTCACCTTTCCAGCCATCCTTTCACCTACTCATCCATCCACCCAGTCACTGATCCTTCCACCCATCCACCCTTTCAGTCATCCATCATCCTCCCTTTCTCTCTCCATCGACTCTTTCACTTAGCAATCCTTCCTTCCTTCCATCCATCCATCCATCCACCTACCCTTCCTTCCTTCCATCCATCCATCCATCCACTCACCCACCCACCCACCCATCTACTCATCCGCTCATGAATCCATCCATTGACCCTATCACTCATTCATCCTTTCTCTCATCCATTTATCCTTTCACTCCTTCAATGGTCTATTCATCATTTTGTCCATCTACCTTCCCTTTCACTCACTCATCGATCCTTACATCCACCCTTTCACTCATCCGTCCATCCATTCGCCCTTGCACTTATCAATTCATCAATCCATCCATCCATCATTTCACTCATCCATCCACCCACTCACTCATCATCCACCTTTTCACTCATCCATCCTTTCACTCATCCATCCACCCTTTTACCCATCCAGCTACCCTTCCACCCATACATCCAGCTATTTCAGTTTTCTCTCTTCCATCCTTCCACTCACTCATCAATCAATCCATCCCCTCCCATTATCCATCTATTCAATCTTTCATTCATCCATTCCCCCTTTCACTAATTCATCTTGCCATCCCTTCACTTACTCACTCGCCCACCTTTTCATATTAATTTTGAGCTGAGCCTTTTTGAGAAGAGGCCCATCAAGAACTTCACCCTCGCTGCAGGAGACATTCCAGGACTGGGACAGAAGCCACCCAGGGCAGAGACAGGATCCACTACAGGAGGGGACAGGAGCAATCACAGGCGGAGGGGGGGGGGGGGCAGGAGCCACCACATGGGAGGACAAGAGCCATCACTGGAGGGGGAACAGGATATGCCAGGGTGGACACAGGGGTGGGTATGCATTACGGTATTCTAGTATGATCTTAGTCTCTTCCAGGGTGGGGGAGGGCTCCTTACCCCCTCCTGGCTAAGACAACGAGAAGACAGGTTCTGTTTCCAAAATGTTAGTTTTGCCCCCCTCCCCCCACACGGATGTACAGTACTGAAAGGAGATACTCCAAGAGAACTGATTTAACTGATTGTCCTCCATATTTTGTTAATCAGTGTGAGTGTGATTGTGCCATTTCTCTATTTTATTACAATATAGACTGCATGTTTGATCGAGGTTTGTTTACAATTTAGAGACAGTAATTAAGCTCTGAAGTGAACCACGTGCTGCCTCGGTGTAATCAGGGCCGGTTCTAGGATATTTGGAACCCTGTGCAGAAAGGGAATGTCTCACACCAATTGAAAATACAAGACGCATTCAGGGCTGTTTGCATCTGAATACATGGCCCTGCTCCGAAGCTGCCGCCCCTCCCTCTGTCACCTTCAAGCACCTCTTAACAGCTCATCAAGGGCTGACGGTTTGAGGGTTGCCATCCCGCTGTGCCTCGCCAATGCTGCTGGTATCTGAGCCTTTGTACTGCCTCGGAGTCTGTTACACCCGACCTCAGCAGCATCAGCAGTCAAGAAGGGAGGTGGGGGCCAGCTGTGTCGGTTGTGCGACCAGTTAAAATTACGGACAAATGGCGTCCGTTAAACAATCCTTCACGGACAACGGACAGACGGCCGAAATTACGGACTGTCCGTGAAATTTACGGACGGTTGGTCACCCTATTTCAAGGTGTGCAGGACACCGCACTTCAGACTGCTACGGCAGAGATTATACGCTGTACGAGGTACAGAGTGTCAATGAGAGAAGTAAAAGAATGACGATCCCAAATATGTCCTCAAGAGGGTGCACGTGGCCAACAAATGTCAAATGATCGCATTTTGCTTTCATGCACTTCCCACACGATGGCAGAGAAACCGAACACACTGCAAAAGGAAGGAAACAAAAGCGGGAACATAAATGATGATTCCGCGCTCTTTCTTTTTTATTTCCAAATACTTTATTGATTTAAAAAAGAAAGAAAAACAAAGGAAATAGCAATTATATCAACGTTAGAGCAACATATAGATAAAACAATGTCTCTCACAAAGAACTAACCCCTAATAATCAATAATGAAAACGAGAGAGAAAGAGAAAAGGAGAAAAGGAAAGGAAGAGAAGAGAAGAGGTAGATACTGAAAAAATGCTATGCACTTGTAGGCACAGGAGTAACCCAATAGAGACCTATGTACCATATAAGAATCACTATTACAGAGATTGTCACAAACAGCAAAGATCCAGAGTGAAATTCTATATAGATATAAATTCAAGCAAAAAATACTGTGGAAATTTATGAGATACAAAGTTCTGTTTGGGCTCACGGGGTTTATGAAAGTCGAAATAATTGTCCAAAGTATTCCACATCGATCTGGATGGAAGTTTCCAAGGAGAGTTTTGTAAGGCAATGTTATCTGCACCTCTAAGGTGTGTAATCCAGTTGATCCAACCTTTGTAGGATGTTTTACTTGTGTCTTTCCAGTTATTAAGAACCCTTATCACAGCAGAAGTTAGCAGAAGATCAAGAAGTGCTTTATCAGAATAGGAACCCAAGTTCCCCCTCAAAAGTGACATAGGTAAGGTAGAGAGGGGCATATTATCAAGATAGGGCCTTACATTATTGCCGCTTTTATCGGCAGGAAACTGCCGATAAAGCAGCGATAATGGGCTTGATAATATGCTCTATGAATTCCAATCGAAGCCCATGTTACATGTCTTCACATCTAACATGATCTTCGATTGGAATTCATAGAACATATTATCAAGCCCATTATCGCCGCTTTATCGGCAGTTTCCTGCCGATAAAAGCGGCGATAATGTAAGGCCCTTTCTTGATAATATGCCCTAGAATTCCTTATCCCATGCACAGTTAAACACTACATTTAAAAAATCGAAAATCTGATCCCAAAAAGACTTCACTGATGTACAGTGTAAGATAAGATGGGCTAAGTCGCCCGTTTCTTGATCGCAATTATAACATAATGCATTGTCACAAATCCCTAAAGAGCAAAATCGAGCAGGAGTTCAAAAAGCTCTATGTAGTAGACAATATTTGGTTTGAGAAAGTACAGGAGATATTTTATTGCACGATACAGAGCGCCACAGTGCAGCCCATAGGGGTTCGGATATCGGGACAGATGACCGCGCGTCCCAAAAAGCTACTGTCTTTTTATTGAGATTAGAGGTATTTGGGCGAAGAAGTTTGTATATCTGAGAAACCTGATGGCCCAGTTTGTTTATTTTTGTCACCATAATTGGCAACAATGGTTGTTCAATGGATAGTCTGACTTTCAACAGACCAGCTCTTACTTTCAAAAAGTTATAGAATTCAATATCAGCTAAATTATATCTAGTTTGAAGGTCTCAAAACAGAACTGGGTATGAGGCGTTTTTCAGCTGATAAGGGAAGAATACACCTTTCTTAATCCAGGAGTCAAAAGTTAGACTTTTGCCATTATAGAGTATTTTACTATTGTACCATAATGATTCCATTTTAGAGCCTTTAATATCGATCTCCAGTTTCCCATCTAACTTTAGGAGTGCTAATTTAGTGTTTTTAAAAATAGACATAGAACTAGATGGATAAAGCCGATTGGTTGTGAGAAGTGAAAGAGGATTTCAATTATTAAGGATAGCCTTCTCTACCTCCAACCATACAGGCATGTAACCAGCAGGGGGAGAGATCCAACATGACCCCTTTTTTGCTAAGAAAGCAAATTGGTATAGTCTAAAATCAGCTAGATTCACACCCCCCTAATGTTTTGTGAAGCCTCCGTTTTTTAATGCCAATTTGTGCTTTTTTACCTCGCCAAAGGAATTTAGTGATGAAGATATCTAATTTATGGTGAAAATCGTCTGTCAGAAGGAGCGGGAGCATGCTGATAAGATAATTAACTAAAGGGGTAATCATCACTTTATAGTTTCAATTCTTCCCCACCATGTCATAAATTTCGGTGACCAGGAGTCCAAAAGTTTTTTGATTTGTTTTTTATGTTACCTTCTCATTCTGAGGGAGATTGTCCATTATGTTATCACCAAATTCGATTCCCAGATATTTGAAGTAGCCAGATTGCCACTCTAAACCAGACCCCCCCAGAATATCTCTAGTACAGTGCACATTTAATGGTTTAACTTCTGATTTGTCTCTGTTAAGCTTATTTCCAGAATGAACGGAATACTCTGTGATTGTGTCCATCAAGACCGCAATTGATGTTTCCGGTTGTTCTGTCACTATCAAGGTGTCATCTGCGCAAGCGGCTAATTTGATTTGTATGACATTTATATCCATTCCCTTAATACCCGAATTTAGTTTAATATCCTGGATAAGAGGTTCCATTGCTATTAGAAATAAGGATGGAAACAATGGACATCCCTGTCTAGTACCCTGTTGAAGGGTAAAAGATTCAGATAAGGAACCATTAACAGCAATACCGGCTGATGGTTTCAAATACAGAGACATAACCATGTTGATGTAATTGTCACCTAGATTAAACAAATGCATACATCGGTCTAAGAGACCCAATCAATGGCCTTCTTGGGGTCTAGTGTAATCGCTATGGACGGCTCTGATTTGGTCGCAGCATTTTCTATAACATGGCATAACAAACAGGTATTATCATTAGACATGCGGGTGCGAAGAAATACAACTTGGGAGTTACTTATCAGTTTTGGAAGAACAGAGTTGAGTCTAACAGCTAAAAGTTTTGCGTATACTTTACAGTTCACATTGATAAGGGATATAGGTCTATAGTTTTTTCTGCAAAACAGGGCCTCTCCCTTCCTTCTGCATGACTATTATATTAGTTACCGACATAGAGTCTGTTATTGTGCCTTTAGTTGCAATATGGTTGAAAACTTGTTTCATAGTTGGTTTTAGCTGATCTAAAAAAGTCTTGTAAAATGAAGATGTAAAACCATCAGGTCCAGGGGTCTTATTATCTTTTAGTGATCTAATCGATTTTTCAATTTCTGAGATACTAATTTCCTGCCCCAACATACTTGTATCTTCTACTGTAATGAGGCAAATTGAGTCTATTTAGATATTTGGTACATTCCTCCAGATTAAAGTTCTGATTATTTTTGTACAACCCCTGATAAAATGCTTTAAAGGTATTAAGGATATCTTTATGTTTTGATGAGTTTGGTTGTTAGAATCTTTAATAGATGAGATAACATTCTGATTCTGTTTGAGATAAGAAGCAAGTAATTTTCCTGCTTTATTAGCTTCACATAAATTAAGGGCTTTAAATTTATTGATCCAGAAGCCTGCCTGTTCACTTAATATCTTATTATATTCATATGTATTGTGTGTTAATGATGTAAGTATTGTATTGTCCTGTAATGATGTAGTGTGGGAAGATTCTAAATGTTTAATCTTTTGTTCTAATTGTTTATTAGTCCCTGGTTCAAACTTTTTTTATTTTTGACTTAATTTAAATTATTGTTCCCCTAATGGTGGCTTTTAAGGCATCCCAGAGAGTGTTCACGTTGATCCCTTTAGTGTCATTATGTCTAAGGTATTCTAAAATAGGTTCTTCAATCTTCTTTTTATCCCCAGGATCAGATAAAACATCATTATTAAATCGCCATCTTTTAGGCACAGGTTCAGCGTGGCAACCCGCCAATTTAAGGTTAATGCACGAATGGTCAGACACCAACCTGGGGGCTATGTCAGAATGTTTGATTAATCATGTATAGGAACTGGAGCTAAGGATATAATATATCCTGGTATAAGAATTATGCGGCGTGGAGTAAAACGTATAATCTCTGGTGTCAGGATGTTGAAGGCGCCAAGAATCTCTGAGATGAAATTTAGAGCAAATAGTTTTGATTATAGTATATGATCTCGTAGGATGATAATGACAGGGAGACTGTCTATCAATTATCGGGTCTAATGGAATATTAAAATCCCCTGCTACTACAATAAGATCTTCTTGAGGGAGACGTTCTAGAGTGTTAGATACACCAGTCCAAAAGGTTGGATCATCAGAATTAGGGCCATATGAATTTACCACCTGTAATAGATCTTCCCCTTTCCTCAAATGCGTCACCAACAGTTTGCCCTCATCTTCATGTGATTGTGATTCTAGTGAGATGTTAAATTATTTTTAGATCAACGTAATCACACCCCAGTTTTTTATGATCAGTTGGGGAACAGGCCACTTATGAAATCCCGTTATATCTAATAAAATTAGTATCATCCATAGACAGCTTTGTCTCTTGTAGCAATGTAATATATCCTTTAGGTTTAGCTAAATAGTCAAAAGTCTTGTGGCGCTTAATCGGGTAATTAAGTCCTTTGACATTTAGGGACACAATGTTAAGGTCTTCTGCTAAAGTATGTGGTCTATTAAGAGCCATCATATATAAAATCGTGCATCTGGTACCACAGGCATATAAACAGAATAACAATTACCGACCCTTTAGAGAAATACCATGACATTGTTAAACATTGAATAAACCTCCTAAGGATCAATACAATTGCAAAATATAGGTAACTTATATCAAGAAGAACCAATAACTTCAGATACTCCTTTGTAGCAAGCTCAAGAAGAGGCCAAAATAGAAAAAGATTTAGAATTGGTAATAGGAAAAGAGTAAAGGAAAAGGAGCCGAGAATAAAAAGAAAGCAAAAGATAAGTCTGAGAAAGCCCAAGGCGCTAAATAGGTAATTGAAAGTAACAACATGTAATCCCTGGAGTTCCTCAGCCCTCCACCCAACACTCCCTCCCTCCCCACCCATCCCTGAATACCTCAAATGTAGAAGGTGCGTCGGCAGAAGCGTAAATCCATCTCACAGAGAATTAGCAATACAAATTAACGCAATTTTCCAGTGTATCACCTAAGGACTGCCCATTATATGACAGTAGAAAAGGAGACCCATAGGCACTTCTAGCATCATTGTAGAAAAATATAAACCTTCTAAAAGGTAGAGCATGTTTAAGCAGAGTACAAGAAAGAGGAAAAAGAAAACCAGCATCAGTATCACTAATAATGATGTAACAACACGAGTATAGCTATTTAAAAAAAACGACCTCATACGCAGAGGTAGATAAAGGCATGTACCATTTAGCAGCACAGGATATCAGACCAATTACCAAACCTTTAAACCGGACATGCAGGCAATTTCCCTTTGTTGGTGGAAGACTGCGAAGCGTCCATGTCCTGAGGGATTGGGCCTTCCAGCTAATTCGCAAGGTCCCTGGGGTCATTGAAGTAATGGTGTCGACCACTGTCTATGATTCTGAATTTAGTTGGTTCGACAAAGGAGAATTGAATATTTTTGTCTCTTAATTTGTCACGTAAAGCAAGAAAGCCCTTCCTAGTGTCGACAGTAGGTTTAGAATAATCTTGTGTGAAGATCATTTTGTGTCCGTTCCAGATAAGTTGGTGTTTTTCTTGAGCATAGTTAAGAATAGCTTCTGAATGTTGAGATCTCAAAGGTTTACAGATCATAGGACGGGTTGTTTGTCTTGAAGATGATTTAAAGGTTGGGATTCTGTGCACCCAATTAAGTTCAAATTGGTGTTCAAACTTTATGCCAGTAAACTGAGGAATCCAATCTTCGAGGAAGGCTAAGCATGAACCTGCAGTGTCCTCCAAACTTTCTGGAACACCTAGAATTCGGATGTTGCCTCTCCGATTACGATCTTCAAGCTCAGAAGTTTGTCTTTGTAAAGTGATTGACAGGTTCCTCAAGGACTTCAACTCATTACAAGATTTGTTAGTGATATCTTCCACATCATTGATTCTTTGATCGGCCACTGCTAACTTAATATTGACTGCGTTCATGTCCGCACAAATGGCCGTTATTTCAAGCTGAATAGCATCCGTAGTTTGTTTGGTGGACTCAGCCAAATCGTGCACATCGGCCAGTTTTTAAGAATCATGTCCAACGTACTAGTAATGTCTGGTTTGAGTTTGATAGGAGAGTCAGGGGGTTAGGGTTCTGCTTTGTTTCTTTTATGTTGAAGTTTAGAGCCCGAAATGCATTGGGTAATGTAAATAGCTTCCAATTTGAGTGCAGGCTCTGCCTCAACATACAAACTAACCATCAATTAATTATTGCATTAATCAATACTTATTTGCTCAGGCAAAACATTATTTAGAGCATATCATGAATCAACAGCTCCATGTAATAAATGCTGTACAAGACTCAACAAAAGCAACAGACTTCCAGCTAGATTCATCATAGTGCCGTTTTACGAGTCCTTAATAGTGATTATTAAGGAATCGCTATTAAGGACTTGCAAAATGGAATTCATGTAGGAATCACTAAATAAATTGCGATTCCTACACATTACTTATTTGCGATTAGCAAATTGCTAATTGCAAATAAGGAATAAGGAATAACTCCCCATTCATTCCAATGGGCCAAAGGCCCATAGGAATGAATGGGGAGTTATTCCTTATTTGCGATTAGCAATTTGCTAATCGCAAATAAGGATGCGATTTCAAGGGTGCCAGGGGTGTCCAAAGAAAACCCTGTAGCACCCTTGAAATGTAATCTACATTGGTGTTGCGCACACACATGTCCAAAGGACATGTGTGTGTGTAACATGCAACTTAGAAAAATGCATTTAAATTTTCACTATTTACCACGAGATTTGACCTTGCGGTAAATAGCGGCCAAAAATAGCGATTTCGCTATTTTGAAATGCTTCTTGAATTGCATTTAAGGAATCTTTAATTGAGATTCCTTAAATGCAATTAATTGCAAATATGCGATTTCTAAAAATGCGATTTTTGCATTTGGGATGATGAATCCCAAATGCAAAAATAGTGCTCGCAAAGGGCCAGATTTTCAGAATCTGGCCCTTTGCGAGCTGTTTTCGGCTTGATGAATCTGGCCGTTATTTCTTACCAAGCAATTTAATTTGTTGCTTATCTAGTGAGTACTTTTTCATTATTCACAAAAATAGTTTATGGATATCAGTTCAATACTGCCAAATATCAAAATAATACAGCAAAACAATTAACAGTGATTATGCCCCAAGAAGGGACGTGCAAAGGTAGAAGTGATAAGAGATGATGTAAGTGTTTAGAGAAGGTATAGAAAAGATCAGAAATTTGTGACAAGAAATTGGTTACAATCTTTAGAATAGAGGAAAAACGGTTAGAAATCACCGTCTAAATGGTCACCCAGCCATAATATTATTCATGTATAAGATTTCATAAATGCAAGATGGACTTGACTTCCAAATTAAGCACGTCAAGTTTGGGGGTCAATCAAGGTCCGGGTGAGATCAAGAAATGGGCATCGACGTTTCGACTCGTCTAGTGGCCCTCGGCCGTGCGAGTCTTCATCAGGACAATGGGAGGAAGGGCAATATCACCAAAGCTTGGTAATCCCTAAAATAATTAAGGGCATAGTAACCTGACTTCTCTGCAGCAGAATTGCTCCTGGCCCCTAGGGGCCAGCATCCACAGCAACCATGGTAAACTTTCGCTGGTCAAAATAGGCCAATGTTGTGTTAGAGGATAGAGCATCTTTGATCGCCTGAAACACTGTTTAATGTTCTGGACCCCAAGTGCAGGGAATAGAACCTTTGGTGAGCTCCCTTAGAAGCTGGATGAATGTGGGGAAGTCTTGGATGAACCGGCCACAGGAGTTGACCATGCCCAGAAAGCTCCTCACTGTGGTGACATTGGTAGGACCAGGTGACATTTTTTTGTCTCGAACCTTGTTCGGATCTGGGGTGACACCTGATGCCGAGAGGACATATCCAAAGAATTGGAGTTGTTGTTTGAGAAACTCGCATTTGTTGCAGTGTAAAGTGAGGCCAGTCTCTTTAATTTGCTGGAGTACTTTGGTCAATCTTGTGTTGGGCTCCGCGATGGTTCTAGCATAGATGAGAATGTCATCACTGACGTTCATGACTCCGGGAGGTCCATCAACAGCTCTCAAATGATGTTTTAAAACACCTCTGCCTCATTTGACACACCAAAACTCAGGCGGGTGTACCTCCTCAGGCCCACATGGGTGGAAAAGGTGGTGTTGTATCACAACTCTTCGTCCAGCACTAGCTGTTGGTATCCGGATCGAAGATCAACTTCAAGAACCAGCGTGCTCCACTCAACACCTCAATAAGATTGTCTGTCGTGGGAGTGAGTTGTCTTTCCCTTTATATGGCAGCATTAGGCAGTCTCATATCAACACAGATCCGTACCTCTCCAGGCTGCTTCGGCCTTCGGGTGACGACGATAGGGGACACCCACAGTGTTTGGTCCTGTCATCTTCTCAATGATTCCGGTGTTTTAATTTGACAGCGATTAAGTTGAGCGTTAGCAAAAGACATCTGAGTTTTGCTGTTATCTTAGCATTCTATGGCATCCATTTTGAGTTCGTGGCAGCCATTTTGTATGCCACGTGTTACCTCGTGTTGACCATGTGTGTTGTCATACCTTTCTGCTTATGGCCTTTGAATCTGCCCGGCAACAAGCTATTAATAGCATCTCTGTCCTGGCTGCTGACCGTTAGGGTCCACATCTGTTATTCGTTAGCCATAGATTGGAATGTGTTAGCCGAGACCCCAAGACTGTTAACTCCTCCCACTGATCGTTTGTGCTCCTCGATGTTACCTTGTATGGACATAAAATGTGCTCTTAAGCTTTGTACTGCCTTCTTATGAGCCCCTGTGTGGGTATAAATAAGCCTTGTGTCTGGTAGCCCTTTGTGCTACTTCTCACAGTGCCGAAGGGTACTGTCCGAACGTTAGCACCACCTCATGGGGTGTAATAAACTTTGTTTTGTATTTCCAGTTTCCGTGCCAACTTTTCTCTTGGGTCTGAGAACTCTGTGCGCAGAAGGGCGAACCCCTTGCACTAGCGGGTCTGGCTGAGGCCTGCACGACTGCACCGGTTCGGAACATCGCTGAAGACGCGATCGTTGTCTGAGGAGACCCGAGTCTCGGCACCCGAGGTGGTTCTTCCTTACTTTCCGATCCGACCATCCAGGCGGCGCCGGTCATCGACTGAGATCTCTTCTGCTGGTCTGCCGTGCAGTGACCGTATGGTCGAATTTGGAACTTGGCAGTTGGAATCTGGACAGCCTATGATTGGTAAGAGCCCTGTTGTAGGTTTTGGAATTTGGATGCCCTTGAGTGGTAAGGTAGTTTTAGGAACACTTACCGTGGCATATTTGTATTTGGGATAGACTTGTCTACTTTGGCTCTTGTTTGATATGATATGATATGATTTGATATGATTTGATACATGGATATATGAGTTGCAACCCATATAGGCAGGCAATGTGAGGACTTTTCCTTCACTTTTGATATGTATTGCGCAACGTACTAAGAAAGTACTTTAAGCGCTCTTTCCCTATAGTAGTGTATATTTTGCACTATTTTTGAGCATGCCTGTTCTTCGTACACTTCGAAAGATGTGCTGCTTGTTTGGTGGTACCAGTTTACGACTTGAGGAATCACAGTCGGCTCCACCCGAGGGGACACCTAATAGAGAGATGTACATAAAATTTGGTGTTCCTGCCATAATGTACAGCATGTTGTGGCACAGGTATACCAAAAAGGACCCTGAGTTACGGTGGCCACTGTATGGGTCATTTGGTGGCGTAAGGTTGAGTATGTGGAACGATGTTTGTTTGAGCGAAAGTCTAGACGTGATATGTTTGAGAGTTTGCGAATGTGGGAGAAAGAAGTACGGCAGCAAGAGAAGCGTGAGCAAGCGTTGATTGAGAAAGAGCAGCGGAAGAGTGTGTATGAAAAAGCGCTTGAATTGAAAAAGAAGGAAGCGAAAGAACTGCAGGAGCGAGAGGAGAAAGAACGTAGGTTACAGATATCTGGCCAATATCCTGTCCGTCAGCCTCTCTATCCTGTCCTTAATAAATAGCAAGATGATTTTTTGTTATTAGATCGACCTCCACCTCCGTATGACATTCCGTCCGCTCCGGCAGGAGATGATGAGGACTCTGATTCGGAACGACAGAAAACGCGGGACACTCGATCCATGTTGTCTGCTGAACGAGCGGCCCACATCAGACTGACTGCTCGTAAAGCATTAAGTAGCATTGATCCTGCTTCTGATCTTTTTGCTATGATAAAGGATTGGACAGAAAAGGAGCAGATATATTTCACTGCGTCATTTACTGATGAAGTTGTAGAAATGTTCCGAAAATGCTCTTTAGTATTAGAACCTGCTGATATCACAACTAATCGTAAACAGTTACATGACGGTACTTTTGTTTTTTCCCAGGTAGAAGACGCGATTAGACGACTGGTTAAATTACGGGACGAGGTGGCCCATCTGAAGGAGCAGAAAAAGATTGCGGATAATGTTCCACAGTCCAATCCGCCCGGAGAAGCGCAGTCTCCTATCTTCGTGACAGATAAGATGATGCCAGTTGTCATGAGGCCTATGCGGGAAGCCGCGCCTTTGTATGTTCCTCCTAAAGGAGCGGGTGATAATGATGATAAAAATTCAGTTGATGCCAAGGGATATTTTATTTATAATTGGGTATACACCCCTTGTAATAGAGCAGATGTAATGGCGCTTAAAAATGCGGTGCCTGACCCGCGTAAAAACCGAGTCGCCTTTTACGAAGAAGTTGAGGGCGCTCTAAATTCCTGTACTATGACTTTAAGTGATATAGATTTGTTTTTCGGTCTCATTTTGCCCCCAGATATGTGGAGGACTGTTCGTAAAATTGATGATCAGGCTGTTTTAGGTGCCAAATGGAAGGACTTAGAGTGCATAGATTGACAGAGAGCCCGCACAAAAACCACATCAGTTAATATTAGATCTTCCTGCAGCCATTTTGACTAAACTTAAAACGATCATCCCCCTAAAAAGATTGATTGGACTTTCTTAGCGTCGTGTAAACAAAAGACAGATGAATCGGTTTCTGATTTTTTCACACGTTTTAAAGAAGCTTTTCATGATTTTAGTGGCCAGTCTTTAACAGATGATACCGGCAGGCATTTGTTTGTCGACAAATATGTTACGAATCTGTTACCAGGAATAGCCAGCCACCTAAAAGATAGCGAAAGTTCATGTACTACTTCCTCCCCGGCCTCTGTCTTAACGATGACTCAATATTACGAGCGCCAAGAAGCGGAGGCGAAGGGGAACGAGGACAAGAAATCAAAAGAGTTAAAAACAAAAGTTATGTTGGCCCAGGTATATGGTCCGCCTTCTAGAGGTTACGATAGGGGCCCCAACAGAAATTATGATAGAGGTGGACAAGCACCCCTTAATACTCCTTATGGTCGTACAGATTTATCTTTAAATCAATGTGCATATTGTAAACAGTTGGGTCATTGGATGCGTAACTGTCAGGCACTTCGTTCCCAGCAGGATGCTAGGGGGCGTGGTCAAGGGAGACCTGGTTCAGGTTTCTCGGAGCCTCGAGGAAACATGAGCGATCATGCCCGATCTGACATGAATGCAAGCTCACAGAATAGACAAAACACTTTTGATAGGCGAAATCAATGTCAAATGTACGATTATGTTCAGTCTGATTTGTATGATTCTGCCCATGCATAGGGTTGCCTAGGATGGGGTAAGGAATCAGTTGAAGTTCCAGTAGATCAGACGGGTCCCTATGTTACAACACATGTTTTGGGCTCCTCTGATCGGTTTCTGGTTGATACAGGAGCTACACGTAGCGCTTTGTCTAAACAATTGGTTCCGAGGGCTCCCCTGTCTGGCACAACTATTACTTTGATAGGTTTCGATGGAACACCTTCCCTTAGCCCATTGTCACAGCCACTTTTATTCTATGTTGATAAATTTGATGCTCCATGCCCGTTTTTGCTTTCCCCTAACACACCAGATAATATTTTGGGTCTTGATATGTTGAAATATTTTAGAGCCACGATACGATGTTTTCCTGAAGGGGTACGAGTCATTTTGAATGATAACTACATTGAACCTGCTAGAATCTATCTTGTTAAAGAAGATATTGCAGTAGCCTCACTTCCTGAATCCTTGTGGGCTACTTCAGACACTGACGTGGGTCACATGGTCATTCCTCCGGTCCAGATTAGCGTCAAGGAGGGAGCTGTGTTACCCCGATTGCCGCAGTACCGCATTTCACAGGAGGGAGAAGATGCACTCATACAAATTGTACATGATTTGATACGAGTTGGGGTTGTTGAGGAAGTCCCATATAATGTCTGCAATAGCCCGATCCTTCCGATTTTGAAGAGAGATACTGACACACGAGTTTACAGATTCATTATTGATTTGAGGGAGGTAAACAAAATTGTAGTACCACAGTATCCAGTGGTCTCTGATATCACAACACTCCTTACTTTGGTTCCCCCAACTGCCACTACATTTACTGTGATAGACTTGAAAAACGCTTTCTTTTCGATCCCTATTCATCCTGATAGCCGATATTTGTTCGGTTTCACTCTGAATAATAGATCATATCGATTTTGTAGAGTTCCTCAAGGCTATACTGAGAGTCCAAGTATTTACAGTCAAGCATTAAAAAGAGAACTTGATTCTTTTGTATTGACCAGGGGTGTGGCTCTCATACAATATGTCGATGACATCTTGCTGGCAGCTGACACTCCTGAGCAATGTGAAACATGTACTTTATCTCTACTTTATTTTCTTGCTTCACACCATCACAAAGTCTCTCGGAAAAAGCTGCAATACTGTAGACCAAAGGTAACCTATTTAGGTCACCTTTTGTCTAAGGAGGGACGTGCATTGACATCAGATCGCATACAAGCTATATTAGATACACCAGTTCCTACTACACAGAAAGGAGTACGTGCATTTTTGGGTCTCACTTCCTTTAGTAGACAGTGGATTTTAGGATTTTCCCACATTGTTAAGCCCTTGTTAGCACTTTTGACGAAAGATACCCCAGTACCCCTTCCATGGACAGAAGAATGTGAAAGTGCTTTTCAACAGCTGCGACAAGCTCTTTGTTCAGCACCAGTGTTAGGCACACCTGATTATACAAAGCTTTTTACACTTTATGTAGACGAGAAAGATGGATGTGCATTGTCAGTGTTGGTTCAGTTGCACGGCGATAAGCATCGTCCGTGTGCATACTTCTCAGCAGTTCTTGATCCTGTTGCTAGAGCATTACCTGGATGCTTTCGTTCAGTTGAAGCAACAGCAGTGTCAATTCGACAGAGTGAGGGAATTGTGTTGTCACACAAATTGTTAGTGTTAGTGCCACATGCTGTTGATGCTCTTTTAAATCAGACAAAGACGCAGCACTTAACTAACGCTCGTCTCACAGGATATGAACTGACATTGTTAGCTCCCCACATTACATTGAAGAGATGCGCAACCTTGAATCCAGCCACTTTGTTGCCATATCCGGTGACTCAGCCTCAGTCACAAGAAACGCACGGTTGTATTTTTCTGACTGAAGAACAGCCAAAGGGTCGTATTGATTTTCAGGATACGCTCCTTCAAGATGTAGATGGTGAATTGTGGGTTGATGGGTCCTGCCTGAAGTTACCAGATGGTACGACCTCAGCTGCATATGCAATTACCACGCTGGAGATAGCTCGCATACCACAGAAATCGGCTCAAGCAGCTGAGCTGATAGCTTTGACACGAGCGTGTGAGCTTAGCGCTGGTTTGTGTGTGAACATCTACACAGATAGCCGCTATGCTTTCGGAGTAGCGCATGATTTTGGCCTACTCTGGAAGGAAAGAGGCTTTCTTACATCGCACGGAATACAGATAATGCATGGAGATTTGGTGCATAATCTTTTGACTACATTAACATATTCGAAGAAAATTGCCATAGTGAAGTGCAGTGCACATAAGAAAGTAACAGATAAGATTGGACAAGGAAATGCTTTTGTAGACCGCGTAGCACGTGAAACTGCGATGCAGAGAAGTACCACTTCTATGTACGTAGTAAAGTCACAAGCTGAAAGATGGCACGATGCTAGACAGGAAGTGTGAGAGATCCAGAAGACAGCTTCTGATAAAGAACGTGAGCAATGGTCAAAAGAAGGAGAGTTAGATGATGAAGGTTGTTGGAGAAACAAGCAGATGGATCAATGGAAGCTGCCTATAGCTTTTGTACAACCTATGGTTCAGATGGCACATGGGCTGGCACATGTTGGAGCTTCTGCAATAACAAGAATGCTTACGCAAGTTTAGGAGCATCCAGAGATTGCTAGCACAGCTAAGAGAGTAGTACAGTCCTGCTTGATTTGTTTACAATACAATCCTGGAAAAGGGACACGAGTTCCGTCTGGAGTTTTTGCTACACCGACTGCACCTTTCGAAGTCCTGCAAATGGACTACATCCAGCTTGAGCGGTGTAATAATTTGAAGTATGTCCTAGTGGTGGTTTGTGCCTTCAGTAAATGGATCGAGGCATACCCTACGAAAGATAATACTGCTATTATTACTGCTAAGGTGCTACTGAAGGAGTTCTTCCCAAGGTTCGGTGTTTGCAGACTCTTATGGAACGGACCGCATTTTGTCTGGGAAGTTATCAAGTATGTCCTGAAAGGATTAGGAATCAAGCAGAAATTTCATGCTGCATTCCATCCACAATCTGCAGGATTGGTGGAGAGGTATAATGCTACTCTCAAGCTGAAAATTGCGAAAATTCAAGCCTCCACGAATCTGACTTGGCCAGACGCGTTGCCATTGGCATTGTTGTCCATTAGAACTGTACCACATTCTAGGACGGGTCTCACCCCGTACGAGGTGGTATTTCGACGGCCTATGAATATATGGGGAGTTCCGAAACCAAGTTCTGTGTATGACGTACCTTGTGTTTTAATGAATGACTATTTGGCACAATTAACCGACAGCTTGGTTTCTATTCATCAACAGGTTCGAGAAGCGCTCCCCGATAAATCCCAAGGTTAGGGCCAGGAACTCCGCCCGGTGACTTTGTGATGACCAAGGTATTTGAGAGGTCAAGCAGCTTGGAGCCGAGGTGGCATGGACCTGAGGTTCCGTGACGATCGTAAGTGGTGTTTTGGACTCGCACGAATATGGTCGAGTCTGGTATCTATGAACCGCAAATGACGAGTTTAGTGGGTGTACGCGTTTTCGCTGTGCTAGCCTAAACCGTTCGTTTGTTTTGTGGGTTTCTACATCCGAGCCCACGGGTTCCATCTTAGATGCGGCATCCATTTTGTCTCTTGCCCTCAAGTAGCCAGCGAACGGACACTGTCCGCTTCGCGACCCTGGGATTCCCAAACTCTTGCGGAAGACACGTTTCTTTTGAAAGTGTCTTTATGATGAGGGGGATGGCACTGTAAGGCAGATGGCTGCGCTCGAGGCTCATCTTGCCGTGCCGGTCTATTGTCTTAGTTGTGCATCCATTAAGCACGTCCCTTTGATGCCTGCAGTTCCCGATACCACCCCTTTTACACCCTTTTCAGATCTCCCCACTGTTTCTGTCTTCCTCTGCACCTGTTTCTGTCCCTTCCTCGTTTCGTTTACTGCTGATTGGAATGTACTAATGGTGGGAAGATGTGCTTTTACAGTTGGGAACTACCAAACATTTCTGTACTTATGTTCCGGGCCTCGAATACATGAAAGCAACCCCTTATGGTTTTTACGATGGGAACCGAGTTATAAACCTTTGTGTACCGTGTTATTTTATGCGTGAAACCTGTATAAAAAGGAGCGACCCACAGAGGCAAGTTGAATCAGACTCCTCGAACCTACACATGCTGTACTTCTTGTGACTTCTGTGTTCCCTGCAGTAATAAACCTCGAATCTTTGACGCCGAAGGAAGTGTCCCGTGTCTCTGTAATTTGTACGCCGGAACAGGTTACCCACGAAGGTTTTAGGTGTTATCCCTGGCACCGCTGGGTCTTAGCAGAACCCAGTCCTTCAGTTGGCGCCCACGTGGGGCTGCATCGGTGGTACCGGTTCAAGCCCGACGATCGTGAGGAATTTCGTGTGAAATCTCCGAGGGAAGGTGCACCCCGCTTCATCGATCCTGTTGTCGACACAAGTGGCCCAACGGCTTTTCCCGCGAAGATCCCCGCCTCCTGACGGCTGCGACGGACTGCTGCCCTGACTGTAGACCTGTTTTGGCGCCTGGCGTAGACCTTGGTACAGCGAGACGATAGACGGGCCTTCCTGGTGGCGCCATTGATCTTTGAGTTAAGTATTTGTGGGTCGCTCCCAGAGTCCTTTGTTGTTGGTGCTTAGTTGTTGCATGGTTCCATTGCATTTGTGGTTCTTGGTACTTTGTTCTTTGTTGTGATATTTGACGCCTGCAGTCGCCAAAAACCGAGGGTTTTGCTCTTTGTAGGGATATTGTGATCCTATAACCCTTGACGTTTGTGAAACTCGGTTAGTGTGCAAGATGCCTAGCCGTAGTACTTTGTTCAGTTGTTTTAGAAGTTGTGGTGCGGATTCCCGATTGGAGGACTTGCGTCCGATACCTCCGATTGGAACTCCTAATTATGAACTGTACAGTAAACACGGGTTAGGTCCAATTACATTCAATGAGTGTTGGGTTCGCTATACTAAAAAAGACGGTGCCCTTAGTTGGCCACCTCATGGTAGTTTTGAGACCCCGATTCTAGACAATCTTGAAGCCAAATTGTTTCAGAGAAAATCAAGGCCGGCCATGTTTGATTCCTTTCGGTTGTGGCGTAAAGAAGCCAAACAGAAAGAAATCAAACAGATTAAACGTAATAAGAGAGAAGGTATTGTTACTACGGTGAGAAATGCAGAGCAGTTCCAGCGAGATAAGGAGGAAAAGGAAAAGGAAGTTTTCAATAGATTGCAGCGTATGTCTGTAGATAAGTGCTATCCCGCTTTACCGGCAGATACGGATAAGAAGGAGGAGGTTACAGAGGACCCCTTAATGTCTTATCTCATGAAGTCACCACCTCCGTACGTACAGGGTACTGTAACTCCTGTGGTTCCTCCTGCCCCTGTTCCTCCTGCTCCTGTTCCACAACCTGCCCCTCAACCCGTTCCTGCTCCTCTACCTGCTTCCGTCCCTACTGCTCCTCCGCTTGTACTTCCTCATACTCCCGCTCCCGCTGTTTCTACTGTTCTGGTTTCTCCTGCTGTTCCCTCTGTTTCTGATACTTCTCTTGTTACCCCATTGGGTTACTCTACTACCCCGTCTACTGGACGTCGTGTCCCTTCTGTTGCTGCTAACTTCTTCAATTCTCTTGGACCGATTCTCGAGTCCGCTGGTTCTGATGGTCCCCAAAGACGAAGTCAGCTCCCCAGTAGTAGGGAACGTGACTGTCTATATAATATGGCGATGGCTTGGATGAAATATCCCCTTAGGAATCCACCACGTGTGGTGATTGACACGTTCTCTCAGTTCAATATTCCGACTCAGAGGTTCGTGTTTGAGGAAATGTGCAAGGTTTTGCGAGACCAAATATCAGTTGATGCATCTGAAGAAACGATGTCTGCTCTAACTAACCTCCAGCTTCAGTTTGCGAGTGGAATGATAGTGGGTAGCAATGTTCGACGTGCTGTCGAGCAGTTGTTGTCTTTTCGTCCTTCTATAATGCCTCGAGCATTGTTTGTAGAAGACATTGAGGGACCGCTGGAAGCGCCTGGTCAGTACCCCATGCGTGAAGTTCCACCAGTGTGGATGCCAGGTGACGCTAATGCCGTTCCTATCGTCCTGCCGCACTTTCAGAGAGTATGGATACATCTTCCATGGAAACGGTCGGAGGTTTTGCAGGTAAAACTATCTTTGCCTGACCCTAGCAAAAATCCTGCAGGGTACTATAAAGAATTATCGCAGCTTGTGGATGCTACGATAATGAATCTTGCCGATATCGACATGCTGTTTGGTAATGTCGTACCGCAACCGGTATGGGCAAAGATTCGTCAGGAAGATCATGCGGCAGAATTAGGAATGCATTAAGGGCTGCTGACGCCTTACAAGTTGGCTGAGCCAAGCCCGATCAGTTGATTACGGCTTTGCCCCAGAGAATTATCACTCTAATGAAAACACTTATGCCAGCTATGAAGGTGAACTGGGACAAACTATCCGCTTGCAAACAAAAGAAGGATGAGAGTGTCTCTGATTTCTTTACGAGATTTGAGGAGGCATTCATTGATCATAGTGGTCGGGATATGGGTACTGAGGGAGGTCAGCGACTGTTTGTGGATAAGTTTGTTTTCAAATTTGTTACCGGACTTAAGCAACAAATTGAGAAATTCTGAGAGTGCGTGGGCTGTTTCTACTTCTGCTCAAATATTGGCTACGGCACAATATTATGATAATAGAGAGAAAGAGGAACATGATCGTGCCGATAAGAAGACGAAAGAGCTCAAAACGAAAGTGTTGTTGCAGCAAGCGTATCCCCCACGTTCGAATCAGAACGATTCGCAACAGCGGAATCGATCGCAGTCTCAGTCGAATAGATCACAATCTCGAAATGACTCCTCTTCTGACAGATCTTCATTGGGGTACAATCAGTGTGCCTATTGTAGGAATGAGGGTCATCTGAAATTCGATTGTCCAGTCTTGCGTGATCGAAACAGCGGTAATTCATCTAGAGGAGGTCGTAGCGGCCCCCAACAAGCATCACGTGGTAGAGGTCGTGGTGTTCAAACTGATCGTTCCAATAACTCTTCCGATTCTAACAATTGTTTTGATCAGCGTGGATCATCACAAAGCAGATCTGCTCAGTACAATGTAGACGATTATTACGTTGATCACAACATCGACGATGGTAATTACTAGGACAGCCATAGACAAAGAGAGGGAGTAGTATCAGTTCCGGTCGATCAGAGAGGGCCTTACGTCGCAGTTGCCACCTCTGGCGTCGTTGAGCCTTTTCTGTTGGACACTGGTGCAGCGAAAAGTTCCATCATGCATTCAAAACTCCCTGGCGCACCTTTGTCTGGCTTAACAAATGTTTCCGTTGGATTCTCTGGCGCCCCTGTTAGCAATCCGGTTTCGTGCCCTTTGCCCCTTACAATTGGGCCTCGTGAGCTGAAAGCTCCGCTGATTTTGACCACTGGTTGTGGTGAAAATCTTTTGGGCCTGGATTTGCTAAAACGTCTGTATGCGACTTTGTATTGTTCTCCTGCGGGAGTAAAGCTTACGTTGGGTGAGAGAGTTGTCTCTCCTATGTACTTATCCATCGATAAGCTTCCACCGGAATTGAGTTCTCTTCCTGCATCTTTGTGGGCGACAGGTCCGAATGACGTGGGCCTGCTTGACATCTCCCCTTATGTTGTTCACTTGAAATCTAATGTGCGCCTGCCACGTATTCCCCAGTATTGTATCTCCCTTGACGGTGAACGTGCGGTGTTGGCAATTATCTACGATTTGATTGAGAAAGACGTCATTGAGGAGACACGGGGAAACGTGTGCAATAGCCCTGTACTTCCCATTCTAAAGCGCACTGATCCATCAAAACCCCCTGTTTATTGTTTTGTTATTGATTTATGGGAGGTGAATAAAATTGTGATTCCTCAGTTCCCTGTGGTGCCTGACATCACGGCTCTACTAACTCTGATTCCAGCCTCTGCATCTTGGTTCTCAGTGATCGATCTGAAAAATGCGTTTTTCAGCATTCCGATTGCTGAGAAGAGTAGAGACCTTTTCGGTTTCTCTCTTGGTGGCCGCAGCTTCAGGTTTAAACGTGCTCCTCAGGGTTACTGTGAGAGTCCATCGATATACAGTCAAGCCTTGAAGAGTCAACTTGATGCGTTTGTGTTGCCGGCCGGTGCGGCCTTAATACAATATGTTGATGACTTATTGGTGGCTGCAGATACTCAGGACATTTGCAAACTTGCAACGGTGTCGTTGTTGCAGCATCTCTGTGACTTACATCACAAGGTGTCACCTTCTAAACTGCAATATTGTTGCCAAGAAGTAACCTATCTAGGTCACTTATTGTCAAAGGAGGGAAGAAGGTTGACCCCAGAGAGAATTGCAGCGATTGCTCGAATGACTGTGCCAACAACTCAGAGAGATGTGCGCGCCTTTTTAGGTATCACGTCATACTGCAGGCAATGGATTCTAAATTTTTCATTGCTAGCGAAACCATTGGTGGCTCTTACGTGCAAGGATGTTCCAACTCATTTGCCATGGACGGAAGAATGTCAGAAAAGTTTTTCTGAACTGCGTGACGCGTTGTGTTCGGCTCCTGTGTTAGGTACCCCCGACTACAGTAAGCCGTTTACACTATACGTTCACGAGAGGGAAGGTTGTGCGTTGAGTGTTTTGACGCAACAATTCGGCGGTAAGCAGCGTCCATGTGCATATTTTTCCTCGACCTTGGACCCAGTAGCTAGAGCATTGCCGAGTTGTCTGAGAGCAACAGCGGCGGCTGCGGTGTCCATCCGACAATCTGCAGGATTGGTCATGGATAATATGCTTACGGTGATGGTTCCGCATGCAGTTGACACTCTCTTGAATCGTACGAAAACTCAGCACTTGACGAGTGCAAGATTGTCTGGTTATGAGTTGACGCTTTTGGCAAGTCATATTCAAATAAAACGCTGTAATGTCCTGAACCCGGCGACTTTGTTGCCAATTAGTATGGAATCAGACGAAGTAGCACCTCATGACTGCTACTTACGAACGGAGGAAGAAACAAAAGGTCGTGTGGACCTGAAAAATACACCATTGGAAAATCCCGATGGGACCTTGTATGTGGATGGGTCGTGTTTTAAGTTGCCGAATGGCGACGTAACAACTGCGTATGCTGTGGTAACATTGAGTACGGTTATGGAAGCTGCAAGATTGAATCAGAATTCTGCTCAGGTGGCAGAGCTGATTGCTTTGACTAGAGCGTGTGTGTTGTCGAAAGGGAAATGGGTGAATGTGTTTACCGATAGCCAATATGCTTTTGGCGTCGCGCATAGTTTTGGACGATTGTGGCGAGAGAGAGGTTTTATGACGTCGCATGGCACTAAGATTCAGCATGGACAGCTTGTGAATGATCTTTTGGATGCACTTACTTTGCCTGAGCAGGTGGCGATTGTTAAATGTAGTGCGCACCGAAAAGTGACAGATGATGTTGGTCGTGGAAATGCGTTTGCGGATGAGACTGCTAAGGAGACTGCCCGGAACCTTAGCACGAGAATGTATGTGACGAGTTCGGTAAGGTGGCCTGCAGAAACTGGTATGTATGAGGACACTATTGAGAGTGTGAAAGCGATTCAGAACGAGGCCACCGAGACTGAAAAGACGAAGTGGAAAGAGAGTACGGGAAAGTTGGATGCCAATGGTTGTTGGATCGATTTGTCAGAGCATAAGAGATGGATGTTGTCAGATGCGTATGTACTAGCTGTTGTGACGATGGCACACGGCTTGGCACATATTAGTGCGAAAGGTATCTGCAAGTTGTTGTCCCCTGTATGGAAAAATGATGGTATTACAAAGTGTGCTGAGAGATTGGTTAAGAATTGTATGATATGTATGATGTACAATCCTGGAAAGGGAACCCCTACACCTCCTGGCCATTTTGCTCCCCCTTCATGTCCCTTTGAAGTGATTCAGCTAGACTTCATCCATATGGAGCGATGCAATAACCTGAAGTACGTTTTAGTTGTGGTTTGCGCATTCTCCCGATGGATCGAAGCCTACCCCCTTAAAGATAACACTGCTCTGTCCACTGCGAAAATCCTACTGAAGGAATACTTTCCTCGGTATGGAATGCCACGGATTGTATGGTCTGATAACGGAAGTGAGTTTGTGGGGAGTGTGATGAAGAGTGTGTGTAAGGGCCTTGGAATTACTAAAAAATTCCATAGCGCCAATCATCCTCAGTCAGCGGGTTTGGTTGAAGGGTACAATGGCACGCTCAAATTGAAGTTGGCGAAGATTCAGGCTACGACTGGTCTTTCGTGGCCTGACGCTTTGCCTCTAGCTCTTCTGTCAACTAGGGCGACTGTACACTCCCGAGTAGGGCTTAGTCCCTACGAAATAGTGTTCGGCCGTCCTGCAAATGTTTGGGGGTTCCCTAGACCTGGTGTGTTTTCTGATCTTGAGTACCCAATGTTGATCGATTATCTGCATGATCTGACTGCTAAACTGAGGTTAATTCACCAACAGGTCTTTGAAGCACTGCCGGCGCAGACAGAGGGTCCAGGCCACCAGCTCCAGCCCGGAGACTGGGTGGTAACGCAGAACTTCGGACGAAAGCGTAACCTTGAACCCCGCTTTACTGGACCCTACCAAGTGCTCCTTGCCACGAGGACTGCTGTTCGTTTGGAAGGACGGAAAAACTGGGTGCATGCCACCCATACTAAAAAGGTACCTATACCTTTATCAACAGACTCGTGGGTGAGGAAGGGCATTGCTTCGTCCGAAACGGAAACTGTGCAGACCTTCGTCCCTTTCAGCGACGCTCAGCCTGTTGGAGAGCCCTCGGTGCAGCAGAACGACATTGTTGAACATTTGCCATCGAAAAGCTCAAGATCTGAACAATTGACTGATCAGCAGAACTCTGTCCCACCATCGGATCAGTTGTTTGACGAACAGACACGTCCTGGGAAAAGCCGCTATTTTCTGCGATCCAATACCAAAGACTAATAAAAGCTTTGCTTTCCCCTTTGACATCTACGTTACCCTATTGACACCATTCAGTCTGAACACACTCGTATAATTGTGGTTTTTGTAATGTTGTGAGCTTGTTTCCATATATGTGTTTTGCTTCCACAGCTAGGAGATTTTGTATATATATTTGTAAATAAAAATACCTTACATCCGGGTGGACCGTAAGGCCGCACGAGCACTTCCTTCTGGTTAGTAGGTCTTGACACTAGGTCGAAGGCCGTCGGTTCCTGGGAACTCCTGGGGATTGACTATTGCTACACAGAACGAAGTGCGTCAAAAACGTTGCGGACAGTTTTAGAGGATGGTATTCTCTAAGCTGGTGGATTTGGAAAAAGCACAGGCTCAAAGATTCAAGTTGCAGCAAATTACTCGTACAAAATGTTTCATGTTTCAGGTGTTCCTTCTGTTCTTGACTGTTTCTTTGCTATTGGTGGGAGGGGTGTATTACATGATACAGTTGTTCTTGCCTTCTGCCTCACCTACCACTTCTTCTGAACCTAAACCTACATCCACTGGTCCTCCTCATTCCTTCCACATCCTACCTCAACACGAGCAGGTCCGACGTGCGGAATTTATGAATAATTCTTTTGTCCAGCTCCTTCATCAGCATCAGTTGGTGGTTAACACTACCAATTGTTGGGTGTGTGGGTTAATGCCACATACCACCGATAAGGGAATTCCGTACTTGGTTCTTCCTTATAGTTCCCAGGGTTCAGCTCGAGCATTCCAAACAATGTTTCGAAGTGCACTAGATTACTACCGCAATCGAGAGCCACGTCCTCCGCACTTTGGTCCCGGTCCGTACCACAAGCCTTTGGCCATAGCGATTGCTGATTTAGATAGGGATATCTATGAGCCGTCGCTCATCCCAGAGGAAGAGGTGCGAGCCTATAAGGATCTGAGTGAGGCTGAGTATAGTGCGCTCGTGGGTGAAAGACAGCTTAAAAGCTCGTCTCCAATATGGATCGTACCCCACCTTGGAAATTTCTGTCTAAAAGGTCGTGGGCGAAGCCCGAGAGCTCATCTTGGAGAGAGTGCTTGCTTCGAGACGTACGTCTTACCGATGCTCTCTTCCCCTGTGTTTTTGACTGCCAAGGGTACGTACTTTGTCTGTTATGATCGTGCATATACATGGCTGCCCCTTGACTTTGCGGGCACATGTTATATTGCAAATCTGTTGCCACCGACTTTTACAGTCGCCTCCGATTACCACAAGACTCGAATTGTGAGGGGCGTGATTAGCGAAGAGGACACTGCCGGTCAAGAGGCAGGAGACTTTTTCAAAGGTTTCTTTCCGTTTTGGGGACCTATGGTCAATAGTAGGAACTTGAGACAGTTGACCCGAGTGGTGGAATCGACAGCTAATATCACTGCCAGTGCCCTTGGTAATATCACAGCAGAGCTACAGGCGGATAGGCTTATGATGTTACAAAACCGTATGGTTTTAGACGTTGTCCTAGCAGATCGAGGTGGAGTATGTAAGGTGATCCATTCGAGCTGCTGTATTTTCATTCCAGATAACGCTCCGACTGTCTATCAAGCCATCTCAAAGTTGCATAAGATCTCTGAGTCCATACACGTGGACGTAGGGGATTGGATGCTACTTGGGTGGTTTTGGGGCCTAATGTCGACTTGGGGTTGGAAAATTCTGATGATCATCGGGGCTGTTGTGGCATTCCTGTTCACGTGTTGTCTTTGTGTGCAGTGTGGTCCTGCCTTATGTGGCCTTTGTGCTACGATGTGTATAAGACAGCCGCCTGTTACCAAAGGAACTCTGATGGATAGAATTTTGTTACAGCAGCATCTGGATGGTCTGATGAATATCGAGTATGATTCCGACTAGTGCTTGCCTACATGAGGGCAAAAGGAGCGTCTGAGGTTCCGTGACGATCGTAAGTGGTGTTTTGGACTCGCACGAATATGGTCGAGTCTGGTATCTATGAACCGCAAATGACGAGTTTAGTGGGTGTACGCGTTTTCGCTGTGCTAGCCTAAACCGTTCGTTTGTTTTGTGGGTTTCTACATCCGAGCCCACGGGTTCCATCTTAGATGCGGCATCCATTTTGTCTCTTGCCCTCAAGTAGCCAGCGAACGGACGCTGTCCGCTTCGCGACCCTGGGATTCCCAAACTCTTGCGGAAGACACGTTTCTTTTGAAAGTGTCTTTTTGATGAGGGGGATGGCACTGTAAGGCAGATGGCCCCGCTCGAGGCTCATCTTGCCGTGCCGGTCTATTGTCTTAGTTGTGCATCCATTAAGCACGTCCCTTTGATGCCCGCAGTTCGTGTTTCCCGATACCACCCCTTTTACACCCTTTTCTGATCTCCCCACTGTTTCTGTCTTCCTCTGCACCTGTTTCTGTCCCTTCCTCGTTTCGTTTACTGCTGATTGGAATGTACTAATGGTGGGAAGATGGGCTTTTACAGTTGGGAACTACCAAACGTTTCTGTACTTATGTTCCGGGCCTCGAATACATGAAAGCAACCCCTTATGGTTTTTACGATGGGAACCGAGTTATAAACCTTTGTGTACCGTGTTATTTTATGCGTGAAACCTGTATAAAAAGGAGCGACCCACAGAGGCAAGTTGAATCAGACTCCTCGAACCTACACATGCTGTACTTCTTGTGACTTCTGTGTTCCCTGCAGTAATAAACCTCGAATCTTTGACGCCGAAGGAAGTGTCCCGTGTCTCTGTCATTTGTACGCCGGAACAGGTTACCCACGAAGGTTTTAGGTGTTATCGCTGGCACCGCTGGGTCTTAGCAGAACCCAGTCCTTCAGACCAGAGCAAGTACTCCTTGCTACGAGAACAGCAGTTTGAGTGACCAACAAGAAGAACTGGATACATAGCACCCATTGCCGGAAGGTCCTGCCAACCTTGGTGGAACCTGTTGTGCTGACCGATCATCGGGATATCCTGGCTACGGAGAAATGCCCTGCTGTATCACCTGACGGATGTGTGGAGTTTTTCTCGGACCAGATGACTCCTGGAGCAACGCGATCCAATTTGAGATCAAGAAAGTGATTTGCCGTTTTTTTTTGTTGCGAGACTGGTTGAGCAACCGCCCTGGGTAGTGGAAACGGAGAGCCAATATGACAAGGGAGGGGGATCAGTCCTGCTTAGTGTAGTGACACCTGTCTTGGTCTGCGGTGAAGAAACCAACGTCTGCCCAGGGTGAAGAGCTCATTGACTATTTTTCTTTGTTTTCTCTATTTTTTAGTTTGTAGAAGACTTTGTGACTATGAATACTACATAGAGATGGATTTGAGGAGTATCAGTGGTGTTTGCTGTTCTAACAATTATAGCAGTGATCACTTGGTTCGTTGAAATGATGATTCCTGCTCGTGATTTTGTTGTGGTTCCTACTACTCCCATTCCAGAAGAGCACCAGCATTTCACTCTTCCATACCATTAGTATAAGCACCGAGAGTCTTACTTGAATAATACGTTCGTTCAGATGCTCCACCATACTCACAATGCCACAAACACTACAAATTGTTGGATATGCGGTATGCTTCCAGCTCATCAGAAGAAAGGTGGAACACCATTTATTCCACTTCCTTTTTCGCATAATGGTTCTTGTCAGGCCTGGTACACTCTTCTCTTTTCGAGCAGGAAACCTGCAGTAGGTGGACTTCTCTTCCGTTTGAATAAAGAGTGCTACCAAGATGAACATGGGTATCCTCAAGCAAATGGAACTATATGGGAATGGGAAGAATATCGACCGGATAATGCTTCTACGCCTTATGTTTTCACCCACACAAGAGACTTTACCACGAGCAAAGAATCTGTAATTACTGTAACACGGACTAAAGCAGACCTATGTGTGCAAAGTACTGGACGAATTCCAGTAGGAGATAGTGATATGTTGATTTTACTTTGGGTTTGTTTTCTTTCGTGGGTGCCGCATTAAACAGTAGGAAAATACGGCGATTGACTAGAGTAGTGGAAGCAGTCACTAATGAGACTGCTGTAGCTCTAGGAAATATTACGGAGGAGCTGCAAGTTGCCAGAACTGTGACCCTTCAAAATAGAATGGTTCTAGATGTAATGTTAGCAGATAGAGGAGGAGCATGTAAGGTCATCGGAAGTAGTTGTCGTGTTTTTGTTCCAGATAATTTGCCTTCTGTGTATGAAGCAATTCTTAAATTGCATAAAATAGCCTCCGATATTCATGAGAAGAATGGCACCTGACATTTGCTGGATGGTTTTGGACTTTGGTTTCCACCTGGGGTTGGAAATTATTGACTATTCTATGTGTTGCAGTTGCAATGATTTTCACCTGTTGTATATGTATCCATTGTGGCCCAATTCTATGTTCCATGTGTATAAATGCTTGTATACCACCCAAACGAAATTCCATAAAAGCGCAACAATCGTTGGATAAGGAGGTAGTGAATATAATGTGCATAGATATACGAGATGAATGCACAGATTACCCAAAAAGAGCACATGTCTTTAGCTAACGCTATAAGGGTCGTCTGTTATAATTTGACAGCGATTAAGTTGAGCGTTAGCAAAAGACATCTGAGTTTTGCTGTTATCTTAGCATTCAATGGCATCCATTTTGAGTTTGTGGCAGCCATTTTGTATGCCACGTGTTACCTCGAGTTGACCATGTGTGTTGTCCTACCTTTCTGCTTATGGCCTTTGAATCTGCCCGGCAACAAGCTATTAATAGCATCTCTGTCCTGGCTGCTGACCGTTAGGGTCCACATCTGTTATTCGTTAGCCATAGATTGGAATGTGTTAGCCGAGACCCCAAGACTGTTAACTCCTCCCACTGATCGATTGTGCTCCTCGATGTTACCTTGTATGGACATAAAATGTGCTCTTAAGCTTTGTACCGCCTTCTTATGAGCCCCTGTGTGGGTATAAATAAGCCTTGTGTCTGGTAGCCTTTTGTGCTACTTCTCACAGTGCCGAAGGGTACTGTCCGAACGTTAGCACCACCTCATGGGGTGTAATAAACTCTATGTTTTGTATTTCCAATTTCCGTGCCAACTTTTCTCTTGGGTCTGAGAACTCTGTGCGCAGAAGGGTGAACCCTTTGCACTTGCATGTCTGGCTGAGGCCTGCACGACACCGGCGGCCTCCAGTTTGGCCAGCTCCTTCTCAACCAATGGTCTCCGATGGAAGGCGCTGCTTCTATGGCGCAGGGCTATAGGCTGTACTGTGGGGTCTATGTGTAGATGTATTTCTTTCCTGTTAAGTCATATGATCCCTTCAAAGACTGCTGGTAATTCAGCCAAGATGTGTTGAACCCTTTCCTGGTGAATTCTGGAGGCAAAAGTTAAGATTCCGCTGCCCTGCATCCTAGCATCATGCATGCCCATCATCAGCAACGTATATCTGTGACAGTATGGAGTTGGAGCCATATGACAGGGTAGTTGTGAACTTTCCCAGCATCACCAGTGGCTTGTCCATACGCAAAGACTTTAATGGTTGCGGGCGGTGTTTGTGGCGGTAGCCTGCTTCAACATCTCATACACTTCCACGGACATGTTATTGATAGTTGCTCCCATGTCCATGACAGCTGTGGTGTCTTGGTCTCCTCGCATCCAGCATTGTGGGTGTTGGCGCGCTGCTTGTGTGGCTGTGCCTATCATATGCTGAATGAACAGTGTGCTCTTCCACTTCATCATCATCCATGTCACTATTCCAGCTCCGTGCTTCAGGGATCATGTTGACAGTGGGCCTGGATCCACGATTCTTCTGGAATCAACATACTCGCTCGAAATGATTCATTTTTCCACATTCCGCGCATTTCTTTCCGCGTGCTGGGCATTCTGCCGGCCCATGAGGGCTTCCTCCACAGTACACACACCTCCAGGCATTTGTGTTATCCTTCTGGTTTGGCTTGGTCAAGGGGTGTGTCACAACAGCAGTGATTGGTTCCATCTTCACTGGAGTTTGTTGGGCCGCCTACATGTGGGCCGCTCGGGCCCATGACAATTCCTTGGTTCCCCCTAGGCCAGTGACTTTCCAGACTCTTCTAGTATTCTCAGAATTTGGCGGAAGCGCATCCTTGTATTATTTGTCCCCTTATCTCCTCCCCTTCATCATGAAATCTGCACGTGCTTCCTAAGTCCTTCAGGCGCGCATGGAACGCATCAATGGACTTGTCCGCTTGTTGGCGCTTGGCGAAAAAAAACACATTTGTAGTCTTGGTGCGCCATGGGCTCGAAGTTTCCCTCCACCAGGGACGGCTCAATGGGTGGTATTGTGGCCATGATACCCCTCCTGCCCCCACTCAAAGTGGGACGCAGCACAATGTGGATGGTAAACTCTCTCCGGCGTCCCACTGTGCGGTTCTGTGCCAGGGGATTGGGGCAGCCAGGCGCTCCCACTGCCGACTCAGTTCCACACTCCCGAGATTCTGATGGCAGCCCCAACTCTGGGCTGATATCTGTGTGCCTGGAGCAGATAAGGGGCTGATGTGCACTCCCATGTCGGAGGGGCCTCCTGCCTCAGAGAGACCTGGCAAATGAGGGACTGGTATTTACTTTCACTCTACCACGTGCTCTGGCATTCCAGCAGGATGTTACTGACAAGATGACTCCAGTACCTGGGCATCCCTGAGGCCACAAGTCTTGCAGCTCCCTTGGCTTCACTGGAGCATTGCACAGGACTGTCTCAGAGCTGCTCGACTCCGCCACTCACATTCAAGCTCAGTTACATGAGCACCGTGTGCATTCACTCAGCACTTGCGGCTGCCACGGACCAGGTGTAGTGGAGCTCTGCCCACACCCTCGTCACCAGTATTTTGTTGTGAACGCACCTCACATTCGACACACCAGGAGAAGTATTGCACTGCACAGGGCGTCACTGTTGATGGGGCTTACATAATAAAGCGCATACACATTAATTGATGCTCACGGAGTCCCAGCTTATGTGCGTCCCTGACGTCACATCCGCCTGGGCCCCTATTTATTGGTGTGCTCACATGACTCCTGGACGCCACCATTATTGGCCAGATCAGAGGGGGTTGGCATACAATTTCATCTGACCTACCTTCCCAGTGGTTTGTCCTGTGTCGCACTGTTGTGTCACAGGGGCGACACTACAAGGGGGAGCAGGGTCAATACTGATTTGCATATGGCTGGGTCCGCACTGTGGTGGAATGTCGAGCCAAAGAACAATGGATTCAACCCAGATCTCTTGACTGGGGGTGAGTGCTTAAAGGGTTTCAGCACTCTGTCCATCATCTTGTGTTTGCTACTTTTAGAAATTAGCATCACATGGTTGGGGTGGAGTACACTTGAGCTTTGTGTATTGCTCCTGGACAGCCAACCACAATGGGAGTTTAGGTGTGACTTGATGGGAAATCCTGGCACAATCGGAGGGAGGAGCTGGACCCAGCCTCACTTACACCCGAATAGGATGTGTACTGTCCCCACACAAAGAGCTGCATACCCACTGCAGTGAGTCTGGAGCTAGGGGGCCGGACCTCTGTGATCTTCAAAGGCCTGTCTTTGAAGTCTCCCCCACTTGAATGGCTAAACTTTGTATAAGTACTGGACCTCTGACACTACCACTTCAGTACACTTCTGGACCTGTGAAGACTTTGCCAAGAAGAAGGACTCCTGTGCTGATAAAAGGACTTACCCTCCAGTGGAGTGCTGTTTTGTTCAAATCCTGCTTTGCTGACTTGCCCTGCTGTCCTCTTACCTGGTTGAGGGGACAGGACATGCATCACTTGAACACAGAGTGACTCCAAGGGCCAGCTGGTTGGCCTTCTGATTTAAAGTCTCTGGGACATAAAGTCTTCTGAACCTACCTGCTTCTGCATATGGACTCTGCAATCTGTGAGTCTTCCCTGCCAAGTGGCTCCACCCCAGTCGTGGACCCTTGGAAGTGGGACTAAGGCATTTCTCCAGTAGAACCGCCACATCTTTTGCTGAACAACAAATCCCGAGCAGAAACGACCCTTCTACTCAGATGAGCAGTGCATCTTCGAGCAGAACTGATGTATCACTGCTGTTGTGTTGATTAGACCAGTAGCAAAAGACTCGCATCATTGTTGCCCTCCACATCTGGCATGATGCATTACCTTCAGAACCAACACTGTACAATGCTTTCCCGGCCCAGGCTCCTTGCATCCCTTGCTGATGGCAGCCTCAACAACAACTCTGAACCATTGCATTTGCAGCTTAAGTGCTCATCATAACCGATGCCTCGTCATCACAGCGCCTCGCATCCTGGACACCGGCCTTCGCGTCTCAAGCCCTGTTGACGGGATTCTCAATATTGATGCATTAGGAACTGGCACTGCAGTCTCGTCACATCTCGGAACCAAAGCTACGCCTGTGCTGTGTGACGCATCTTCAACACGGATCCACGCATCGATCTGCAACTCGAATTCCAGGTGCTTATTTTCGGCGTGCCTTACAGGGTCCCTGTAGCCAGCCTGTGCTCCATCCACTTATGACTTTGTCCCGGTCAGATTTAAATCTTTAAAATGTAATATCTCAAGTTCTACTGATAGCATTTTTGGCGTTGAGGCCTTATTTGATTTAATAAATCAAAATCTATTTTTCTAACCTTCTGTGGAATATTTTTGTGTGGTGTTTTCGCTGTTTTACTGTTTGAAGTGTTGCACAAATACTCTACATATTGCCTCCAAGTTAAGCCTGACTGCTCTGTACCAAGCTACCAGAGGGTGAGCACAGGTTAATTTCGGGTGTACTTGTGCCTTACCCTGGCTAGGATTGTGGTTACTGCTTGACCAGAGCTAATACCCCAGTCAACCAGAGACTCAATTTCCAAAAATGATTCTCACTTCTCAAACAGAAATCGGAAAAAGCATTGAGTAAAGAAGAAATGCACGCATTAATTGCTACTGGTATTTTCAAAACTGTGCCTCCTGAATCTGGTCAACGTCTGTGTGATTTCGCAATGAAATCAATTTTATGAGAGATTTGCTAAAGGAACAGAGGGGCAGCTGAGGACTGAAGCAGGCGTTAAGTATATCAGAGTGCACATTGACCCTTTTAGTATAGGCAAACTTGGCCATGATTGGATAGATTATTTCTCATTAAAAGCTGTGGAACAAAATATTTATACATTGCTTAAAAACGTGAATGCTAATGCTTTTCCTACAGGTTTAAAATGACAGAAAAGAATGAAATTTGATTTGAATGTATTAACTGCTCTGGCTATCACCCATATATCTGCCACAGAAGCGCTTACAAAAGAAGAGAAAAGGATGAAAAATATTCAGAAAATATTTAGAATAAAAATGATAAGAAGGAATCATAGCAAATTTCATGAATTACTTTGATTACTTCTATTGCTATGGAAATCATGGTAGAAAGTAATAAATCTGAACAGGAACAATTTAGAATTATATTTACATTGAAAACGTCCTTGCAGGATTTAAAATAGCACAGAATTCCATGGAATTTCGTTGATGACGTTGAAATATTTTGTCTATATAATCTGAACAATCATCAGAAAATGGTAAATACCCAAAATTAAACATCTCTGTACAGGAAATTCAATTATTACTGTATGCTCTGTATGAAAAATCGAGCATTACATGGTTAATATATGGATTATAGCTATTAATGCTTTCTGTTGCTGTTACAGTTAACGTAACTGAAACACCAACAAGTGATGGAGGCACAACATAGAAAACAACTGAAACTTATCCATTGGAACAAAATGAACAGATCAGCAATACGTTGCTTCAGTGAATAGCTAAAGTAATATCAGCCATACTAAAACACTAGGAGAACCTCAGCAAATTAACACAGCAGGCCAAGGCAGAAAAAGCGGGAACAGAGAAAACGTTGTTGAACTTTGTTTTATGTAAAGATATGACATCAATGATATCAATGAAGCTCACCCAATAACGCTGAATGTTCAAGTAATACCCTAAATGCAGTATATTCAAATGGGAGTTTTCCAACATGAAAAATCAACAATTTCTGCTACAAACCACAATGTACCAATGATTCATGCCAACACCTTGGAAAAAAGGCTAACATTTCCTCAGATTGACTTCATACCAAACTATGCGTTCCATTACGATGTCGGGCGGATCGCCACAGCGATCTACCCGACATTCATGCCCGCCTGCCACCCATTTCCCCCCGCCATTTTTAAAAGTCACTTTTGCCTTAATCTTTGTTATTGTTTTTAACTTATTGTATTTTGCACTCTCCTTACGCGTATAATTAACATTCTGTCACCTATCTCCTGAGGCGGAAGCCGGGAGCAACGCATGTTGATCTAAAATACTATTATTGCTCTCACTCTGCTACTGTTTTTAATTACTGCATTTCGCACTTGGCATCCTCTATCTTCGCCCCACCCTTCCTCAAGCGCCTTGAGACCCTCTGGGTATGTAGCGCGCTATATAAATTACCGACTTGACTTGACTTGACTTGAGCTTGCCTGTCTTCTACGAGCAGCCGACCAGGTGCCTTCTCCGGGATTGACAGGGGGTCCGCCATATTGGGGATAGCCCTGGGTTGGCGTTGCAGCTCCCTCGCGCACGACCCTCAGCACAGCTAATTTGATTTTATTTCACTCTCAGCATAGTTTATAAGACGCGCTCTTCTCCCCGCGGCCCTAACTGACAGTCTCTTACTCACCTCCTGAGGCGGAAGCCGGGAGCCATGCTTGCCATTTTTAAAAGTCACTTTTGTCTTAATCTTTGTTATTGTTTTTAACTTATTGTATTTTGCACTCTCCTTACGCGTATAATTAACATTCTGTCACCTATCTCCTGAGGCGGAAGCCGGGAGCAATGCATGTTCATCCAAAATACTATTATTGCTCTCACTCTGCTACTGTTTTTAGTTACCGCATTTCGCACTTGGCATCCTCTATCTTCGCCGCACTGTGCTTGCCTGTCTTCTCCGAGCAGCCGACCAGGTGCCGTCCCCGGGATTGACAGGGGGTGCGCCATCTTGGGGATAGCCCTGGGTTGGCGTTGCAGCTCCCTCGCGCACGACCCTCAGCACAGCTAATTTGATTTTATTTCACTCTCAGCATAGTTTATAAGACGCGCTCTTCTCCCTGCGGCCCTAACTGACAATCTCTTACTCACCTCCTGAGGCGGAAGCCGGGAGCCATGCTTGCCATTTTTAAAAGTCACTTTTGTCTTAATCTTTGTTATTGTTTTTAACTTATTGTATTTTGCACTCTCCTTACGCGTATATTTAACATTCTGTCACCTATCTCCTGAGGCAGAAGCTGGGAGCAACGCATGTTGATCTAAAATACTATTATTGCTCTCACTCTGCTACTTTTTTTAATTACCGCATTTCGCACTTGGCATCTTCTATCTTCGCCGCACTGTGCTTGCCTGTCTTCTCCGAGCAGCCGGCCAGGTGCCGTCTCCGGGATTGACAGGGGGTCCGCCATCTTGGGGATAGCCCTGGGTTGGCGTGGCAGCTCCCTCATGCACGACCCTCAGCACACCATAAATGTGCATTCTCTCCCGCCCGCGCAGCGGATGGCGCGCCAAAGGCAAGCCCGTCTGCGCCCGTCCGCGGCGGGCGGGGCAATGGGCTACCCCCCTTGCCTCCTTTTTGAGTTACCCCCCGAAGGACCTGTTGAAACTCCGTAGTACCGCTGGAGCACTTAGCCCCTCGACTATGAGACACCTCACTCAATCTATTATCTATCACCCTCCACCTTCCACGCATTGTAAGTCTTTCCCTACCAGTTGTATTATAGATGATAATCAACACCTACATATCTACTATCTCAATACGCGATCGCTAGTAAAACATCAAGTGGACATCTGTTTACTTCTGGTTGAGCAAAAACCTGATATCCTCTTTCTTACAGAGACGTGGCTCAATGCAGAATCTTCTCCAGATATACTTGCGGTGCTTCCTGAGAACTATTATATCTTACAGGTTGATCGTGTCTCAGGTAAAAAGGGCGGTGGAGTGGCTGCTATTATTAATAAACATCTCGTTTTTACAAAACTGACATCACTTGATCTCCCAATAGCCGGCAACATGGTGATTAGGTTCGACTCTGGGCCAATCACTTTTTTGTGTATACTGATGTATAAACCCCCCCAAAGTATGCCCTCTTTTCCACTTACCCTGTGTGACCAGCTGGCTATGTTGGTCACTGACTACTCTAGGATCTTGATGGTTGGTGATTTCAATTATTGGCTGGATAATAGGTCCGGAGACCCTGTAGGTAGCGAACTCAGGGATCTCCTCATGGGGCTTAATTTCACCCACCATATTGACTCTGCAGCCCATATCAAAGGGCACACACTGGATCAGATCTGGAGTTCAAACCTTAGCGTCTCCTCGCCTTTGATTCTACCGTGTATATGGTCTGACCATTATCTGATTCAATTTCATATTTCTATCTCTATGCCTCTCATGAACCCAGAGAATAGAAGAGGCATGATTAGGAAGTGGGGGACCCTGGACACTGCAGCTTTCCTGGATAGTGTACAGAACTCAGTCCCCACTAAAAACGACGACCTCAACCAATCTGTAGCTGACATCTCTGACTGGCTTGTCAAAGCCAGCAATATTCACGCCCCTCTAAAAATGTCGAAAACCCTGCCTCAATCTGAGCTCATAAATGGTTCTCCCCCGATCTCAGGGCTAAGAAACTCACTGTTCGTCAGAAGGAACGTGAGTGGAGAAGGAACTACAATGACTCCTCTAGGAAGACCCAATATCTGGCTGCCCGTTCTGCTTATATGAAGGCCATTTTAGCAGCTAAAGCAGAATTTTTCTCTAATATCATTGAACACCCTACCAATAAGTCGAAGGACATATTTTCTATTGTAGACAAGCTTACTAATCCGGCAAGAACCCAGCCCAAACCAATAGCCACGCAAGAATTCTGCAATACTCTCAATATTTTTTTCAAGAAATAATTAGGCTTATCAAGACCAGTATTCCAGTTACCCCCTCTCCCGATCTTACTCTTCCCCCTAATAGATATTGTCTTGACTCCTTCCCCCTTTGGACGTCCCATCCTTGCTTGCCCTGACGACTAGAATTAAGTCAGGTTCTCCCTGTGACTGTTGCCCACCCCATATCCTGAAAAAGGTAATCACGGCCATTCCCTTACCGATACTTAATCTCCTCAATGGTTCTCTAGCTTCAGGTATAGTACCAAATACCTTTAAAGAGGCTGTAGTAGTACCTTTACAAAAGAAATCTGGTGTGGATTCCACTACTTTATCGAATTAGGGGCCCATCTCTTTGTTACCTTATATGGCCAAAGTTCTGGAAGCACACGTCACTACCCACCTCTCTAATTTCATTGAGCAGTCAGATTTTTTGGACCCTGCTCAAGCTGGCTTTCGTCCTGCCCACTCTTCCGTAGCAGTTATTACAGCGGTTCTAGACTCCCTGCATCATAATACTGA
This sequence comes from Lissotriton vulgaris, assembly GCF_964263255.1. NCBI lineage: Eukaryota > Metazoa > Chordata > Amphibia > Caudata > Salamandridae > Lissotriton > Lissotriton vulgaris. Next base: position 820,186,384 of record NC_141693.1, on the reverse strand, counting down.
CCTGGGTATCCCCCAGGCCTTGGTCCTACTCGATCTGTCGGCCGCGTTTGACACGGTCGACCATGACTTCATGCTCGACCATGTCAGACTGGCCGGCATTCGTGGCTCTGCCCACGATTGGGTCAGGTCCTTTCTCAGTGCCCGCTCTCAGTCAGTGGGCCTCCCTCCCTTTTCCTCGTCTAAATTATCTACTACTTGTGGGGTTCCCCAGGGTTCCTCCTTGTCCCTGATTTTGTTTAATATTTATATGCTCCCTTTGCTGCACTTTTTGAAATCTTTTAAAGTCACAATTTCTAATTATGCAGATGATTTGCAACTCACCTTTTCTATCGACGACTCCCCAGAATCTGTTCATCAATTCCAATCTACTATGCTTTTTATAGGTCATTGGATGGACAGTAACCATCTCAAGCTGAATCCTGGAAAGACCGAATTGGTTCTTTTTGGCAAGAGCAAGCTTCTCTGGGGTCCACACTACTGGCCAACCAAATTTGGCCCACCTCCCAATCTAAATCGGTGAAAAGCCTGGGGGTAATCATCGATGATGAGCTCTCACTAAGGCCTCAAGTCAACGCTATGGTGTCATCGTGTTTTTTCCAACTCCGGAAAATAAAGAAAATCAGCCGACTGCTCACTCCTTCTGCCCTTACCCAGGTTGTAATGGCCCTGGTGTTATCACGTTTGGATTATGCCAATGCCATCTACCTGGGTATCTCGGCCGCTCTTAGCAAGCGTCTGCAATTAGCCCAAAATCAAGCTGCTAGACTTATCTATCACCTCCCTCGTTGGCAATCTGCTAGACCGTTACTTATGCAACTTCACTGGCTTCCTATTGTACAACGCACCCTCTTTAAGGTTGCCTGTATGACGTTCAAGGCCCTCTTTGCACGTAGTCCCAGGTTTATTCAGGTACTCCTACCTAAATACACCCCTGCCCGTAGTCTTCGGTCTGCCTCTCAAATCCTTCTGGCTGTTCCTCGTTTTAAGTTCCAACGTAAGGACGGACGCAGGTTTGCCACACTTGCTACTAAGTTGTGGAATACCCTCACTCTGGAGATCCGCTCCTCTACTACTCTTCTTCAGTTCAGGCAGCAACTCAAAACGTGGTTGTTTGCACAGAACTTGGCGTAGTTCCCCTTCTCCTTCTCGGGTGTAGTTTCCAGGCTGTCGGTTAGCGCCAAGAAACCCTCGGGTGTACGTGCGCTGTACAAATTCTGGCTAAGATAAGATATTACTATGGCGAGGGGGACCGCGGCGGACGTAAACACCGTCCGCCACAAGGCGACCGGGGCGAAAATGTTTAATATGGTGGCAGTGTCTATTAGACACCGCCAGCCATTTTATGATGGGCTTTCAGACATGCCTTTCCAGGCATGCTGAGACTCCCTGCGGGGGCCTGTTGCGGGCCCCCTGGGACTCGGGGGGTGGGAGGTGCACATGGGGGGTACCTATGATCCCCCCTGCATTTCAAAGTGCAACATGGCAGGCACCGCGCGGTGCCTGTCATGTTGTGTTTTTGACATGCACAAAGTGCATTTTTACGATTGCGGCGTGCGGTGCTTTTAGCACCGCCCGCCGCAATGGTAAAAATACAGGATGCGCCCGCCAGTGTGGCGGGCGCATCCTAATTGCAAAGGCGGGACCGCCGCTCCTATGGCGGGTGTTCCTGTTTTGCACAGGAATGACAGGCGGGCAAAGTCCACCTGCCATCCTAATGGGGGCCTATGTATCTGAAGGCTCTCAAGATATACTAAACTAGCAAAATATACTAAGACTGTTGCACTCATTTGAGGAATTAGCCCACAATAACTTGAGGTTCCGTGACAATTGTAAGTGGTGTTTTTGACTCGCACGAATATGGTCGAGTCTGGTATCTATGAACCGCAAATGACGAGTTTAGTAAGTGTGCGCAGTTTCGCTGTGCTAGCCTAAACCGTTCGTTTGTTATGTGGGTTTTTCATCTGTACCCACGGGTTCCATCTTAGATACGGCATCCATTTTGTCTCTTGCCCTCAAGTAGCCAGCGAACGGACGCTGTCCGCTTCGCGACCCTGGGACTCCCAAGATATTTGCGGAAGACACATGTTCTTTGTAAATGTCTTTATGACGAGGGGGATGTTACTGTAAGGCAGATGGCGCCGCTCAAGGCTCATCTTGCCGCACGGACTTATTGTCTCAGCCGTGCATCTCATTAGGTACGTCTCTTTGATGCCTGTATCTCGTGTTTCCCGATACCTCCCCTTTTACACCCTTTCCGATCTCCCCACTGTCTCCGTTTTCCTCTGCACCTGTCTTTGTTCCTATTCCGATCTGTTTATTACCGATTGGAATGCACTAATGTTGGGAAGATGGGTTTTTACAGTTGGGAACCGCCAAATGTTTCCGCACTTATGATCCGGACCTCATGTGTTTTAAAGTGACCAAAAGCGACCCCTCTGGGGGATGATGGTGGGAACCGGGTTGTAAACTTTTGTGTTTCATGTTGTCTTATGGGTAAAAACTGTATAAAAGGAGCGATCCACAGAACCAATTTGAAGCAGTCTCCCCAAGTTGCACGTGTGTTGCTTGTCGTGACTTCTGTGTTCCCTGCAGTAAATAAACCTTGAATCTTTGACGCCGAAGGAAGTGTCCCGTGTCTCTGTGATTCGTACGCCGGAGCAGGTTACCCACGAAGGTTTCAGGTGTTGTGCCCTGGCACCGCTGGGTCTTAAAGAACCCAGTCCTTCAGTTGGCGCCCAACGTGGGGCTGCATCAGTGGTACCGGTCCAAGCCCGACGATCGTGAGGAACTTCGTGTGAAATCTCCGAGGGAAGGTGCACTCCGCTTCATCGATCCAGTTGTCGAAATAAGTGGCCCGAAGACTTTTCCCGCGAAGATTCCCGCCTCCTGACGGCTGCGACGGACTGCTGCCCTGACTGTAGACCTGTTTTGGCGCCTGGCGTAGACCTTGGTATAGCGAGACGATAGACGGGCCTTCCTGGTGACACCATTGATCTTTGAGTTAAGTATTTGTGGGTCGCTCCCAGAGTTCTTGGTTGTTGACACTTTAGCGAGTGTTTTTGTTGTTAACGCTGTGTGAGTGTTTTTGTCGGTGACACTTTGCTAGCGTACTTTGTTGTGTTGTTTGACGACTGCAGCCGCCAAAAACCGAGGGTTTTGTTCTTTGCTGGGACTTGGTAAATCCCGTAACCCTTGAAGTTTGTGAAACTCGGCTAGTGTGCAAGATGCCTGGTCGTAGTACTTTGTTTAGTTGTTTCAGACCTTGTGGTACGGACTCCCGACTGGAGGACTCGTGTCCGATACCTCCGGTTGGAACTCCCACGTATGAACTATATAGTAAGCATGGGCTAGGCCCGATTACCTTTAATGATTATTGGATTAAATACACGAAGAAGGACGGTGACCTTCGTTGGCCACCTCATGGTAGCTTCGAGGCCCCGATCCTAGATAATTTAGAGATTAAACTGTTCGAAAGAAAATCAAGGCCGGCCATGTTTGATGCCTTTCGGTTGTGGCGCAAAGAAGCCCGACAGAAAGAAATCAGACAGACTAAACGTACTCAGCGAGATAATGTTGCTACTATAGTAAAGAAAGCAGAGCAATTTCAGCATGATAAGGAGGTTAAGGATAAGGAAGTGTTTGATAGACTACAGCGTATGACTGTAGATAAATGTTATCCTGCTTTGCCTACGGAGTCGGAAAAGAAGGAAGAGCCAGTTGAGGATCCTTTAATGTCTTATCTCATGAAGTCGCCACCTCCGTACGTAGAGGGTACCGCAGCTGCAGCTCCTGTGGCTCCTGCCGTACCTATTCTTCCGCCTATTGTTCCTCCGCCTGTTCCTCAGCCTGTACCTGCTCTTCCGACTGTTCCTGCTCCTTTGCCTGTTTCCGTCCCTACTGCTCCTCCACTTCCACATACTCCTGCTCCCGCTGCTGCTCCTGTTTTGTTAACCCCTGCTGTTGCTACTGTTTCTACTCCTTCCCTTGTTAGTTCTGCATCATATGCTTCTCCTTCTACTCGTTCTCGTACTACTCCTCTTGCTGCTAGTTTCTTCCATTCGCTCGGACCTGTTCATGGGTCCGCTAGTTCTGATGGTCCTCAGAGACGTAGTCAGCTTCCTGGAAACAGAGAACGTGTTGCGCTATATAATATGGCGATGGGTTGGATGGTAAACCCCCTTAGAAATCCGCCCCGTGTTGTACTCGAAACATTTTGTCAATTCAATATACCAACCCAAAGATACGTGTTTGATGAAATGTGTAAGTTCCTTCGCGATCAGATATCGGCTGATGCGCCTGACGAGGTGCTGGCCGCTTTGTCTGATCTTCGGCTTCAGTTCGCAAATGGACTGATAGTAGATACTAACGTTCGACGTGCTATTGAGCGGTTGCTGTCTTTTCGCCCCGCTCCGATACCTCATGCATTGTTTGTCGAGGATGTTGAACCACCGCCAGATGAGCCTGGCCAATATCCCATGCGTGAAGTTCCACCGGTTTGGATACCAGCCAATCCTAATGCTCAACCTCCGACATTGGCGCATTTCCAGAGAGTATGGATACATCTCCCATGGAAACGCTCGGAAGTGCTACAGGTGAAGCAATCTTTGCCTGACCCTCGCAAAAATCCTACAGGATACTATAAAGAATTATCGCAGCTCGTGGATGCTACGGTAATGAATCTTGCCGATATCGACATGTTGTTCGGCAATGTTGTACCGCAACCGGTATGGGCTAAGATTCGTCATGAAAATCACCCAAATGAATTAGGTGGTGCTTGGGCTGCCATTGTAGCGGCAGATGCTGGACAAGTGGCTGCTACTAAACCCGACCAGTTGATTATTGATCTCCCTCAAAGAATAATAACATTAATGAAGACTCTTATGCCGGCTATGAGGGTAAATTGGGATAAATTGTCAGCTTGCAAGCAAAAGAAAGATGAGAGTGTTTCCGACTTCTTTACGAGGTTCGAGGAAGCATTCATTGACCATAGCGGACAGGATATGGGTACCGAGGGTGGTCAGCGATTGTTTGTGGATAAATTTGTTTCAAACTTACTGCCCGATTTGAGCAATAAATTAAAAAATTCGGAAAGTGCATGGGCCGTTTCCACTTCAGCTCAGATATTGGCTACAGCGCAATATTATGAGAATAGAGAGAAAGAAGAGAACGACCGTGCTGATAAAAAGACGAAAGAGCTAAAAACTAAAGTGTTGCTTCAACAAGCATATCCTCCGCGTTCAAATCAGAATGCACCCCAGCAGAATAGATCGCAGTCGCAATCGAATCGATCGCAGCCACGTAATGATTCCTCCTCCCAAAGATCATCGTTGGGGTACAATCAATGTGCTTATTGTAGACAGGAGGGACATATTAAATTCAATTGCCCTGTTTTGAATGAACGTAATAGTGGTAACTCATCTAGAGGAGGTCGTGGTGGTTCGCAGCAGGCATCACGTGGTAGAGGTCGTGGTCATCAGAATGATCGTTCTGATAACTCATCTAATAATAATAATTGTTTTGATCAACGTGGATCGTCGCAAGGGCGATCTGCGCAGTACAATGTAGACGATTATTACGTCGATCAGGGAACTGACGACAGTAATTACTAGGACAGCCAAAGATGAGGAGAGGGAGTGGTATCAGTTCCGGTTGATCAGAGAGGGCCCTACGTCGCAGTTGCTACATCGGGCGTCGTTGAGCCTTTTCTGTTGGACACTGGTGCAGCGAAAAGTTCTATTCAGCATTCGAAACTCCCTGGCGCACCTTTGTCTGGCTTAACAAATGTTTCCGTAGGATTCTCTGGCGCCCCCGTTAGCAATCCAGTTTCGCGCCCTTTGCCCCTTAAAATTGGACCACGTGAGCTAGAAGCTCCATTGATTCTAACCACAGGTTGTGGTGAAAATCTTTTGGGCCTGGATTTGCTTAAACGTTTGTACGCAACTTTGTATTGTTCTCCTGCGGGAGTACAGCTTACGTTTGGAGAGAGGGTTGTCTCTCCCATGTACTTGTCTCTCGACAAGCTCCCACCGGAATTGAGTTCTCTTCCCGCGTCTTTGTGGGCAACGGGTCCGAATGACGTGGGCCTACTTGATATCTCGCCCTATGTTGTTCGGTTGAAATCTAATGTGCGTTTGCCCCGTATTCCCCAATATCGTATATCCCTTGATGGTGAGCGAGCATTGTTAGCGATCATTTATGATCTGATCGAGAAAGATGTTATTGAAGAGACTCGGGGAAACGTGTGCAACAGCCCTGTGCTGCCCATTCTTAAACGTACGGATCCTTCCAAACCGCCTGTTTATCGTTTTGTTATCGATTTACGGGAAGTGAATAAAATTGTGGTTCCTCAATTCCCTGTTGTGCCTGACATCACGGCGCTACTGACTCTGATTCCAGCTTCTGCATCGTGGTTTTCGGTGATTGATTTGAAAAATGCGTTTTTCAGCATCCCGATTGCCGAAGAGAGTAGGGACCTTTTCGGTTTCTCTCTCGGTGGACGCAGCTTCCGGTTCAAGCGCGCTCCTCAGGGCTACTGTGAAAGTCCATCGATTTACAGTCAAGCCTTGAAGGGTCAACTGGATGCGTTTCGGTTGCCGGTCGGTGCGGCCTTAATCCAATACGTCGACGACCTATTGGTAGCTACCGATACTCAGGACATTTGCAAAATTGCTACGGTGTCGTTGCTGCAACATCTCTGTGAGTTGAATCACAAGGTGTCACCTACTAAACTCCAATATTGTTGTCAAGAAGTAACCTATCTAGGTCACTTATTGTCAAAGGAGGGAAGGAGGTTGACCCCAGAGAGAATTGCAGCGATTGCACGAATGGCTGTGCCAAAAACCCAAAGAGATGTGCGTGCCTTTCTAGGTATCACGTCGTATTGCAGGCAATGGATTCCTAATTTTTCATTGCTAGCGAAACCATTGGTGGCTCTTACGTGCAAGGATGTTACAACTCCTTTACCATGGACGGAAGAGTGTCAGAAAAGTTTTTCTGAATTGCGTGATTCATTGTGTTCGGCTCCTGTGTTAGGTACTCCTGACTACAGTAAGCCGTTTACATTATATGTTCACGAGAGGGAAGGTTGTGCTTTGAGTGTCTTGACGCAACCTTTTGGTGGTAAGCAGCGTCCATGCGCATATTTTTCCTCGACCTTGGACCCAGTAGCTAGAGCATTGCCGAGTTGTTTAAGAGCAACTGCGGCAGCTGCGGTCTCCATCCGACAATCAGCAGGATTGGTTATGGATAATATGCTTACGGTGATGGTTCCGCATGCAGTCGATACTCTTTTGAATCGTACGAAAACTCAGCACTTGACGAGTGCGAGGTTGTCTGGGTACGAGTTGACGTTGTTGGCAAGCCACATTCAGATAAAACGTTGTAATGTTCTGAACCCGGCAACTTTGTTACCAATTAGCACAGAGTCAGATGAAGTAGCAGAACATGATTGCTACTTGAGGACTGAAGAGGAAACAAAAGGTCGAGTGGACCTTAAAAACACCCCATTGGAAGATCCGGATGGCACCCTGTATGTGGATGGGTCATGTTTTAAGTTGCCGAATGGCGATGTGACTACTGCTTATGCTGTTGTGACGTTGAATACGGTTGTTGAGACTGCAAGGTTGAATCAGAATTCTGCCCAAGCTGCAGAATTGATTGCTCTTACTAGAGCATGTGTGTTAGCGAAAGGGAAACGTGTGAATGTGTTTACTGACAGCCAGTACGCGTTTGGAGTTGCTCACAGTTTTGGACGATTGTGGAGAGAGAGAGGTTTCTTGACGTCGCATGGTACGAAGATTCAGCATGGCCAGCTTGTGAATGATCTTTTGGATGCATTGACGTTGCCTAAGCAAGTAGCGATTGTTAAATGTAGTGCGCATCGTAAGGTGACGGATGATGTTGGTCGTGGTAATGCGTTTGCAGATGAGATTGCTAAGGAGACTGCTCGGAACCTTAGCACTCGAATGTATGTGACGAGTTCGGTTAGGTGGCCTACAGAATCGAGCATGTGTGAGGACACTATCGAAAGTGTGAAAGAAATTCAGAATGAGGCCACCGAGACTGAAAAGATGAAGTGGAAAGAAAGCACGGGAAAGTTGGATGTGAATGGTTGTTGGATTGATTTGTCGGATCAGAAAAGATGGTTGTTGCCTGATGCGTATGTGCTGGCCGTTGTGACAATGGCGCATGGGTTAGCACATATCAGCGTGAAAGGTATTTGTAAATTGTTGTCTCCGGTATGGAAGAATGATGGTATCACGAAATGTGCTGAACGTTTGGTGAAGAATTGTATGGTGTGCATGATGTACAATCCTGGCAAAGGAACCCCAACTCCTCCTGGCAGTTTTGCTCCCCCTTCATGTCCCTTTGAGGTGATCCAATTGGACTTCATCCATATGGAGCGATGCAACAACCTGAAATACGTTTTAGTGGTGGTTTGCGCATTCTCTCGATGGATCGAGGCCTATCCTCTCAAAGACAATACTGCTTTGTCTACTGCGAAAATCCTATTGAAGGAATATTTTCCTCGATATGGAATGCCTAGAGTTGTGTGGTCAGATAACGGAAGTGAGTTTGTGGGTAGTGTGATGAAGAGTGTGTGTAAAGGCCTTGGAATTAATCAGAAATTCCATAGCGCCAATCATCCCCAGTCAGCTGGTTTGGTTGAAGGGTATAACGGCACCCTTAAACTAAAACTAGCGAAGATTCAGGCTACGACTGGTCTTTCGTGGCCTGACGCTTTACCTTTAGCATTACTGTCAACTAGGGCGACTGTACACTCCCGAGTAGGGCTTAGTCCCTATGAAATAGTGTTCGGCCGTCCTGCGAATGTGTGGGGGGTTCCTAGGCCAGGAATGTTCTCTGATCTTGAATACCCAATGTTGATCGATTATCTACATGACTTGACTGCTAAACTGAGGTTAATTCACCAACAGGTTTACGACGCACTGCCGACGCAGACGGAGGGTCCAGGCCACCAGCTCCAGCCCGGAGATTGGGTGGTGACGAGAAATTTTTCACGCAAACATAACCTAGATCCGAGGTTCACCGGACCCTATCAAGTGCTCCTGGCTACGAGGACTGCCGTTCGTCTCGAGGGACGTAAGAATTGGGTGCATGCCACCCACACTAAACGAGTCCCTATTCCTTTGCCGGCAGACCCGTGGGTAAGGAGAGGCATTGCGTCAACGGAAACAGAAACATTGCCGGCGTTTGTACCTTTTAGCGACGCACAGCCTGTTGGAGAATCCCCAGCGCAGCAGAAAGACACTGTTGAACAATTGTCATCGAAAGACTCAAGACCAGAACACCCAACTGATCAGCAGGACGCTGTTTCCTCAACGGATCCTTTGTTTGACGAGCAGACACGTCCTGGGAAAACTCGATATTTTCTGCGATCTCGTACTAAGAACTAATAAAAGATCCTGCTTTGTCGTATTGACAACTGCATTATCCCGTTTTCCGTGATCAGTTTTGAACCTTCGTATTACTGTAAATATTCCTGTATGTATATATATTGAGCTTCATTCCTTGTACTTTTTGCTTCCACAGCTGAGAGACTTTGTTTTTGCATACATACATATTGTGCATTGAAGGCCGTAGGGCCGCGCTCGTACTACCTTCTGGATAGTAGGTCTTGACACTAGGTTAAAGGCCGTCGGTTCCTGGGAACTCCTAGGGATTGACTATTGCTACACAGAACGAAGTGCTTCAAGAAACGTTGCGGACGGTCGTAGGGAATGGCATTCTCGAAGCTGAATGATTTGGAGGGAGCTCAGGTTCATCGATTCAAGCTGCAGCAACTCAATCGTACCAAATGTTTTATATTCCAACTGTTTGTATTGTTTCTGACTGCTTCTGCACTTTTGGCGGGTGGGGTGTATTATACGATGTCTTACTTCTTACCTTCTGCTACACCTATTCCTACTCCTGACCCTAAACTTACCTCTACTGTTTCTCCCCATTCCTTTCACATGTTACCGGAACACGAGCAGGCTAGACGTGTAGAATTCCGCAATAATTCCTTTATTCAGCTCCTTCATCAGCATCAGTTAGTGGTTAACACTACTAATTGTTGGGTGTGTGGGTTGATGCCACATACTACGGATAAGGGAATTCCATATCTGGTGTTACCGTATAGTTCCCAAGGGTCAGCTCGAGCATTTCAAGCAATGTTTCGAAGCGCACTGGGTTTCCACCCCATTCGAGAACCACGTTCCCCCTACTCTGGTCCTACCTCGTATCAAAAACCTTTGTCGATAGCAATAGAGGATTTAGATAGTGATATCTATGATCCCTCGCTTATTCCTGAAGAAGAGATACAAGCCTATAGGGTCCTAAGTAGAGGTGAATATAGTGCGTTCACTAGCGAAAAGCAGCTTAAAAGCTCGCCTCCGATATGGGTCGTACCCCACACTGGTAATTTTTGTCTTATGGGTCGTGGCCGACGATCGCAAGCCCGACTTGGAGCAAGTGCTTGCACTGAAAATTACATTCTGCCAATATCCTCGTCCCCTGTGTTCCTGGCTGCCAAGGGTACATACTTTATCTGCTATGATCGTGCATATGCATGGTTGCCCGCTGACTTCATGGGCTCATGTTTCATTGCAAATCTGTTGCCTCCGACGTTTACCGTAGATGCCGATTATCATAAGACTAGAGTTGTGAGAGGCGTAATTAGCGAAGAGGATACTGCCGGTCAAGAGGCAGGAGACTTTTTCAAGGGTTTCCTCCCGTTTTGGGGACCTATGGTTAATAGTAGGAACCTGAGACAGTTGACTCGAGTGGTAGAATCGACAGCTAATATTACTGCCAGTGCCCTTGGTAATATCACCACAGAACTTCAGGCGGAGAGACTTATGACGTTGCAAAACCGTATGGTTTTAGATGTCATCTTAGCAGATCGAGGTGGGGTATGTAAGGTGATCCATTCGAGCTGCTGCATTTTCATTCCAGATAATGCTCCGACTGTTTATCAAGCCATCTCAAGGTTGCATAAAATCTCCGAATCCATACACGTGGAAGTAGGGGATTGGACGTTACTTGGATGGTTTTGGGGCCTGATGTCGACTTGGGGTTGGAAGATTCTGATGATCATCGGGGTTGTTGTGGTGTTCCTGTTCACGTGTTGCCTTTGTGTACAGTGTGGTCCTGCCTTATGTGGCCTCTGTGCTACAACGTGTATGAGACAGCCACCTGCTACCAAGGGGACTCGATTGGACAGAGCTATGCTACAGCAACATCTCGATGGTTTGATGAATATCGAATATGATTCCGACTAGTGCTTGCCTACATGAGGGCAAAAGGAGCGTCTGAGGTTCCGTGACAATTGTAAGTGGTGTTTTTGACTCGCACGAATATGGTCGAGTCTGGTATCTATGAACCGCAAATGACGAGTTTAGTAAGTGTGCGCAGTTTCGCTGTGCTAGCCTAAACCGTTCGTTTGTTATGTGGGTTTTTCATCTGTACCCACGGGTTCCATCTTAGATACGGCATCCATTTTGTCTCTTGCCCTCAAGTAGCCAGCGAACGGACGCTGTCCGCTTCGCGACCCTGGGACTCCCAAGATATTTGCGGAAGACACATGTTCTTTGTAAATGTCTTTATGACGAGGGGGATGTTACTGTAAGGCAGATGGCGCCGCTCAAGGCTCATCTTGCCGCACTGACTTATTGTCTCAGCCGTGCATCTCATTAGGTACGTCTCTTTGATGCCTGTATCTCGTGTTTCCCGATACCTCCCCTTTTACACCCTTTCCGATCTCCCCACTGTCTCCGTTTTCCTCTGCACCTGTCTTTGTTCCTATTCCGATCTGTTTATTACCGATTGGAATGCACTAATGTTGGGAAGATGGGTTTTTACAGTTGGGAACCGCCAAATGTTTCCGCACTTATGATCCGGACCTCATGTGTTTTAAAGTGACCAAAAGCGACCCCTCTGGGGGATGATGGTAGGAACCGGGTTGTAAACTTTTGTGTTTCATGTTGTCTTATGGGTAAAAACTGTATAAAAGGAGCGATCCACAGAACCAATTTGAAGCAGTCTCCCCAAGTTGCACGTGTGTTGCTTGTCGTGACTTCTGTGTTCCCTGCAGTAAATAAACCTTGAATCTTTGACGCCGAAGGAAGTGTCCCGTGTCTCTGTGATTCGTACGCCGGAGCAGGTTACCCACGAAGGTTTCAGGTGTTGTGCCCTGGCACCGCTGGGTCTTAAAGAACCCAGTCCTTCAAACTCACCAAATGTAATAAGCATGGAAGTTATACTGTATTGTAACAAAGGCAAATAATTCACTCATACAACCAGCCCTAGGTAATCCACTTCCCTTTGGTCAGTCCTAAGTGCTGGGATGCTCCCGAGTAGCCATGCGCTATAAAAGAGCCTTTACAATTACAATTACAATTACAATTACAATTACAACTAGGTGAAATTTAAATTAGTACTCCAATTTAAACATCAGTAAGGAAAGTAATGGACTTTGGATTGGGTAGATATATTATTTCAAATGCAACCTGAGCAGCAGCAAAGAAAGTGGTAGACATTGGAAGGGTTACATTACTCTTCCCACTCCAATGTGAATAAAAATATGTAAGGTGTTGACTTTAGGAAGGAATACTTATAATTTTCAAAATACTATTCATTTTTTAAACATTCCTGCAAATACCTAACAACATAAAATGATTAAAATGTATTCAAAATAAAAAGAATATACTTTCTGGAAACATTTTTAATGAAATGAATAATACAAAAATAACGTAACAAAAGAATGCATTAAAAATGCACTTGCCTCCAGACTACCCAAAAAAACACATAACCCCCAAATGAAATAACATAAATTATGAAAAAAAAAACAGTAATAACATTATAATGAAATAAAAACAAATAACATTTAAACAAAGAATAATTCTAAAATGCATTTTACAAATGAAGCAGTAGATCACAGAGAGCTGGATGACGCGAGGATGCGGGTGAGAGGACACGCTGGGAGGCAGTTGTGCTTGCCACGGCTTTGATCGTCTTCGGCCCCTCCGCCTCTCTACTGGTGCGAGCGGTTTTCTGGCGGTGACTTGCCCATTCCCTGCCCCCCGTGGAGGGCGGAGCATGGGCGCAGGGGTCGTCAGAAGTCGCTGAGATCTCGCAGTCTCTCCGGCAGCGGCACAGTCCGCAGCCGCACTACCACAAGAGACCGCGGCGGGTAAACAGCGGGAGCGGCCCGGGAGCGGCGGGAGCCGCTGCGAGGCTCTCTGCAGCGGCAGGCAGCAGGCAGGAGCCGCGGGAGCACTCGGACAGCTCGGGAACAGCCCAGAAGCGGCGGGAATCCCAGCAAGGTCCCCTACAGCGGCAGGGGCATTCCAAGAGCCGCGGGAGCACTCAATAGCCCGGGAACATCCCGGTAAAGGCGGAAAACTACAGCGAGTCTCCCTGCAGCTGGAGCATTCTGGCGAGAGCCTCCTGTTGACCATGCAGGTGCAACAGTAGCAGCCAGGGCCACTCTAGAGGCAGCAGGAGACGGAGGAGCCATTGGGACGAGTCTGGAGCCTGGAGATTACTGAACAGCAGAGGGATCAACAGAGGGACCATCTGGAAGAGTAATAACAGTGACCTGGGGGCAACAGAAGGCAGCAGACAGTAAACCCAAGCCCCTTGACCCTAGCAGAGATACTTGCCGCTCATAGAGGTGTTTGCTGACTGATTTGGAGGCTTTGTTCTACGGAGGGACTGCGAGGACCAGCAGCTGATTTGACCCACAGCTGCAGCCTCTTCCCTCAGCGTCCACGCCCCCTCCCTGGGCTTGAAATACTTCTAGCGGCCCCCGCTTTGAGGGAGCCGCTCGTAGAGGTGTTTGCTGACTGTTTTGGAGGCTTTGTTCTATAGAGGGACTGCGAGGACCAGCAGCCGATTTGACCCACAGCTGCAGCCTCTTCCCTCAGCGCCCACGCCCCCTCCCTGGGCTTGAAATACTTCTCGCGGCCCCCGCTTCGCGGGCGCCGCTCCTAGTGGTGTTTGCTGACTGTTTTGGAGGCTTTGTTCTACAGAGGGACTGCAAGGACCAGCAGCCGATCAGACCCACAGATACAGCCTCTTCCCTCAGCACCCACGCCCCCTCCCTGGGCTTGAAATACTTCTTGCGGCCCCCGCTTCGCGGGAGCCGCTCGTAGAGGTGTCTGCTGACTGTTTTGGAGGCTTTGTTCTACGGAGGGACTGCGAGGACCAGCATTCGATTTGACCCACAGCTGCAGCCTCTTCCCTCAGCGCCCACACCCCCTCCCTGGGCTTCAAATACTTCTCGCGGCCCCGCTTCGCGGGAGCCACTCGTTGAGGTGTTTGCTGACTGTTTCGGAGGCTTTGTTCTACGGAGGGACTGCGAGGGCCAGCAGCCGATTTGACCCACAGCTGCAGCCTCTTCCCTCAGCGCCCACGCCCCCTCCCTCGGCTTGAAATACTTCTCGCGGCCCCCGCTTTGCCGGCGCCGCTCGTAGAGGTGTTTGCTGACTGTTTTGAAGGCTTTGTTCTACGGAGGGATTGCGAGGACCAGCAGCCGATCAGACCCACAGCTACAGCCTTTTCACTCAGCACCCACGCCCCTTCCCTGGGCTTGAAATACTTCTAGCGGCCCCGGCTTTGCGGGAGCCGCTCGTAGAGGTGTTTGCTGACTGTTTTGGAGGCTTTGTTCTACGGAGGGACTGCGAGGACCAGCATTCGATTTGACCCACAGCTGCAGCCTCTTCCCTCAACGCCCACGCCCCCTCCCTGGGCTTGAAATACTTCTTGCGGTCCCCGCTTCGCGGGAGCCGCTCGTAGAGGTGTTTGCTGACTGTTTTGGAGGCTTTGTTCTACGGAGGGACTGCGAGGACCAGCAGCCGATTTGACCCACAGCTGCAGCCTCTTCCCTCAGTGCCCATGCCCTCTCCCTGGACGTATATCATCTACTCCATTTACCCGCGACGCGGGCCGCGCATGGGTGCGCGCCGGGAGAAGCCTGGGACAAGGGCGGGGCCGTCTGCGGCCGTCTGAGGTCAGAGTAGGCCGGGCTGGGCCACCCCTCTTACCACCGGTTTATTTTACGAACTCCAGAAAGGTACTTTGGACTGTTTGTATTGACTTTAGCGCTACACCATATTGCTGCATTATCGGGACACTTGTACATTGTTCTGTTAAAAGAATTGCTTATGCCAACGTCCACTTGTTCTGGAAAGGGAAGGCGGGTGCGGGGAGGTTATGTTAGTGGTACGCTTGACCAATTCATTACCCGAGCATACTCGGTTCTTGAAAAGGAAATCGCTATGACAGAGTGCCGTATTTCGCTCGAGCCATTAAATCGCAAGCGTTCTTCTTTGGGGCCCCTAGCACTGGCATTCTCCCCTGTTAATACTGATGAACACATTGGTGGTGTTACGCACGGTACAGTATCACCTAATCCGTGTACTTTAAGGGCCAGCCTGGATAGAATTAATGGTTTAGAGTATCCCAACCAGTCGGATTATCCGACTGTATTGGGACTCGACACACCGAATGAGGGATATCCCTCTATCAGTAATACCAAAATCCCTGATGGCGCTCCACCACAATCAGAACCTGCAATTCTGCCAGGTGCCAGAATACCACCAATTGAAAGGATAAGAGCTGCAAGTGGCTCAAGGGGGGCTAGTTTTAAGATCACTAAAAAGTTTAAGGCAAAAGCCCATAAAGGAAATGAGAAACCACTAGGTTCAGGGAGACCAGAGAAACTTACGTCTTCAAGAGAAAGAGGTGAATCTCCGACTGGCAGTCCGACTTTGCGAAATCCAACCGAGATGGTATCTACTAACCCAAAGCCAACTCCAATATTAGGAAACCTACCCCAAATTCCCCCCATTGCCCAGATAGAGCAAATTGTGAAATCCTTGATACTCCCTTTACTTGAGAGGGTGAAGATATTAGCGGAGAGGCTGGATAGATTCGAGCAAGCCACACTAGATAACTTCTTCTCCCTCGAGACGTTAATAAAACTGCACTCCAAGAACAGGCAGGACGTGTGTGAACTTAAGGAAAACCAACTGGTAGACCTTACACTCACGGAGGCGAGGGTATCGATTAATCCTGTGCTAGCCCCTGGGCTTATGCCCGGAACAAATCCTGTAGTACCAGTTGTGCCAACTCACTGTGCACAGCAAATTGGCACAATTCCAAATCTACCATTAGCTAATGGGGAAAAAGGACCCTGTCACAGTGTATCAAGGCAGAGTAAGGAAATTAATACCACCTCAAGCAAAGCCGCTGGCCACAGTAGTAATTCACCCGTACTAGTCCAAAAGCCCATGTCGGCTAAGTCTGATAACACTAACGTACCCCACATCAATCTACCGACTGAATGCCTGCCTTATGTAGTCGTGCTCACAGGAGTACCACAGCTTAAGGCTGGCAAACTAGAATCATACCATGAGCTTAAAAACAAAACCACATACTGGTTAAATGGAAATAGATCCCTCCCAACTCAACTTGATGGTAAGATTTTACACGTGAGAAGGGTTAGCTGGGTTGGTAATAGGCCCAAAGATGTCTTGGGGGATTGCATCTTGGTTAATTTCAGGGATGCTTGGGTCGCAAGGTTTATTTGCAATCAATATCATGGCCAAGACAGCAGAGGAATAGGCACACATAACCTAAGTTATTTTCACTTGCAATCTGGGTATCCCCAGATTGCTCGCCTTTCACTCTGGGGAGGGAGGCATAGTGGCTTTTATATTTTATTTATTTATTTTATTTATTTTTGAGATTTTTATTGCGCAAACAATTACCCTGGGGTGTCTCGGCGCATGTGTGAACTAGCAGGACCACAACAATAGAGTTCACTGTTCAAACAGCCATGTCTTTAAGAGCTTCCGGAAGCTCATCAGGTTGGGGGCATTTTTGATATTTTGTGGCAAGAGGTTCCAAAGTTTTGGTGCAGCCACTAAGAACCGTCTGTCTCCCCAGGTTGCCGTTCTGGTGCAAGGTACAGATAAGAGGCAGGAATTAGCAGATCTCAGTAGTCTTTTGGGAGTGTACAACTGAAAAGCCTCGGTCAGAAACTTGGGTCCAATGCCATGCACTGCCTTGTATGCAATGCAGAGGGCCTTGAATTTAATTCGGCTCTCTACTCTGAGCCAATGAAGCTAGCGAATGGCAAGAGTAGTAGGCTGGCGGCGAGGAATGTTTAGGAGAATTCTGGCGGCCGCGTTCTGTATAGACTGTAGCTTTGACAGCACAAGTTTCTGGGTGTTGAGAAAAAGGGCATTTCCATAATCAATTTTGGAAAATACCAAGGTGGTGACTAGGGTTTTCCCAGCTGAGGTGGGGAGGTAAGGCAGCAGTTTCTTGATTTTCTTTAAAGTAAAGAAAGCAGAGGAGACAACCTTGTTGACATGAAGGTTGAAAGTCAGCTTGCTGTCGAAAATGACTCCCAAATTCCTCGCCTTTACCACTGGGACGGGTGGAGAGCCCAGGTGGTTGGGCCACCAAATGGAAGACCATTCTGGGGAGAGGTTGCCAAAGGTCATAACCTCGGTTTTATCCGAGTTAAGCCTTAGGCAATTGGAGGACATCCACGAACTGACAGCAAGCATTGCCTCCTGAAAATTGGCTGCCACTGCTGTGCCGTTCTTATGGATCGCCAGCACCAGTTGGGTGTCATCTGCGTAGGAAGTTAATCGTACCCCATATGCTTTTATTACCCTGGCTAAGTCCGCTACGTAGATGTTAAATAACGTGGGACTTAGCGAGGAGCCTTGTGGTAACATCCATCAAACCCATATGAACTTTGCCCCAAATGGAGGCCCTGAACCCCTTGGGATGGACTATGGATATTGACACAGTCATTACTCCAGTGATAATGTGCCAACAACTGTAGTGGATGGCATTAGGTCTAGAGTATTGAGGAAGCCTAGTAAATCACCCAGGGCCTCCCATACTCTTGATAGTGCTCTCTTCCTATATATCCCTGAACCTAGATATTGCCCGGTGTCTGATATTGTATCCACCCAGAACGGCTCTACATCACCTAGCAAGGCCCCTTCGGAACAATTTAACAGGTCGATAGACATCCTGAGCCCTCGTGCTGCCATCTTGTTGTATCCAACAACGGAGCCCATTAGGGCCGATGGCAGCTACCCCTTAATACCACCTAAGCCTATTCCGGTGCCAACCGCTGATGAGACTGGATTTAGGATACTTAGTTGGAACATAGCGGGTATTTCTAGGAAATTAGACCTATCCGAATGGAATACCCTGGTTGAGTCCTTTGCGATTTGTGTCTTTCAAGAGACCTGGAGTATGGATCCTTGCTATAAGGTTGGCTATACTACCTATTTTATACCTGCAGTTTCCCCCCCACAGGGAGAGGCCGCCCTTCAGGAGGTCTCCTCATATGGGTTAGCATTTCTCTGGGTTGACAAATTTCTCAGAAGCAAACTAACTCACCAGATATACTAAGAATCTCAGTCAGGGGACCACGAAGAGGGCGAACATTAGAAATATTCAATGTCTATGCCAGGGGTACAAAAGGTGGTTCCCCATCTCAACAGTCACTACTGTTGAGAATGAACTTAGGCAGTGCCACGATAGCATGCATGTCCTGGTCGCGGGGGACTTCACTTGTACATTTGAGCCCCTCGCGGCAGAGGACATCTTGGATATCTTCGAAGAGGACGCCAGGATGGGTATACCCGCTTTAACAATCCAACCGATTAAGAGGTGGTCTCAACGGGCCATACAGCTGAACACCTTGGCCTTGGAATTCGGCCTAAGGTCGGCAAATGGCAGAACCACCTCAGTTCCATCTGGAGCACATACATACAATAGACTTAATCACTCATCAAGGATTGATTATATCCTCTTGGACTTCAAGCTTTGGAGCGTTATGCAAGATATGGAAGTTTTGTCCACTGTGAACAGCGACCATAACTTGCTTTCTCTTACTCTACACCCCTTGTGGCCATGTACAAATGGACTGATTGAACTTCCTAAACCATTGTCAACCCTAGAGGTTTGCCCATCATACTGTGGGAGGCGCCTCAGATGGTTTAGAGTTGCTCTAGACGAGGGGAAAGTTCAGAGTATAGGGGCCATTCTGGCAGTTGCCCAGTCAAAACTGGACACTGTTGCCCCGGATTATTCGGAAGCAACAGTGGTCTTTTGTGATACAATTAAGTCATTGGGAAACTTATTTTTGGTCCCAAACAGAGGCACTGCACAAAAGGAGCACCAAAGGCTTAAGGGCAACCCAGGCTGGTACACAAAAAAATGCCGACTTAGGAAATCAGCATTAATTAGAGCAGTTAAATGCAAGCATCTAGAGCTGATACAGTTGGCTAGGAAAGATTATAAGCAGTGTATTGTGGAAGCGAAGAAAGAGTGGGAGGACCAGTACTGGCAAGCTTTAAAAGAGGCCAGTGCCGGGAGGGATTCCAGTAGGTTCTGGAACCTCATAAGAACTAGGAACAGGCGAGTTAACACTCTTATCACTTAACATCACTGGTCAAACATGATTTAACCACTTCTTTTCACTTTATACGAACCATCTGGATGAAAGGCAGGGACCGATCACACTCAACTTAATGGTCCCCTTAGGGGAGTGTGAAGGCCACCCTTTTACAGTAAAGGAAGTGGAAAACGCGATCAAATACATGGTGACACAAAAAGCAACAGGCCCGGATGGTATCCCGGGAGACCTGCTCCGTCTTGATCCCACTCAATGGGGGAAGCTGATCTCAACTTTACTTAATGCCATTAGCATTGGTGCTGAAATCCCAGACTCATGGAAGGGGGCAGAGGTCGTCCCAATTTATAAGAAGGGGTGTCAGGACGACCATGTCAACTACTGCCCAATAAGCCTAATTGACTCTACCCAGAAGGTTGTTGGCAAGGTAAGACTTGGGAGGCTCTTACAGTGGGTTGATGTTAATAAAATCTTGTAGGATTATCAAGCAGGGTTCAGAACTGGCACAGGGACCATCGAATAGGCATTTTGATTACTGCTACTATATTGGAAGGTGGTCCTAATAGGTAAAGGCAGTCTTTATCTTGTGTTTATCGACTTAAAGACTGCCTTTGACCTAGTACCCCGGGATCGCCTGTGGAGGGTACTGTCCGAAATGGGGATCCCGGTGTATATTTTGTCACTACTAGTGAGGCTTCATGCTGGAAACATTGCACAGGTGAGGTGGGGCACACAGGGTCAGAAGACTAATAAAATACCAGTGAATAGGGGTGTCCGTCAGGGATGTGTCCTTGCCCCCACTCTGTTCTCATTATATGTGAACGGAGTGGTGGAGCATCTATTGAAAAATCCATCTGATGCACCTTCCCTGGCGGGCAAGCGAATTCCAACTCTCCTATTCGCTGATGACACCCTCCTCATCTCTAAGTCCGCTGTGGGCTTACAGAGCCTCTTGGATAGTTTCCGTACTTGCAGAGGGCTTATAATCAATACTGATAAGACAAAATTCCTGGTGTTGAATCCCACGAAAAAACTTGGTCGACCCCCAGCCCTGAACCTTGTGCCCCTGGAAAGGGTCGCGGAATTCGACTTTCTAGGCATTCGCTTATCAGATACAATGCAGTGGAAGCCACATTTACAAAAGATGTTACTCAGCCACAAAAGGGTAGTGGGGGCTCTACTTAAAGAGCAGCACTCTTCCTCAACGAAACGAATCGCCCCGGTTATGGACATCTACAAGGCGAGAGGTGTCAGTTCGGCCCTTTATGGGGCGGAACTGTGGGGCACAACCAATAAAGAGCATCTTTTTAGATCTGAGAACAAGTTCTTTAAGGACTTAATGATACTCCCACAGAGTACCCCTACGGTACCATTGCTACTCGACTTGGGGTGCCATTTGATTAAAGACCAGGCACAAATCCAAGCACTCCTACTATGGGCCCGGTTATGGCGAGTCTCGGACCTAGCATCTTAAGAGGACGAGCTCATGGAAGCCATGTCGATGTCGGGCTGGTCCAAGGTCAAATGGTTAAAAGATGTAAAATTCCTGCTTGGCGAGTTGGGCCTCTGGGATGCTTGGGAAACTAGATCTGCTCCCCCCAAAGCAGTTCTGAAAAATCTTTACTGGAGTTGGGTAGCCGATAAAAACATCTCTGATCCTAGACATAGCAGAGCAACTGTTGACTTTCTGATGATCAAGGATGTGGCAGTACGGGAACCCTACCTCGATATTATCTTGAAGCCTGTTAATAGGGCTTTGTATTTTAAATTCAGGGTTGGAACTCTCCCAGTATGTGAATTCACTGCACGCTGGAAGGTTCCGCTCCAAACCTCACCCTTTTGTCCGATTTGCCAGTCCAGAGTAGAGTCTGTTGCCCATATCCTGTTTGCATGCCCAGAATATAGAATACCGAGGCATTGCTGGTTAAAACCATTATGCAGAGAATTGGGCACTAGACTTCATATTGTAGCACTGCGAATCTTGATGTCGGACACCCGACAATTATTTGTATGTGGACTGTCAATTTTTTTAAGATGGGCTTGGTCCATAATATCCAAAAGGCTTAATGAAATTATTTAATTAGCTATTTTAGACTTTTCTTATCTGTTCTTAAATTCCAATTGTACAGTATTTTTTTATTAAACTGTAAACTGAGGACTGCATTTCTTATTGTTACCAAACTGCTGTATTATGTATTGCTTTTATGATATGTTATTTTATCGAAATAAAGCCTATCACTATCACAAATGTTATTATGCAAACAAATTAATCAATGAACAAATAATAAAAAATACAACACAAACAATCAATTCCAATTTACATAATTAATTAACAAATACATTGTTAATTAAGATCAAACTGTTTTTTAATTATAGTCTAAATCTGGGGGAGCACTGGAGTGCCGACAGCAAGATGGCCGCCCATTAGTGCAGCTCTGCCGGCCGAAATTTTTAATCCATGAGATATCCATGATATGGGTGGTAATTGGCGGCATTAGCTCACGGACTCCAACTGAGCGGAGGAGAAGAAGAAAAGCTGGCTGAAATGAGGTGTAAAAAGTTAGAAATGCTGGTGATTCATGGTCCTGAATGGTCGACAGCAAACAACTGTCTGCGGAACAAGATGGCGACCCTTGGCAGCATCATCAAAATTAAAGCAGTCACCCCCGGCACACTGATCATATTGATTGCGATAGTTGGAATATACCAGCCACAAGATTTTTGAGCATCGACCCAGCGCGGGAGCCTCTGCAACAGAGGGCTAGAATTGCTGCAGCATGGGTGCGAGGTGGGAACAGGGTGTTTGGTGGGGCAGCTGTGGATGTGTGACCTGCAACGATGTGATGAGGGGTGAGAGTGGAACTATTACATAGCTCCCCCGGGGAGTGAGCTGCCATTGAGGGACGCGCTGTTGCGTTGGGATAGGGTGAGGCCTTGGATGTTATGTCTCCCTCCTTGCCCATTCCATTATTGGTGATGAGGGTTCGTCTGGGCCTCCGGAAGCCTTCGCCTGGGCCCACGATCCATCTGGAGAAGGTGCACGAGAGCCTTGATACAGCATTGCAAGAACGGCCTACATGCTGTTCTACGATAATCAGCAGCGGCCGGCTCGTTTTGCGGCACTAAACACAGCGGCATTGGACTGCAAACCTCGGAGAAGGCCACAAAGGAAGAGGTGATGAGGTGCCGCATGTCGGACCTATGCCGGTGGCGGCGGAGTGAGGGGGGCTTGGAATATTGAAAGTGCATCGATGGGGCTGTAGTCTACCAGGGTTGGGCCCTGCACGCGTGACTGCCCTCCTCTCGCCCGTCTTGGCTGTGGTGGCAGGTGCTCAGCAGCCCTTGGAGTGACTGGGAGGCAGATTGGCTATAAGGGGCCAGCACGTTGACTGAAGGAGGATTTGTGAACCAGGTTTTCATATGCATTGCTGTAAGGAAGATGGAAGCTACTGGTGACCGGGGAAAACTGCAGAGTGTGATGGACAATGTAGTTATCAATGGCTTGATTGACTGGACATAAGGGTCTGAACACAGGTCGCTATACCCAGCCATAAGCAACACATCCTCCTAGCATCGAGAACTGAACATTCTGCAAACATGGGCAAATCTGACAAGCAACAGTCGAGATTAACTTTTGAGTCTCGCCGATCATCGCACCCTTCAACTGCACACTCAGACACAGAGTTGGAGGCTGGACACCCAGACAAGCCCCCATTGTAGTCCGTGTTGCTGGAGATGCAGCAGAGCCTCCAGGCCATAGATGGGAAAATGGACATGCTAACGCTACACATGGACAACATGGTTGCCTTGCTTCAGCAGAACAGAAAATACCCTTAGTGGAGGATGAACCCAAAAGATGGTGGGCAGATGCTGTGACAATTCTGGAGGTGATAAGAGCCAAAAATTAAGAGTTGGAGGCATGCTCTTGGTGCAACAACTTCCATATCATGGGGATTCCAGAACGGACCAAAACGGGCCGCCTAAAGAACTACATCAAAGTGATGCTCAAAGAAATACTTGGTGCAGAGCGCTTCTTCCAGGTCTTGATCATGGAGAAAGCGCACACATGGCTGACTGCAAGTCAGCCGCCGGGAGCCTCACCGAGACCTATTATAGACAGGATCGTAAATGACTATGATCGTGATTATGATACTGTTCGGCGCTTAGCATGGGTTAAAATGAACATCAGCTATCAAAGGAATAAAGTGGCTTTTTTCCCCGACTTCACTGTTGCAGTCCAGACAGCCTGCAGGGAGTTTGCAGCAGTCAAGAAAAAAGTTCACTCACCGAACATCCTATATGCGATGCTATACCCTGCTCGTCTCCTGATTATGCACAAGGGAAAACAAAGTTTTTCGCTACGCCAGGTCTGGCTATGGTATTCCTCAGGCATATGCAATAGAACTGGGCAGGTCCATCATGATCAACGTCTCCCTTGCAATTGGAATAATCACTGTCTGTGCAGGACAGCCAAACAGGGATTGAACAGATATCCTAAAAGGACTGATGATACCTAACAGCATTTGCCTAGGCTTGGAATGTTGAGGCCATGCTCCTTCAGCTGGATCTGAGTAACTAACTGTGTAGCTGCCAGGCTGAACTTGGATGGAGTGGACTCCACAATGGGAGTTGGGAATACAGCAATTTAGCTAATGTGGCAAGTGGAATAGCATTGTAATTCATATGAGCCTTATCAGTGATAACATATGTAAGATTTAGAAGGGGCACGATTTGGAGGCGTAGAATGGAATTATATGCCTAGTCTGTTATAGTGTGACTGATAGTATATACAAAGTAGAGGAATATATGTAAAGTGTGTGGTCGGCTTAGCCAAAGTAAACTAGTAAATAGACAACACTAACTCTTATGCCAATACTCACCGACGATAAGTAAGTTCCGGCCATCCCCGCACATAGGGTGGAACTCAAGGCCTCATGGCTGCCCCTATGTGGGTTTACCCCCACACCGATCGCAATTATGCTTTATGAAAACAGGGAATCTCAGCAACATCTTGATGATTCTACTCCTATTTGATGTTAGGTTATAGTGGGAATGTCCTTGGCATGATTGGGATGCTGAAGTGGGAGGGGGGAAGGGGAGTGTTTTTTGTTACTGTTCAGTTTATGCAAAGTACATCCCTGTTACCCAAGCAGATCTATCACACAGGTATGGTTCTTGGAACATCACAGGGAAAAGTGCATGCATGATAGTTTGAAGTTTGAAGTTTGAAGTTTATTTTATTATGCTTGATTAATTAAAACCATTGCATACAAAAAGGTAAAATATCTTACAGTTTTCAATAAAATCATTATAAAAAATTCCCAGCTTTTTGTCAGCAACGATAGTTAGAATGACTTGTGAGATTTTACATCGCGTTTAAAAAAGTGCCCACATTATTAAAACATTCTGCACGTTAGCTGTGTTGACTGTAAGTGTTATTTCGACTATGGTCGTTCTTATAAAGTTCAAATCGGTTCTTGTAATGAGTAGAGGTTTGGCCGCTCGGTCTGGTGCTTCATTCTTTTTGCAGTTATGTCGAGGAATTTAATTAGCTGTCAATTTAACTAGACCAGCTCAGGGTTAAGGCACAGAGTTACCGCTTGTCCGCATGATCTGACTCCGTACTGTTTGAACGCTGGCTTTAGCAGAGTGATCCTTATGTCTTTTAACATATTACAGGTGCATATGAAGTGAATTGCGTCTTAAACGCTGCATAAACGACAGAGCTGGACTTCTCCCTTTCATGCATGATAGATTTATGACTGTTAAATGGTAGAGAGGATCAGATTCATATCTTGGAACGTCAGGGGGTTGAAAACCCCCCAAAAATTAGACAAGTAATTGCCTATTTGGACAGACATCATGTCCAACTAACTTTACTACAGGAAGTTAGGGAATTGAGGGTGTGGTCAAAATGGGTCGTAATAAGGGCGGCATCCTCATAATCATATTCCAGGGGAGTACTCATTTTAGTCAAATAAGGGCACACCCTCTGTGCTCACTTATATGGATTCTGACAATACAGGTTGCTTTACATTACTACAAGGTAACAACAGTTATCACTACATATGGGCCAATTGTTGATGACCTCAAGCTCTACAGATGATTAGAGAGTAAACTGTACACCCTACAATCTGAAATAATATTGTGGGGTGGGGACATGACCACATACCTAGACCCCAATATAGATCGCAGCCCAATGAGTGTAAGGTAAGGGGACATGCTCAACACAAGTAATACATGAAATTATGAACACACACAAGCTAGTCGATATCTGGAGGGCAAGACACCCGTTGACCCGGCAGAGTACCCATTTTTCCTCAGTACACAAAACGTGGTCCAGACTTGATTACTGGTTGGTATCTGAGAAACCACTACCTGGGTAAACGGGGTCATACACCTTCCACTAACCCTCTTGGGCCACAATCTTCACAAATGTTCCAATGGAGGTTGCAACTGACATCGCTTCTGCACCCAATTTTCAGGGAGAGTGACGAGAAGCTATCATTCAATATTTTAGGGGAAACAAGTGATCGGTGGAGGGGGAGGATACACTCTGGGAAGCTTTTAAACCAACAATAAGGGGGACATGCAAAGACTGCAGGCGGAGGTACTAAAAGATTTATGCTCCCGGATGCAGGCATTGGAGAAGACATTAAAAGGGTTGGTAAGACAATATGAGGCAAACCAAAGCATGCAAACCAAGGCGGAAATGATGGAGCTGATTACTGAATAAAACAAGACCATTGAACAAGAAATAAAACATGTGCAGACGTTGGGTGGCTAGATCTTAGGGGGTGGGTGGGAGACCTGGCCTAAGTTTGACCACTAAGATCAGGACACCATGCATACAATCATGCATCACAGAACTAGAGTGTCAGGATGTATAAAATGCTATATCTTGGCTGAAATATGAACCCAGTTTGTAGACTACTATACAGCACTATATGGGTCGCTCGAGGAGAGTAGACAAAAGCCTATCTGGAGGAGCTAGCACTCCTGTGGCTGCCCCTGGCCAACGTGAATTTTTTGTGCAACCCATTACGGTTGAGGAGTGAAGGAGGCCATCCAAGCGTTTCCTGCTGGTAAGGCGACAGGTAATGATGGCCTCTCCAATGAATTTTGCAAAACCTACTGGCACCACATTTGCAGAAAATGTATACAGAAGCATATGGAAAAAATGCTCCCACCAACTCTACGGGAAGCACTTGTAATTACTTTACTGAAACCAGATAAACATCTGGCGAGGTGTGAGTCATATCGACCGCTGTCACTACTGAATATAGATACAAAAATAATTGCTAAGGTCATAACATCCAGGATGCAACTATTGCTTCCTCTACTGATGCTCCCATACCAATCGGCATTTGTCCCAGACCAGTCTACCACACATAATTTGACAACAATTTTTACTGTTCTGGATCAACTTGATTTGAATGTAAGGGCTGACGCTGTGTTATTAGATTTTTGTTTCCCCGGGTTGTTATATAGCGCAAACTTGACCCGAAGTGTTCAGGTACAGGAGCGCTTTACATGAGCAGCAGTTGCGTTACACAAGGACACATTCATTTTTTCTTTTCGTTTAGGTACAGGGAGATGAAGTGATTTGCCCAATATCATAGGATATTGAGCATCCCTGTCGAGATTCGAGCCTTGTTCTCCAGCGTCCAGGTCAGCCACTCTAGCCGCAAGGCCACATACTCTCCCATCATCTAAATGCAGCCAAAGCATTTCATTCTGAATTGCTGCATTGTATGGGTATGCCGCAAGCATTTATGCAATAGATAAAATTACTGTATACAGCACTGGTAGCTAGAATATGGGTCAATAATAGTCATTCTTCATGCAGAGGAACATGACAAGGCTGCCCGGTATCCCCAGTAGAGTGTGCCAAAGCATGCAGTTGCTGCACTGCTGTTTAGGCAGCGGACTCTCGCCATATTGCTGTATGCAGATGACATGCTGCTTTAGGTTCGTAACCCGGAAGAGCAGCTGAACCGATTGATAAGAGAATATGTTGCATATGAATGATCTCTGGGCTTGGTATAAATTGGGGCAAGTCGACTATGTTCCCTTTGACAACTAGCACAGAGCCTCATGACCTGTATTTCCCGCCTGAATGTGGCAATGAGCCAGTCAAGTATCTGGGTGTCTGACTTCATAAAGTTTCTAACTTTGTTCTCAAAGAGAACTTTGGTTGCACGCTAGGAAAAATAGAGGACCAAGTAAAGAGATGGATTAAATTACCTCTGTCGCTAGTGGACAGAGTGGCAGTTATGAAAATGGTAGTCCTTCCAAGATTTCTCTATCTATTCATCAATGTACCCCTCAAACGGACTCAAGCATTTTTTGCTGCATTACAGTCCAATTTAATTAAATTAGTATGGGTGGGAAAACAACCTCTGTTTCGATGGGATGTACTTACCAGATCCTACACACAAGGGGAGGTTTGAGGCTCCTCATCAATACATGTATTACCTATGTGCATTGTGCACACTATTGGTATTATTCCCCACCCTATGTCCCCCATCTAGCGGTGGGAGCATATGTGGCACATCCTACACCACTTACAGCCATGTTGCCACGGACGCAATCACTAATTCCCAGAATGGAAATTAACACAATTGACTGTACTGTTAAGGCCTGGAAGGCACTAGCGGACCAGGTAGGAAATTACCACCATATTCACCGACATTACCACTAGCATACCATCCTGACATTTCCGTTATACAAGACCCTAAAGAGCTATCTATTCTGGTGGATATAGGAATCATCAATATGGGTATGCATATCCAGAAGAATGTTCATTACCTTGGAGGCAATTAAGGCACGTACAACATGCACTCCTCTGATGGTATGCACGTATCACAGATTAAAGAAAGCCCTTAGAACCTTAAACCCGCTTCACCCAGCTGCACAATTGACACTGAAGCCACTCCAGATCATGCTAGCTAGCTCTTCCCGTGCAAAACTGTTCAACCGATTATATACTGTAATGCTAGCAGACACTTCTCCCCAACATAATAAAGGTATGGAGAGGTGAAATAGGGTACACGACGTTCCAATAACAGGACAGGAATGGGAATATTGTTGTGCTTTAACAAAACTCCTTACAGCTAACTGTAATCTGCTCACCATACTTTTTAAATATATACAACAGCAATATTATACCCCAGTGCAATTACATGGATTTGGCCTAAGAGAATCTTCTGACTGTAAATGAAGCAGCATGCAGCCTGCTGGTTGCTGAGTTTATTCACCTGGCGTCGTATTGTGAGAGAGTGCAAGAGTTCTAGGTACAGGTCACCTGGGTGCTATCTGATGTAGTATTGGAAGCGGTGGACTGTACCCCGTGTACATGCTTGCTGAGGCTTGTTGGTCAGTTGCAACCACAGAATCGGAGACTGGTAGCTATCGGTAGCCAAAAGGAAAGCGGCTCAAAACTGGGGTGGCAGGAATGCCCCAAAAGTTCAACAATGGTTAATGGATATTATGTACTGTAGAGACCAGCTTGCTCAGTACGTGGAGGAACTACCAGTCACAACCAGGTCTAAAGACATTTGGACCCCCTTTACAGCTCAATTACTGACAAATCACAGTGAAAACTCATCTGACAACCTTTTGGATGTTTGAACTATCCTTGCGTTACCCTGTCTCACCTGAATGTATATACTATGCTGTAATATAAATGGTGTGATGGGCCGATGGCCTGAACTTAACAAGAGCAATGTGATTGTACTTGTGCTTGTGATATGTTATTAATTTTGAATAAAATAAAGAAATAATTATAATAATTATAGTTTAAATAACTTCCCACCATATTCCCTCACATGGATGTGATTTGGATTGCCCAGGGTCACATTTGTGACCCCTGGCATGCCCCTTGCGACCCCCAGCACTGTCCTTGTGACTCCTATCCTAAGAGATTCCAAATACACTGCCAGAAGCATTAAAACAGGGCTTTCATAAGGGGGCGTGGCTTAGGCGCTTGCAAGATGGCCACACATTTTTGAAGCTCCGCATCTCGATGGAGCCGAAAGCCTCTTTACAGCAGCAGTTTGCTACGATATTCTTCATGTAGCTGACTTTCTGAAGTCGGAACATCAGGGGGACAGGTACCTTATCGTCTGGAACTTCTACATGCAACAGCCATGCTTTTAGCTCCCGGAACATGTTCTCCTCAGGACGCAGCTGCCAGTTTTGTCAATATGTTACGTTCTGGCGCTAACACCAAAGAAAGGCACCCTATCACCGAATAGGGCATCCCTCGGTAAATGAAGTTGTTTTGAGGCCTTACCTTCCCTTGGACAGCCATATTACTGTACAGAGCCAAGTTTTCACTGTCTGTTATTTATATGGACTTCTTTTGTGACTTTTATCTGGGGTTTCTGGCCTTTTTAGTTTTGAAGCATTCTGCCCTTGCTTCAAACGACTAACCTTTTCCTTCTGTCATACAGGGTCCTAGTTTTTTATAGCCCACATACTCAGCGTTATATTTCCTGTCAGTTTTCTGTCCACTTTGGGTATTTACGTACTTATTTATGGAGCCTTCCATTGCGCCTGGCCAACTGAACATCACTTCCAATATGTCTTCTGCTTGCAAGTACTCCATTACCGCCTCAAAGCGACAGAAAAAAGAACCTAATTCCCCAACAAAGTCCCCATTACCTCTAACCCTAGAGGATTTAATGGACGAGATTAAGCTTATGAAGCCCTGTGTTATAAGCATCAATGCCACTCTCCAACAAATGGAGGAAAAATGGTCCAACCTGGAATCTAGAGTGACGATGATGGAGCAGCGGATCAGCAATGTTCAGGATATCTCCTCCAAGTTCGAGATCATGTCTAAAGAAATTGTTATCCTCAAACAACAGACCAAGGATTTGGAAAATTGAAATAAGAGGAACAATTTCAGAATTTACAGCATTCCGGCGGGGGAAGAGGGCTCAGACATGCTGTCTTTTCTTGGGGTGCACATCCCTAAAACTGTGGGCCTTAAAGTAGACCCCAACCTCAACTTACAGAGAACTCACTGCTTAGACCCTAAATCTGGGGGTCCTTCGGCCTCCTCCTTGAATAATCATCCTAGAGGGATTATTGTTCTCTTTCTGGAGTACACTGACCTTATGATGGTTTTGTCAGCGGCTAAACAATGAAAACAAATGTTGCATCAGGCTAGAAAGTATTCTTTTCCCAGGATGTGGCCTGTGCTACTGCTGATCGACGCAAAGAATTTCTTTCTCTCCGACCTGCTTTTATGCTCCATGAACGCCAGATATGGTCTTGTGCATCCATGTTTTTTTAAGGATGCCTACAGAGAAAGAACATTCCCTTTTGATCGCCCAGATGATTTAAGGTAATTTATCGCACGCCACAAGGAAGAGAAGATGGACCTTGGGAAAACCTAAACTGATACCATTCCTACACTTTTCATATTTGGTTGCTGTAATTTCTAAGAAGGATTGTTGTTCGCGTTGTTAACTCCATGTTTTTCTCTGATGTTTCTTATATTCTTGTCTTTTTTTCAAATTGATCCATTATTACGTTTGTAAAGACCCCTCCCTGATGTATCTTTTCTCATGCGCCTCCTTCCTAATCCTAGTGTTTATAGTACCTCTTCCTTGTCGGTAAGTGATTATTCCACTTATTGGTCTTGCCTGTCGTTCTTCAGGCTCCTCCCTTTTACATGGTTTGCCTCCTGTTGTTCTTCATTCTATTTCCATATTCTTTGGTCGCTTCCTTTAGGTCTTTGTCCATATTTCAGTTTTTGTCCATATGTTGGTCGTTTCATTGTTCGCACCTCCTCGCCTCTACATACTGTTTTTTCTACCCTTGTTGTGTACTTTTTCAACTTTGACTGAAGCTTTTCAGCTTTTTGTCAACTTCTCCTATTTCATGCTCCTTTTTCTTATTTGTTCTGTAGTTTTTGTCCCCTTTCCTCATTTATCCTTTTCCTTTATTTCATGTTTGCCATTTCATATTTATTTTACAGTGACTTAAAGAATGTTTTTGTTTTCACAGTATGGTGATTTTCTATTCTACTCTTGTTTCCTTTTTCATGCTCTTTTTTCTTTGACTTGTTGCTTCTTCCCCCGTTTTCTTTCTCCAATCTATCATCCCTGATTATTTTCGTCTTTTTTGCATTCCTATTTTTTACTTTTTTCACATCCTTTTTCCTTACATGTTCTTACTGCACAGTTACTTATTTGTTCATTTCAAATTTCCGCATGTTGAATTCTCAATTTTACTGATATTTCTTCTTATGATGACTGATAATGTTTGTATTGTCTCGTGGAATGTGAAGGGTTGACGTAATCCCGTCAAGAAACAAAGGGTGCTTACCCATCTTTCCAGATTGCATTGTAAAATGACCATGTTACAAGAAATCCATAATAATGAGAATGATATTAGCTCCCTTAAAAACAATGGATTAGTCATGTGTATTGATCCCCAGCTAAAGATAGGAAAAATGGAGTGGTGACACTATTTCATAAGTCCCTTTCTCTCACTATAGAAAAAGAAGAGAAGGGTGCAGATGGACGATGGCTTCTTCTTCATCTACTCATAAATGGTTGCCCTATTTCTCTCCCTAACATTTATGGTCCTACTGGTATTGATTCACAGTTTTAGCAATCCATGTCACAAACTCTCCACTCATGTTCTGATTCCAACCTCCTAGTTGGTGGGGATAGGAAGCAGTTCATGGACCCTTTCACTCACAGGAAATCCTCCTCTAGCTATATCCCTAATAAAATGCAAAAAACCTTTACGAGCTCTATTCATTCGAGAGGTTTGGTAGACGCCTGGAGGATATATTATCCCGATTGTTTGGAATTTACTTTTTTCACAGACTCTTCTTCCCCATCTTCTATCTCTTTTTCAGCACTGTATTCCTCACAATGAGGCTCATGGCTCCTTTCTTAAAGCCATGATTCATTTAGTCCCCTCAAAAGATAAGGATCCCTCATTCTTTGCCAATTACCTCCCTATATCTTTAATCAATTAGTATTGTATGATTGTTGCTAAGGTGCTGGCCCTTTGTATCAATCGGGTAATTCTGGATTTTATTGGTTCTGAACAAATGGGGTTTGTTAAAGGAAGGACATTGGCAGACAATTCCAGAACATTTCTAAATATGATCCATCTTGCATCTAAGAGTCCCTTCCCTGTTGCAGCCATAACCCTTAACACAGAGAAAGCTTGTGATTGCATCTATTGGCTTTTTATGATGAGCGCACTAAAATGGCATGGTTTTGGTCTCGCTATCCTGTCTTTTATACGTTTGTTATATTCTTCCCCAACCACTTCAGTTTTTGGTAATGGACCTCAATCTTCTTATTTTACTCTCCAACGAGGTATCCATCAAGGATGCCCTCTTTCTTCCTTGCTCTTTATCTTATCCCTTCAACCTTTTCTTGAATCTCTCCTGTATTGCTCCTCTTTTCGGGGTTTTACACATACGGCAATTGAAATCAAGTTTACTGCATATGCAGATGACATTTTAGCGTATATCTGTAATCCCCCTACCTCTTTGCATGCCTTCACGGATCTTTTATCTTCATACGCCGCCTTGTCAGGATATAAGTGAAACTTTTCCAAATCTGAAGTGCTTCCATTAAACAAATATTGTTTAAAAAGTATGTTCAAGGGAGCAGATTTTAAATGGACATTAATAGCATTTCATGCATGGGGATCAAATACTCTTCTTCAATTGTTAGGATGGTTCAGCTTAATTTGGAAGATGTTTTATTAAAAGTGACCAGCATGGCAGAGAAATGGTCTCCCTTATTTTTGTCCTGGTGAGGTAGTCTGGACTCAATCAAAATGATGACGCTTCCTGTTATCAATTTTTATTTGTCCATGTTACCAATGAAACTTCCATTAAAAATTTTCAAAACTCTTAATGGTGTTTTAAGTAAATTTTTCTGGAATAACCGGAAAGCTTGCATCTCTTTATCCTTCCTCTCTGCACCTAAGGACCTGGGAGGTGTTAATTTTCCCAATTTTCGCCAGTACCACTACTCCTTTTTAATTCGTCAAACTTTGCCTTAACTAGCTTCCTCAGCAGAACCCCCTGTAACGGTTTGGCATAGATTGGGGGAATCTGTGGCTCAGCAGTTTCCTTTTTGTTCGATAGCCAATTTCATTCGTCCTCCTCTCTCATTGAATTCCCAAACCATTTCTAAATTTATTTCAACCTTCAATCCGGTCCTTGGCAGATCTCTTACATCTTTACAAATGTTCCTCGATTTACATCTCTGGAAAAACAAATCTATTAAACTTTTCAACCACACTAATTTTTGGAAAAATGAGCAGCAAAAGGCATCATTCAGGTTAAACATTTAGTACAAAGTACTCATTTTTCATCTCCCCAGAAAGTTCAGTCTAAATTGTGTCTTCCTGCCTCTTCACTTCTTAGGTATGACTCTTTAACCCCTTCGCTGCTAGGCCTTTTCCCATCCTGTGCTGAGCCTTTTTTTGGCGTTTTGGGGTAGTGCGCGCTTAGGCCCCTGTAACTTTTTGACCACATAAGGTATCCAAGCCAAATTTGCGTCCTTTTCTTCTAACATCATGTGGATTCTAAAGGTGCTCAGTGTTTGTGGATTCCCTTGGAGGGGTCCCAGAAATGAAGCAAAATGCAGTGAAATGTTCGTTTTTTTCTAAAAAATGGGATAAACGGGCGGTGAATGAAAGCCTCTGGGTTTGTCCCTGCAAATGTTATCAAAAAAGGGTTTGTGGGGCTGAAATCTCCATTTTCTCAGCTTTTAGGGAATGACAGTCTTTTGTCAGAGAACCCACATTTTTCTGGGACATAGCCTATTTTTGCTATTTTTAGAACTTTCAACCTCCTTCCAGTTAATGGTAGAAATGAGTTTGAAAGCAATAATGGATCCAGGGAAGCTATACATTTTCCAAACGTAGACAAAATTCTGAATTCAGAAAGGGGTCATGTGTCTAAATCATGAAGGTTTTTTTATAGAAACTAACAGCTAAATATTGGAAATATTGAAAATTTGTTGAAAAAAACAGCCTTTTGTCTCAACGTTTTCACCTATAACTTCTTGTAATTTTGACAGCTCTTAGAAAGCAATATACTGTTACATCCGTTAGACCTTTCTGGTTGTGGGAATATATAGGACTTGTAGTTTCACCAAGAACCCGACGAACCCAGATCCAAAATCTGAGCAGCAACTTGCAATGGTATTTTTTATTTACTGGGTATAGAGCACTTATTCTTGGAAAATGTATACATGGAAAAATCTTTATGAAAGACACCTATGTATTTCTGAATTGGGTACAAAATATAGAGTTTGGAAACAGTATATATTTGCACATTTTCAAAATTGGGAATACTCATACTAGCATGAAAATTATTGGTCATTTTTCAAAAAGATTTTTTTTTTACACATTGTCTTTTATTGGGAAGGGAGAAATACATGAAAACTCAATTGGTAATAACAGTTGATTTACAAATCTGAATCACCCTAAGTCTCCCGATAGAAACAGTACCTCACTTGTGTGGGTCGGCCTTGTGCCTGCGACAGGAAACGGTGCAAAATGCAACGTGGTCACACCTCAAATTTGCAGTCAAAAATTGACCCTTTTATGGCAAAGTGCCTAGCTGTAGTTTTTGCACCCTAGCTCTGCCGGCACCTAGGGAAACCTAGCAAACCTATACATTTTTGAAAACTAGACACCCAGGGAAATTCAGGATGGGGTGACTCGACTGCCTCCCACCAGGTTCTGTTACCCAGAATCCCTTGCAAAGCTAAAAAATTGTCAAACAAAATGCATTTCCCTCACATTTCTGTGGTGGAAAGTTCTGGAATCTGCGTGGATCAACAAATTTATACCCACCCAGCATTCCCCCAGGTCTCCCAGAAAAAAATGGTACCTCACTTGCCTGGGTCTGCCTAGTAGCTGTGACAGGAAACAGTGCAAAACGCAACGTGGTCGCACCTCAATTTCGCAGTGAAATCGTACCCTTTTTTTGCATAGGGCCTACCTTTTGTTTTTGAACCCTAGCTCTGCCGGCACCTAGTAAAACCTAGCAAACCTATACATTTTCTGAAACTATACACCCAGGGGAATTCAGGATGGGGTAGCTCGACTGGCTCCAACCAGGTTCTGTTACTCAGAATCCCTTGCAAAGCTAAAAAATTGTCCAAAGAATGCATTTCCCTCACATTTCTGTGGTGGAAAGTTCTGTAATCTGCGTGGATCAACAAATTTCCACGCACCCAGCGTTCCCCCGGGTCTCCCAAAAAAAATGGTACTTCACTTGCCTGGGTCTGCCTAGTGGCTGCGACAGGAAACAGCGAAAAACACAACGTGGTCGCACCTCAATCTCGCAGTGAAATCGTGACCTTTTTTGGCAAAGAGCCTCACTTTTGTTTTTGAACCCTAGCTCTGCGGGCACCTAGGGAAACCTTGAAAACCTATACATTTTTAAAAACTAGACACCCAGGGAAATTCAGGATGGGGTGACTCGACTGCCTCCCACCAGGTTCTGTTACCCAGAATCCCTTGCAAAGCTAAAATTTTTTCCAAAAAAACGCATTTCCCTCACGTTTCTGTGGTGGAAAGTTCTGGAATCTGCGTGGATCAACAAATTTCCACCCACCCAGCGTTCCCCCGGGTCTCCCAAAATAAATGGTACTTCACTTGCCTGGGTCTGCCTAGTGGCTGCAACAGGAAACAGCGCAAAACGCAACGTGGTCCCACCTCAATCTCGCAGTGAAATCGTGAACTTTTTTGGCAAAGAGCCTACCTTTTGTTTTTGAACCCTAGCTCTGCAGGCACCTAGGGAAACCTTGCAAACCTATACATTTTTAAAAAACTAGACACCCAGGGAAATCCAGGATGAGGTGACTCGACTGCCTCCCACCAGGATCTGATACCCAAAATCCCTTGCAAAGCAAAATAATTGTCAAAAAAATGCATTTCCCTTACATTTCTGTGGTGGAAAGTTCTGGAATCTGCATGGATCAACAAATTAACACCCACCCAGCGTTCCCCCGGGTCTCCCAAAAAAAATGGTACTTCACTTGCCTGGGTCTGCTTAGTGGCTGCGACAGGAAACAGCGCAAAACGCAACGTAGTCGCACCTCAATTTCGCAGTGAAATCATGATCTTTTTTGGCAAAGAGCATACCTTTTGTTTTTGAACCCTATCTCTTCAGGCACCTAGGGAAACCTAGCAAACCTATACATTTTTGAAAACTGTCAGAAGGATTTGGAGCACCCTGCTGACACGTCACAGCTGAATTACCTCATGCATCATGGTCGATGTGTTTCAATGTTGCTCGCTTCACACACAAATCTCACAGTTTGTTGGCCAGTGCCAGTACCAGTATTCTTTTCAAGTGTATCCCCAGACACGTGTTTCTAGATTCCTCTTTCATCATTGGGGAAAAATGTTCGTAGGTCGCTGGACGTGCTGCCGCAGTTTCCTCAGGGTTAGTGGCACTCTCAGCGCACAGGTGCTCACAGAGCTCGTCAGCTCACGGCCCACGGGAGCCATCTTAAACAGTCAAAGGGATTTGGAGCACCCTGCTGACACGTCACAGCTGAATTACCTCATGCATCACGGTCGATGTGGTTCAATGTTGCTCGCTTCACACACAGTTCTCACAGTTTGTTGGCCAGTGCCAGTACCAGTATTCTTTTCAAGTGTATCCCCAGACATGTGTTTCTAGATTCCTGTTTCATCATTGGGGAAAAATGTTCATAGGTCGCTGGACGTGCTGCCGCAGTTTCCTCAGGGTTAGTGGCACTCTCAGTGCGCAGGTGCTCACAGAGCTCGTCAGCTCACGGCCCACGGGAGCCATCTTAAACAGTCAAAGGGATTTGGAGCACCTTGCTGACACGTCACAGCTGAATTACCTCATGAATCACGGTCTGTCAGGTCTCACGGCGGGGTCTAGTCTCGAACCCTGCCTTGAGACGCAATTCTGTACCTTAAAACTACATTTCCCATGTTTCCAGGGTCCACGCGCGCGACGCCCGTGGTGATGACGTCACACGCGCAAGGAACATTACCGGTGGAGGAACAGAAGCGCCCGCCGTTGATTCTGGTTGTGTTGCGGTAAGACTGTTCCGAGAGTTACCAGCGTATCCTTTTTTGTGCTTGTTATCTGATCCGGCTGGTGAGTAAATTAGAAGAGTTTTGCTTCTGTTAGTGGGTGGCGTCTTGCGGCGCTTCCCATTCCTGTGGAGTCCTCGGCTGAGGCTCTTGTTTTCGCACTTCCGCGTGGTCTGCCGTTTACCTAGCGGCTTCTTCAGTGTTTTGCTGTTGGGAGGATTTTCGAGTGAGCACATGTGATCCGTGAACTGCCATCCTATGCTCTGGTGATTAACTGGCTTCCTGACTCACATTGCAATTGTTCTTGTCACTCGTCTCCACCTTGTCTATATCCTCTTCATAAGGGGAATATTGGAATTACCTGCATTGAGACTCTGAATTCCAGAAGTGCCTTATTAACTTTGGGAATATTGGCAAACTGAAGACGTGTTTAGCCTTTCTTGGCTTCTGTCTAGTACTTGCGTCAGGATCCAGAACTATCAGTGTAACTCATTGTGTGCAGTATTGTGTGTATGTCTGGTGATGTAACCGGGTGATACATATCCAAGGTATTAGACCATAACTATTGTCTTCGTTTCTTCATTTCGTGCAACAGGGGCTTATGAGCTTCGCCTGGCAGGCTAACTACCATACTGACCCCTGTTGAAGCCATATTAGACATTCATGTTGGTATGTAATTTATACTGTTGTGTTTAGTGCACTAAAACATCACAGAGGGAAGAAACTGACCACAGGGTTCTTGTGTTTTAGAAAGATCAACAATTCCAACTTTTCTGATTGCCAGGCAAAGCCATCCAATTATTCCTTTCCAGGTATACCGCCTTCACTTCACACTAGGGTGGGGATACAGGTTACTTATAAGTGAATTGTATATAAGTCTGTGCTTGTCTCATGGTGCCTTGTTCTCGTTTCAGCTTCCCTTCCCAGCTGCTCCCTTCCTTCCCTTCCTGATTATCCCTCGCTCGATCATTCCTGTGTGTCTGTTCACATTCAGACCCAGGGGCTGTCGAGAGGTGGACCCCATAGAGCATCGTGAGATCCTGAGGACCATTGGACCTGACACGGTCGATGTGGTTCAATGTTGATCGCTTCACACACAGTTCTCACAGTTTGTTGGCCAGTGCCAGTACCAGTATTCTTTTCAAGTGTATCCCCAGACATGTGTTTCTAGATTCCTCTTTCATCAGCGGGGAAAAATGTTCGTAGGTCGCTGGACGTGCTGCCGCAGTTTCCTCAGGGTTAGTGCCACTCTCAGCGCGCAGGTGCTCACAGAGCTCATCAGCTCACGGCCCACGGGAGCCATCTTAAACAGTCAAAGGGATTTGGAGCACCCTGCTGACACGTCACAGCTGAATTACCTCATGCATCATGGTCGATGTGGTTCAAGTTTTAAGAAATTGTAGTTTTTGGGGCTGTCAAATTAAGTACATAGAATTCTACTGTTTTAGGGTCATCCTAGTCACAGGCCTTTGGCCCATCCACACAAATGAGGTATCATTTTACTCGGGAGAACAAGGGGAACGCTGGGTGGTAGGTAATTTGTGCCCGCACGGAGATCCCACAAAAAAATGTACGGAAAAGTGTTTTTTTAACCTAATTTTAAGGTTCGCATGGAATTCTGGGTAGGAAAAAGTTGGGGGACCCATGCATGCCATACCTCCCTGGTCTCCCCCGGGTGTCTACTTTTCAGAACTGTTTGGGTTTGGTAGTTTACAAAGATGGCCGCCGAGCCCTGGGCCAAAAACTCAGGGTCCCCCCCAAAAAAACTAAAATAGTTTTGCTAAAGGTATTTTTTAAGTCTCCACCGTACGATTTGGCCCTTTTCCTTTTGCAGCCACTATGCCTACCCACGCAAGTGAGGTACCATTTTTTTCGGGAGACCTGGGGGAACGCTGGGTGGGAGGAAATTTGTGTGTGCCCAGTGATACCACGCTTTCCCACACAGAAATGTGTGACAAATCTGATTTTTTTTAGATATAGTTGAGATTTGCAAGGGATTCTGGGTAACGGAAGGTTAGAGGATCCAATCAAGCCATACCTCCTTGGAAGCCCCAGGGTGTCTACTTTTCAGAAATGTGTGGGTTTGGTAGGTTTCCTTAGATGGCCGTCTAGCCCGGGGCCAAAAACCCAGGTAACCCCTCTTGCAAAAGCTGGTGGTTTTGCCAAGTATTCACTCTACACCCAGAAACACCAGTGAAATCTGGCAATGCCGGCTGCACCATGCCAGGGGGAACCCAGAGGCCATCCCTATCAATGGGAGGAGCAGCCACCCCAGCCTGCAGCCCAGAAGCCTCCTGCTGCTGTACACCAATGGGAACACTAACAGCCACAGATACTTCTGGCTGCACAATACCAACAGAAAACATAGCATCCCCAGAGGGCTCTTGCTGCACTACACCAACAAAAAGCCTAGCAGCCTGAGATGCTTCTTGCTGCACTACACCACTGGGAAACCAAGCAGGCCCAGATGCCTCTTGTCGCACTACACCAACAGGAAGACCAACAGCCCCAGATGCCTCTTCCTGCACTACACCAACAGGAAGACCAACAGCCCCAGATGCCTCTTGCTGCACTACACCAACAGGAAGACGAACAGCACCAGATGCCTCTTGGCGCACAACAGCAATGTGAAGCCTTTTGGGCGCAGGCTGCAGCCCACATGCCTCTTGCTGACGTAAAAAAAAGGGAAACCTTGGGGCCCTAGGCAGCAGCACAGATGCCTCTTGGCTCACTACCGGCACATCAATGTCCTCCTCTACCATAGGCACTTCATCAGCACTAGAAGAAGAATCATCATCCGATGATTCCATGCGAAGAGAAAACTGCCTGAATCTTCTGCCCCTACCTCTGGGTCCGAATCGGAGTCAGTCTTTGAACCATGGTCAGAGGAAGATTCAAAAAGCAAACCAAGATCCTGCTGAGCAGTAATCCTGCGACTAGCCATTATCCTTACAAAGCAAGAAGACCGCACACATAAGTGAACAACAACCTACACTGTGCAAAGTAAGAAGTAAACAAGGTAAGGCTTTCACACAAAGATCTATACAATTCAAAACAATTTCACTCTTACAAAATATAGCTACACTCACCAGCACCTACTCTGCTGAGACACAGCAAAAAGAAATGATATCCCACTAGAAAGAGAAAAAAAAGTACACATTAGAAAACAAATTGCACATCAAGCACTAATGCAGAAAAAAAACAGAGAGCCACACAAACTGCTATAAGTACACCTTTTTCAAAAGCCAATAATCTAGGGAAAGTAGTACAAAATACATTCACTTACCAAGCACATGCAACTACACAAGCTGCAAAACCAGCAGTAACAGAACCGCAACCTACAACAATCCAAACAGCAAAAGCCTGGAACAAGACAAAAATAGAGAAGAAAAAAAATGACTACCACATTTCACAAACAATATAACAATTAAAAAAACAACACACAAATTTGCCCCCCAAATTTACATTCGCCCAGATGGGCCATCAAATAGGGCTTAGGCCAATTGGGATTAGGTGAGGGTTTCCATCAAGACACTGGTTAATTTTTTGAAAGTTTTTTACTGCCTGACTGCTTTGATGGCAGTCTGTCATTTGGTTCTAACAGTAGCCCCCTCACACAGGGGCAGTAAGAATAAAAAAAGACCAACTAGCACCAAGGGAGGCAGCCAGTAAAAAACAACCAAAAATATAACCAACATTGGAAGCAGGCCTTGGCCAAGGGCTCACTTCCACACCCTACAAAACTCAATTCCTAGGGCCTAGTGAGCCAAAAAACAGAAAAGAAACGGGCCAATTCGCCCCCAGGGGGGTAGGGGTGAAGCTGAAAAACAAACCTAAAACAAGTTCCCTCTAAGAAGCAAACCTTGCCAAAGGTATAGCCGCCATTACAAAAAAAACAATCCCTGGTGCCTAGTGGCATTTTCTGCCCCCCCCCCCCCGGGGGCAGAAAAGGGCAAATAAATAGGCCGATTTACCCCGGGGATCAGAAAATCGAAACCATAAATATTTGCCACAAGGAAGCGACCCTTGCCCAAGGGGTCGCTTCCAAAACATAAACAATGCCAAAATACACATCCTTGGTGCTAGTGGTGAATTTCTGCCCCCCCCCGGGGGGCAAAACGGCAGAAAAAACAGGCCGATTTGCCCCCAGGGGAGGCAGTAAAACAAAAAGATTTTCACAGGCCGCCTGGAAGCGACCCTTGCCCAAGGGGTCGCTTCCTAAAAACTAAATTTACAATTCCCTGGTGCTAGTTGGGATTTTCTGCCACCCCCCCCTGGGGGCAAAACGGCCAAAAAAACGGGCCAATTTGCCCCGAGGGGGCACAGAAAATCAAGAACATAATGTATGGCCACCAGGAAGCGACCCTTACCGAAGGGGTCGCTTCCAAAATAAAAACATTGCCCCCAAAAAAACCCTGGTGCTACTGGAGAATTTCTGCCCCCCCTGGGGGCAAAACAGCTGAAAAAATGGGCCGATTTGCCCCCAGGAGGGGCAGAAAAACGAAAAGATATTCACAGGGTGCCTGGAAGCGACCCTTGCCCAAGGGGTCACTTCCTAAAAACTAAATGTTCAATTCCCTGGTGCTAGTGGGGATTTTCTGACCCCCCTGGGGGCAAAACGGCCAAAAAAGCAGGCCGATTTGTCCCCAGGGGGGACAGAAAATCCAGAACATATTTAATTGCCACCAGGAAGAGACCCTTACCCCAGGGGTCGCTTCCAAAATGAAAACATTGCCCCCAAAAAAAGATCCTGGTGCTAATGGGGAATTTCTGCCCCCCCCCGGGGGCAAAACGGACGAAAAAATTGGCCGATTTGCCCCCAGGGGGGCAGAAAAACAAAAAGATATTTACAGGCCGCCTGGAAGCGACCCTTGCCCAAGGGGTCGCTTCCTGTAAACAAAATTTAAATCCCTGGTGCTAGTGGTGGGCATTTCTGCTGCACGATCGCGACGCTGTGCGCAATCGTGAGGCATAAAAGCCCTGCAAAGAGACATCAGGGGAGAGGAAAATCTCTTTCCTCTCCCCTGATGCCTCTTTGCGGCCCCAAACCCCCCCCCAGACACGAGAAACCCACCTTTCTCCTTGGCGCGCAGGAAGCAAATGGCTTCCCGAGCGCCTGGGAATCCCTGATGATGTCAGCGTGCGCTGTGTGCGCTGACGTCATCAGGGATTCCCATGGGGAGGGGCGGGGGTGGCAGCGGAAACTCTTCCGCTGCCATCCCGAACTTGAAAACAAGATCGAAGACCCTCGGGGGGAGCGCCAGCGCTTCCCCCAAGGGTGGGGCTCATGACGAGCTGGGCTCATCATCAGCACACGACCAATGTGCACCATGACGAGCCCAGCTCGTCATCGGCATCGAAAGGGTTAAGATTGCTTTTAACTCAGCAGTTTTCTCTTCTCTCTGGATCTCCTTCCTCCTCATCGGACCCCCCTTAGAACCACTTTCTACTTCTCTTTCAGTATGGGCCTCTCATATCTACAAATATCTCCATTTCTTTCTTCCCAATCGCCCTGAAAGTAAAATTTAACTTTTATGGGAATCAGATTTGCAGCGTACCCTCTCTATACATACATGGAACTTTCTTCGGACATGAATACCCCACACCTCTTGTACTTCTAGCACCACCCAAATGCTTTATTATTTTTATCAGAGGTTGTTTTTGAACCTATTATCTCTCTCCAATTATAGTGCTGACTTGTCCCCCAACTGCGTATCCTGTAAAAACACACCTGGCACATTCCTACACTCCTTTTTTCTTTGCCCTAGCATTTTATCTTTTTTGACCAAGGTATGTAAATCAATCACCTCCATTTGCTCTATCAATTTTCCTTTCGATATCTACTCCATATTTTCGGGCAGTAATTCTGTAAATTGGTTTGTTGCTCACAAGATGGGCAAGTTTGTGGATTTGTTAATTGCTATTGCCTTCAAGGTAATTACCTCCAACTGGAAGGATGACACTAAGGTTTCTTTTTCTGCTCGTGGAATCTTCTCTGTTATCACCATGGCTGGAAAGAGCTTCTGCCACCACATCTCAACAACTCCTTCGAAAAGAAGCCTATTGGTCTCCACTCACCAACTCTTCATCCTCTGTTATACTATGCAACAAAGACAGTTCCTTTGTCTTTCAGCCGCCATGAGTATTACATTACATTTCTCTTATACTGTTCTTATTAGATAATGTACTGTTCCTACTTTATCAGAAATATATAGTGTTTGTTATCAGTTATTTTTACTTATTATATCTGGTAAGGATTTTGATTTATTTCTATTATTTTTGGTTTGTTTTCCTTTTCCCCCTTTTCTCTCGCTCTTTTTCTTTCTTTTTTCCTCCAAAACAAAAAACGTAAAATGCTAATTTGTTAAGGTTCGCAGCCTGTCATTATTGCCTCCAGTCTTTGGCTTCAGTTTTCTGCAAAGTTGTTGTCCTACTTTCTCATTTTACCATGCTTATACATACTATGTGATATTTTCTGCAATTATTCTATAATTGTTGATGAAATGCCGTTGTTCGTACTTGCTTTAATAAAGCTCTTTAAACTCTAAAACAGGGCTTTCATGAGCTCTTTGTGAAATTATGTGTAACCTTCAGCTAACACTAACATAAGTGACTGCCAATTCATCAGTGAAACCGAACTGCACGCAAACCAGATGTTACCTTTTGTGACAGGGGCTGGGCTACTTGTGCAGCGGGCATCTCCAGCAAGAACTCAGCACAGTGCCTTTAAAATCAAAAGACCAAACTTACAACATCATTTGTTGTTGCTGGTTGAGAGAGACCTGTAATAAGGTGTCTCGATGTCTCTGGGCATGTTTGGGATAGGGAAGTGGAGAAGTGTGGCTCACTGGTTAGAGCAGGCAGACCCTGAAGCAGAGGTCAGACCCGGGACCAGGGTTCAATTCCCGACGCGGCAGGGTCTTGAGCTCAAATGTCCATGGACTCGATAATTCTCGCTTCGGTGCCTGACCTAATCATGGCTTCACACTCTGCAACTCTGGGCATTAAGCTTGCTTAATCTCCACAACGGCCCCCCGCCTCGGGATGCCTGGCTTTCACCTTGGAGATGCCCTGTAGGAGCTATCTCACAGGGAAAAACCAGGACGGGTTCCCAAGGCAAGCGCGGAGATACCCCTTCGGGGGTCGATTCTGGCGCTATATAAGAAACATAATAATAATAATAAAATAGAAAAGTTTAGAGAGGTCACCGGAGCAGCAGAGAGACCAGAAAACAGAAAGAAGACACAACATATGGATGAGGCACAGAGGAACAGGTTAGTTTGTGTCTTTGTTTGGGAGCGGGAGTGAGAGTGAGAGATAGCTATAGAGAGAAAGAAAAATAAAGGAACAGCAGAGAGATGGAAAGATGAAGCGATATATGTTGGAGAGATAGAGACAGATGTGACAGCAGAAAGGAAGAGACAAATTTAAGAAAAAGAGA
Organism: Lissotriton vulgaris; assembly: GCF_964263255.1. NCBI lineage: Eukaryota > Metazoa > Chordata > Amphibia > Caudata > Salamandridae > Lissotriton > Lissotriton vulgaris. Next base: position 820,141,406 of record NC_141693.1, on the reverse strand, counting down.
CAGCTGACAGACCGATGGAAAGACAAAGATTTGAAAGGCAAAAAAATTAGAAAGGTACAATAGAGAAATAGAGGGGACACTCCCGTGAAAAAGGTTTGAAAAAGAGACAGTGGAGAAAAGATACAGCAGAGAGCGGTGACAGATAAAAAAGTGGCAAATAAGCGATAGGTGAGAGAAACAGAACCGGAGAGTAGGAAACAGGTGTGAGAAAGGGAATAAAGCATGGTGCTAGAGAGCTCCAAGAGAAAGAGAAAGAAAGAGGGAGGTGAGAGAGAGGGGGGATAATGAAGAGACATAGGAAAGAAACAACTGAGAGGTGAAGGAATGCCAAGTGAGAAATAAGTTATAAAGAGACTGATGGGAGCGGTTAAGTGGTGACAATCTAGAGAGAAGTAAAACTGGTAAGAGGCAGCTGAGAGAGAGGTGGGTAAAGGGAAAGGTGAAATGTAGATGATATAGACAGAGAGGTGAGAAAAAGACAAGTGAGACTTGGTCAGAGACAATAGAATAAGGAGTCAGGTGGGAGACAAGTGAAAAGAAATAGCTGAGTGAGAGGGTGTTAGGGGAGAGACAGGTGGGGAAGACTTTGTTCAGGGAAAAAAGTTGGAAAAAATCTAAGGGGAAAAAGAGAAAGTGATGCTAGACCGTAGAGAGGGAGACAGGTGAGAGAGTGAGGGTTGATAAAGAGACAGCTTAAATAATAGCTTAGAGAGGTAGGGTAGATTGATAGATGCTGTGTAGATGACATACAAGATCTTCTGGTGGATCCCCACCGAGACCAGGAAGACCGTCACCCAGGCCCTCGTCACCAGCCGACTGGACTACGGCAACGCCCTCTACGCCGGGACCACCGCCAAGCTCCAGAAGAGACTCCAGCGGATCCAGAACGCCTCAGCCAGACTCATCCTCGACATCCCACGAACCAGCCACATCTCCGGACATCTGCGAGACCTTCACTGGCTCCCCGTCAACAAAAGAATCACCTTCCGCCTCCTCACCCACGCACACAAAGCCCTACACGACCAAGGCCCGAGCTACCTCAACAGCCGAGTCAACGTCTACGCTCCCAAACGCCACCTCCGATCAGCCAACCACGCCCTCGCCGCCGTCCCCCGCATCCGAAGAGCGACTACAGGAGGAAGGTCCTTCTCCCACCTGGCCGCCAAGACCTGGAACTCCCTCCCGACCGACCTGCGCCTGACCCAAGACCACCTCTCCTTCAGGAAGAAGCTGAAGACCTGGCTGTTCGAGCAGTAGCGGCTCCCCCCCCCCCCAGCGCCTTGAGACCCCACGGGTATGTAGCGCGCTTTATAAGTGTCACTGATTGATTGATTGACAGCTGCAGGAGAGGGGGTTAGGTGACAGCAGAGACAAAAATAGAGCACATTCAAAGAGAGTAGAGAGTGGAAGACATATAAGTCCATTGATAAAGATGCAGATAGATGAGGAAAAAATAGATGGACGAGAAAGTGAGATTGATGAGAGGAAGATAATAAAGGCACGGTGATGGGGGAAGGAAACAGTAGATAGAAAGTGAAAAAAAGGAAAGGAGTGGTGATAGAAAGATGACAACGATAGCTGAAAGAGAGACAAAGAATGTGAAAGATGTTAGAAAGAGACAACTAGGAGACTTTGGTGCAGGTGGAAGATACAGACAGGCAAATGTGTGGCAGACAGGTAAGAAAGAGATAGCTAAGGAAGTAATACAGGTGGGAGACATGTGAGAAAGGCATGTTAAAGAGATGAAGAAGTAAGAAAATGGCAACCGAGATAGAGAGGGAGATAGGTGAGATAGAAAGGTGGTAAAGGCACAGCAATAACAAAGAAGGAGGCAGCTGAGGAGAAGAGGGGGGTAAAAAACACAGATACATTTGAGGAAGAGCCCCTCGTCATGAAATTAAATGAAATGTATTGTCATGGAAGAAAAAGGAGAGGAACGGAGAAATCTGATAAAGAGTCAGCTTAGCAAGAAAAATGTGCAGAGGGAGGCATGAGATGCAATAGCAACTGTTATTGAAAAAGGAGATAAGAAAAATAACCAGTTACACAGGAAGGCAGGAGAAATTAGACAAATGTCAGGAAAGAGGAAGGGGGCAGAAGAGCAAAGTAAGGTGAGAAAAACCACAAAGTGACAAAAAAGAAGAGAATGTGTGAGAGACAGACACACAAGATGGTTGTTAAGAGAGGAAAGAGAGATTTGAGAAAAGAGGTGAGAGGAAGAAATCTAGAACTACAGAACTTGGCAAAAAAGTTTGATCATAATCTGGGACACTAGTACAGCTGTACCTTCCTCGGTTATGAGATGATGGACATGTATTCTGCACAACTTTACGAAACTAAAGGCAAGGTTTCACTGTCAATTTGCTCCTTTTTTAAGGTGTCTAGCTCTACCATAATTCATCAACTAGATCCTTAAAAAGTACTCCATAAGCATACATGACAACATTTCCAAACAGGAAAAAGGTAGATAGCGAAAATTATAGGGGGAATTTAGTTTCGCCAATGGCTAACTATGAAACAGAGGCATAATTGGCAGGAGGCAGCTAAAAATAAAGCCTTATTTAGCTTTAAAAATCAGGAGTTTTCAACCTAAATTAGGTCTGCTGGCATGCATGAATCATGCAGTGGTGTGAACTGAGAGTCTGCATCTGCACTGGAAAGAGTGCAGCAGTAAAAGACGGAACAGTTTCCCAACCTGCAGCTTTATGTTTCACTGCTTGTGGACTGGCCTGTCTTTGCCTGGTACACCTGGGGATTCCAGTGACCTTCTTTAACCCCTCAAGAGTGCACCAGTCCATGATACTTCCTACGTGGCACAATTTGGTGCAAACAGAAGGGCAAAGGTTTTTTTCCAATTTCAACGTGACATTAGACAAGAGTGGAATGTGCACCTAAGCTATGGGCCTTAAACAAAGAGCTCTTCATACATCTGCAGCCCCTTCTATTTAGCATAAGTGTCTGGTTGAATTGAATGTTGTAGGAGATTGAGGGGTGAATATTCTGTGATAAAAAAACTGAATGACCTTTGACAGTTTGGCAAAATTTGTTGAGTGGGTACTAACATTTCCTTAAAGTTTTAACAAATGTTATACAATGAAGCAGTCTAGATTTGGATGATGCATGTGGATATGCAAGACTTGTTTCTTGCATTTCTGTAGGGAACCAGGCCTCGGTTTGAAACAGCAATTTGTATATTGCCAGGCCTTCCTTGCATTAAGGGATTGTTCGGGCCCTTTGTGACAGAATCACTGAATAGATGCCTGTTCACTGATACATACTCAATGCGTCCCACCTAGTATATTAACAACTCTCGCTTTTGAGGAATTTTTTTTTTTTTTTATGTGTTTCTGTTTCGTAGGTAGTGGCTATATTATGCGAGGATTTATCAAGGCTTTAATGGACCATTGGCAGCCATGCTTAAACTTAGGTAGATTGAAATTAATCTGCTTTTGTAAATGTTTTTTTCTTTTTATCAGCCTTGCAATTATTGTTGGGTTTGTAACTGCAGTGAAGTCAATTCTAGAGTCAAGTTCAAGTTCAAGTTCAAAGCTTTATTTCGATAAACACGTGATATCATAAAAGCACATACACAGGATAACATTTTTTAAAAAAGACCACAATTCATAGGTCTTTACAGTTTGCAGAATTAGTTACAATAAAAACATCCATAATACAATAAATAGGTTAAGAGGCATATTAAACAGTAGAAGCTTTGTGAAAGTAAAAATTAAGAAAGTTTGGTTAAAAACTGAGTCATCTCAAAGATTTTGCTCTTATTACCCAGGCCCAGCTCAAGAATTTAGCAACCCCACAAACTAGACGTGTGCTGGTGTCGGTCTTTAGAATTCTCAAAGCTACAGAATGATTCCTGGTACCGAGCAGTAAACATGTAGGTTTTAGCCATCTCTGTCTCGGCTTTACGTAGGCTGGGCAAACAAAAAAAACATGGGCAATAGTTTCAGTGATGCCATTACAGGTAGGGCACTCGGATGGGGTTTGGTACGGGGGCTTCCACTTACAAGTGTAATCATGTAAAGGTAAATTTCCCAACCTGAACTGGATGAACAGCGATCTATCCCTTGGTTTTACAATAAGGTCCAGGTAAGGCTCCAAGCGAGGCTTGATTTTTTGCTGTTTAAACTCCTCGGTCAGCCTACCCTGGTTTGGGTCCCTTAGATCCTGCTCATCCACCCAGATCCAGTAGACTTGCTTGAGTTCAAGCTTGGATACGGAAGCTCCACGCCCCGAACTAATTGGCAAACCAGTTTCTCTCAAAAGCTTCTTAATGTTACGGATCCAACTAACTTTATAAGAACCATTAAGGTTCATAACCTCTATCAAGCCATCAAGGTACTTAGAGAGCTCGGGGGTCCGCCATAACCTGGCCCAGTATAAAAGAGGTTGTAGCCTAGCTAAGTCCCGAATAGGGCGGCGGCCCAGATCACTCAATAGTGGTTTGATGGGGGTACCCATCGGAAGGGATGCTAGCTCTCTAAGGAACTTATTTTCAGAAGTGGTAAGTGCACTAATACATTCGAAACCCCACAGCTCAGCACCATAAAGGGCGCTGCCCACAGCCTTTGCAGCATATATATCTAGGGCAGGGGCAATGGGCTTAGAGATGGACATGCGATCTTCCCGCCCCAAAACACCAGTCACCCTTTTGTGGTTCAAAAGCATTTTATCAATATGGGGCTGCCACTTCAAATTATGAGAAATTCTGATTCCCAGATAATCAAATTCTTTTATGCGCTCCAATGGTTCTCCATCAAGAAAGAGGGTGGACCTGGAGGACTTACTCGGGTTGAAATAGAGAAGCTTAGTTTTGGTGGTGTTAATAACTAGGCCCCTAAGTTTGCAAAACAGACTAAAGCGATTTAGCAATTTTTGCAAGCCCACAGGGGTTTTTGAAACCAGCAAGGTGTCATCTGCGAAGAGTAAGGTGGGCCCTTTATCGCCTGCCAGAACCGGGGCATCTGCGTCAATTTCAAGTAAAAAAGAGACAACACCATTCACAAACAAAGAAAAAAGTGTTGGGGCTAACACGCACCCCTGTCTAACCCCACGCTTAACAGGAATCCTATCGTTTTTTTGCCCTTGAGAGCCCCATCTAATACGGGCATAAGTGCCTTCATGCATACGTATCAAGAGGTTTAGGATTGGAAGCGGGATCCCCATCTCCTCCAGTATAGTCCACAATCGATCTCGAGGAACCAGGTCAAAGGCGGTCTTCAAGTCAATAAATGCCAAATAAAGACCGCCTTTGCCGATGGTAACCACCTTCCAGTGGAGGAGGAGCAACCTAAATGCTTGATCAGTTGTACCAGTACATGCCCTGAAACCAGCCTGGTAAGGGGAAATGATTTTGTTTTCCTCTGCCCACGAGAGGATCCTTTCAAGGAGAACCCTGCCAACCAACTTCTGTCCCGCGGCTATCAGACTAATTGGACGGTAGTTGGCAGGGTTCTCCCTGGGGCCCTTCTTATAAATGGGAATCACCTTGGCCCCTTTCCAGGAACTAGGGACTGGAGAGCCTGCCATCAATGCATTTATAAAGAAGGTAAAATACGCTGCCCAACCTTCGGGGTTAGCTTTAAAAAGGTCACCAGGCACTCCGTCCTGTCCTGGGGCTTTGGCAGAAACTATTTTGGCTATTGCAGCGAGAACCTCTTTTTTATTAACTATAGTTGGCGTGAGCTGACCGGAACCATCAACCAAAGCACCGCTCAAATGCCCGGAGACTCCGGGCAGGTCAATCCCTCCATATAGCTTAGAAAAATGTTAGAACCATTCACTATCCGTGATATGGTTTGGAATTTGGTTTGAGCTGCACCCAGATGATTTTCTAACTAGTGACCAAAACAAATCAGCATCCCTATTTCTACTTGCATCTCTGAGATTTTCCCAATGGGACTCTTCCCAAGCCCTTTTTGCGGCTATAATTGCCTTTCTATAATGCAATCTTGCCGAACGCACAGATACTGGGTTCGAAGATTTGATGGCAGAAATTAAATCAGTTTTCCTCCTTCTACAATTACTATCAAACCAGCTCTGCAGTGGCTTGGTATGTGCCAGGTTCTTCTTGGGAGGGACCATAAACAGCTTGCCAATGTGGTCCATTGTGGCAGTATAAATGTTTTCTATCTCTACTGACCCTACCTCCTCACCGCAGACTACAGACAGCCTTAACCCTTTCGATGCTGATGACGAGCTCAGCTCGTCATCACCCACGGGTGTCGTGTGCTGATGACGAGCTGAGCTCGTCATGAAAACAGCAAAATGGTAATTCCCAGCACAGGAGGGGGGAAACGCCTAGCAGCCAAGGTGTTAATAACTGCTCTGCAAGGATTCCATCCAACTCGCGCAATTTAGAATCATCCAGGCAGAACTTTGGCCATTTTAAAAATCTATTACAATTCAATGGAATATGTTCTTTTGTTAATAAACTCCTGTCTTTTGAGGATATACGCTCCTTTCTGTGCCATGGGTTTTGCAGTGTGAGGGACAAAGGGTTGTGGTCACTCTCAACCAATGGAATAATGACCATATCCACTACAGACTTCCAGGTCCTCCTATCCTATCATTATGTAGTCAATCCTACTCTCGCACAACACTCTATTATAAGTAATAGCACCCTGAGCGTCGGAGGTAGTACGGCCGTTGGCAGCCCGTAAACCTGTTTCTGTCATTGAGCCGTTTAGTTGAATGACTACAGGAGACCATCTCCTCACGGGCTTAAGGGTTAGGGACGGAACGCCCCATTGTGCGTCATCCTCATGTATTCCTAAAATATCCTCTACTGCCAAGGGTTCGAATGAACAGTTAAAATCCCCAGCTACTAGGGCTAGAGAATCAGGAGCACACAGCCTTAACAAATCAATTAATATCTCAACTGTGGGAGATTTGCCCCCTCCCTGCGTTCCTCTTATATAAACATTGAAAAATTCCCAGGCAGGGTCACCATTAATACTTTCAACAGATAGTCTCATAATGTCCGGACAGGGAAGAGTATGATGTGTAATCCTAAGGATGAGATCAACCCTTACCCATGTTATAAGCCCACCGGAAGGACGACCACGACCAACCGATATAGCGGGTACACAAAAGCAGGAAAAACCATGCATGTGCAATGGTTCTAAGCTCCATGTCTCTTGAAACATGCAGATGCCAAACCCATTGATAAAGTCAACCCAGTCAGGTAACAAAAGCTTGCTTCGCAGTCCTGCCACGTTCCACAAAACAATTTTAAGTGTACTAGCATTATCTCTACCATGGGATACAATGTTTGAAATGTCAGTCAAGGTCGGGAAGGCCTTAGTATTAATGCTAACCACCGGGTCCAAGGCTATGCCAGTGGGTTTTATATCCTCTGACGCTTGAGATACAGGTAGTTCTACGGGATGATCACCCTGAGGGAAAGAAGAGATACTTATTTCGCTTGCAGTAGCATCTGGTCAATCGACTGCGTCCAAGCAATCATAGCGATTGTGGTGAAAAAAGCTATAAAAGTTTGCAGGTGGCATGGACCAATCTCCTTGTACTACTCCCCTCCTACGCCCAGGAACCAAGGTCCATCCGTCAGGTTGAGCGGAAAAATGGCCGGGAGGGTAGAAATAGGTTAGAGGGAGGGAATGAACAGTCGTGCCTGTGCTAGGGTATCTCCAATTGCAAATGAAATCGACAATTCTAGGGTTGCTGAAGTTAAACAAAATACAATCTCCCCTTATGTTTTTAGCCAAATGTCCTACCCATGGAGTCCTGCGAATCATAAGTATTTTGCCTGCTAGGTATGGGGGCAAGGGTCTATTCACATTTAGCCAGTGTATCACTCTGTTCCATAATTTTGTGGGGCTTTCCCTTTCATTTGTGGCCAATTCTGGAGCTCCAGCTAGCACCACCACAAATGGACAAACCTCCGGGGGTAAATTTAAGATCTTTTTACCTGCAATGGGTTGATTGACCAATTCCCCCCCACCAGGCATGTTTTGATCTGGGGTTTTCTTTCTTTGGGATAAGCTATTCACATTGGGACAAGTTAATTCTTTGGGGGTAGGGATAGCTTCAGAAACAGGTATAGTCGTCTGGACTGAACCTAAATCTACTAACTCCTTGTTGGTCACTGGAGTGGGAACTATTTCCTTGCAGATTTTAGGAGGTTTAGACAGTTTTGCAACTGGGGGTGGAACAACTCTGAGAGTGGGTTCGACAAGGCCCTTGACATCACGTTCGATCCTTTTTAAATGGACCTCGATCTTGCTCAACCTCTCTTCTAATGGAGCTAACAGGAGCCTAATGGTGTCATAGACAGCACTAGGCTCCACCTCCAACACCCTCTGTGGCATTTTCTGGCTTGGTAACCCCCTTGAAGCCTCTGCAGCCCTGCTTTGTGGAACGGGGTCTATCAGACCAAGAGGTGATTTAGCGGCTACTTGCACCGCAATAGGTGAAGTTGCTTTCTTGCCCTTACGGCCTTTGTTTCTCCTCCCACCTGCTTTATTAGGTGACTGGTGGGTCTTTTTAGGTATTGCCCCTGTGTCCTTCCCACACTGTTGCCTAGTATTATGCACCTTTACTACGCTAGCTACGCCAGCTGCAGTGGGGAGCATCTGAGGTGACAACAACAATGATTCAGAGGCTGTAGATTGGCTGCTAAGGGTTGTTTGTGACAAATTACAATGAGGGAGCTGCGGAATAGGGAGTTCTAAAATAGGGGAAGCACTCAAGCGATTATTAGCACTCAGGTTATCAGGAGTTCGAGCGTCCGCAATTAGTCCCATAGAAGATCTTCTTGCAATGGCTAATTCATGCGAGACACGTCGCTCCATTATGGTGATCCCTTCATCAACAACACTGTTCATCTTGGTTATGAATGGGTCCATAGCTCCCGTGAATATTGCAGCGCCCGCCCTCCCCTTGGTCTCTTTAGGGGGCATGCCAAATGTCTCAGATTGTCGCAGAGGATTTTAGTGGCAATGTACTCACTCAGGTATACTTGAGGGTGGATGGAAGGGGGGTGGCCCGACCCGGCCTCTCCGGTCTTGAACGGGCTTAAACGGGCCCGTCCTTGGCCCGGACTTCGCCCGGCGTCCCGCGACGCAGGGAACTGTGCTGCTTAAATGCGCCTTCAGGCGCTCTGCTTCCGTGTAGGACGCGCCGCCGCTAAGCCTGCCGGGTACTGTAGTCACCCGGGGCGGCGGCGCGATGCTGTGGACAATGAGACTCCTGGCGATGTCGGCGTTTGTTCCTGGCCCCTCTCGTGACTCCTGGCGGTGTCGGCGGTGTCAGCGTGACAGGTAAGTTCGGTTTTGCGTCCCCCGCTCCTGCCGGGAACTGTGCTGCTTAAATGCGCCTTCAGGCGCTCTGCTTCCGTATAGGACGCGCCGCCGCTAAGCCTGCCGGGTACTGTAGTCACCCGGGGCGGCGGCGCGATGCTGTGGACAATGAGACTCCTGGCGGTGTCGGCGTTTGTTCCTGGCCCCTCTCGTGACTCCTGGCGGTGTCGGCGGTGTCAGCGTGACAGGTAAGTTCGGTTTTGCGTCCCCCGCTCCTGCCGGGAACTGTGCTGCTTAAATGCGCCTTCAGGCGCTCTGCTTCCGTGTAGGACGCGCCGCCGCTAAGCCTGCCGGGTACTGTAGTCACCCGGGGCGGCGGCGCGATGCTGTGGACAATGAGACTCCTGGCGGTGTCGGCGTTTGTTCCTGGCCCCTCTCGTGACTCCTGGCGGTGTCGGCGGTGTCGGCGTGACAGGTAAGTTCGGTTTTGCGGCATATCATCACAGTAAAATGTCATGTGACATCACTTTCTAGGATGATAGGTAAAAGCTCATTCGATTTCACTTCCTGTGATGTAATTGGGGGGTCAAAGGGCGAAGTGATGTCATTTCTGTTAACCTAGGGATTTTGATGAAACAACGTACTTGTTCCCCTATAGACCCAAAAACCTGCAACTAAAATTTAAATGACTAATTTAGCTATACAAAAATAAAATATATATAAAAAATCATACGAATGGCCCTACTGCGATGCTGGTCTGATGAGCATCCGACTGGCATCGTGTTGGAAACAGGCCTGCCCGACAAGGAGCCCGAAGTCACACATTCCAAATTACGATGCAACCGCCTTCACGGCAGTTTACTATTGCGGCTTGTGCAAGCAGCAATAGTAAACATACACTTTTTAAACATCCATGCACTGTGTGGTAGGCACCATGCAGTGCCTGCCAAACAATGCATGGATGTTTAGGGGGCACAACAGGTGCCCCCCAGGCCCCATAGAAAGGCTGTTAAAAAATGGACACCGTAATCCCTTTGGCGGGCAGGCACTGCCCCTATTGTAGGGATTACGCTCCACCCATTGCCCCGTAGGCCTCCTTGAGCCAGTCAGAAAGGCAGCAGTTGGTTCCTCCGCCCACTGCCTCCAACCGCTCCATCATCATGCTGCGGTCGGACTGCATTGATAGATGTTGGTTGGACCGCAACCGACAGGAGGTCCAACCAACATCATAACGAGGCCCAAAATACACTTAAATACTGGAAACAACAATTAATATATGTACATATTCACCCCCAAAAATGTAATAATAACAAATAAAAATATTATGCCACCAGCCTCAACTGCCCAGGTATATTTACTTGTGGAACTCCAAAATCAAGCATGCTCCCAGTATCTGAGTAATATGGCCTCTGGTTAAAAATTGATCTTGCAATTGATTAATTTACTTCCAGGTTATTTTTAAATTTGATTGTAGTGTTATTGCCAATTTAGACAAAATACGTTGTATTTGGCGGATTTAGAAATATAATTTGATAGTAATGAACAGTAGCTCGTTGCAGCACAGGTAAAGTGTTTTGTAATTTATGATCAGTCTAATAAACGATGATGCCGATCAATTAATAACAAGTCATTTACTTTTCTTTTCTTTAGATGTTTAGATGGTGTGAGCAATGACAATGCACTGATACTATCACGACTTAACTTTAAGTTCATTTCGATACTTACGTTTTACTGTCAAGGGTTCAGGGTCCATTTCGGGCATTCCCCGGTAACAGTCTGCATCGCAGACAGCGACTGTGATAGCGAAGGCAACTAGGGCCAGGAAGTACTTCTGTAAAAGGTAGGGAATGAAATGACATCACCAGATCATAGCAGAGAAGTTACAATGGCCATGACTATTCAGTCAGCGCACCAGGGAGCACCATGCATTTAATTAACTGAAGTACTGACTATATGGTCAGCCTCCTTTCTATCAGCCAGAATACTCAATGGTGTTCTAACTAGCAAGGAGGGAAAATGTTAATCAATGTATGCAGTAGACGCACGTGATGGCCTGCTACCCATTCAGAAAAGCTCAACCAAGTAAGAAGATTTTGTTAGATAAAGTTATGGCCTATATGATAGCCGAATGAAGTCCAAACTACCAGTACAATTTTCCAGATTTCGTTTGAGGGCCTGGGACCATTAACGACTGCACCGATTTTATTTAAAATGACTCTGGTGGGACTGCCAAATATTTGATGACTGATGTGGTTGTGGAGAGTGTGTGATTGTACATTTTTATATATTTAGGAACAAAGTTGCAAACCTGGGCGACATGTTAAACTGGCAGGCTATATACGTGTGACAAAAGGGGAAGATCTGAGAGCGCTGTGCTCATTAGAACTCTTTCAGCCTGAGCTCCCACGTTAATTTATCAAGTTGGTCAAATTGTGCCATCCTCAGCAAATTACTGTTTTTCCCTCTGGCTTTGCCCCTTTGTGTGCCACAGTCGGGAGCATATACAAAGAATCTTAAAATACCAGTATGAACAACAATATTAAATATGATATGGAGAAAAAACTAACCAAACCAAGGATAAAATGCATTTTCAACCTGATTTCAAAGGAAGCTAATTTACTTTTGCTGCTATAACGCTCCCTGGAAAAAACAGTTTGTATTCAAATTGGCGCTTGAATTACCCCACAGACTGTCCACATTTAAAAGAAGAAAATGGTTTGTCATTTGTATTTTTAGGAGCACAGTTGTATGCTAAACTGCCTGTTTCTGTGCCAGCGCAGTTAAAGAAAGCAACAGCCGGCCACATTTTGTAATACTGCGGCATTCTAAATAAGCTTGCGAGCTATTCTCACCGAGCGAAGTAAAGACTGATTAGTGTTGAGGCTGATCAGAAACTGTTTAATTTGTGAAAAGTATGTACCAAGGCCCTCGCCAGGAGCTAACTGCAGAGGGCGACGCCCATTGCCATGGGCGTAGGAAGTGTGGGGGACGCGGGGGATATGTCCCCTCAGATTTTGGAGTGGGGGGGACACGGGGGACAAGGGTTTGGGGGATGGCCCTGCACTTGACCTGCCTGGAGTCAAAGAGGCCACCCGCCCTCTGCCCTTTGTTATGCTGCAGGAAGGCTTGGAGTCCTGGGAAGAGCAGAGAAGGGGGAAAAAACAGTCTCTTTTCCTTCATACACATTTCTGTCTCTGTTCTGCTCCTCCTTAAGTTCTGATTTCAAGAGCTCCTATTAATCTCTATTGCATCTCCTTTTCTTCATTTGTTTCTCTGTGAAATGGATCCAAAATCGGCGGACACTTTGGCTACATATTGCCTCATTTACTGACCGTTTCATAATTCTCGGGACGGAGAGAAAAAAAAATGAAATACGTAAATAACAAGCCCCTAAATTTGCAAACTTCATGGTCTCTGCTTCATGCACAAACACTTTTAACATGTGCAGCCTTCTTTCGAAGAAAAAATCAACCTTTGTACCACCAACTAATAATTTACCAGTGGAACTACTGGCTTTTGAAAAAGCAATAATGAAGGAAGTACAAGATCTGGACCCACGCACAGCCAAAGTCTTTCATAACACAAGCAAGGCGGAATTAACAGCTATACATGAACTATCCAAAAATGATAAAATCACAATCAAACCAGCCGATAAGGTGGGGCAATTGTTCTACAAAACACTACAGATTACAGGAAGGAATGCTTACGCCTTCGAGCAGACACAAGAAACTATGTCATCCTAAAAGAGGATCCCACGGAACGCCTGAGAATTTCTATTGCATATCTCATTGAGGAATGCCTTGCCAATGACTGGCTAAGCAAAAAGGAAGCAGACTTTTTGGTAAATAAAAAACCAACAACCCCCTATTTTTATACAGTCCCAAAAATTCATAAGAGACTTGAGAACCCACCGGGCAGACCTATAGTCTCGGGGATTGGATCAATCCTGGAACCGCTATCAAGATTTGCGGACGCCTGCTTGAGACCCCTTGTACAAAACACCAATACGAACCTGAAATATTCTAAGGACGTTCTCTGCTTACTGAAGGAACTAAACTTTGACCCCACATCCAGTGTCCTCATCAGCCTGGATGTGGAGAGCCTATACACGAGTCTCCCACACAGAGAAACTCTACAGATACTGGAAGAAGTCCTGTTTGAAAATGAATTGAAATACCATACCCCACGACATGTGGTGATGGAGTGTTGTCAACTAGCACTCACTGAGAATTTCTTCCGATTTGAGGACACAGTATATTAACAACAACACGGGACCAGCATGGGCAGCACATTTGCGCCGAGTGCAGCCGGTCTGTATGTCTATCAGTTGGAGAACACCAAAATTCTGAGCAACACCAATCCATACAGACATCAAATACTAACATGGAAGCGCTACATAGACGATGTCCTTTTAATTTGGCAGGGAACGGAAGAAGAAGCAGGATCCATCCTGACCTGGCAAAATGAACAAGACCAATTCTTGAAATTCACTAGCTCCATGAGCAGATCACATCTAGTGTTCTTAGATTTGAACATATGGGCAGAATCAGGGAGCCTCATTACAACAACCCATTTCAAGGAAACAGCCCGAAATTGTTTGTTAACTTATGATAGCTTCCATCCACAACACCTCAGACAAAACCTTCCCTTTGGTCAATTCCTATGACTACGGAGAAATTGTAGCCATAAAATAGACTACATCACACAAGCAGAAGATTTGAGTAAGAAGCGACAATCCAGAAAATATCCTAAGAAACTAGTGAAGGATGCAAAAAAACGAGCTGGCAACAATTACAGGGATGCTTTATTGGAACCAAAGGAGAAATCCGAAACAGAAAACAAAAGACCAATCTGCATCACAACATTCAATCAAGTATCTGACACAGTAACCAAAATAGTCAAAAAACATTGGCCTATGATCAACAGTGGTGGATTAAACATACCAACCCCTATGTTCAGCCATCGCCGGGGAAAAAACCTAAAAGACTTTTTGGTTCACACCCGCCCAGCACCTACAATCCCCACAATGAGACTACAACCATTACCAAGTGGGTATTATCCCTGTAACAATTGCAGCGTCTGCCATTTAACATCAGTGAGGAAATCGGTCACTTTCAACAACAATACCAAATGGGAACTAAGGAGTTTTTCAAATTGCAAGTGGTCTATTTAATCACATGCACCTGAAATTTACACTATGTAGGTATGACCACCAGGAAGGTCAGCACCCGCATAGTGGAACACAGGAGTAACATCCGCTGCAAACGAGCAACAACCAGGATGACGAGCCCTTTCATTGAACACAACCACACACCCAATGATTTAACGTGGGTGGTGCTGGAGAATGTAAAAAACAAAGAAAACCAAGAGAAGATTCTACACGAGCGTGAACAAAGATAGGCTTTCAAATTGCACACAGACACCCATGGGTTAAACGATCACATTCCCTGGGGTGCATTTAGAAACTAACTATGATCCCTAACTGAAAATCGAATTAAAATTTGCCCCCTCATATACCTACCATCAAGGACCTGTCAGTCACAGGAGGCAATTAAATCCCAATACAAACACAGTCTATACTGTCAAAAGAACACATTTACTTCTGCCTAACACAAGATAGGAAGCACATTCTGATTATTGAAAATCGGTGTTCACAGAAGTATAAATAAAGTTGAGTGAAAACATCCTCTCAACAAAGGAAGATGCACTCTTTTCCCTATACTAACCACTAACAGAAGTATAAATAAAGTTGAGTGATAACATCACAATCCTTTTACCAAAGGAAGAAGCCCGTTTTTTCTAACCTAACAATTGGCTGAATATCTCCCTAAAAATCAGCTTCTTTCATGGTTTTAAAAGGTAGCAAGTGCTCGTACCATCACTGATGTGCAGGACTTACGATAAAAAAAAACCCAACAAAAACGAACAATATGTTTGCTTTTGCCGCATGAATTTACAATCAGTAAATAATAAGAGTAAAATATCAATAAGCTGTTCTGAGTTGATTTTATTAACAAACCAACTCAGGAGAAACTACACGAACTATTGTTCATAACCGTTTACATTAAGTAATGTTTTCAATGTCTTTATTGTCCATGCCGTAACGTCCTTCCAAGATGGCCGCTACACATCGCTCGGTCTAGTTTTACAATACCAAACCCTGAAATGCGGCAATCTTAAATACAACGTTCAACCGTACCGTATTCAATATGCGGTCCGGAGGGGAACGAGTAGGTAACACGGTGCGGTTTCGCCGATAAGGAAGTAAGTACTTTTGCGCAAACTGGAAGGTGGGAAGATCGCGTTTCTGATGAAACGATGGTCCCACACTCACCCAATATACGCGAATTTTTCGGCCACGCTATTTCTAATAACTTCCATTGAAACCAACAGCAATGTTTCCATGAGGTTATCCTGCCCCCACCAGAGACCATGAAGTGCTATTAAGCACCAATACATGTAAATATGCTGCTTTTGCCAGGATGAAATATATATGTGTTGTGTGTCTTGTCTATAGTCGGGTCTGGTGGCTCAGTGGACTAATGCGTCTACTCCAGGGGCCTGTGTTCGACCTCATGGTCACAGGTTCAAATCCCGGCGGGTCCACTCAGCCTTTCATCCAACTGAGGTCGATAAAATGAGTACCATTGAGTTGGGTAACAACAAACATCTGTTATTCAGCGCCAAGATACCCGTAGTGGTGAACGTGCGCTTTACAAATACACATGTTATGTTATGTTATGTTATAGTCACATTATGTCCTGTGTTTAGTTTCTATGTGTGAATTCACAAAACCACAAGTCTCACACCACTTTATTTATGAATGCACTGGACTGGAAAGCCTGAACGCACCAATAAGGTGCAAAAGGGACACCATTACCCTAGGAAAAGGTGTGAATTATATGTGTGATCCCTTCCTCTTAAGGAGGGGACTCTTGCCACTAATCATGTGTCATTCTTTCTTCACAGAAACAACGAGAAAGTACAATCATATGTAAAACATGCATGCTTAAAAGTTAACAGCGTTAGAAGTAGTATAGCATTTTTATTCATCCTATTCATTTGAATATAGGAGTGGTATATACGGGGCTGGTCCCTGTATGGTCCTGACGAAAAGCCTGGGGAGCTTGAAACATGTTGACCACACACTGATTTAGCCCTATTTAAGGTTAAATAGCAGTGTCACCCCCATTTTAATATACCAAACTAGGAGCGAAATAAATTTGTTGAGGCCCACTAGCACGGTATTTTTAATTCACTTACACCCACTCCACCACCACATCACTTTACACTACACATAGTCTATTCACAATAATAGTGCTCCTGCGTAGTCCGCTAGTCGCAACACGCCCCTTTTCGTATAGAACTGGGATGGCCCCAATGATGAAGCATGTCACCGTGGGGAAACCCCGGTGAGTGAGGGGACTCTAGAAAGAAATTTTTCTTTCTTCTTCTGGTATGTACTGACATAATTTGTGCAGTGACCATAACATAAAAACTAGGTCTCTGAATCCAATACTTTGGGTTCCTGATTTGTCAGCCTTCTTTCGGGCCATTGAAGTTATGCAGCAATGGAGGCCAAAATTATGCTGCAGTGTTGACTAAAGGGTGCAACAATAAATGCAACAATAAAAAGGCTGCAGCGTAATGCAGTGCATTTTAAGATACTTTATTATTTTAACATATTTATACATACTAACAGCCTCTGCAAAGCTTTTGCCTCATTAGTACCTGTGTAACATACAAATGCAAAACAGGGAAAGGTGACCAGTCAACCTTTGCAAAGGGCCCTACACTTCACAGCAACATAAGTCACATTTATTTTAGTAATTTTTGAACCGTTTGAGCTACAAAATTGTTTTGGGTCAAATTGTTAGATTATGCAGCAGATGATGTATTATGTGGCAAATATGATACAGCCATAGTTAAGTGGAATTTGTTTTCCACTTAACTTAATTTTGCCCCAGTATTGTAGCTGATCAATTTATAAGTTCCCCAAACCTATAAGTCGAGTTTGGGCACAATTTGCATTTTAAAAGCAGTCCTACAACACAGGGCGACTTTTAAACTGACCTCAGGCTTTAGCAGTGCACACATGCAGACGCAGAAAGGGCTGCTGGCCTCTCAACTGCCATGCCCTAATATATTCTAGGGACCTAAAGGTAGTTCTAATCTCCCTGCGCTATTATGAACTAGGACCTTATAGGAGAGGTCATGCCAATCATAGGGGTACCCTAACCCATAGTGCACCCTAGTGTATGTAGGTGTTTTCACAGTATCTTTAAGTGTCTCTTTCAGAATAGTACTGGCCCTGTGCCTTTTCCGGCAGAGGACAGGGTCAGTCAGAGTCAGGTACCACCAGTACCAGTCAGCAAAACGTTGGGGAGTGCCCAGGGCACAGGATGGCTTTGCAACACTAAAGAAGCACACACTCAGAATCTAAAAAATAACACCAGGGTTGGGGGTTCTCTTTAATAATCAGAATTGATTTCTATCCTAATGAACCCATTTTCCAACGTTAGGATAAGGAAAGACTGGGGAAAAATCAAAATGTTCTAATCTATACCTTGAAGTTTTCATGCAGCTCTTTGATGACGGTTAATATTGTATTTGTTTAACGGGCGGTGATTTGTATAGGGTCACTAGAAAGTCCACAAGGTTGTCCCTGTCCCCCCCAGAATTTTAGTGTCTCCTACGCCCCTGCCCATTGCCCCTGCTAGTGCTGTCAGTACCAAAACAACTAATAACCATCACACTCCTACAAGTGTCACAGTTACTCCGCAGGGCGTGGGAGGAGGACCTGGGGCACCCCATTCTGGACGAACAGTGGGCAAAATGTTGTTGCCTGACCAAAAAAGTTTCCCTAAACAGCCGTCATAAGCTACTCCATTTTCAATTTTTACGTAGATTATAGGTGACTTCCGCTACAACTCACAGAATAGACCTGACCAGACCACACATATGTCTTAAATGCGGGGCCACAGGCAGATTTTGCGCACCTCACTTGGAACTGTACAAGGATTAGGACTTTTTCGGAGGAAGTACATAAGGCACTCAGGGACATGGTAGACCTAGACTTGGTTCCCACACCAGAGGTGTGGGAACCAAGTGTGGCCAACTTCACAAATACAGTCCGGAAGTTTCCTGCTCTCAGTTTATAACAGGTGAAAAAGGAAATCGCCATACACTGGGGTCGAAAAATGGCTCCTACAAGAATTGGCTGACCAGTTTAATATACTGCAACCCAAACAGTGATTTATATGCTAGTACTTTGCCACGCTCCTCACGGCCTAAAGACATTTGGGGCCCAATTAGGTCCTTTGGGGCAGTGGAGCAATTGAACCCTTCCACTCTGATAGAGCAGGGCCTTGTCCCTGCTGGGGTGCGTTAGCTACACTACTGGGCTTGATGGGAGGTCTATTTTTTGGACTTCTTTAGACCTATATTTGTAAATCGAGGTACTGGTCTCATGTTGGATATGCCGTAGGCTCTGGTAAGAGAATGGGGACATGTGGGAACAGTCAATAGCTGCCTCTGGGATGGCGTTTGAAACTTTTTGGTGATTGCTGTACATGCCAATATCTGAAAAAATGTTACAATGAGCATCATGTGTGATGTCATATGATGAAAACTGATAAATAAAGTTTTAAAAAAAAATGGGACAGTTCAGACTCCCCCATTCCCCCAATTCTATCAGAATGGCTTGGGCGACATGTATTAGTAATTTTTACTGTATCTTGAACAAAGAAACAACTGTTGTCCTCATATCTAAATGGATATACAGCGCCATCATGTGGCACACTGTCATAAGTGCCAGTGAGCCCTGGAAATCACTGCCTCAAATTTAGCACTGATCAAAATGTATGTTGGTGACTGATTAAAGTGGAAAGAGAAGAGAATGTGTGTGTTCCAAGATTATGTTCTCTCAGGACTCTTTTCAAATAAAAAAAATAAAGCCAGCACACATGAAGGCAATTCTTTTTTGCTACCCTATCCTGTTGGTTAAACCCCCCTCTGAAGTGATTTTGTCTGTACCTGTCTCTCAGATCCCTCTGCTGCTCAGCAAACTAAAAAACACTCTATACCAAAAGCTTTAAATAGACAAATCACTTGTAACAAAGACATTTTAAAAGGGGCGTGCCCCATACTGTACTTTTCAAGTTAGCTTCAAAGATTTCTTTCTTTCACCCAGATTCAATAACATGCATATTTAGGGAATCATTTGTCTTCATGCAGCACTGCCCTAAGCCAATGTGAAAGGGAAGGAATCAATCAATCAATCAATCAGAAACAGTTATAGAGTGCGCTACTCACCCGTGAAGGTCTCAAGGCGCTGAGAGAGGGGGGGTGCTGCTACTGCTCGAAAAGCCAGGTCTTGAGTAACCCTGGGCGTAGTTCGCGGAGTCGGACTCCGCGGAGCTACGCAAAGCCGCACTTGCACTCCGCGAACTACGCGTAGCTCCGCAGCCATCCGTAGTTGCTTGCTAGACCCGTTTGCGTGCCGTTTTTCATCTTCGGGAGCGCGGTGCGCGTGTTCGGGGCGTTGCCTGCATGCTCGGGATGGCTAGCGCGCTAAGTTACCCAAGAGGTTTGTCCCGCCCGCTTGCGTTCACTTATTTCCTGTTCCGGGTCACAAGTAACGTGTTCGGGGTGTGCAAGACATGTTCGGGAACTCATCTTCTCGTTCGCACTACAAAAGTGCGTGATCGCGTTAAATATCGCGGGAACCTACCCACGCGGTCGCGATGGGCGCAGCCATCTTGGATCACACACTCTGGCTATGGTTTTGGGCCTACTTTAGCATCTTGCTGATATCTCTTCAATCCTGGTCTTTTTACTTACTTTTTCAAACTTTCTTTAGTTATTACCTATCTCTCTCTGTGCCTAGGTTTATATTTTTCATTTTATTTCTACTTTTACAACTTTTCTATTGTTTTATTTTACATCCTTCTTTTACCTTGCTTCTTCTTTCCCCTACCTGTTTTTCTTGAACTTTTCTTCTCCCCTCCACCCAGAACCATGGTCAAGGGCGCCAGCAGCAGCGGCGGCTCAAAGGGCAAGGCGCCTGTGCCCCAAAAAACCCGGCTGCCTTGCAGCAGATTGCACCCCCTAGGGGTGAGGCCCGCCAACTTTTTGGGGAGGAGGAGGTGGCTGCCCTGGTCTTTTTTATCCAGCGCCACCTCCCCTTGATGTTGGCAGCAGGCCCGGCTCCGGCTACCACCAGATTGAAGAGCGTCTCCGGTGGTGGGCGAAGGTGCGCCGGGCAGTCTTCCGCTGCTCCGGTATCCGGCGTACCCACCATCAGCTGACCCACCGCTGGGCAGACATTTTGGACCGGGAGCAGGACCTGTTGGACCTGCTTGGTGTCGAGGTCGTGGGTCTTGGTGAGTGGCTTCCCCCCCAAAAAAGTGTGGGTATAATATATATCTATAGTAGTATAAGTATTGTTATTGTATCTTTGTAAATCTTGGCTGAATAAGTAACGTGATGACTGGTGCTCCTAGTTACATTTCCGATGTATTCCGTTATATCTACTGTAATTGTATAACACTGGTCTGTGCTGCGCTTCTTCATCTTCACTGACTCTTGCGTGTTCAATTTGGCGCTAGCTTTTGCTGTTTATTGATGTGAGATTTTCTTTATTGTAGAGAACTGAAGTTAGTTAATGCTATTAATAGAGTCTTGTCCTTCCTTTGTCCGTCAGTGAAATAGCGGATTGATGGATAATTGTACGTGTTTGCATATTGTATCATTTTTTTTTCGCGGCCTTCTCTTCTGCATGAATCCTCCTCTGGCAATGAATGCTAAAGTTACTTTGTTCTTCTTACCTCAGCCAGGGCCGGCTTTAGGCATGTGCAAGCTGTGCAACTGCACAGGGCCACCAAACGCCAGGGGCCACCACACCAATATATATCCTTAATTTCATAATCCTCATAGGATGGATACATATTTGCGTGGCGGCCCCTGGCAGGGATTTGGTGCCTCCGGCTCTGTTCCACTTCCAAACACCCTGACTCCCCCCTCTGCACTGGCCTCCATGCTCCGCCCCGACCTCCTCTTCCGGGCCCCCCTACCTACGCTCCCTGGCCAGGACCACCATGAGCCTAGAGCCGCCCCTGCCTCAGCCCTCCATAGAACTGATGTAGTTTGTTTACTGAGTGGGTAGGGCAGCAGTAGCATTCAGTGAGTAGCAGGACAAAATATGATGCAATGAACGTACAATTTCGTGTTAGTATGCACAAAGTTAAGCATGTCTCCTTCTTGTGATCTATGCATTTTGCTGGCAAAAATAAAAAAGAAATGCCTACTTACAGATAATTGATGACCCCATTCTTGAATCGGTGGTGTTGTTCAGGTGTTACTGCCTCTGTGTTACTTAGTAATCTGCAATCAGAATGTTTATGGAACATTTGATTTGTTTTCTCCAAGTATAGAGTCAGTGAATCATGCAAGGCAGTAGTCATTTGGTAGATCAATGTTTGTTTCTTTGAATGTTGTAGCAGTCGTTTTTGAAATGCTGTGCTGTCTATGTTTCACAGCACTCAATGCTTTTCTCTTTCTTTATTATTTCTTACATGAATCACAGAACCCAGGGGCAAGCAGAAGGCTGGGACCGAGTCGGCGGGTGAACCTGAACCACAGGCACAGAGCTCCTCTACTGAGGATCCTACTGCTGTCCCAGTAAGTCCAACAGTGCTTTCTTTTGGAACAATGATATTTCCCTAACTTTCTAACGGAGCTTTTTTTTTCAACCGATTAATGACATTTCATTCCTAACTAAATTTTGACAAATGCTTTTTTGATTTTGATTATGTTTTCAAAATTTTGGGTATCTGTCCCTGCCTTTCTGTTTCTTCAAAGAGCCTCTGTTATGACTCTCTGTGCTACTACTAGACTGTCTGTAGGTAAGCTTGCCCTGTTGCCCACTCTTTAGTTAAGGTATTAATCTTTTAAAAAAATCTGTGATAGAATAGCTGCAGGCACAGGGTCCACTCCTGTCTTATGCTTTTTCCTCTGTAATTTCTCTTCTTTGCCAATTGACACCAACGAAGTATGCATCCAGATGTTGGTCTAGTATTTTGTAAACGTTAGTATACCACTACTACTCTTGTGGGTATTCTATTCTTCTATGCAGTCACATACATAACTATGTAACTATGCACCACAAAATTGGATGTTGGTGATAGGCAGGTTGGACCTTACTTACTTACAGTCTTACACCTCAGTCACAGAACTCTGAAGAACCCACAATTCACTGAACGACAACCTATATGGGCTCAGTCATTGTTCAATTATTCAATTATCCCACTCCTGAACCCCAATACCAAGATGGCCAATGCTTTTATTACACAATCCATAACCTAAGTAACCCCCTTTTGCTCAGTCTCTCGTGTAAGTCTACAAGACAACAGACACTGAAAATATACTTCAGAGTCAATGTGGTACTTCAAAAGCTTTATTTTGTTACAAGTAACTAAGTAAATAACATCAAAGTTTTTTTAAGTTGTTCCGTGAAATACTCAAGGCCCACCATAAAAAATCCAGAGTTAAAAAAGCTGAATAAAGTCATCTACATTTGTACAGCTACCAGTTCACGATAGGGAAATGTGGGAAATGTCGGAGACCCCTCACCATTAAACGTATACTGGTTACATATGCCTCTTTTTGGTAAGCTCTGGAAATCTCTGCTTCGTAGAAGGAAATCTTCTCATCTGCCGAAAAATAATGAAAAAAGTGGTGCACATTAGACAGTATGAAAAAATTAAATACATTTATGCAAGTTTTTAGCAGTCATGCTAAAAAAAGGTGTAACCTGAGGCTGTAAGCAAACTCGATTCCACAATCCACATTGAAAAAGTAAATACGGGCCTTTTTATTTTCCAAACTCTTCAGGTGTATGCTTTGAACAATCATGTGGCCTCAAAGGCGTCTTCTTGTACTGCGCAACAAGCTGCGAGGTAGCATGCGCAAAACTGTAGACATTGATGTACAAACTGGTTAGGTTACATGGTTCAGTCTAACTTTCCAAGGACTAGAGTAGCAGTAGAGATGAGATGAGCTTGGGTACCATACCATAACAAATGAATGCTAAATGTGTAGTAGTGAGTTACTTACTCTGCTGTACTAGGAATGTGGACTACTACTGATTACGTTGTACTTAACTGTTTTGCAGAACTCCATTCTTGGTGAACAAGTACAATGGGGGCTGTGCATCCATCTAAAAAGGTGTACTTATTTCTATAGGTGCAGAACCGGTACCATCCACCAGTGCCGACGGGGGCAGCGGCGCAGCATCAGCAAAGGCGATCCCGGAGGGGACAGGAGGACCAGAGGCACCTACACCAGCACCAGCAGCAGTGGGGGAGGAGCCAACAACATTGGGCGATGGTAAGTTACATTCAATAGTGATCCGTATTACTTGGTGGGTGGGGAAAACTTCCTCACTGTACTCTGGTATTTATAATGAACTTGAAGTTCTACTGGACAATATATGACGCCACCTTTATTTGTCATTACCAAGCTTAGCATTACCACCGGCGAGAATTGATAAAATAACAGGCCTCTTCTATCTGACTACAACTCAGCTGTGAAAGGTTGGTGGCAGACTAAAAAAGTCTTATCCACAACATTACATGACCGCGATGGTTTTAACACTAAGGAGATTGATTTTAAGTATGATGAAAGGAGCAAGGAAAAAGCACCAATCATCTAATATAGAAGGATACTTTGGAATCAGCAATGCAGGTGGCTGATAGCGGTCGGATGCATGGGTTGTTGTGGAAGCATAGAAAGGGGAAAACACAGCTGCCTGCGTGGGTGGGAGACACATCCAATATCGGTGGGTAGTGGTGGATAGTGTCAGCAGCGGTGTTGTGGTCAAACCCAAAGGCAAGGGAAGGAGGGGACGGCTGGATGCATTCCGGGTCGTTGCTGGCGAAACACAAACCACCTAAGGTTTGTTGCGCGATATAAAGAATGATAGTCTCTACTAGACATTTACTAGTACTAGCTGGCCCCTGTTAATTAATGTTAGTTTGAGACTGTCACTGTTCCCGGAAGCACAGAGTATATGATATAAAAAAACGAGATATGAAAAAGACAGGTGTTCGTATGTGTGTGACCGTTGAAGTACACCCATGCTATGCTACTAGGGCAGGCATAATGCCGTGCCAAAAAGTCAAACAAATTAAGTATATAAGCCGTAGAATGTTCAAGATAGATAAAACACAATTTTTTGTACTCAGCTTGCTTGCTAGTGCTACTGTACTGTGCCACTATGTGTTGAATTAATTTTGTGTTCTTGATTTGCTGGGATTTTGGATTACAACAATTCTGTCTCTTTCTTTATAGTTACTCCTTCAAAACCAACGAGAAAGGAGTTGGCAGTCCGGGCCCGGCAGCGGAAACTGCAGGCCATTGTTGAGGCCTACCGCCGGCTGGTGGCTCAGGCCGAGGAGGAGGAGGAGGAGGCGGTGGCAGCAGCTGCTGCCTCTTCCAATGCCCCGGCCCCCAAGCCTGCAGGAGTACGTCGCCGTGGTCAGGCAGCTGCCCGCCGCCAGATTTTTTCAGCATCGCCCACCCCCCCACAACAACATGCATGCCAATGTAGGTGCCGTCAGTTCCAAAGAAAGATTCTCCTCCGGGTAGCCAGGCTGGAGGGTGAAATAGAGGAGCGTGTGAAGGCCATTGTTGATAAACACTTAAAAGCCGGCTTTGAGATGGACCCTGTTTGTTTGCCCCTTTTTCAATCCTTTTGTTGGTGGGTGGGAATTGGGTGTTGGGGTTACATTGAGCGTGGAAATTTGGTTGGGGTTAGGGGAGGTGGGTAGGGACAGCTGTGGGGTAAGATTTAATATATATTTTATTTTTGTATCATCTTTATTTATATTATTTTAAAATAAACGATAAACGAGACACAAAGGTATGTTCAAAAGAAAACATTTGAAGTTAATTTGCGTTTCTTGGGGGGGTGGAGGGGGGATTGTTTCAGCAAATAATGTACGTTGTGCAACATCGCAAGGTTTAATTGGCCATGAAGGTCGGCGGACAGTGCTTTCTAATAAAAAAATATATTGCCCACATCTTTAACATGCAGACAGATAGATGCGGTAAACCCTCACCGAGTTATATTTGTAGTATTAGAAGAACTACCAGTCTGTCTTGCGTTATACCTCACAGCAAACTTATCTTACCTGTGATTGCTGATGATGATTTATGATGAAGTGTGGCACTGCAAGGGCTGCATTTGTTTCCCAAGACAATGGAGAAGAATCTGTGGTTCTGAACTTCTGTGATAGTACTAGTAGTAGACAGACCCTGCCCGTAGCATTTTGAGACAAAAAGAAAGAGGCAGTCATTTGCGTGACAGACAATGTGGGGGTAGTATAAGTAAGTACAGTACATTACATTACACGACTGACCCAATATTGCAACTGCTAAACTGAAACAAAACAATGGTTTTGGGGACTGGAAAGTAAGTGCAAGAGAAGATAAGAAGTTCAACTGTAGTTGTAGTACTCACGGCAACGTCAAACTTTTCTAAATCATAATGCTTTAAACTTAAACCCAAACAATTACACCAATTCATTAGATGTATTCGTTGTTTGATGGTAATGGTAAATTATTTGCCATTATACACAGAGCTTGATTTGGGAAGCCGAAGAAGATCCTGGCCATGCCTTGTTGACAATTCACTATTGTTGCTTTCACCACATCTGCCCCAGCAAGCGCGTGATCAAATTGTTGGTGTATATTTATTGTAAGAAACATCACACCTCAATGAAACCACGCAGCCCGGGGGAAGAGGGTTAGGGTTTGTTGAATGGATGGGTACGGGGGTTTTGGGAAAGGTTTGAGAAAGAAAAACAGTACGCATGGAGACAACAAAAGCAAAACAATGAAGACGATGATTTATGATGTTGATCCACTAGCCAATGAATGTAAGGAATAAACGTAAGAAAAGGACACGCTGAATATCATTCTTGGTTTCCCGCCATCCAATTGCTTGATGATGAGGATTAGTGGTAAGGGTGAGTTGATGCTCATAGTATAATAGCAGTGGGTGAAAAACGTCCAGCCTGAAAAAGAAAAGGCAAATACAAAAGAATGTGAATGACCTAAACAAATTGTAATACAGCAAAGATCAAAAAAATACTACAAGAGGAGTAGTCGTATGAGAGGACTTTCAGACTGAGGCGGCTTGGATACAATATGTATAAATCTACTAGTTGCACATCATTATTAATCTAGAAGTACAAAAAAAGACAGGAGCCAGCACAGAACAGGCCCACGACGACGACACAGGGTCGCCCGTAATACAAACTGCGTTTCCCTAAAAATTTCACAGAGCCACAGAAAGGCGAATAAAAAAGCAACCTAGCATTTATAAAATTAATCAACAAAATCAATGCGTCATTCTCAGTCATCAATCATACCACTATTGTACTCTACCACTGCACAGTGCACACACCTGTCTACTGTGCAGTGCCTCTTAAATGTATTTATTACCTTGTATTCCACTCCAAGAAACATCGTACATCAATCAGCTCAGATCCAACTGCCTGACAGCAAAGATATGGTGGTCACCATCATTATCAGGTGTGGCACGTCAAGTCCAACAGCAACAGCAACTCAGTCTGTAGTGAGTGACTATGATAAATTAAGTCCTGACTGCATCTGTGTAGTAGTAGGAACACAAGTGCGTAAATAATTTATATTATTAACCCCTTCCATGCTGATGACGGAACCACTCCGTCATCAGCTACAGTTGAGCTGTGCTGATGACGGAGCGGTTCCGTCATGGCCCGGCCGCCGCGCCTGCGCGGCGCTGATTTCGCGCCTGCGCGGGCGTTCTAATGAGCGGGGCGGGTCATGACGGAACCGCTCCGTCACCAGCACAGCTCAACTGTAGCTGGTGACGGAGCGGTTCTGTCACCAGCATGCGGCGGCCGCGCGGCCGCCCCGCCCCTTTAGCGCTGCGGCGGAATAGCCGCCGCAGCGAAGGGGTTAAATAACATGGAAAAATTGGCTATCACGTGAGTCTGAAGTTACTAGTATACTTCAACTCCATGCACATTTGCTCAGAGTCAGCAAAACAATACATCCAATGCAATGCATGGCATCATTCATTTAATATACCTGTCTTGCTCTTCTCTTTCACTGTCAGATGATTGATCACAGATGCTGCCGAGCCTTTTAAAAGTAATGCGAGTCACAACAAGTTGACTTCAGTTGTGGATGCATGCTCAAGTTTCTTTTGACACTGAAGAGTCGTCTATGAATGCCTGCTCAAGTTTCTTTTGACACTGAAGAGTCACCTATGAATGCCTGCAGACAGAAGTGGTAGCCTTAAGACTGAGTAAGGCAGTGATGAGTTGCAGATTCCAAATGAAATAGAGGATGGCTGTAGTCATGTATGGTTCACTTGTTATGGAGGGACTGTTAGAGGCTACATTATTGTTATTGTACTATACTCCATCTACAACATCCAATGTATGGCTGGCAAGATGGAATTGTATTGACTTGAGTGGGAGTCAAGAAGATGGAGCAAGACTCTGAGGAGTGCAGTCAACATGGAACATAAATGCACAGGCGTGCAACTCCAGGAGGTAAATAAAAAGATACAGTGAAAATAAATGCACAGGCGTGCAACTCCAGTAGGTACATAAAAAGAATCAGTGGTGGGGATGGATTTGGTTGTGGTTTTTATTAGCAGTTTTGCACCAGAAAGCCATTGTTAATAAGAAAATAAATAACACAAATAAAGGAAGGGAGAAATTAACAATTTAAAAGCCTATTTGTCAGGGAAGAGGAGCTTGTCCTCAAACTCTGGGGGTTCAGACAGACGTAGGTCATGTAACACAGTAGTGATGATGTCTTCGGACTCGCTTTCTTCATCCAGCTCTGATTCCCGTACAGTATAGTCTGGTGGTATGAAGTGTTGATTTATTTTTATCATTGTCAGCCTCTCCACGCTTTTGGGGGAGAGACTGGTCCTTTTCGATGTCACAATGGCACCATCAGCACTGAAAACCCGCTCAGAAGGGACACTGGCTACAGGACAAGCCAGATACTTTATCGCCAGCCTGCTCAGCACTGGCCACTGTCTCCTTCTTTCATACCAATAGACCAATGGGCTTTGCTCCATGAACACCTCTGTTGTGTCATCCAGATAGGCCTGAACCATCCGCTCAGTGTTCATTGGTGCTCGGCTTTGCTGGTCCTCTTTCCCCTTTGCAACAGCAACGGACTTACCCATCCCTTTTTGTAGAAAAAAAGCAGTTATGCTTTTGGTTGTGTCTGCTGAATCAGATCGTGTAGGTGCTGCTTTTGGTACTGTTGGTGCCTGCTGGGAAGCAGACGCACTGCTCTCATGCTCTGATGAACTTGCCTCAGGAGGATGGCCTGGAGTACTTTGACTGTCCTGGGCTGGCACTGGCAGGCCTTTAAGTAACAGCCGTTCGGTTTCTAAATCATTAGCTTCCACAGCTATGGAAGTTTTGTAATTGGCAACATCCCCATCTGAAAAAGGAATTACTGCTCTACTGCTGACAAACAATTTGTACCGTGGATCCAACATTGTTGCAGTTATGTAATGTTGATCTGACACAATCATTTGAAGCCTTGCATTTACAGATAAGCGGTTGGCTAAGGCCTTGGCCAAGGTATGTGCATCAACTTTTTCTTCGTCACCTTCGTATCTTTCACAGACCTCCTTCAGCTGTTGCTCGAGCATGTACAACAATGGGATGGCTTGGCCCATAGTACAGTCCTCCCTGCTAACTGCACGTGTGAAGACCTCAAAAGGTTGTAGCATCTCTGTCAAGCATTTAATGATGTCCCACTGCCACATCTCAACGGTCAGGGTTTTAAGATTAACAGTAGGATCCCCTAATCTTCTTGACATGACATAAGCATTCAGTGGTATGTACTGCTCAAAGAGACGCTCAAGCATGAAATAAGTAGAGTTCCAACGTGTTGGGACCTCCTGGATCAGTGCTTTGACTGGCAATCTATGCTCACGCTGAATGACGCGTAGCAGCTTCCGTGCTTTAAAAGAATGGTTAAAATGCGTGCATATTCTTCTACAGATGGTCAGTATGTTGCTGACTTTGGCTTCAGTTTTCAGAAAGTCTTGCACGACTAAGTTAATGCAGTGTGCCAAACAGGGTACCCTGAAATAATGTCCTTCTCTCATTGCCTTCACTACATTACTGCCATTGTCGGTGGCAACAAAACCAATCTTAAGGCCTCTTGGTTGCAGCCATTCAAAGACCTTGCTGTTAAACTCTGACAAAATGTTTTCAGCAGTATGATTTTTCTCCATACCAAACATGGCTACAGTTGCATGTCTGCGAGTATCATTAAAAATCCCAGCAACGTCAAGGCCTGAAGTTAACTTGTCTTTAACACCTGCAAAAGAGATCCAGTGTGCGGTGATGCACATGTAATCTGCTGCGGCTTCGCGACTGCTCCACATGTCTGTTATCAGGTGGATACAATGGACAACACTCTGTTGTAAGGCTTTCCCAATCAATTCCAGCACGTCCTGGTGTAGTGCTGGAATAGCAACTCTTGCAAAATAGTAGCGACTGGGAACGTCCCATTTTGGGGAGAGTGTTGCCACTAATTCCCGAAATCCCACTGCCTCAACAAATGAAAATGGGAGAAGGTCGAGTGCCAACATTTTTGCAAGTTTCGCATTGTACAAACGTGCTATTGGGTGGTTCCGCTCGTACTTTCCCTCCTGCCTAAACATGCTAGTAATGGTAAGCTGCTTGGTATTTCTTTCTGTTATGCTAGACGGACCACCTTTCAACGCAGACTTTGCACTCCTTGGTGTCTCCGGCTGACTCTGGTGCCACTGAGAAGTTGCTGATGCGGAGGATGTGGACTGCACCACTCCAGTGCTGGCGACAGGGCTCATTTGTATACCACTCCCAGATAGAAGGTCATCGTCTCCCTCTTCTTCCTCCTGGTCAACCATGAGTGGACCTTGTAGTACTGTATCCCCACCAACACCAGTGCTGACATTTTTTAAGCTTGCAAGGTGGTTCTCCCACTGGATTATGTGTGTTTTTTTCAAATGGGTCGTTTTGCCTCCACTACCATAGTTTGTACCAATCTTACCACGACTAACATTGGTATGACAAATGGTGCATATAGCAATGTTCTCCTGATGGGGGTGAACCGTAAAAAAATCCCACACTGGGGAGGTAAACCTTTGTCTCCTGCCATAGGAAGAGGACCCACTTCCAATGCCGGATGAACTGGAGGATTTTTGTTGAATTTCCCTATGTGACAGCTCAGTACTAGTACTGCCACTACCTCCTTCTGTTGAGGTGGCGCTTGTGCTGGATGTCGGACGCTGCCGGGCCTTCGCTGATGAAAAAATGGGAGCTGGTTTTACTTTGGGTGCTGAGTGTGTAGGAGTTATACGTGCTACCTGCTCATCACTAATCGCAGCCCTTCTGGATAGGGTGAAAATGTTGGTCTCTCATCCTCTGCACCAGGAATAACGCTCGTGATGATAACAGTGTCAGACCCGTCTTTATCACCAGCAGTATCCTGCTCACCTACATCGACCTCCATTTCAAGCCTTGGTGGATCCTTCCTTTTTCCTAGCCTGGTCTTGGGATGTCTCTCCTTTGAATGCTCAGATACTTTTGGATGCCACTCCTCATCAAGGTCATCTGAAGGGATGCTTGGCGAAGAAGTCGATGCACTGCCACCACTAACCCTCCTTTTCCTCGGTAAATTGAAAGGCAATAGATCACCTCCAGAAGTGGCTTCCTCTTCTTCTTCCTCGGAATGAGGCTCTACTTCCTGAACTGCCCCGACTTCAGGAGGAACAACTACTACTATTGCGTGCGGAGATGGTGGTTGTTGTTCTTGAGGAAGTACTATAGCGGGCTGTGGGTCTTCAACAACTACTATTGTGAGATTTGGTTGTTGTTGTTGAACAACTATTGCGGGCGGTGCTTGTGGTTGTTCAACAACTATTGCGGGAAGTGGTTGTTGAACATCTAGTGCTGGCAGTGGTTGTTGAGCACTTTCATCTTGCAAGGATTATGTACTACTTTGAGACAGCGATAAGTTTAGTTCAGGCTCAGTATCACTGCTTTGTAACACTAGGCTGGCTACCTCTTCGACCCTCATGTGCTTGGCCCTGGGTTGGTGGCTTGCCCCCGTTAATGCGGATGTGCTGGCCCCAGATTGCACCCCGGACACCGCTGCTGCAGGCGTACCTTGTGGGGGCCCAAAAAAGGTTTTGGGGTCCATACCACACTTAAGTGATACTTCCTTCTTCTGTACCTTCTTCTCAGCAACTTTCTTGGTGGTGGAGGACCTGGTACCTGCTTTCTTAGGGCCCATCTTCTTCTGATGTCAGCACACAGCAGCACTCAGTAGCACAAATTGCAGAGATGTGTGGTCAGATGAGTCACACACCACACGTGGCGTACAACTGAAGGACGTCCGTCAGGCAGTAGAATGGGCGATGGATGAAAACAAACAGCACCTCCTCAGTCTTTCTTTGTGCACCTACTAGCAAAGAAGACAGAACAACATCAGTCAAACAAGCAGTAAGCCAACATGAACAATTGAAAGACACACAGGCCAATGTATAGAACACAAAACAGAAGACTAATACTACCAGCACCACAGCTCCCAGCCACATGAAGTCCAGAAAGAACCAATAAAGTCAAGCGGGCCTATATACCAATATGGACAGAAAAAGGAGGAAGCCTGCTACACATGACAGGTTAATGCAAGGAATAAAAAAAATACCCCATGGCTAAGAGGTTGGAAACCTACACCGCAAAAACACATACAAGGCATAACATTATTACACACACAAAAAAGTTACCTACACCCCTGCCCAGACAAAACATTTGGGAATGCAATGCCATACACACATGCACTAATGATGTTAATTGAATAGACCAAATAGAAAAAGCTACATAGAGCAGCCCCGCTAACTACTACCTCTGGGACT
This sequence comes from Lissotriton vulgaris, assembly GCF_964263255.1. Taxonomy (NCBI): domain Eukaryota; kingdom Metazoa; phylum Chordata; class Amphibia; order Caudata; family Salamandridae; genus Lissotriton; species Lissotriton vulgaris. Next base: position 820,109,138 of record NC_141693.1, on the reverse strand, counting down.
CTGGCCTACTGTCAGATCAGACCAAAAGCAGGGAGGCCAATGATAAATGCACAAAGGAAGTACCTACAAAATGGCCGCCACCACATGGCCTGTCCACCAACAACAACATGGCAGAATCATCACAAAGGAAGTACACACAAAATGGCCCCCACCACATGGCCTGGCCACCCACAAAAACATGAAAAGAAAGAGAAGACAGACAATAAAAGCCTATGGCAAAGGGACAATGCTTAGCTTCACAAAATGGACACACCACCGCCCAAATTGGTCACCCCACCCATAAACAAGACATCATTACATAGAGGACAGAAAGAAACTGGAAGAGGTCCATGCTCCAATAAGACAAAACTACAACCAAATGACACATAAATAAGGACTTTTTGTAGCACAAGAAACACATTAAACATTTTCGAGGAACTTTTATGCAACTCGGGACATATTGTTCGCGAGAATGCAAAATCGGCGTGTTCGGCAGCGCAAATTGAATGAAACGTCGTTATCGCGTTCCCGAGCCAGTACATTGAGCGCGCGAACAAGACAAAAAATGTAAGGTCGCGTGTCCACACTGTGCGACGTTACCAAAAGTACGCGAGCTGTATTCCTAAGGTTACCTACTGGCAGGGAGTGCCCTACTAGTTACACACAAGCAACCAAAAGCTGAAAGTACCAACATAAAAAAAATGTGAAGCAATCCAAAGCCATACACGATGTAATTAAAGATACAGCACAAAAAGAGTTGATTAACTTTAATGCACCTATGGCTGTGAGTAGTAGTACCTCTGCCCTACTGCCAGAATAGTCAAAAACCTTGGATGCCTATGGCAAAAGCACAAAGGAAGGACACACAAAATGGCCGCCACCATAGGGCCTGGCCACCAACAACAACATGGAAAAATCACAAAGCATGTATACCCAAAATGGCCTCCACCACATGGCCTGGCCACCAACAACATGGCAAAATCAGTCACTAAGGAAGCATACACAAATTGGCCGCCACCACATGGCCTGGCCACCAACAACAACATGGCAGAATCATCACAAAGGAAGTACACACAAAATGGCCCCCACCACGTGGCCTGTCCAACAACAACAACATGGCAGAATCATCACAAAGGAAGTACACACAAAATGGCCCCCACCACATGGCCTGGCCACCCACAACAACATGAAAAGAAAGAGAAGACAGACAATAAAAGCCTATGGCAAAGGGACAATGCTTAGCTTCACAAAATGTACACACCACTGCCCAAATTGGTCACCCCACCCATACACAAGAAATCATTACATAGAGGACAGAAAGAAACTGGAACAGGTCCATGCTCCAATAAGACAACACTACAACCAAATGACACATAAATGAGGACTTTTTGTAGCACAAGAAACACATTAAACATTTTCGAGGAACTTTTATGCAACTCGGGACATATTGTTCACGAGAATGCAAAATCGGCGTGTTCGGCAGCGCGAATTGAATGAAACGTCGTTATCGCGTTCCCGAGCCAGTACATTGAGCGCGCGAACAAGACAAAAAATGTAAGGTCGCGTGTCCACACTGTGCGACGTTACCAAAAGTACGCGAGCTGTATTCCTAAGGTTACCTACTGGCAGGGAGTGCCCTATTAGTTACACACAAGCAACCAAAAGCTGAAAGTACCAACATAAAAAAAATGTGAAGCAATCCAAAGCCATACACGATGTAATTAAAGATACAGCACAAAAAGAGTTGATTAACTATAATGCACCTATGGCTGTGAGTAGTAGTACCTCTGCCCTACTGCCAGAATAGTCAAAAACCTTGGATGCCTATGGCAAAAGCACAAAGGAAGGACACACAAAATGGCCACCACCATAGGGCCTGGCCACCAACAACATGGCAAAATCAGTCACTAAGGAAGCATACACAAAATGGCCGCCACCACATGGCCTGGCCACCAACAACATGGCAGAATCATCACAAAGGAAGTACACACAAAATGGCCCCCACCACATGGCCTGGCCACCAACAACAACATGGCAGAATCATCACAAAGGAAGTACACACAAAATGGCCCCCACCACATGGCCTGGCCACCCACAACAACATGAAAAGAAAGAGAAGACAGACAATAAAAGCCTATGGCAAAGGGACAATGCTTAGCTTCACAAAATGTACACACCACTGCCCAAATTGGTCACCCCACCCATAAACAAGAAATCATTACATAGAGGACAGAAAGAAACTGGAAGAGGTCCATGCTCCAATAAGACAAAACTACAACCAAATGACACATAAATGAGGACTTTTTGTAGCACAAGAAACACATTAAACATTTTCGAGGAACTTTTATGCAACTCGGGACATATTGTTCGCGAGAATGCAAAATCGACGTGTTCGGCAGCGCGAATTGAATGAAACGTCGTTATCGCGTTCCCGAGCCAGTACATTGAGCGTGCGAACAAGACAAAAAATGTAAGGTCACGTTCTCACACTGTGCGAAGTTACCAAAACTACCCAAGCTGTATTCCTAGGGTTACCTAATGGCAGAAATTGACAGATTAGTTAAACACACCCAACACCTGACATACCCCACACATAAAAATAAGATTTTCTAAATCAAACCAAGCCATCCATGATTTTCTAATTAAGGGTACACCACAAAAACAGTTGATTAACTTTCATGACCCTATGACTAGTACCTCTGGCCTACTGGCAGAGTAGGCCACAAGGTTGGAGGCCTATGGCAAGAGCAAAGTGGCTGGGAATCATAAAATGGCCGCCAACACATGGCCAGGCCAACCACAGAAAGTTAATACAATGAACTCAAGCATGCCTACACACTAACTACATGGAGTACTAGGGTCAGCTATTGGCTTAAAAAAAAATAAAAAACATTTAAATTACACAAACAGAAATTCCACAACAGACATTGGTATTGCATAATGACCATAATCCAATGCCAGCCATGATGTTTGTTTACAAACTTGAATACAAATTTAAACACAGACCACAGAATTATGATTTTACCCATGGGTACCTCTCTATGTAGCCTGGATGAAATTTAAAAAGAAATACAAGTTTGGACCTCATAAAAGTACAGGCCCCCATCAATAATTTAAATCCAGGAATGAATACTGTAGTTAAAAAAATCTCAAATCAAACAAACACAAGTCTACAACATCATACTCACTCATACATTACTGAAACTTACTTGAAAAAGAGAATTCTAAATCCAAAAGTCCTCAATTAAATCCAAGAAAAAGCAGTAATGCAGCCAACACACACAGAAAGTGATCCTTCCAGCTCAAAATCCAAATGAAAGTGAGCACCTCATGGACAAAGCACTGGGAGGAGCCTGGTGGACAGGAACAGGAAGTTGTAAACTCAAGAGCCCGTCCTCCTTAATCTTCAAAAATAGAGTAGAAACAAAAAGAGGACTCCTTCCCCCCAAAAAATACAGCCAAAGGTACAACTTTAAGGGGTTTCTCACTTTTTGGCTAACCAAAATGGTAATTTATTATTATGGTTTAACTTTTAACATGCTCGCGAGTTATTCTGTGCAAGATTGCAGGTTCTGCGTGTTCGGCAACTCGATCTTACGAACAAGCATCCTCGCGCGTCCTTATGACGCTATCGCGCATCCAAATGACTTTATCGCGTTCGCACAGTCACACAGAATGGTGCGGGAGGGTTTACAAACATGGTGGCACACGCGACCGGGAAAAAGCGAACGCAGAACCAAGGTAAGCCATTGCCGCGCACGCGATAATGTTATTCAGTGCGCGAGAACTACGCTACGCACCGGATCGCGGAGTAATCAACAGCTACGCGTACTCCGCGGAATGCGGAGTTGACGAAACTCCGCAAACTCCGCGAACGGAGCGTAGTTCTTCGCCCAGGGTTAGTCTTGAGGTGTTTCCTGAAGGTGAGGCGGTCCTGGGTCATTTGTGGGTGTGCGGGGAGGGAGTTCCATGTTTTGGCTGCCAGGTAGGAGAATGATCTTCCTCCGGCGGTGGTTCTGCCAATCCGTGGAATGGTGGCGAGGGCGAGGCTGGCGGAGCGGAGCTGGCAGGCGGGAGTGTAGAACGGGAGGCAGTTGTTCAGGTATTCGGGGCCTATGTCGTGGAGCGCTTTGTGTGCGTGGGTAAGGAGCCTGAATGTGATCCTCTTTTTGACGGGGAGCCAGTGCAGGTTTCTCAGGTGGGCGGATATGTGGCTGCGGCTAGGGATGTCGAGGATGAGTCGTGCGGAGGCGTTCTGTATGCGTTGTAGTTGTTTCTGTAGTTTGGCTGTGGTTCCTGCGTATAGGGCGTTTCCGTAATCCAGTCAGCTGGTGACGAGGGCCTGGGTGACCGTCTTTCTGGTTTCGGTGGGAATCCACCGGAAGATCTTTCGAAGCATGCGCAGGGTGTTGAAACATGATGACGAGACGGCGTTGACTTGCGTGGTCATTGTGAGGGAGGAGTCCAGGATGAATCCCAGGTTGCGTGCATGGTCCGCGGGTGTCGGCACGGAGCCCGTAGCTGGAGGTCACCAGGAGTCGTCTCAGGCGGATGGAGATTGTCTGAGGATGAGGACCTCCGTCTTTTCTGAGTTCAGCTTCAGGCAGCTGAGCTTCATCCATTCTGCGACATCTTTCATTCCTTCCTGTAGGTTGGTTTTGGCGGTGACTCGGTCTTTGGTGAGGGAGAGTATCAGCTGGGTGTCGTTGGCGTAGGAGATGATGTTGATGTTGTGTTTGCGTGCGATGGCGGTTAGGGGGCTCATGTAGATATTGAAGAGGGTCGGGCTGAGTGAGGAGCCTTGATGTACGCCGTAGATGATCTTGTGGCTTCTGAGCAGAAGGGAGGGAGGCAGACTCTCTGCGTTCTGTCGGATAGGAACAAGGTGATCCAGTTGAGGGCCTTTCCTTGGATCCCAGTGTTGTAGAGGCGGGTTATTAGGGTACGATGGCATACAGTATCGAAGGCTCTCCGTTGTCTGTCAGGGTCCTGATGTCGTCGGTGGCTGCTATGAGGGCAGTCTCGGTGCTGTGGTTGGCTCGGAATCCGGACTGGGATGGGTCGAGTAAGTTGTTTGCCTCGAGGAAAGCAGTCAGCTGTTTATTGACAATCTTCTCGATGACTTTGGCCGGGAAGGGAAGAAGAGAGATGGGGCGGAAGTTCTTTAGGTCTTTGGGGTCCGCTGTGGGTTTCTTCAGCAGGGCGTTGATTTCTGCATGCTTCCAGCTCTCGGGGAAGGTGGCTGACGCGAACGAGATGTTTATGACGTTTCGGAGATGGGGTGCGATGATGGTGTCCGCTTTGTTGAAGATATGATGGGGGCATGGGTCCGAGGGGGAGCCGGAGTGGATGGAGTTCATGACGTTGGTGGTGTTGTCAGTGCTGATGGGGGTCCAGGCGCTGAGGGTGGTGGTGGGGGTAGCTGGTTGGGGGGCTGGAGGCAGAGTCTGGGGTCCGAAGCTGTCGTGTATGTCGGCGATCTTTTTGTGGAAGAACGTGGCGAGGTAGTTGCAGAGTTCTTGTGACGGTGTGATGTTGTTGTTGCTGGCGCCGGGGTTGGAGAGTTCTTTGACAATGTTGAAGAGTTCTTTGCTGTTGTGGGTGTTGTTGTCTAGTCGCTCTTTGAATGATGTCCTCTTGGTGGTGCGGATCAGCTGGTGGTGTTCGTGGGTGGCGATCTTGAGGGCTGTCATGTTTTCTGTAGTTCGTTTGTGGCGCCAGGTTTTTTGCGAGTGTTCGGCAGAATTTCTTTGATTCTTTGAGGGAGTCTGTGAACCATGAAATTTTCCTGTTGCCAGTCATGCCTGGGGGGTTCTTCAGTGGTGCGAGGTCATTGGCGCAGTTGGTGATCCACTGTGCGAGGTTGTGGGCTGTGTCGTTGGTGTCAGCGGCATCGACTGGCAGGTTCTGGCTCAGCGTTGAGTGGAGCTGGTCTGTGGTGATTTTGCTCCAGCATCTGCGGGGGATTTGTTGTGTGCGGTGGTGGGATGTATTCTTTTTGAAGGTGAAGTGGATGCATCTGTGGTCGGTCCAGTGTAGTCCGGAGGAGTGGCTGAAGGAGACGTGGTAGCTGGCGGAGAAGATGGGGTTTAGCATGTGCCCGGCGTTGTGGGTGGGGGTGTTCACCAATTGCTTGAGTCCAAGGCTGGCGAGGTTGTCGAGCAGGGTGGTGGTGTTCTTGTCGCTGTTTTTCTCCAGGTGGAAGTTCAGGCCCCCTAGGAGCATGTATTCTGGTGAGGCTAGGGCGTGCGGGCTGATGAAGTCAGTGATGGTTTCGCTGAATTGTGTGCGTGGGCCCGGGGGTCTGTAGATGAGCATTCCTCTAAGGGTGGTCTTGGGGTCTGTGTGGATCTGGAAGTGTATGTGTTCAGCGGCGGAGAGTGTGTCTTCGGTGATGTTGATGGTGTTCCTGTAGACGATGGCGATTCCTCCCCCGGTTTGGTTGACACGGTCCTTCCGGGTGATCTTGTAGCCGTCCGGGATGGCTATGGCGATGTCAGGGGCCGAGGAGGCGTTCATCCAGGTTTCACTGAGGACGGCGACGTCTGGTGCTGTTGTGTCGAGGAGGTCCCAGAGTTCGACGGCGTGTTTGTGGACAGAGTGTGTGTTGAGGAGGGTGCACTTGAGGTGGTTGTTGTTGTTGCGAGGTCCGGTTGGAGGTCTGCAGGCTCGGAGGCAGGTGTATTTGTAGGCTTGACAGGTGAAGGGTCCGTGGGTTCGCTTCGGGGTGGCGGGTGTTCGTCCGGTGTTGAGTGCTTTGAGGGCGGCTGAGTCATATCTCAGTCGTGTGCTCTGGGTGCGGCAGGGGGCCAGGGGAACTGGCCCTGGGCGCGGTCCAGGCGCGGACGGGCGCAGATGAGCTTGCCTTAGGCGCGCCTTCGGCCTACCGCTGCGCGGCCTCCATATGAGGGGCTGTGGGAGGGAGGAGCAACTGGGGGGCGGGAGCGGAGTGGCGAATAGGGACAGCGGGGGCGGGGCTGTATGGACGCAGCGGCGGGAGAAGGTGGTACGGATGGATGTGGGGGAGGGGGCACAAGGGCAACAAAGAACGATGCGCACACAGTGAACGGGGGCACAGAATGAAAAAACGGGGAGAGGGGGCACAGGGCACACAAGAAAACGAGGCAACAGAGATCAGGGGCACAGAATGAAAAAAAATGGGGAGAGGGGGCACAGGGCACACAAGAAAACAAGGCAACAGAGATCAGGGGCACAGAATGAAAAAACGGGGGGAAGGGGCACAGGGCACACAAGTAAACGAGGCAATAGAGATAAGGGGCACAGAATGACAAAACAGGGAGAGAGGGGGCACAGGGCACACAAGAAACGAGGCAACAGAGATCAGGGGCACAGAATGACAAAACGGGCAGGACAACAGGAGACCAATGTGAGCAGGGTCACAGCGAACTTGCTCAGGTGGCAGGTGGCAGAGAGGCACTAGCGGGGTAGCACCACAGGAGGACCATGTGGTGGCTGGGGGGGCGACCTACCTGATGGCAGGGTCAAAATGCACCGTATTCATGAAATAGAGTGCATTCCTGTCAATTCCCCTTGCCCTGGTGCACAATTGGCTGCCTAGCGCCAATGTAGGCGCCTTTGCACCATGAAAAAAGGGGGCCTCAGTCGCAGGCAGGATTGTTTTTGTGGAGGAAGGAGCACCTTCCTGTACCAAAACAATCCTCAGAAGCATTTTCCTCTTTTTGAGTCTGCTGCAGAATGTAGCGCACATGGAAAGAGGAAAAAACAAGGAGAAATACAAATATTCCTACTTGTTATGCCTGCTCTGGGGAGGTGTAAGGTTTTGGCGCTGCCTCAGGTATACATGATCAAGTAAATCTGGGGCAGCATAAAACTCCATGGGTGTTGCATGGCCCATGGAACACCTCCTTGACGCAGAGTACGATATGGTAAAAAACTTGCGCTGCTTTGTCTTACTCCATATATATGAGGCCCTGCAAAGTCTTGCAGAGTGGCTTTGCTTCACCTCATAAATATGACTGAGAGGCTAACACCAAAGCCGAAGGGGAGGCCTCCCCTTCGGCTTTGGTGTTAGCCGAGAGGTACCGACGGAGAGAGCGGGGCCTCAATCTCCGAGCCGTTGCCGGGTGAGGTGAGGCTTGACTCCCACATATTGCTGGGATTACATCCTCTATCAACTACTGGTTCGAGAGGATACGGTAGGATGGTCTATATGACCACTCCAGTAGTTTTGACAGTCCGTTAACAAATAAATTGGTCTGTCTTTCTCACTTTAAACAAAATTATTTGAGTGTACCTTTGCAGTAGCAATATCTTATGTATGTGGCCCTGAAGAATGCCGGTGTAGTTTCACCTATTGGCAGAAACATGTTGGCCTTATCCACAACACAGCAAAGTAAACAGTGATTTTTTCACACTGTCCTACATCTCTTTTTAATCTGGCGTCCTGGTGAATATCAATACATTTTTTTTTTTTTTCTTTTGCCTCGACCGTCATTTTAACATCACTTACTTCACTCTTTTTTGTTTGCACTGCACTTTTTCAGCACCACTCTGTGGCATGGACACTTCCACTATATGAACCAGTAGTGTGTGTTGTCTGGCCAATTCATCTGGGCTCGGACTCACCATCCTGGTTAGACGTCCTACATGACGAGGCTCCGCCAAGTGGGTGGGCTGATAGGATGTCTATCATATACTTGTGTCATGTGACCACTTGGTCTGGTTTAGTGCAATCCAAAAGTGTGGTCTCCTAAATAGGACCGTATAGGCTCGGCTCTTTTGGTTTACAGACCCTCCAACTCTTTTTGTTCGTTGTAGCTTGATTAGGGGTATTTGAGTTTGGATGGTCTATAAATATAGTCCCCTTGACCCTCCTAAACTATTGTTTTTCTATACTCAGTTGTATACACATTAAAGCTGTGTGAAACAGAACTCTAACTACAGTACCACTGTCAAGAGGGGGATGCATTGTTGAAGACAAAATGTACTGCTTTGTATTTTAATTGTATATTTCCTTGTCATTTTGCTAATTACAATAGAAAATTCACATATTTATTGAAATAAAGTTGTTTTGATTTTTACAATTTGGTGCGGTTGCATTTTAAAGAAATTAGGTGGAAACAACTGATGTAGAGCAATATCCATTTTTCATTGTAGGGCTGCATTAAAATCACAAGTCTAGACTGCATCCGCATATAATCTTTTGTCGTGTTAACCATTGTTTTAAGATCTTGTAACTTGATACCATGAATGTGTTTTGTTTATGCCTAAATGAGGAATATGTGAAGAAGTAATGTGGAAAATTAGTTTTAACTAGCAGATAACATTAACTGAAATGTGTTTGTCGTGCCACCAGCAATCATTTCATTATTGAATGTGCTTATTAATCGTGCCATTTTATTTGTAGGTAAAATTATTAACTGTATATGACTCAATTTCTATATAACTCCGTAAAGTTCATGTTTCATTTCTCTTATGTTAGTTGAAATCTGTAGGCATGAAATGCATTTTCCCTGGAAGCTCTTGCATTGGAACTAATAATTAAATTTCATGTGCACCTTGGGTTTTATTTTTTCCCCCGCTTATGGTGCAGGTGGAAAAAGCAGCCTTGTTAGCTCGAATAATGCCTTTGTTTTAGGAGTTAGGCAAGGAGAGTAGGAGATATACTGAACATTGATACTTAGATGGAGAACTGATGTACTTTCTCACCAGAGAGAGCCTGGGAATCAAGGTTATCTCGCCACTGCTCAGAGCATCGCTGTCCAGTGGAAAATTGCCTATGGGGATGTGGCCTGACCACATGGCATGACACGAAGAGGACCTTGGGAAGTTGTCTGTAATATTGATGATGGTAACTAGGGAAAGAGCCCCACTTCTTTTCTGCCTTGAGAGAGAGAGCATCTTAGAATGAGCTCTGTCTAAGTAGCTTCATGCTGCTTGCCCCAACTGATGTAGAGAGACTTCTGAGGAAGACTCATAGGCTGACACCTTAACCGATCGTGCCCTGCAATAACTTTAACTAGGGATGCCATGCTAGTATTAGTGTAGGGATAGATTATACTCTATTTCCATGAAATCTTTGATGCTGGGGAACTTGGATTATTGTGCTCTGCTCTGTTGTATCCCAATGTATTTCTACACCTTCATCCTGATGTGGCTGTATGGTGTCTGTACGTTCAGTTATTATTGGTATTGCTCTGTAATAAATCAACTAACTCCATTTATTAGTCTGCGATTCTTAATAGCCCTAGCGAACCACAACTTAATTTATTGACCCGCTAACGATTTCCTCCCCCCCCACACTCTCATGCTGGGAAAAAGTACCAGCGACTTGAGGTTTTAGGGCAGATCTAGAACGTGGAGATCTGGCACCATCACAACTATAGTTTTTTATTCAGAAAATTGAATAAAATACCTGCAAGTTCTTTATAACAAATCTTACATTCTATCAGATATACTGCAATAGAATAGACGTGTTTCCACAGCAAATGCATGAAGGGTGAAGGGACCATTAAGTGCTGAGTAGGGTATTTGATTCTCTTTATGCAAATTGCCTTAGCAATCTTCAACTGGTAGACTGACAGCTACATAATATGTTAAATGTTCACAAATCAAAATGTTGCTGTACAGTTAATTAATACCATTAAAATATCAAACTCAGACATACAATAAAATCAGTTTAAAATAAATAAAAGATTATAGCAAGATTAAAGAGTATTAATAATGGTATGCATGCGTATCAAAGTTAGATACATAGAATTATAGATGGGAAACAGTGAATTACGGTGATGTTTTTCAGGTAAGTAGACATATTATTGAGTTTTAAATATTGTTGTGCTATAATATCGAGATTAAATGTCGAAAGTCAAAAATATCTTTGTTTGTAATATTGATGTGAAGAATATCGATTTAGTGTGTTGTATAAAAAATTGTTGTTAAAAATATCGATTTTGAAAATATTGTTATTAAAATATATTGTTTTTGTAAATGTAATGAAATGTTTATTATAATTGTATTAATAATTTTTAATACATTTAATATGTTTTATAGAAAAAGAAAATTTAGGGCCGGGATGTTGGGTAAGAGTGTGGAGTGTTTTTAAAAAAGTTTCTTTCTTTACATTTTAAAAGTAATATTTAAGAAATTTAAAAATTATTTTTAGACACAGGATGTTGGGGTATAGAGGATAAGGGTGGGGAGTATTTTAAAAGCCAAAAATGTAATTTACATTTTTTTAAATTAATATTGAAGGGTTTTAAAATTGTGTTTTAAGAGCAGGGTGATGGGATTATAGGGGATAGGGTGGGAGAGTGTTTTTTAAAAAAACATGGTAAATTCCCCCCAAAAGTTTATTTTATACTAAATACATTTAAAATTGGATTTTAGGAGCGGGATGTTGGGTTTATAGGGGATAAGAGTGGGGAGTATTTAGAATTTTTTTTAATAACAATTTTTTATGGTACTAATAAAGAAATTTACACATTTTCTTTAGGGTTGGGATTGCTTGTTTTTCAGGGATTAGGAGGGTAGTTTGTAAGTATAAAAAATATAAAATTAAAACGTTTTCAAAATAATTTACAAATATTAATACATTTCTTTTATTAATAGTGAACATTTGTGGATTTTGCACCTTATTTTGTGGAGTAATGTTTACATTTAAAATATATTTTGAAAAAGTGAAAGGTTGAAATACAATTAAAAAAAATATTATGATTTGGTATTTTTATATGGTAATCCCCAGGCTTCTTATCACTTTCCCCACTTGTGCCAATAAAAATGCTGGGCCTCTTGTGTGGTTGGGCTTAGGTCACACCACAGAAACAGATCAAACCTAAGTCAATGAGAGTCCCCTCGCAAGGGCTCCCATTGATCTTGGTTTGATCCGTTCCTTTCAAAGGAGTCTGTGGTTTGTAGGTTTGCATTGGTGATGCCAAGGCACGGTCCAAAATACTGCAACTACCCCTGTAGCTTATATATCAACATATCACTTTAGAGACTTTGTGTCATGGTCTCTTGGGATACCATTGTTATCGGGGGACATGTGGGAACTCAGGGCGGTAGGAGATGTGTGACTTCTCAGAAATTTCTGAACTTTCCATCACTGAAATGTAAGAAAAGTTGAGTTTTTTGCCAAAGTTAGATGCTTGCAAGGGCTTCTGGGTAAAATTACCTAATGAGAGCCACGTAAATCATGCACCTCTGGAATTCCCTGGTTGTCTAGTATTAAAATATTTGCAGGTGTTCTATGTTTCCCTAGGTGTGAATGATCTAGGAGCCAAAATCCACAGCTACCCACTTTGCAAAAAAAAAGGGCCAGTGCTGGAAAAAACGAAATGTATCCATGTTGCGTTTTGGACCATTTTCTGCTGCAGGCATTATGTCTACCCAAGCTAGTGAGGTACCATTAATATTGGGAGGCATTGGGGAATCCTGGGTAGAAGGAATTGTGTGGCTCCCTGCATATACCAGAACTTTTAATCACAGAAATGTGAGAAAAATAGTTTTTTTAGTCAAAGTTTGAGGTTTGCAATGGATTATGGGTATGAAAAAAACAGTGAGAGCAATGCAAGTCAACCCACCTTAGACTCCCCCAGGTGTCTAGTTTTAAAACATGTGCATGCTTACTAGATTTCCAGAGGTGCAGGCTGAACTAGGGCCTAAAATCCACAGCTACCCACATTGAAAAAAGGGTCAGTTTTCAGTGGAAAAATGTGATATGTCCATCTTGCATTTTGACCTGTTTACTGTCACAGTCCAGTCAGACAAGTGAGGTACCATTTTTATCAGAAAATATGTGGGAGTATAAAAGAGTGCAACATTTGTTATTACCAATTGTATTTTGCTGCATTTGTGCCTTCCAAATGTAAACCAATGTGTGACAATGTGTGCCAAAGAAAACATTTTGGAAAAACACTCTCTAAATCATATGTTAGTATGAGTACCCACAAATTCAGAGATGTCCAAATAAGTTCTGCTCCTAAATCTTGCCCCGATTTCAGAAATAAATTGGTTTACTCGATACCCATTTTTCACTCTACATATTCCAACATATGAATTGATCTATACTCATTACATAATGAAAAGACATTGTATGGTGCAACTCAGTTGTTGGATGTGGGTACCTTGAATTCTTGGAGTACACACAAACCTCCTATATCTCACAGCCAGAAGGATCTAGCAGACATAATATGTATTGCTTTTATAAATCGGCCATCGTGACAAAAGGTTACAGATGTAAATGTTGTCACAAACGGCGTTTTTTCCCCACTCGTTTTCAGTATTTCTTTATTTCAACAGTTAGTTTCTTTGGGAAAACCTTAAGGGATCTACACATATGAGCCCTTGCTAAATTTGGTATTGTGTTTACTTTCCAGAAATCTATTGCTTTCCTGGATCACCCATGGATTTTACACTTGTTTCCACAATAAACTCGAAGTAGGTTGAGAGCACAAAAAATAGGAAAAATGCCAAACTATGGTAAAAAAAAAATTTTTTATTCAGCTCTGCATGTTCCTGAATGCTAGGAAGATGGTGACCTCAGCACAGCAAACCGGTTGTTGATGTCATTTTAAGGAAAAAAAACAGACACCTTTATCTAGAGCACTTTTTCCTATTTTTCCCGTAAACCTCATCATTCAGCTATATTTTGCCTTTTTTCTCGGTCCCCTCCAGCAGAATCCACAAACCTTGGGCAGTTTTAGAATCCCCGGATGTTGGAAGAGGACACAAATGTGGTGTTGATAAATTATGTGAAAACAAAGTTATGGAGCCCTATGCATCAACTACCCCAAAAATCCCAAAAATTGCTCAAACTGGGAGTGAGAAGCCCCAGAAGTTATGGGGTGTATATTATCCATTGTTTGAACTTTTGTGAGAGAGAGCTGGGATTGAGAAATAAGCTCACAAATTCTGCAACACCTCTGGAAGGTCTGCATTCCTCCAAATGTCTATCCTACCAATGTTTATTACCCACACGCGGGTGGGTGGGAGATATCTTTCTGGTTTCTCTTTTGTCACAAATGCAGTGAGTGGCTACAGGCAAAACTCCGGGGCTAAGGACATCTAACCTGATGTATCCTGCAGAAGAGAGTTATCCAACAATGTGAGGCTGCCAGTATCTCTGTTGTAACACAGGGGCACCTTTGCACAGTGCATGTATGGCTGGAGCTTAATGGAACTTTCTACCCCTCTCAACATCTTCTTGCCTTATCCAATCCTGTCCCAGTGTATCACCCCCTTCCATAACACAATCAGTCTCATACCTATTGCATCCCTAACATAACATGCGCACCCTTTCTCTTCCATCCCTGTCTAGTGTGCAATCTAGTCTCTTCTCTGCATTAGCAGGGAGAAACAGCGGGTGAGCACTCATGGTATTTGTATCGTGTAGCACCTATAAGGAAAGTACATCTAGTGCTTATATATGAGTGACAGTTTGTTTCAGCAGTAGTAATACTGATACACTACTTAGTGATTCACATTTATTAATCCAGGACATTGATTACAGCTGACCTGGTTTATTTACTGACTAAGGGCCTGATGAACGAAATTGGGTGTTTGTGATTTCCTAATAGCAAATTTTAGTGATTCCCTATTAGGAAATCGCAAAGTGCGATGTACAACTGGGTTTTTGACACTGTTATCGATTCGCTGTGGGTCACAAAAGGACCTGCTTCAGCAATATTTGGTTGCAATTTGTGACCAATTGTGAATGGCTACTATCACAGGGATGGTGGCCTGATGGGGTCAGCAGACCACCATGGCTGTGACTGCTTTTTAAATAAAGTACTTTTTTTAATGCAGCCATTTTCCATTAAGTGAAATGGGATGATTTCAAAAATAAAAATGAATAGCTACCTTCTAATTTTTTAAGAGTAGGCAGTGGTCCGTGGAACAACTGCCAGCTCTAAGAAATGTTGGCGCTTACATCCAAAAAGGGGAAGAGGAAGGGGTCCATTGGAGACTTCTTCCTCTGTTTGTGAATGGAAGTGGAACCACCTGGAAGTTGGTGGTAACTGCAAATGTTTTGCGACCGCATTCCTGGTCGCAAAACATTCCAACACACCAATGCGACTCATTAATGGGAAGGGACACCCTTAACACACCCCTTCCTAATAGCGACTCGCAAACCCTATTTTGCGAATCGTAAATTGGTTACTGACTCGAAAACTAGGGTTGGTACATGCCAAAAAGCATTTTCCGGTCGTCGTTTGCGAGCGCTAAAATGCTACTTACATCTAGCCCCAGGAGTTTTATTTTCTCATAGTTTTTCACAATTTTTTCTAGTCATGATATACGTTTGTATGTGTGCTATTGTGAGAATGGTCCAGTACCAGGCAGAAGAAGCATAGGAGTCATCAGTTTAGAAACAGCAGAGGTCGTTCTGAAAGGGTGGTATTTGAGAGCTAGAGGGAAGAGAAATAGGACTCCGTAATTGACCAGAGACTGGGTAGGAGGCAGGTTAACCCCTTCGGTGTATTGGTCGGACGGGGGACGTCTGACGCACCAGTGCTCATGTACATATACGGTCTGTCCTCGCACAAGGCACAGGGAATCTTTCTGGTGTGGGCACCAGAGGGATTCCTTTTACCTCTCAACAGCTTCAGGAGCTGGGAAAGCTCTTCCCCAGCTCCCGAGATTGCCTGCATGGTTTCCCTGAAATGACGATCAGCGCGCATGTCATTTCAGTGAAACCAAAACTGAAAGGAGCCAAGAGGCTCATTTCAGTTTCGCTTTCTATATGCTCAGGGGGCTATCTCAGCAGGACGGGAGGGGTATCGTTGGAAAAGGGAGAATCTTCCCTTTCCAATGGTATGCCTCCCTACTGGATCCCCAGGAGGGCGATCCCCAAGCATGGATCCACCAACTATGCACCAGGGAGGGGGGAGTGGCCCCTTGGGCAACGGCCTTTGCTCCGTCCAATTTTTTAGCCCAAATGCAGTTTTTCTGCTCCCCCAGGGATTTTTTAAAACTTGGAAATAGGGGTGGGGGCTGCCCAATATGGGCATGTCAATGCCCCCAACCCCCCCCCCCCCTCACAGCAAAATGACAGTCTTTCTGCCCCCCAGAAAGTCCAGTAGATACCAGGGATTTTGTTTTGATGATTATAATTAGGGATGGGGGCTACCCAATATGGGAATGCCAATGCCCCCACCCCCACGCTGCAAAAGTATTATTTCTGCCCCCCTGGTGGCAGGGGCGGGGACTACCCCCAATTTGCTCCCCCGGGTTGCAGAAAGCCCACTAGAAACCAGGGATTTTGTTTTAAATGCAAACTAGGGGTGGGGGCTGCCTAATATGGGCATGCAATGCCACCACGCCCACACAAAATTACAGTCTTTCTGCACCCTGGGGGGCAGAAAGCCCACTAGACACCAGGGTTTTTTCCACAGATGAATTTAGGGGTGGTGGTATACAATAACAAAGTTAAAAAGAGCTCGAAACAGAATAAGAAGGCAAATAAAAACCACAGTAACTTATGAGGAAATTTTGAACAATCCCAAAATAGACTGGATTAGGAGAACAGTGACTCTTGACACCGTTCACTGTTTACAATGTTGTTACAAGGTTGCCACGGATTGGATAACACTGTTGACTTGTGCTGTGGGAACAGGTGGACGTAGCGAAGAGGAGATCAGGGTACCTGAACCCTATTCGGAATCCAGTGATGTGTTTGATAAAGGGAAAGCTAGAGATCTCCCCCCTCACCGCCCCTTTGATTGTCGAATTGATTTGATGCCTGGCGTTTCTTTACCATGCTTTCGTATTTATGCTCTGTCTGGCCCGGAAGAACAGCATCTGAAGGACTATATTGAAGAGATGTTAGCGAAAGGGTTTATTCGTCCCTCCTCGTCGCCTGTATCATCGGCCATTTTCTTCATTCCGAAGAAGGAGGGCGGTCTTCGGGCATGTGTGGACTATAGAGCGCTCAATAAGGGTACAATTAAGAACAAATACCCTCTTCCCTTAATACCTGTCTTACTTGATCAACTAAAGCATGCAACGGTATTTACTAAACTTGATCTCAGAGGCGCGTACCATCTTATTCGTGTCCGTGAAGGTGACGAATGGAAAACTGCCTTCCGGACCAAATTCGGCCTTTATGAGTATTACGTTATGCCTTTTGGGCTATGTAACGCTCCGGCAGCTTTTCAGTTCTTTATTAACGAGGTGTTAAGGGAATATTTGGATTTGAGCGTCATAGTATACATTGACGACATCCTTGTTTTCTCTAATTCTGTTGAGGAACATTAGGTGCATGTTGCGCAGGTTCTGCAGCACTTGAAAGAACATCAGTTGTATGTACGACTCGAGAAGTGTAGTTTTCACACATCTAGGGTGGAGTTTCTGGGGTTCATAGTCTCAGCTAAGGGGATCATGATGGATCCAAAGAAAATCGAGGCTATTACATCTTGGCCGCCCCCGACATGTGTAAGAGATATCCAAGTACTGCTCGGTTTCGCCAATTTCTATCGGCGGTTCATATCTCACTTTTCAGAGATAATAGCCCCCATGACGGTGTTGTTGAGAAAAGGAGTACCTTTTGTTTGGTCGGATCATGCTCAATCAGCATTGAATTTGTTGATTGAAAGGTTTACTTCGGCTCCTGTCTTGGTTCATCCTGATCCGACGTTGCCTTTTTTTGTTGAGGCTGACGCCTCTTTGTGTGCTGTGGGAGGGGTATTGTTGCAGAGAGATGTGGAGAATGGATTTATGCATCCTATTGCTTTCTTTTCTAAGACCTTGTTGCCAGCCGAACGGAATTACACTGTAGCAGAGCGTGAGTTGTTGGCCATCCTTCGAAGAGTGGCGTCATCATTTGTGGGGAGCTCGGCATCCAATAACGATCTTCACTGATCTTAAGAACTTGGAGTTCTTTCGTTCTGCGCGGGCTTTGACCCCTCGCCAAATGCGTTGGGTTTCATTTTTTAATGAGTAGATTTTATCATTACCTACAGGCCTGCAGCTCAGCAACTAAAGTCAGATGCTTTATCCTGGATTCATGTGAATCAAGCTGACCTTGTTGTAGAGAAGGAGAGGGGTTCTTTCATTGCTCCGGACAGGATAGTGGGCAGTATTTCTACTGAGGACTTCAAGACGTTGGTTCAACAAAAGATGGAAAAGACAGATCTTACACCTTGGCTGTCCCAACCGTTCTTTTCCTTGAGGGATGGGTTGCTGTATTACGAGGATACATTTTTATTCCCCCTGCGCTTCGGGATATGGTTTTGGAGTGGTGTCATTCTTCCTCTTTCGTAGGTCATCCTGGTATGAATAAAACCAAGGAGTTTTGTTTGCGGTGGTTTTGGTGGGAGTCAGTGACACGAGATGTGCAGTCTTTTGTTGCGGCCTGTCCTGTGTGTTCAATAAACAAACCGACCCATACTAAACCTTCTGGGTTATTGCACCCCCTGCCAGTACCCACTGCACCTTGGCAAACAATAAGTATGGACTTTGTGACCGATTTACCATCTGAGTCAGGATTCACAGTCATATTTGTTGTAGTAGATTCGTTCACAAAGATGGCGCACTTTGTTCCTCTAGCTAAGTTACCTACAGCCAGGGAATTGGCTCTGATATTTGTGTCATCTGTGGTGTGGTTGCATGGATTGCCTTCTGCTATTGTGTCTGATTGAGGGGCCCAGTTCATTTCCCATTTTTGGACTGAGTTGTGTACTGCGTTACGGATGAAATTGTGTTTGTCTTCTGCATATCATCCACAGTCGGATGGTCAAACTGAGCGCACCAACCAGACCATGGAACAGTATTTGAGGTGTCTTGTAACATCATTGTCATGTAGTTGGGTTATGGCTCTTCCATTAGCAGAATTCGCATATAACAACAGTGTACATTCAGCGGTGGGAGTGACCCCTTTTTTCATCCCAGAGCTATCCCGATTCAACCCTCGGGCCAGGTGCCAGCAGTGACTGCTTTGGGGCTTTCGTTAGTTCAGATCTGGAACAGGGCGCAAGAACATCTAGCACAGGCAAAGGATGATATGAAGAAACAGGCAGACAGACACAGGGTACCAGCTCCTTGCTACCAGGTTGGGGATCGTGTGTGGCTTTCCACGAAAAACCTAAGGATAGGTGGTTCTCGAAAATTGCAACCCAGATATGTGGGCCCTTTTCCTATCGTTAAAGTAGTGAACCCAGTGGCCATGAAAGTGGGGTTGCCAGATGAGTATGGAGTCCCTCCTGTTTTCCATACTTCCCTTTTGAAGCCGTATACTAACACCACCCAGGTTTTGCCCCCCTCCCCCTGTTGTGGTAGTTGAGGATGAGGAGTTTGAGGTTAATGCTGTCCTGGATTCCAGAAGAAGGGGTGGGAGACTAATGTACCTAATCGATTGGAAGGGCTATCCCCCTGAGGAACGCTCTTGGGAAGCAGCGAGTGGGGTTCATACCCCTAGGTTGGTGAGGCTGTTCCACTTGCGTCACCCTTCTAAGCCCCGTCCGGTAGGGAGACCTTTGCGGGGAGGTACTGTTGGGAATTAGGTATGCTGACCCTCGGTCCTCTCTCTATGCGCGTGCTGATGGTCACGCCCCTCTCCTCCCTAGTCCATGTGACGGTATAAAATGGAGCCAGGCTGGGTATTCCTTGCTTGGTTTCTAAATGGTCACGTTGTTTTTTCTGGAATGAGCCCTTCGTGATCTAAGCTTTTGGATTTCCCGCTGTGTTCGTGTTGTGCGTGGAGGAAATGGACTGCTCACCGTGATACTCATCAGGACATCGGAAAGCTGGTAAAGCGAGTTGATTTTGGACTTGCTTTTTGTATTCGTTGAGGTCTGTGCGCGGCTGCGTGCAGACGGAAGATAACGTCGGGGAATTAACTTCCGGGTGTTGTGGTGCTATCGGCACCCTTGGGCATTTTTGGGATGCTTTCACGGACCGGCTGTTAGTCGGTATTTGTTGTTCGTTTTCGAGTTTGGTGGCCACTGTTTTTCGGGTTATACGGGAAGTAGGTGTAAAACATTATCAAGCAGCAACCATTAAGGGTTTTTTTTCTAAAGACTTTTTTCCCCTTCTGCTCGTAATTCATTGAACGTTGAGTACGAGTTACTGTGTCTGCGGAAGGAGGCTCAGGCCCAGGTACAAAATACGGAATCTCCGAAAAAGGACTACTGAATCCCTCATCGGGTAAGGACAAGAGGAAGGGGTTGTTGTTGAAAGATGTTATGGTATGCGCAGGGAGAAAGGGCATGAAGGTGATGTTGAATATTGTCATTTCTCTTATCTCTCCTCTGCAGGGTGGGAGGATAATCCTTTCTTCCCCTCGAGACTAAAGAGAGCTGGAGACGTATTGAGCCCATTGAAGCCTTCTTCTTCCCCTTGTTTCTTTTTACCCTTCCCTCTCCCTGGGCTCAGACTGTAGTTGGGTGTGATATATATCTGGCAGGCTGCAGTCTGTGCAGGGTAGAGAGTTGGGAATATCGTCGCTCCTGCAGCGGGGTTCCAAGTGGGTGACAACTGACACTATGGGCCAGAAGGCCCATAGGAATGAATGGGAAGTTATTCTCAATTTGCGTTTTGCAATATGAGAATCGCAAATTGAGAATAATTTCAAGGGTGCAAGGCTGTCATAAGGACACCCTGATGCACCCCTGAAATGTACATGTGTGCGCATATGGCGCACATACATGCCCTCAGGGCATGTATGTGCACCACATGGCACCTTCACAAATGGCAAAAAGCGCATTTGTGAAAGAAATCGCAAATTAACACCAACTTCAAGTTGGTGGTAATTCGCGATTTCTTAATGAGAAATCGCACAACTTGGGTGCTTCATACATAGCATTTAAGGAATTGCAATTTGCGATTCCTTAAATGCTGGCGCAAAATTAAGGAATCGCAAAGTTTGCGATTCCTTAATTTTGCTATGCGATTTCAATCATACACCGCATTTTCCGAATTTTTAATAGCAAACGCTTCTTTTTTGCGAATTGCAGCGTTTGCGACTAAAAAAATGGATGATACATATGCCCCCTAGTGAAGCCAGAAAAGTCGCCCCATCCTGGATTGCCCTGGGTGTCTAGTTTTCAAAAATGTATAGGTTTGTATATGTATAGCAGAGCTAGGGTTTAAAACATACAGCTAGGCATTTTGCAAAAAAAGGGTCCGTATTCACTGTAAAAATGTGGTGTGTCCACGATGCATTTTGGGCCGTTTTCTGTCACCGGCACTAGCGCTACCCACACAAGCCAGGTACCAATTTTATCGAGAGACTTAGGGTAACACAGAATTGTACAGCAACTGTTATTACCTATTGAATTTTAATGCATTTCTACCTTTTCAAATGAAAGACAATGTGTAAAAAATAAGTAATTTTGAAAAATGTCATATAATTCTCATGCTAGTATGGGTACTTACAATTTCGGAAATGTGAAAATACTTACTGTTTCCAAACTCTATATTTTGCTATATTTTCAAAAATTCATAGGTGTCTTTCATCCCGATTTTTCACTGTATATATTTTCCAAAATGAATTGCTATACACCCAGTACATAATAAAAAACCATTGCAAGAGGCTGCTCAGTTATTGGCTCTGGGTTCATCAGGGTCTTGGTGAACCTACAAGTCCTATATATCCCCACAACCATAAAGTACCAGTGGATGTAACAGTATATTGCCTTCAACCATCTGTCATAATTAGAAGAAGTTACAGGTGAGAACCTTGGCACAAATGGCTGTTTTTTTCAACTCATTTTCAATTTTTCCTATTTTCAACTGTTAGTTTCTACAAAGAAACCTTGAAAGATCTACACAAATAACCCGTTTCTGAATTCAGAATTATGTCTACTTTTCCAAAATGTATAGCTTTCCAGGATCTTTTATTGCTTTTATACCCATTTCTACCATTAACTGGACGAAGGTTGAAAGCACAAAAAATAGCAAAAATAGACTGTGTCCCAGAAACATGCAAACACTGTTTAGAAAATGTTGTTTTTTTGTCAAAAGTCTGTAGTCCCTTTAAGCTGGTGAAATTGTTATTTCAGCCCCACAAACCCTTTGTTGATACCATTTGCAGGGAAAAAACTGATGCTTTCATATGCAGCACTATTTTCCCATTCCCCCCCCAAAAAAAACATTAGCTGTATTTTGGGTAATTTCGGTCCCCTCTAAGGGTACCCACAAACCCTCGGTACCTTTAGAATCCCTGTGATAGTGGAAGGAAAGGACACAAATTTGCCTTGGATTCCTCATGTGGTCAAAACGTTACAGGGGCCTAAGCGCGAACTACCCCAAATAGCCAAAAAAGGCTTAGCACAGGGGGGGAAAGAGTTTAGTAGGGAAGGGGTTAATGTTTTTTCAGCCAGCTTGGGAAAGATTGTTGTTTCAAACACAAAATAAATGTCAAACAAGGAGCAATTACTGTCAAACATGAGATTAGGTTTTTTTATTATTCTGTTTTTTTTAAATTATTTTTTATTGTTTATGTCAGCAAGCATTCATTACAGATTATCATACACATTGTACAAAGCACATAACTTTATATATACATCATTATTCAATATTTAGACCATTAAACAACACATTCATATCCATTTTGCCAGAGGAGCCCAAAGGTTCTGACCAAATATCTTTTTTCTTGCCCCTTTTGATTTGTATTCAGCTGTCTCCAAATAATATGTAGATAATAACCTAGATTGCCAGTTATTAAAGACTGGTGGATCTGAATCTAACCATTGAGAAGTGATACATAACCGAAAGATTGACATGCAGATAAATAAAAATCCTTCCTCTACTTCAGTCCTAGATCCCACTTGATCTGCTTGCATGCCAAGGATTACCAAACTAACATTTAAAAAATATTGAACATTAGTAATAAATTGCAACAATTTAGGGCATTGAAAAAACATATGAAGGGAATCCGCAGCAATGCATCCACATCGGTTCCATTTATCACCTCTTTTCGATTTCCATTTTGTCAATTTAGCAGGGGTGTAGTATAAATGAAATATAGACATAAAGTGTTGGCTTTTAATGAACCATTATTCAGAACTTTAGTTGCTAATTCAATTACTCTAGTCATGACTACGTTATCAATTCCCAACTTTCTTCGCCACTTGTCTTCAAAAATGCAGAGATCATCTTGTAGTTTATTTAACAAAAGCTGATAAACTAGACCAATCTTTACTTTAACTCTTATGGCTTCCAATATATCAATTCTTTCCACCTTTAGCTGATCCTGCATCCTTATTTTAGCCAAAAAACTTCGTACTTGTAAATATTTAAAAAATATATCCTGGCCAAATTGTATTTGTGGTGCAGCCAAGTAAAAGAGGCAATTTGAACCCCCTGGCACAAATCTCCTAATATACATATCCCTGCTGAATGCCATCTATCCATCACCTGATCCCTAAAAATATCTGGTAATGTACGACAGGTGTTTAGAGGTGTATAGCAATTCAGATTAGAATTCAAACCGAATCTACCTTTTAATATTTTCCAGGTTTCAAAAACCGTCAATAAAATTTTGAATTTCGTTTTTTTATAGTAACTGGGCTCAATCATTTTAACTAAACATTGTCTGGCCTCTTCGCCCAATACCATTTCGTAGATAACAGGTTCTTCTGTCATTACATAATGAAAAATCGAGACACCCATATGTTTCAACAATGCAGCCCAATAATACAGACGAAAATTTGGGATCCCCCAACCTCCCCTAACTCTAGGTAATATACACCACGTCATTGCTCTCCTGGACCTACGATAGCCCAAAAAAAACCTAGAGCAAACCCACTCAATTTTGACAAAGAAGGAGTTTGGAAAAAGCAAAGGGATTGTTCGAAATAAATACAGACATTTTGGAAAAATTAACATTTTTAAAACATTACTGAGACCATACAGAGATAAGTGAAGATTATTCAGCCTTTCAAGAGTTTTAATTACGGAGTCTACTATAGGATCCACATTCAACCAAACTATATCATCTATCTTTGCTGAGATTTTAATGCCCAAATAGAGGGCCTCAGAAGAAAAACTCATATCTATTGGCCGACCTACATCCGAATGAATTAACTGCGTTTTGGCAATATTCAATTTATAGCCAGAGTATGCCCCAAATCTTTCAGCCGATTCCACTATCTTTGGTAAAGCATTCTTAATATCTGTGGTTACAACAGCGACGCCATCTGCATATGCAAATACCTTATATGCTTCCTGATGTATCCTAACCGGATTGATTCCTGCTTCTTTTTCTAGTCTATTTAAAAAGGGCTCAATATAAAGAGCAAATAACAATGGGGAACAAGGACAACCTTGTCTAGTCTCCTGTGTTATTGCCAAGCTGCCCGAGAGACCCCCGGAAATACGAACTGTAGCCTTCGGGTAACTATATAGTGTTTGTATCGCATTAATTAATTCTTTAGGGAATCCTTTCCAACTTAGAGTGGACCCTAACAATTCCCAAGAAACCCTGTCAAATGCTTTTTGAGCATCTAACAGGGTTACCGCAACAGGGGATCGTGTAGCTTGTGCCCAATCCAAGAGGGAAATAATTCTTTTCACATGATCTGCTGTATCTCGATTTAAAATAAATCCATGCTGCCTTATTGAGACTAAACTTGGCATTAAATCTTTCAATCTATTGGCTAATATCTATGAGTACACTTTGCTGTCAGCGTTAATAAGCGAGATTGATCTATATGAAGCCATATCAATGTCAACCTTATCTTTCTTCTTAAAAATTACAATAGTTGCCATAGACCAAGATTCTGGGGAATTACCTGAAAAGCTTGTTGAAATAATTCTATCAAATCTGTTTTTAGTGCTTTTCTGAAAGGACGATAAAATTCAAGGGGGATATTGTCCGGTCCCATAGCTTTTCCTGAAGCTAAACCTAATAAAGCTGCTTCAATTTCTTCCCACGTTATAGAGGCTGCTAACAATGCTTTTTGTATTTCTGTGAGTTCTGTAGTATCTAGATTCTCCAAATATTCCACAGCGCCATTCTCAGCTCGCTCCCCATCTGTCGGTTCACTATATAATACTTGATAAAAATCTTGAAATGCTTTTAATATACCTGTTTTAGATTCTTGCACAGCCCCCTTCAAGTCAAAAGTCTTTGAAATATCATTAAAAACCGCCTTCTGACGTAATCTTTTTGGCAAGACTCTTCCAGTTTGTTCACTAGGTGATTAGGCCATTTCGATTCAGATTCAGGGAAGATCTCAAACAAGAGCTGGAAAATTTGCAAGGCGTGATTATGCCGATTGAGTCCAGTTTATGGCTGCAAACATAATGCTGCCAAGCGTTTGTGCATGGATTTGAAGAGCCTCAATAAGGAGATCTGGGTGGACTCCGAATTTCTACCAGGATTAGTGATCTTTTGGAAGAGCTTTGAGGAGCTGAATGGTTCTCCAAAATTGATTTGGCATCTACGTACCATCAGGTGGTATTGGAGGATATGCCTCGCCATTCCACTGCTTTCGACTCACCAATTTGTACATTCTAATTCTGTAGGATGCCTTTTGGCCTGGCGTCTCCCTCCTTCGTTTTTAAGCGCTTATTCAGCCAACTTTTAGAGAATGTTCAGGGAGTTCTATTATTTCAGGGTGATGTCTTGATTTTCGCCAAGCATGCAGAAGATCATGACAAGGTAATTAGCTCTGTACTTCAGATTTTTGAAAAAATAGGGTGTGGTGAAAAAACAGAAATGTGAGTTTTGGAAAAGAGATGTTACATTTCTAGGACAGACTATCTTGAGTAGGGGCATTTTTCCAAGGTCTTGGTTTGTTAGGGCTGTGGTTTAGTGTCCTAACCCCAAGAATAATGGGGAACGGTGCTCATTTATCAGGGTTTGCGGGTTTTATGCCCGGTTTATTCCTGGGTTTTCCACTACAATGAAGGCCCCAACTACATGTTGAAAAACAAGGTTCCATTCATTTGGTATGATGCCAGCCAAGATATTTTGACATGGTTAAAATGGAAATGATGAATGCTAAAAGCATTGAGTGCGTATGATCCAAGTATACCTTGCACCATCACAGTGGACACTAGTAGGTATGGATTGGGAACAGTACTGACCCTAAGTACCATTGAGGGTGAGGTCACCATTAGAAATGCCTCAAGAGTACTTTGTGAGCAATAATTAAAGTACTCAGTAATTGAAAAGGAGATATTGGCAATGCGGTTATGTGTGGGGTAGAAGATGTGTGATGCAGACTGATCACAAGCTGCTTATGTACATTTTGAGTAGTGACAAGGTCATATACACCACCCCTCACACAGCTCGTTTCACCACTAAATTGCTTCAGTATGATTTCAGGGTCAGTGCATTCCAGGTAAAGAGAACGTCACAGCAGATTTTCTGTCAAGATTACCTGTCAGTGATCAGGATACAGTAACCCCTGAAAGATGAATGGGAAGATTGCTTTATAGCACTTGCAGATGCAGTTGAAATTAAAGCATGAGCTGAGATTGACTGGAAAAAGTCTAGTGATGAAGATACAGGGTTGAGGATATCGACACAGCTGACAGTTTACCTACCAAAAGTAAACTGAACAGATTGTCTGACCAGGTAAAGACCAGCATCAATGCTGAGATGTTGGAGTTGTGGGTGATTGAGCTCTCCAGTAGATCTTGGGTCAGCCCAGTAGTGTTGTTAACCAAACCCAACCCAAAAGCTGAGAAACCAAAGTTGAGATTTTGTACGGACTACAGGGGACTCAATGCAGTAACTAAGATGAATGCTCACTCCACCCCACAGCTGATGGTCTCATATATAAACTTGGGGCTGCCAAATTCCTAAGCACATTTGATCCCACTTCAAACTATGCACTATTACCTTAACAGAAGAAGCCAATGAGAAGCTTGCAGTTTCCACACCGGAGATCCACTTTCCGTTTTAGCTTAAAGAATGACCCTGCAAATTATCAACGCTTGGTGAACAGAGTTCTGTCTGGATTGCAGGTGATACAAAACGCCGCTGTACGCTTGCTCTTTTCCCTTCCAAGGAGATCTAGCGTACGTAGCCATTTACGCAGCCTGCACTGGCTACCAGTTCCTCATCGAATTTTATTCAAAATTCTTGTGTTGGCTTTCAGAGCAGTCCACGGCCAGGGACCAACATACCTGCAGAAAAGGTTTTCATTTTACGCTCCATCCCGTGCCCTTCGATCGGCCAACCTGTGTTTTTTAACCACCCCCAAATTTAAATATGTTCGCATAGGAGGACAATCCACTTCAGTCAAAGCTGCCGCTGCCTGGAATGCTCTCCCTTTCTCTCTTAGAGCCTCACCAACCATCGCTTTGTTTAAAAAAGATCTCAAAACCCATCTGTTTAATGCCCCTTACTAGTAGTTCCCCCAGACTCTGCTTTCAGTTCTTCCGTTTCTCAAATTTTACTCACCGCGCCAGGATACCCCGTGGTAACAGAGCGCGATACAAAAGTTTTAATAAACATAAACATAAACATAAACATTGGAGGCATTTAGTGCTGCACATCTGGATGATATTGCTGTATTAAGCTCCACCTGGCAGGATCTTTTCACCCACCTGGAGAATGTGCTTCTGGCCCTGCAGTACGCAAGACTAAACTATCAAAGCAAGCAAGTACCAAATATGGCATGGGGCTACTGTGTACCTCCTTATAGGTGATGGCCATGTACAGCATCTCCAGGCCAAGATTCAGATCATTCTGGCTTGAGACCTTGCTAAGATTTAAACCAAAGTCAGAGCCTTCATTGGCCTGAATGGGTACTACAGGAGGTTTGTACAAGTCTATGTGTCTATTGTAGCACCCTTGACAGAACTCACATCCAAGAAGCAGCCAAAGAACATTAATTGTACCCCAGTAGAGTCAGAAGGC
This sequence comes from Lissotriton vulgaris, assembly GCF_964263255.1. Lineage (NCBI taxonomy): Eukaryota > Metazoa > Chordata > Amphibia > Caudata > Salamandridae > Lissotriton > Lissotriton vulgaris. Next base: position 820,081,366 of record NC_141693.1, on the reverse strand, counting down.
CATTGACACCCTGAAAGAAGCAATGTGCTCAGCACCTGTCCTCAAAGTACCTGACTATGGCAGGGATTCTATTGTCCAGACAGATGCTATGAACATGGGATTGGGGCAATGCTGGCACAGTTAAATGATGAGGGCCAGGATCAACCAATTACCTTTATTAGTAGTCGACTCCTCTCTAAAGAGCAGGGTTGCAGTGCCATTGAGAGGGAAGCCTTTGTTGTGCTTTCGTCCCTCATGAAATTGAGACCCTACCTGTTCTGGACTCACTTCAGAGTTCCAACTGACCATAGGCCTTCCAAGTGGTTGATGCAAATGAGAGAGGAAAATCCCAAATTGGTGAGGTGGTCCATCTCCCTACAGGGTATGGACTTTACAGTGGAACGTACATGGTATAAGCATGTGAATGCAGCCGGCTTCAGCAGGTTTTTCTACTTAGATGATGAGAACTATCAGGATGTAGTGTGGTTGCTTATCACTTTATATTTGGAGGGGGCATCTAAGAAAGTGCCTCTTTTTGCATGATCATGCCCCCAAATGTCTGCACTGTTGCTGCCGGTTTTACGATTCTGAAGGACTATGGGCCATGCTTACCAGGCCCAAGTGCATGTGGTCTGACCCTCAAACAGTATACAATTGGCTATTACCTGATTAGCATATTTACCTTACCTGTAAGTCTCTAGTTTATGGTACAAAGGGTACCTGTATCTAGTATGTTAAATTTCACTAGTGGCCTTCAGCACTTATTGTGACATCACTGCAGTGACAAATTGAAATCATGGCTCTAAGTCAGCAATAAACACTTTTGCAGGTCAAAACCGTCAATTTTAAGTTTTATACATCACCCCTAGAGAAGGCCTTAGTAGCTCACAAGGCAGGGTCCTAAAATATTAAAAAGAAGCACATGTTTATTTTATACTTTACATGTTTTGAAAGTGAAAACTTGAAATTGTTGTTTTCACTGTAGTATGGCTGGTGCTCCCATTGGTTAACATAGAAGTTTTCTATTTGAGTCCACCAAACCTAGTGCTCCAAAGTATCAAATTAGTTGTTACATTAAACCTGACTTAGAGGTTGGCTTAGAGGGGGACGCCTCAACTTCTATTTATGAATTAGTACTGTGTACAGAAGCTAGAGGATGTCCTCTGCGCCAGGTTGAATTTGGCTATTTCAAAAGGGTCAGATTCAAAATCTTGATGGGTGCATTTAAGTTATGGACAGCTGTCCAGAAAAAACTTGGATTAGGTCGGTGAATAGTTACACCCCTATGTATGATAATGATTTACTTCCAGACATTTATAAAGATGGATATATAAAACATTGGGGCCAGATGGGGTTGGAGAAGATTGGGGACCTGGTAGACGATGGAGGGATTTTATCCTTTGATACAATTAGGGATAAGTCTGGGATTGGGAATACCCAGGGGGAAGGTCTAGTTTTTCTCGGGTGGCACTTGTTGACTCACTGCTGAAATCTCCACCTTCACTAGCTATTCTATATAAATTACTAAACAAAGAAAAGGTGGATGATCTCACAAAGCATACAGCTTGCTGGTCAGAGCTTTTGCAAGTTGGGACTGGAGAATGCGCAGACTCTATATTTAGCTCAGACATTATTTATTGATGACAATTTACAGATACAGTGTTACAAAACCTGGTTTAATCTCTACACCACCCAGGCTAAGATCGTAAAATGGGGCAGATCTGCAGGTATACATTGATATTTGATATTTGATATTTATGGTTTTTTGTAAAGCGCTTCTATCGCTCCGGGAGGAGCATCTTGGCGCTGCACCCACAGTAGATCTACTTGGATAGCATGGATCAGATGGCTGCGAGAACTGAGGAGTCAGATTGAGAGTAGATCCACGTCTTCAGGGCTTTCCTGAAAAGGCTTTCTGAGGGGGCATGCCTAAGATGAGGGGGAAGGCGATTCCATGCCCTAACAGCAAGGAATGAAAAGGTCTTTCCACCTTTTGTTTTTAATTTGATACGAGGTTCAGAAATGAAATTAGCGCCTGATGACCTCAAGCAGCGAGTTGGAGTATAATGCTGGAAGCGCTTAGTCAGGTAAGCTGGGCCCATGCACTTGTTTGCTTTAAAAACAGTAATTAAAAGCTTAAACAAGATTCTCTTATGGAGGGGCAGCCAATGGAGTGCGTTGAGGGCTGCAGTGGCCGAGGACCTACGGGGGAGTTTCAGGACGAGTCTGGCGGCTGCATGTTGAACGGTCTGTAGTTTTTTTAGTGAGGACTTCTTAATGCCTGCAAGGAGACCGTTACAATAATCCAGCCGGGAAAGGATAAATGCAACCGCGACTGATTTCCTGGCTGAGATAGGCAGGAAATTAAAGAATTTCTTTAGTTGCCTGATTAAGCTGAAACAGCGTCCTGCGGTGATGCGCACATGTTCATCGAAGCTGAGGGAAGCATCGAATTGAACTCCCAGGTTGCGGGCTGACACAACCGCACTTGGTGGTGCTTCAGAATTTTGGGGCCACCACTCTTTAGGGGAAAAGAGTGTGCCTTTACCGAGAGGTATTATTTCGGTTTTGGCGCTGTTACATTTCAGATGATTCAGGTTGAGCCAGGAAAAGACTTCTGAGAGGCAATTTTGGAGTCTGATGGTAGCGTCAGGGATTCTTTTGTCGATAGTGACGACGAGTTGAGTGTCGTCAGCATAGGACGTCACTAGAATCCCATGTGACTCAATCAACGTAAGGAGGGGGGCCATGTATACATTAAAAAAGAGAGGGCTCAAGATGGAGCCCTGAGGGACACCTGAGATGATGGGGCGTTCACCAGAGAAGTAAGGGCCTAAGGAAACCGTTTGAGAGCGATTGGACAGAAATGAAATTATCCAAGCAAGCGCGGAACCCGAGACACCAATCCCACGCATCCTGCTGATAAGGATCGCATGAGAGATGGTGTCGAAGGCCGCGGTAAGGTCGAGCAAGATGAGGACAGCCTGCCTGCCCTCATCTTGCAAGAACTTGATGGTGTCGGATAACTCAATCAGAGCGGTTTCTGTGGAGTGGCCGGGGCGGAAGCCAGATTGCTGTGGGTGCAAAATATGTCGATTTTCCACAAAGTGTTTTAGTTCCTCATGGACTAATTGCTCGGTGATTTTGCCTAGTACTGGAAGAAGGGAAATTGGGCGCATATTAGTCAAGTCGATGGGGGATTTATTTTGCTTTTTCATAAGGGGCTTGACTATGGCCTTCTTCCAGTCAGAGGGTACAGTACCGGAGTGGAGAGATTGATTCACAATAGCATTAATTAGAGGATTGACAACTTCGACGAGATGGTGAAGGATGACTGGAGGGCAAGAATCCGTGGGGGCTCCTGATTTACACGCCAAAATGGCTTTATGCGTTTGCTGTAGGGAGACTGGTGTGAATTGGCTAAGTAGGGGCATAAATGAATCGAGTTCCAAGGTTGGAGTGGGTGGGGGGGGGAAGTCCTTATGGATATTCTGAATTTTCTCCTCGAAGAAATCTGCGATTTGATCGCAGAGAATTTGTGAGGGGGGAATTTCACGTGCCAAAGCCTTAGGATGAGTGAAGGATTTTACGATGTTGAAGATCGTTTGCTGTTTCTGGTTGGCTGAATCTATTTCATGAGTAAAAAAGGCAGTTTTTGCCCTTTTTATATCGGTAAGGTATTGTTTTCTCTGCAGAATGTATAGGGTTCTGGCAGTAGGGTCATAGGTCTTTCTCCAATTTCTCTCCATACGCCTACATTTAAGATGGCAGTCAGTGAGGGCTGGAGTATACCAGGGGGCACTAGGCTTCTTCTTACCACGAGCTAGTTTTTGAGTGGAAGGTGCAGAATTGGCAGAGACCATTCTGTCAATCCACTGATGAAAATTTGTGGAGTCTACTGCTACATCACCCGTTATGGGAGGGGAAGGGACAGTCGGTAGGGGGTTGAGTTTGATGCACTCAGCTACCTTTTTCCAGTTAACTGGGAAGGGGGTATGGGAATGTTTAGTGGGGGGAGGAGGCAGAGTTTTGGATTGGACAGAGAAAGGAATAAGACAGTGATCTGACCATATTTGTGGTAGTTCCTGATGTGGCTGTTTTGCGGCAGATCTCACCCACATGTTCGCAAATTGCCATAAACTCGATATTCTGCACACGGAGACCTGGATACGAATAAAGGTGGGGGACGGCTCATTGCTGTCCAGGCGCATACTGACAAACAATGGCCTCAAGCAGGGTTGCGTCCTGGTCCCAACATTGTTCAACCTGTTCTTGGGTGACCTGGCGCCAAATCTGATTGACTGCAACTCACACGCCCCCAAACTAGGAGGGCTTAGTATACCATGCCTCTTATATGCGGACGACATTGTTCTCATAAGCCATACTAAAGTAGGGCTCCAAAGACTCCTGAACATCACTCAGAGCTATTCTGAGGCAAATGATCTAATAGTTAACCTTGAGAAAACTCAATCTATGACCATCAGTAAAAGAAAAAGAAAAACCTTCACGTGGCTCTGGAACAAATCTCGCATTAAAGATACGTCAATATATAAATATCTAGGTGTGAAAATTGACAACGGCGGGCGATTCACTGCACAAAGGTCTTGCATCAAAGGCAAAGGGATAGCTCTGGCAATTGCTTTAAAAACCTTGAATAACAAGCTATCTGGTCCATCATTAACACCACTGGTACAAGCTATCCGAGCAAAACTTCTGCCAACAATCACTTATGGAAGTGAGGTTTTACGAGGCAGAGATGCAATAATACTTGACAATACAATCACAGCCGCATATAGAATCATCTTTAGTCTTCCTAAGTGGACCTCCCCATCACAGATTAGGCTGGAGTTTGGCATTCAACAACAGCTCCTGGGACGCCAGGGGGCCTACATCTGTGTATGGGACAAAGTGAGGAAATCTGCACAGGGAACCTTGAACGATCATCTATGGAGGGAAATAGAGCAGACTTTGACCTCGCCTGCAGCCAAATATCTTGCAAAAAGTCTTGTAAACACCGGGCTGGAACAGCTCTGGGCATCCTCCTTAGACCATAAAACCTTCAACAAACTGGTTAAGAAATCTATCAAACACCAGTCGTGGGTACAAGACAAAACAGTTTTTGCAAAAAGAACGCATGCTTGGATGATTTTGAATTCTTACTCGGCAAAAGCTCCTCAGAACTATTTGGGCTTGGGCTATGCAAAAAAGACAAAAATGAGCTTCTTAAAATACAGATTTGGGCTGCTGCCCTGCATCCAGCATTTCCCTCACTGGTTAAAAAAGAAAGCAGGTTTGTCATGCCGGCTATGCGGTCATAGAGAAGAAGACATAATTCACTTACTATGCTCTTGCGAGAAATTGTTGGATGAGAGGAAATCCCTTTTAAAACAACACTTTATTCGGCTTGGGATACGTACACGAAGGAGCGCAGTACTAACATGCTTTTCATCTCAGGACCCTCAATTGAGCTGCAGCCTGGTAAAATTTTTGAAGGCTGTGGGGGACAAAATGCCAGGTCCAGAATATTGAATTGACTTGGTTCCAACTTGTCTTGTAACACAAATCATACTTAATATCAAATACTGAGAGATAACTGAATGGCTGATATGATTTTAAAATTACTAAGAAAAGAACATAAATGTTCATACAATGATGGTTTTAAACATATGTGATTTTACATTGTGCTTCAATTTTTATGTTTTGTATTGCATTGCATTGGTTTTAATTAACTGTGCAAATAAATTACTTACTTACTTACTTACTTACAGATATTCTGAAAGGAGATGTTGGTAAACTGCTAGAAGCACAGTTGGGATTTCGGGTAGTTCTAGCTCCCCGGCTGATGGTTTTAGTAGTGAGCGATCTAGAAGTCTCATGGCTGATCCAGACATTTTTGTTTATTTTTGTTTATTACCATGACTGTCCTAAGACTATGCTTGGTCACATACTGGCTGGATCCTGAACCTCCATCTAGACAACAATGGCTGGGTAGACTTCTAGCGATATACTGTTCTAAAATGGCAGTATATGAGTGCAGGGAACGCAACGGTCAGAAAAGGGGAGCGGAAATATGGGAACCAATCTGCCGGTGGATCAAATAGATCGAAGAGTATTGATTTATTGAACTCGGGCAGGGGGTGCTCTTCAGGACTAGGAGAGTGGGGGGACTAGAGAACATGCTTGGTTATTACAAAGGATCGAAATTGAAAAGCTGTGAATTTGATTTTGCTTTCATAAGTATATTCATGCACCTATGGTTTTTTATCTGTCTTTTCTCTTTCTTGGCAATACCTATTTCCCCTTTACGTTTCTACTTTTTTAACTTTCTTTTCACCTTTTAAAAATCTGTAATGAATCTAGTCAATTGATCCAATCCGGGAAGGGGGGTGGGGGGAGCCAGGAGGACTGGGAGAGCTAATCTTTACGTATCTTGAAATGTATTGGAAAATAAAACTTTTCCTTGGGAAATAAAGAGTGATGAAAATAAAAAACCTAATTTAGAGGTGTAGTTCGATTTAAGATACCCTTTAATACAGAATAGACTTCATAAAGTTGCCACTTTCTTGCTGCAAATGTCTAGTAGCTGTAGCTGCTTCTAATTAACTGCATCAGTTATCCCATGAGACATCCTGCTGCTCTCCTGCTAAGAGTTATGATGCGCTCCCAGGAAGGTAACACATGGGTCTGCTGGAGGAAGAGGGTGTGACCTATTTTATTTACCTTCACAAAGGAGAAGGGGTGCCAAGGGGAAACAGTGATTCATTATGGGCTTCTACTCCCTTTTACAGAATCAAAAGATTAATATAACCCCTTTGATGCTGATGACGGAGCGGTTCCGTCATCAGCATCGGTTGGGCTGTGCTGATGACGGAACCGCTCCGTCATCAGTACAGCCCTGGGGGGGAGCGCTGGCGCTCCCCCCCCTCCCCCTGTGCAGTGATCTTTTTTTTTTTTGCAGGGGTGGCAGCGGAAGACTTTCCGCTGCCACCCCCTGGCCCCCCCACGCTTCCTGGTGACATCAGCGCGCACAGCGCACACCGACGTCATCAGGAAGCGCTGGACGCGCTCGAAGCCATTTCTTTCCAGCGAGTCCAGCGTACAGGTTAGTGATTTGTGCTCTGGTGGGGCGGGGGGCGGTTTTCGGTGCCTTGAGGCATCGGGGGGGAGGAAACTGTGTTTCCTCTCCCCTGATGTCCCAATGCAGGGCATTCCTGGTGCACGATCGCGCACAGCGTCGCGATCGTGCACCAGGAATGCCCCACTAGACACCAGGGATTGTTTTGGGGCATATTTCTGTGTCGAGGAAGCGACCCCTTGGGCAAGGGTCTCTTCCTTTTGGGGCCATGATTTATTTCAGACTTTTCTGCCCCCCCTGGGGCAGATCTGCCATTTTTTTGGCCGATCTGCACCCAGGGGGGGCAGAAAAGCCCACTAGTCACCAGGGATTTGTTTATGTGTGAAAAAGAAGCGACCCCTTGGGGAAGGGTCGCTTCCTAGTGGCGCTGTTTTAGGTTTAGACTTTTCTGCCCCCCCTGGGTGCAGATTGGCCATTTTTTGGGCCGCATCTGGACCCAGGGGGGGGGGGGCAGAAGAGCCCACTAGACACCAGGGATTGATTTTTATTTATAAAGGAAGCGACCCCTTGGGCAAGGGTCGCTTTCTTAGGGGCATACAATATTTTTCAGACTTTTCTGCCCCCCCTGGGGAAGATCGGCCGTTTTTTCGGCCGATCTGCACCCAGGGGGAGCAGAAAAGCCCACTAGTCACCAGGGATTTGTTTTTATTTGAAAAGGAAGCGACCCCTTGGGGAAGGGTCGCTTCCTAGTGGCCCTAATATTTTTTTAGACTTTATTGCCCCCCCGGGGGCAGATCGGTCGTTTATTGGGCCGCATCTGGACCCAGGGGGGGCAGAAAAGCCCACTAGACACCAGGGATTGGGTTATATTTATAAAGGAAGCGACCCCTTGGGCAAGGGTCGCTTCCTTAGGGGGATAAAATATTTTTTCAGACTTTTCTGCCCCCCCCCGGGACAGATTGGCCGTTTTTTAGCCGATCTGCACCCAGGGGGGGCAGAAAAGCCCACTAGTCACCAGGGATTTGTTTGCATTTGAAAAGGAAGCGACCCCTTGGGGAAGG